>NW_028227256.1:111292631-112492631 GCF_978045245.1 Mus caroli | reverse complement strand
GGCAGCATTTTTACTCATTGATGTATTGATTTTTAGGGTACCCATAGCTATGCAATTCTATACTCCACAACGGGAGAAGGAACCATGGTTTAGTTATAGCAGTAAAACACTTCAATTGTGGATGTCAGCACTTAGAGATGAGGACGTATAAATGACCAAATAAACTGTCCCCTATTCATGAAGCACTTGATAGTGCTTCGTATTTCACTTGATACTGCTTCATATCTAGCTCTCAACTTCAATGGCAGGGACAGAAATTCTCCTGGAAGTGGCTGAGATACTCACCATGGCAAATTCTTAACATGCATGCCTACTCTTTTCCACTCAGACATGTTATGTATTTGAATACTCCTGGGTTACGTTTTTTATTTTTTCATTTTGTGATTTTATTTAATTTTTTCCAATTTTTATTAGGTATTTTCTTCATTTACATTTCAAATGCTCTCCCGAAAGTCCCCAATAACCCACTCCTCCCCTCCAGCTCTCCTACCCACCCACTCCCACTTCTTGGCCCTGGTGTTCCCCTGTACTGTGGCATATAAAGTTTGCATGACCAGGTGGCCTCTCTTCCCAACGATGGCCGACTAGGCCATCTTCTGCTACATATGCAGCTAGAGACACGAGCTCTGGGGGTACTGGTTAGTTGATATTGTTGGTCCATCTATAGGGGTGCAGAACCCTTCAGATCCTTGGGTACTTTCTCTAGCTCCTCCATTGGGGGCCATGTGTTCCATCCAATAGCTGACTGTGAGGATCCACTTCTGTGTTTGCCAGGCATTGCCATAGCCTCACAAGAGACAGCTATATCAGGGTCCTTTCAGCAAAATCTTGCTGGCAATGCAATGGTGTCTACATTTGGAAGTTGATTATGGGATGAATGGTCCATCCTTTCATCTTGGATTACTTATAAATCATTCTAGAAAGGTCTCTCACAGGAGCATTAAAAACTCAAAGGCAATTGAGAACACAAAGTTCCACCTCATCACAGTTGCAGCTCAGAGAAGCTACATTGTTAAACCAGTTTGACTTTTAGGCAACTATTTCAATTAGAATTTTTATTGCATTTCATGCACCATCTAGGTTTTCAGAATGGACTTTATACTCAACTATCACTATGTTAAAGACAAGTTTAAGATAGGACCAATATTGACATTTTCTAATTCAACTTGAATGGAAAACCCAGCAGAGTGGAGACAGAATAGGGATAAAAGGAAAAGTGTATCCATTTCTCTGTTGAGGGGCATCTGGGTTCTTTCCAGCTTCTGGCTATTATAAATAAGGCTGCTATGAACATAGTGGAGCATGTGTTCTTATTACCAGTTGGAACATCTTCTGGATATACGCCCAGGAGAGGTATTGCTGGATCCTTGGGAAGTATGATGTCCAATTTTCTGAGGAAATGTTAGACTGATTTCCAGGGTGGTTGTACAAGCTTGCAATCCCACCAACAATGGAGAAGTGTTTCTCTTTCTCCACATCCTTGCTAGCATCTGCTGGTACATGAATTTTTGATCTTAGCCATTCTGACTGCTGTGAGGTAGAATCTCAGGGTTGTTTTCATTTCCATTTCCCTGATGATTACAGATGTTGAACATTTTTTTCAGGTGCTTCTCAGACATTTGATATTTCTCAGTTGAGAATTCTTTGTTCAGCTCTGTGCCCCATTTTTAATGGGGTTATTTGGTTTTCTGGAGTCCATCTTCTTGAGTTATATATATATATATATATATATATATATATATATATACATATATATATATATATTGGATATATATATTGGATATATATATATATAGGATATTCATCCCCTATCTGATTTATGATTGTTAAAGATCCTTTCCCAATCTGTTGGTGGCCTTTTTGTCTTATTGACAGTGTCTTTTGCCTTACAGAAGCTTTGCAATTTTATGAGGTCCCTTTTGTCAATTCTCGATCTTACACAACAAGCTTTTGCTGTTCTGTTCAGGAATTTTTACCCTGTGCCCATATCTTCAAGGCTTTTCCCGACTTTCTGAACCCAGATGTCCCTCAACAGAGGAATGGATACAGAAAATGTGGTACATTTACACAATGGAGTACTATTCAGCTATTAAAAACAATGAATTTATGAAATTCCTAGGCAAATGGATGGATCTGGAGGGTATCATCCTGAGTGAGGTAACCCAATCATAAAAGAACTCACAAAATATGTACTCACTGATAAGTGGATATTAGCCCAGAAACTTAGAATACCCAAGATACAATTACAAAACACATGAAACTCAAGAAGAATAAAAAACAAAGTGTGGACACTTCGCCCCTCTTAGAATTGTGAACAAAACACCCATGGAAGGAGTTACAGAGACAAAGTTTGGAGCTGAGACGAAAGGATGGACCATCCAGAGACTGCCCCACATGGGGGTCCATCACATAATTAGCCACCAAACGCAGGCACTATTGCACAGGCCAGCAAGATTTTGCTGAAAGGACCCTGATATAGCCGTCTCTTGTGAGGCTATGGCAATGCCTGGCAAACACAGAAGTGGATGTTCACAGTTAGCTATTGCATTGAATACAGGGACCCCAGTGGAGGAGCTAGAGAAAGTACCCATTGAGCTGAAGGGGTCTGCAACCCTATAGGTTGAACAACTATATGAACTAACCAGTACCCCAGGAGCTTGTGTCTCTAGCTGCATATGTAGCAAAAGATGGCCTAGTCTGCCATCATTGGGAGGAGAGGCCCCTTAGTCTTGCAAACTTTATATGCCCCACCACAGGGGAAACACCAGTGCCAAGAAGTGGGAGTGGGTGGGGAGGGGAGGGGGAAGGGTATAAGGGACTTTCGAGAGAGCATTTGAAATGTAAATGAAGTAAATACCTATTAAATATTTGGAAAAAAATAAAAGTTGATGTTAGGTTTTAGAAACATATAGAATAAAGGAGAGGAGAAAAGGAAGAAAAGATAGGATAGGAGGGGGAAGGAGAAGGGCAGAGGGTATTAAAGATGGAGAAAGACTGAATTAATTTTTATGCAGACAGAAGATATATTAATTTGCATTACAAGCAGTGCAGTAGGAATCCTGAAGGAAAGTATCAACCCAGTGGGACACAGAAACTTAAGATGCTTACTTACACAGTAAGAAACAGCAAATCGCAGAGTAGCTGAAGCAGGAAGCCTTTGCCAGCTGCCACCTGCGCTGGGGTGGAACTTCATGTGCCATTTTCAAAGGATCATTTAAAGGTTTCTGGGGAGGGGTTCTAGTTGATATGTGAAATTAGCTAAGTGACTGAATTTGGGGAGAAAAGTCTATGTGACTCAGACTCTATGATGGGGTCTGGGTAGGAAAGTGAAACTTGGTTAGTCTGTGGTCCATGCAATATGACAGTAGTTAGGCTGATTCGAACTCATATGAGGTGAAGGATTCTAGGTATATTCCCACCTTTCTTCTATTCCTGTCTTAGTCAGGGTTTCTATTCCTGCACAAGCATCATGACCAAGAAGCAAGTTGGGGAGGAAAGGATTTATTCGGCTTACACTTCCATGCTGCTGTTCATCACCAAAGGAAGTCAGGACTGGAACTCAGACAGGTCAGGGAGCAGGAGCTGATACAGAGGCCATGGAGGGATGTTCTTTACTGGCTTGCCTCCCCTGGCTTGCTCAGCCTACTCTCTTATAGAACCCAAGACTACCAGCCCAGGGATGGTCCCACCCACAAGGGGCCTTTCCCCTTGATCACTAATTGAGAAAATGCCTTACAGTTGGATCTCATGGAGGCATTTCCTCAACTGAAGCTCCTTTCTCTGTGATAACTCCAGCTGTGTCAAGTTGACACAAAAATAGCCAGTACAATTGACCCCTTGTCAACTTGACACACAAACACATCACTAGTAAGCCTCAACCCTTACATTCTTATTCATCCCCAAGATCTAAATAACTTTAAAAGTCCCACAGTCTTTACATATTCTTAAAATTTCAATCTCTTTAACATATCTATCTCTTTTAAAATCCAAAGTCTTTTTACAATTAAAAGTCTCTTAACTGTGGGCTCCACTAAAACAGTTTCTTCCTTCAAGAGGGAAAATATCAGGGCACAGTCACAATCAAAGCAAAAATCAATCTCCAACCGTCCAACGTCTGGGATCCAACTCACTATCTTCTGGGCTCCTCCAAGGGCTTGGGTCACTTCTCCAGCCATGCCCTTTGTAGCACACACGTCGTCCTCTGGGCTCCAGATGCCTGTACTCCACTGCTGCTGCTGCTCTTGGTGGTCATCTTATGGTACTGGCATCTCCAAAACACTGCATGACCCCTTCAGTCCTGGGCCTTCAATTACAACTGGGGCTGCACCTTCACCAATGGCCTTCCATGGCCTCTCACAGTGCCGAGCCTGAGCTGCTGTGTGACCCCTTCATGCCTTCAAAACCAGTACCACCTGGGTGACCCTTACACATTACCAAGTCCCACTGCAGAAGGAGTACAACCTTGCCTATCTCTGGAACACAGCCTCTTTGTGCTTTCAGAAAACACTTCCCAGAAGATGTCACCTCAACGATGCTGGTCTCTTCTTAATCACCGCTAATTTCTTAGCTCCAGCTAACCAGCATCAATAGTCCCAGTAATGCAAAGTTTTTGCTTTAGTAGTTCTGGTATCTTGTTAATCACAGCTGATTCTTCAGCCCCAGCTAACCAGAACTACAAAATCTTCACAATAAAAACAGCAATGGCCCTGAAGAGAGTCTTTAATTTTCCCCCTGAAATTTCACAAACCAGGCCTCCATCTTCTGCACTGTTCTCAGCATTATCTTCCAAGCTCCTACATAACATCTGACAGAGCTCTTAACAATGAATGGATCTTCAAGCCCAAAGTTCCAAAGTCCTTCCACAGTCCTCCCCAAAACATGGTCAGGTTGTCACAGGAATACCCCACTTTGCTGGTACCAATTTGTCTTAGTCAGGGTTTCTATTCCTATACAAGCATCATGACCAAGAAGCAAGTTGGGGAGGAAAGGGTTTATTTGGCTTACACTTCCATGCTGCTGTTCATCACCAAAGGAAGTCAGGACTGGAACTCAGACAGGTCAGGGAGCAGGAGCTGATACAGAGGCCATGGAGGGATGTTCTTTACTGGCTTGTCTCCCCTGGCTTGCTCAGCATGCTCTCTTATAGAACCCAAGACTACCAGCCCAGGGATGATCCCACCCACAAGGGGCCTTTCCCCCTTGATCACTAATTGAGAAAATGTCTTACAGTTGGATCTCATGGAGGCATTTCCTCAACTGAAGCTCCTTTCTCTGTGATAACTCCAGCTGTGTCAAGTTGACACAAAAATAGCCAGTACAATTCCACTCTGCTTATAGTCTGCCTACCTGGAGAGCTTGCACTCACTTAACAGTGAACAATTTCATTAAACCCTTAGAGAGAAATTCCTCTCAACTTCAAGATCTTATACATAGTGCAGCCTATTAATAGCTTGTTTAAATACAGGACAAATCAGCAGGCATGAGTGCATGGAAACAGCAGCCTTCTGAATTATAGTAGAGATGAGCCTAAAAGACAGTGTGCCTCAGAACAGGACGCTGAGCCTGTGACTGTCCTCTGTAAGACCTTTCTCATCTGCAGCTAATGCATGAAAGCAGTGTTCTTCAGTGCATGAAAAATGGGAAGCCCATTCTGCAGGCTGTTTTTTGTGCCACTAAGATATGCCTAGTGTTTGCCCCTTGTAAATTACTATGCAAATCCTAACTCCTTATGGTTGGAGTATAGAGCAGTCTCAAAGTGCTTGTCATACAAGCATAAGCACCTAATTGTGACCCACAGAATGCACGTTAAATCTCAGGGCCTCACGCATAATCCTAGTTCTGGAAAGGCAGAGACAGGAAGAACTCGATGGCCAGCCAATCGAATCAAACTCAGAAGCTCCAGGCTTATTAAGAGTCTTTGCCAAAATAATAGTGGTGAGCTATCAAGAATGATACCTTGCATAAGCCTTTGGCCTCCACATTCACTCTCATAAGTACAGTTGCCTCTGCACACAAGTCACGTGCACATGGATGTGACTACAAACCAACCAATTAATCCATTAAATGTGTTTAAGTAACACTTCTTCACTTCTTTCAGCATTTACTCAAAGGATTTCTATTAACTGCAGCAGTGATCCAAATTCAAAGACTGTATCCAATAAATTCAGCAAATGTGCAGTGGTTTCCAGTAATTCCTAGTCTGGTGCTTAAGTCTAAGTTTCTATCACAACACAACATAAACAGCTTTACATAGTTATTACTTGTTTAAAATTCCTGCATTTTTAAGTTTATAACTGAAGAGCTAAATCATTCACTACAGGGTCTTGAAGCACAATGACCTAGTCCCAGAAACCATGTGAAAAAGGAACTAGGTATGAGGTCAAGAACTTGTAGCCCTAATTCTGGGGTGGTAAAGAAATCAGATCCTTGGGATTCATAACTTGTCAGCTTACTTTTGGAGTTACAAGCCAGTGGGAGACCTTATCTCAGAAACAAGATGGACTAAATCTGAGGGATAATACTCCAATCCTTTCTATTTCTTATATACTCTCTCTCTCTCTCTCTCTCTCTTCACTCTCTCTCACACATACACACGCACACACACACACACACTCACACACACACACACTCACACACACACACAAACACACACACAAAGAGGTGTGCATACACACACACACACAAAAAATAAGTTTATCCTTCAATAATTCTTAGTATATTCTTAGAAATGTGTAATCACAGCCAGGCGGTTGTGGCTCACGCCTTTAGTCCCAGCAATTGGGAGGCAGAGGCAGGCGGATTTCTGAGTACGAGGCTAGCCTGGTTTACAAAGTGAGTTCCAGGACAGCCAGGGCTATACAGAGAAACCCTGTCTAAAAAAAAAATAAATAAATAAAAAATAAATAAATAAATAAAATAAATAAAATAAAAAATGTGTAATCACATCACAGCTATTTTCAGAATGCTTTCTATAACATTGCAATGTAGTGTTTATCTTCCATCCCCTTACATCGCTTTGTAGTGCATTATAGAATTACAGCTTCTTTATACTAGTGCCTCCCATCCCCCAAATGTGAACTCTATTATTAAATTACAGCTAATCCATTTACAGTTTTGTTTTGTAAAAATTCATGTAATCAGCACAATGTTTTCCAGGTTCATTCAAGTGCCATTTATCAGCATTTATTCTATTGTTACAACCAAATCATAGTATAGCACTTTCTATAAAGTACTTCACTTTTTAGTGCTAGCATATTTAGAGATTATGAATTTAAGTCTTATTGTGATTTTTGAGTTTCATTTTTTCATTGATCTATAGTGGTCACATCTTTTTGTCATAGTTACTGGTGACTTTTGTCATTCCCTTTGACAAATATTTATATATTCTTTAAAACTTTTAAAATTAGAAATTATATTTTATTATATGTTATTGCTATGAGATTCGCACATATGACTTTGCAATATTTGTCTTTTTTCTGAAAGTTGAATTGCCTTATACACACACAGACACACACAGACACACACAGACACACACACACACACACAGAGCTGTCATTTTCTTGATAGTGGATTCTGAAATAGATTTTAGTCATAATGCTCTTTAATTTATTTTATTATTTGATTTCACATATAAGTCTTCTGCCTAACTCTAGGTCATGAGGGTTAGAATACACAATTTTGTACAAGGTTTTTTTCTGGCTTTGATTCTTAACATTTTCTCTTTAGTGCACTTGAATTAATCTGTTATAAACATGAAGAGGTCTTTTTTTTTTCTATTTTCCCTCTTATTGAAAATAGATTCTTTTATACACAATATATCCTGAATATAGTTTTTCATCACTTTACACCTACCTGATCCTCATCACTTCCCTTTTACCTTCATGTTTACATCCTTATCCTGAGCTTTTGTCCCCACCGGCAATAACACGCTCAGGACAAACGGAATCTTCGGCGGCAAAAGCTTTATTGCTTACTTCTTCAGGAGCCAGTGGAGAAGAGAGAAAATGGCGGAGCCCCATCCCTTTTATGGAGGATTGTCCTCCACCTCGGACGTGTCGCTCCCTGATTGGCTGCAGCCCATTGACCGGAGTTGTCATCACGGGGAAGGCAGAGCACACGGAGTGGAAAGCTACCCCGGCACATGCGCAGCTTGCTTGTTTACTACTTAGAACACGGGTGTCAGTGCCATCTTATAATGGCGAATGTGAGGGCGGCTCCTCACACTTCCTTACTGACTATTATTAGAAAAGAGCAGGGTTTTTAAGAGGTAATTAAACATGACAAAATAAAATATGATAAAATGAAGCAAAACCATAACATTGAGGTTGAACAAGTCAATGTAACAGAAAGCAAAGAGTCACAATAGCAGGCACATGAATGACATACCTACTTGTTCTCACAATCAGGACATCCATAAAAGGACTAATCTAATAGCTATAATATATATGCAGAGGACCTGGTACTGACTGTGTAGCCCCTGCTTGCTGTTTCAGTCTTCGTAAGCTCATATGCACCTTGCTTAGTTGATTCACCTGTCCTTGCTCTCCTATCTAGTTCTTACACTCTTTTTTCTTTCTCTTCTAAGTCAACTCCTAGGGGAGGGGTTTGAGGTAATTAGAGCTATGTGTTCCGAAGTCTCACTCTCCCTTTCTGTGATGTTTCTGTACATGTTCCCATCAGTAGCAGGAAAACTTATGACTGAAAAAGGAACTGTTCTATGTGTATGCCAGAATATCATTTGGAGTCATTTTCTTGATTTTTTTAAAATGAGATAACTTTGGTTTTTGCCCTAGGTCTCTGGGGTATCTTGTCTCTGGTTCCAGCTTAGCTAAGCAATGTCAGGTATTTTTTCTGTGTCATGTAATGTGTCTTGAGTCAAATTACACATTGGTTGGCTTCTGGCGCAAGTTCTGTGCCACTATTGAATTAGTATATCTTACAGTCAGGAAAGATTATAGGTCAAAGTTTGTGTAGATGAGTTGGTGTTTAAGTGTCTACCAACAATTTCTATTAAAAGGTACACTTCAGAGTACCTTCCCACATGAAATATACTAGAACATAGGGGTAAAAATCTATGTAGCCGGGGCGGGGGTATGGGGTACTTTTAGGATAGCATTGGAAATGTAATTGAGGAAAATACATAATAAAAAAAAAAAGAAAAAAATCTATGTAGCCATCAGCTCAAATTCTCCATGTCCAATGAGTTGTATGGGTGCTCTCCTCAGCAATTGCTTTCTAAGTGGGAAGCAACTTAAATATTTTGTCAACATCCTGGGCTCTTTGGGAATTTCCATGACTTTCTTGACCAACAATTCAACTTAATTCAACCAAGATCTGCAATTGTGAGTGTCATTTGGTAACAAGAGATGGCCAATAGATTCAGTATCCCTCATTATTAGGAGACCTCACTAAGATCACCTTCATATATTTTAGGAATTTTCCACTGGACTAGATTTCCAAATAATACCTTAAATATACCTCAGTTCTGGCTGTCACTCCTGGCATTGTCTCCCTTTCCTCCCCTCTATCTCCCTACCTTACCATCCTGTTCCCTTCTCCACTCACTAACAGTCTACCAGTAAAGACTATGTGGCTTCCCAGATTTCTCTAAAGTACTTGTTGAAGATGCTCTTCTTTCCCTGATGAAAAAAATCTTGTCATTCCTTGTTTCTAGACTCTAAGTTCTATGCATTGGAAACAATATTAGAAAATAGGGCAGACGTTTAGTATGTAATGTGCTTTCTGTGTACGGATGCAGTCTGAGTTTGAATCCCAGAACCTATATAAAACAGCTGGGCCTGGGGACATGTGCTTAACTGCCAGTGCTGAAGATGTGGAAACAAAGAGAGTCTAAATGATTACTGGCTGAACAGTCTAGACTATTCAAATTAGATAGATAGATAGATAGATAGATAGATAGATAGATAGATAGATAGATAGAGTCTATCTCAGAAAACATACAGAACAGCTCCAGAAGTTGTCCTCTGGCTTCAAAGCATATGCACATTGCACACCCATATGCACTTTCAACTGAGACCAAGGAAAGGACATCCTCTCATTCTTATTGAACAAAACACACATGTTCTAGTCACTTAAGGCAAGGAATGACCTGTTATAGTTTGAAAGTGAATTAAACTCCACAAAATCATGTGATGATACACCTGGCTCCCAGCAGGTTACATTAATTACAGAGGACGTTTCCTTCCTAAGGTAGAATTTTTCAGGAGATCAGATATTTAAAATCACCCTCAGATACATAGCAAGCATCACTCTAACATGAGTTACATGAGCTGCTGTCTAAAGAAAAACTGGGAAGGGGATCCAAAATTCCATTCATGCATAGTGAATTTTACATAAATATAGACCTAGTACATCTTTGCAAAGTTTATACTAGATAACTGCAATATTCCCAGATTTGGCTATATTTTTGATGTTATGAAGATGAGAGTAATAGTGTCCATATTTTCTTAAGTGGAATTATTTCAGCTATATGAGAAGAAATAGTAAGTCCTACCATCTGAATATGTCTCATCATAAGTGATCTGTAATGCTTGACATTGTTGCACACAGCAAGGGTTTAGATAGTGACAAAACATATAGAATAATGCACAAAAGTGATATATCCTTCATTCAGTGTTAGCAGATGAACTGAGTCAGACAATATTCATAGCTTGAGGTCCAGAGAGAAAACTGAGTACATTGCAAGCATGAGAACATGAGTTAATCATGTACAAACAATACAAGAGAAAATGAAGAAGAAGGAGGAGGATGAGGAAGAGGATGAGGAAAAGGAGGAGGAAAGGAAGGAAGGAAGGAAGGAAGGGAAGGAAGGAAGGAAGGAAGGAAGGAAGGAAGGAAGGAAGGGAAGGAAGGAAGGATGGAAAGAAAGAAAGAAAGGAAAGAAAGGAAGGAAGGAAGGCAGAAGAAAGAAAGAAAGAAAGAAAGAAAGAAAGAAAGAAAGAAAGAAAGAAAGAAAGAAAGAAAGAAGAGAAAAGAAAGAAAAGGTATAAATTTTGACCTGTGCTTGCAGTCCCAAAGCTGGAGAAGTACAGATTGGCTGATTCCTTAAAATTGCTTGTCAGCCAGACTAGTCTACAGAGAGTTCTAGAACTGTGAGAGAACTTGTCTAATAATAAACCAACCAATGAACGAACACTGTGCACCTTCTTAGAATTGGGAACAAAACACCCAGGGAAGGAGTTACAGAGACAAAGTTCGTAGCTGTGATGAAAGGATGGACCATTTAGAGACTGCCATATCCAGGGATCCATCCCATAATCAGCTTCTAAACGCTGACACCATTGCATACACTAGCAAGATTTTGCTGAAAGGACCCAAATATAGTAGTCTCTTGTGAGACGATGCCGGGGCCTAGCAAACACAGGAGTGGATGTTCACAGTCAGCTATTGGATGTATCACAGGGCTCCCAATGGAGAAGCTAGAGAAAGTACCTAAGGAGCTAAAGGGATCTGCAACCCTATTGTTGGAACAACATGATGTACTAACCAGAACCCCGGAGCTCTTGTCTCTAGCTGCATATGTATCGAAAGATGGCCTAGTTGGCCATCAATGGAAAGAGAGGCCCATTGGACTTGCAAACTTTATATGCCCCAATATAGGGGAATGCCAGGGCCAAAAGAATGGGAATGGGTGGGTAGGGAAGTGGGGGGCGCTATGGGGGACTTTTGGGATAGCATTGGAAATGTAATTGAGGAAAATATGTAATAAAAATATTAAAAATAAAAAAAAGAGTCATTTACTATGTATTAGATTAAATACAATAAAGATTTTTTGATCTTAAAAAAAAAAACACTCACAACAACAACAGCAACAAGAAAAACAAAAATAAAGTTGTTAGCCATGTGAGGTGGTGCAGTATTTGATGGCAGCACCAGGGAAAAAGAGACAGGCAGATCCCTGTGAGATCAAGGGCTTAGGGAGTTATAGGACAGCCAGAGCTCTCAAAATCAAAAAACAAAATAAAGGAACAAACAAACAAACAAAACAACCAAGAGAATGATAGCTAAATTTGACTTCTGGCCTTCACATGCACCTACATCCCCCCCCAACCCCCCCACACACACCACCTTATATCTTGAAAGTCTACTCCTCTAAACCTTTATAATGTCAATATACTTGGAGAGTAGGTTTTTAATTATGTAATTAAGGTAAAATGTGGTCACTTGTATGAACCGCAATCCAATCTAATTGACTTTCTTATAAAGTACATACTTTAAAATAGCCATAAAAAAGGTCACATGAGGACAGAAATAGGTAGCCAATGACAAGTCACAATAAGAGGCTTCAGAGGCACACCTTCTAGCATCATGGTCTTAGACCTGAAGCCCCCAGAATATGGAAGCTGAGTGTGTGTTTATGCAGCCACCAAGAAGGTGGAGGGTATTCGTGACAGACTAGTAGTGAGTTCCACAGTGGCAGTGCCCCAGAGAACAGCAATGGACTAATGCAAGGAGAAGAATCACATCAGCAAAACGTATACAGGAATCCAGGAATCGCTGTATCACATCCCAGGATCCTGAACATTTCCCATAGCTGTGGCTAGTAATAGCAACCACAGATGTCTCCAGCAATGTTATGATTTGTCTTTAATTTCCCTTGTAATGATTGTAAATGAAATCTTACTTTATCTTATGGTTTATATGTGTGGTACATATTTGTTGTGACAGCAAATGCATATACTAACAGTACTGAGAAATAATAGAGAACAGGTAATAGCTTCTTCCTCCCCAGTATGTTTTATGTTTCCTGCCATCATTTGATTTAGGTTTATATGTCAGCAATCATCATATGTGCAAACGTGCACAATTTTACTTAATTCCAGTATGTCTTCTTTTGTTTCGATTTTATTTACCCTTTTGTGGCACAAATTAAATACTCTAAAGCAACTTATGGGCAAAACTGGTTTTGTTTTGTTTTGTTTTGATTTTTGGTTCCCAGTTCCAGGGGAATGTAGTTTATCATGAATGAATGTGCAGAATTCATGGTGGAAGGATCAAGAGGCTGGCTTCTCATATTGCATTGATATTCAGGAAGCAGAGAATGAAGAGAAAGGAGGGTTGGGCAATAACCCTCAACATCCATTCCCAAGAGTCCCATATCTCCAATCAGGCTTTGTGTATAAATCTACCTAAACAGTGTCATGAGGCTCAAGTATGCAGTCTTAAAGGGGGTGGGCAAAATTTCATGTTTGAGTCACAGTAATATAATAATATGTTTCTTGATTTAAGAACCCAGTGGTTCCATGCTGTGCTGAATAAGGGTGATGACAGCAGCCCTGTCTCAATCTCTGTCTAAAACATTAGGTCTCCACAGTCAATGTAGTGTTTGCTGTGAAGAATATCTGTGTGGATTCTTTTAAGCAAATTAACAGCATTCCCCTTGTTTACTCAGCTTTCAGATGGCCAGGTTTGGATTGTGTAAAGTGCTTCTATATTAACAGATCTCATTAGACCAATAATCTTCAGCCTTTTTACATATTGGATTTTACTAATAATTATTTGAATGTTAAATTAGCTCTGGACAATAGAATGAATCCCACTTTATCTTAGTGTATTATTTCTTATATATTACTGGGTTTGTTTTTATCTGAGAATTTCTGCATGTTCAGGGAATATTGATTGCAATTGCAAATGTCAAGTTTGCTTATTTTTGCCGGGCATGGTGGCGCATGCCTTTAATCCCAGCACTCGGGTGGCAGAGGCAGGCACATTTCTGAGTTCGAGGACAGCCTGGTCTACAAAGTGAGTTCCAGGACAGCCAGGGCTATACAGAGAAACCCTGTCTCGAAAAACAAACAAAAAAAAAATCAAAAAACAAACAAACAAACAAAAGATTGATTATTTATTTACTTATTTGCTCATTCATTCGCTCATTCATTCACTCATTATGTAGAAAAGGAAGAAACCATAAATCAACAGTTCAGAGAAAGTAAAATTCTTGCAGAACAGGGAACCTGACACCATCTTCAGGCATATGAGGGCATCAGCATTCGCATGTGTGCATGCATGTAAACACACACACACAAAATTAAAAGCACTAAACAGCATCTTCATTTTTTATTATCTATTATTTTTATTTTTTATTAAATGAATAAAATTTATTTTAAAATATACAATTCAGTGTTGACATTTTTTAAGTCATCAAAATAATTTATAATAATTAAAGGCCTCTTAAATACACATGATATCTTTTGAAGCTAAAGTAATAAGCATTCAACCAGTTTTAAATTCTATTTGGAATATTAAACATGGTAGAAGTAGAAAAAAATATCTTTTGAAGTCCTCTATGAAAGGAAATAGTGACAAGTTTCTGCTTAGATAGAAACCATTCCATCTTCATAGAAAATACACAGAGTAACTGTGGTTTCATAGAATGAATTGGGTAGTGTTCCTTGTGTTTTTATTTTGTGGTATAGTTTGAATAGTTAGGTATTCTTTGTAGGTCTGATAGAATTCTCACTAAATCCATATGGTACCGGGCTTCTTTTTTGATTGGGAGACTTTTTATGACTGCTTCCATTGCTTTAGGGGCTATGGGACTGTTTATATGGTTTATCAGATCCTGTCTTAACTTTGGTATTTGGTATCCTTCTATTTTCCATTTCATCCAGATTTTCCAGTTTTGTTGAATATAGGCTTGTGTAGTGGGATCTGTTGATTTTTTAAATTTTCTCAGTTTCTTTTGTTTTATCTCCCTTTTAATTTCTGATTTTGTTAATTAGTATACTGTCCCTGTGCCCTGTAGTTAGTCTGGCTAAGGGTTTATCTATTTTGTTGATTTTCTCAAAGAACCAAGCTCCTCCTTTGGTTGATTCTTTGTATAGTTCTTTTTGTTTCTATTTGTTTGATTTCAGCCCTGAGTTTGATTATATCCTCCCATCTACTCCTCTTACTTCTTTTTGTTCTAGAACTTTCAGTTTACTGTTGAGATGGTAGTGTACACTCCTATTTCTTTTTGGAGACACTAGAGCTATGAGTTTTCCTCTTAGTACTTCTTTCTTTGTGTCCCATAACTTTGGTATGATGTGCCTTTATTTTCATTAAATTTTAAAAAGTCTTTGTTTATTTTCTTTCTTTATTTCTTCCTTAACCAAGTTATCATTGAGTAGAGCTTTGTTCAGCTTCCATGTGTATGTGTGCTTTCTGTTGTTTTTGTTCCTACTAAAGACCTGCCTTAGTCCATGGGTGACCTGACATGGTATATTTCATGGGTTAATTTCATGGGTTTATTTAATAGGTTTATTTCAGTTTTCTTGTATCTGTTGAGGCCTATTTTGTGACCAATTATATGGTCAATTTTGGAGAACATACCCTGAGGTGCTGAAAAGAAGTATATTCTTTTGCTTTTGGATGAAATGTCCTATAGATATATATTAAATCCATTTGGTCCATAACTTATGTTAGTTTCAATGTGTCTCTGTTTTGTTTGTGTTTCCATAATCTGTCCTTTGATAAGAATAGGGTGTTGAAATCTCCCACCATTATAGTGTGAGTTGGAATGTGTGCTTTGAGCTTTAGTAGAGTTTCTATTTAAGAATGTGGATGCCCTTGCTTATGGAGCATAGATGTTCAGAATTGAGAGTACTTTTTGATACATTTCTTCCTTTGATGAGTTTGAAGTGTGCTTGTTTATCCTTTTTGATAACTTTTGGTGGAAAGTCGTTTTTATTCAATATTAGAATGGCTACTCCATCTTGTTTCTTGAGTCCATTTGCTTGGAAAATTATTTTCCAGCCCTTTAGTCTGAGGTATTATCTGTCTTTGACACTGAGGTGCATTTTCTGTATTCAGCAAAATGTTTCTATTTATGTATCCAGTCTGTTGTTCTATGTCATTTTATTGGGGAATTGAGTCTGTTGATGTTAAGAGATATTAAGGATAAGTAATTGTTATTTTCTGTTAATTTTGATGCTATTTTTATGTTTGAGTGGCCATGTTCTTTTCAGTTTGTTGAAGAAAGATTTCTTTCTTGCTTTTTCTAGTGTGTAGTTTCCCTCCTTAGGTTGGAGTTTTTCATTTTATTTCTTTTGTAGAGCTGAATGTATGAAAAGATATTGTTTAAATTTGGTTTTCTCATGAAATATCTTGGATTCTACATATGGAAATTGAAAGTTTTGCTGGGTATAGTAATCTGGATTGGCATTTGTGCTCTCTTAAGATCTGTATGGCAACTGCCCAGGATATTCTAGCTTTTATAGTCTCTGTTGAGAATTCTGCTGTATTTCTGATAGGTCTGCCTTTATATGTTACTTTACCTTTTTCATTACTGCTTTTAATATTCTTTCTTTGTTTTGTGCATTTGTTGTTTTGAATATCATGGGATAGGAGGCATTTATTTTCTAGTCCAATCTATTTGGAGTTCTGTAGGCCTTTTGTATGTTTATGTGCATCTCTTTCTTTAGGTTAGGAAAGTATTCTTCTATAATTTTGTTGAAGATATTTACTGGCCCTTTAATTTGGGAATCCTCACTCTCTTCTATACCTACTATCCTTAGTTTATTCTTCTCATTGTGTACTGGTTTTTCTGGATATTTTTTGTCAGAAGTTTTCTGTATTTTGCATTTTCTTTGACTGTTATTCCAATGTTTTCTATGGTATCTTCTGCACCGGAGAGTCTCTGTTCTATCTCTTGTATTCTGTTGATGGTGCTTTCATCTATGGCTCCTGAACTCTTTCTTAAGAATTCTATCACCAGGGGTGTATCCCTTTGTGATTTCTTTATTGCTTCTATTTCCACTTTTAGACCTTGGATGATTTTGTTCTTTTCCTTTTTCTTTTTGGCTGTGTTTTCCTGTAATTCTTTAAGGGATTTTGATGTTTCCTCTTTAAGATTTCTATTTGTTTACCTGTCTTCTCCTGTATTTTTTTGAGGTTGTCATTTATGTCCTTCTTAAGTCCTCTATCATCATCATGAATGGTGATTTTAAATCAAAGTCTTGCTTTTCTGGTGTGTTGGGGTACCCAGGGCTTGCTGTGATGGGGGAACTAAGTTCTGATGATGCCAAATAGCTTTGGTTTCTGTTGCTTATATTCTTGCCTTTGCCTCTTGACATTTGGTTATCTCTGGTGTTAGCTAGTCTTGCTGACTCTATGGGTTGTCTCTACTGCAAGCCTGTGTGTCATTACTCCTGGGAGGAATTTGGGTATGGAGAGCTGTGTCACAGGGTTAGCTCCGGGGACAGATGGAAACCGGAAGGATCCTGTCCCTGGCCGTTCCTTGGTTCTTGTGTCCTGATGGCTCCACACAAGTTCCTCTTGGACTATGAATATAAGCAGAAATGATGGTTTTACCTATGCTCTCAAGGGTGTCCACACTTCTAGGAGACCAGCTCTCTCCTGTTGGTATTTGGTCATGAAGTGTTGTGGCACAGGATCAGGCACAGATGGAAAACCTTATCTTTAAACTCCAATGTGTATGATGTTTCTCACATGCATTTATATGCATATATATGGTTATGAGTACAAATTTGTGTGTGCTACACACATGCATATAAAGATGAGTGTGCAGGTGTGTATGTGTGGGGGGAGGATAGAGATTGAAATAAAGTGTTTACCTTTCTACCTTGGTTTAATAGGGTTTTTTTCATTCAATTAATCTATACCTAATTGGTTTCATTGGGCTGGCCAGCCAATGAGCTCCATGGATTTGCCAGTCTCTGTTCCATCCCAGGATTAAGGTTGCTGGTACATGCGGACACATCAACTTTTTCATGTATTCTGTGTTCTGAACACAAGTCCTCATGCTGTGCGTATTTATATGTGGTCCAGATATTTTAAAAGACAGGTTATTCCAGGTCTTTTCACTATCATTATAGAGAAAGAGCTGAAGCTTCTAGCAATGCAATGTGCCAAAATTCAGCTTCTAAAATGAAGACTAAAGGTGTTAATTAGAACCAAGAAAAAATATGACTACTTATGGTATATAAATGTGTATGTGTGTTGTCTGTGTGCGTTTGTATTCATATGACTTTGTGCACATGTGTATGTATTTATGTATTTGTATGTCTTTGTGCATATATGTATGTGTATAGTTATATATATATACAGATATGTATGTACATATATATAATATATATATATATATATATAGTGTGTGTGTGTGTGTGTGTGTTTATATGTGTATGTCTGTGTCTTTCTTTGTGTGTCAATGTGTCTATATGTATGTATCTGTTTGTGTCTGTGTCTATGCATGTTGTGAGTGTTTGTTGTATGTGCTTTAACTACAGAGCATTTTCCAGACCTCTGATTGTTTTCCTTAAGTATCTGGCATTACATTTGCCATATCTAAATTTCCATATTTTTATTCCTAATATTTATAATTTTGTGTGAAATTGTAAGTTTTAAATTATTTTCTCATTGTCTGGTAAAGTCTCATGCAAATCTTATATATATTATTATCATCTTTCTAGCCCTCCAATTGTGAGTAATTATCAATTATATTTTGGATATTATGAATCATTTCTTGCTGTCTTATGGTGTATGAAATCAGACTCAGCTCATCATATGGTGCCCTGCTCATGGGCTGAAGGGCTAAAGGGTTGTTGCTGGGCAATTTCATTGAGACACTTCTGCCTTATACAGGCTTAGACTCTTGATGTTGTTTTGGATAAGTGTTTATCTCCCTGAAAAGAGACATTCTGAAAAAAAAATTCCTAGTTCACTAAATGGTGAAGAAGTATGAGGATCGGCCTCTCAGCTTGGGAGGGTAGAGAAGGAAGAGGAAGACTGGCAAACCAACTGTCACCCTCCTTCTAAGTTGCCTTCAATATAGAGGAAGGTAACCATAAGCTATTTTCCATTGGTATTTCACTGGAGTTAGAAGAAAGTCACAAATAATTTTGGTTTTTATTTTGTTGGTCTACCATTGTTTGTTTTGTTTTGAATATTTTGGGAGAGATTCTGTTTGAGTCCATTTTTCATTTGTTTGTTGTGTTGTTTTGTTTTGTTTTCTTAGATGGGTTCTGGACTAGAATAGAGGTAGCAAAATGATACTGCCCAGCAATTAGAGATGCAGAAACCTTCGGTCATGTCTTCTCTCATGTCTTCAGCATTGCTTTTTATTTTCCATTTTGCAGAGACTTCCTATGCAAAGATGAGAACTGTAGATATTGAATCTAGCATCACCACAACTTAGTTGACATAAAATAACACATTTTTGTAAAAATCAAATGAGGTGATTTATGTTAGGACTAAATGATGCATTGCCAAACTCCTACCTATCATAATATGAGAATAAAGTGTTTTGTATGTCCAAGGGAACCGCAGGTCTTCCATGAGGGGTAAGATCAGAAAATGGGGGAAAAATGAGGAACACTAACACTGAAAAAGGGCAAGGAAGGATCACTATATTATGTCCAATATACCATGGCATTCAACATGTGATGACTCAGAAGTGGAGACAGGTAGTTGGAATGTGGCTCAATAGATAGTGCTCCTGACTTGTAAGCATAGAATCCTGGGCTTCATCCCCATCATAGTATGAATCAGGTGTGATAGCACCATCCTAGAATCCTAATGTATGTCAGTTTCAATGAAAAGGACCAGAATTTCAATGTCATCATTAGCTACGTAGTAACATGGATGGCAGATTAGATTCTATAAGACCCCATCTAAAACATCAAAATCCAACAGTAATAATGACAAGAATAGAGAAATTTGTGTCATTAGGTACTAAGCCAATGTCCTAGTTCAACAGAAGTGCAGTTTGCAATGATGTGTAGGATTTATACCAAATTTCATTTTCATCTAAGGATGATATAAATGAATTATTTTAACAGTAATCACACATTTTTCTTGACCTTCAGGTAAATTAAATCCCAAAGAGATATTATAAAATTGCCATAAAATTATATAAGTTTAAAACTATGTCAGGAATCATCTAGTAAATCATAGGAATTCTTAAAAATATGTGGACTTTGAAATAGAACTTTAATGTTTGGTGATTCAGAAATACTATTAATAGATGAAATGAAGAATTCTAGGAAATAGAAACTCAATCAGAGCATCAATATTTAATAGTAACAGATCATTCAACCTTTTTACAACGTATATCAAATTCTTATTAAAGCTCTTTAGAATGACAAAAACCTCTACATTTTAAAACTCTGCTAACACACAAATAATTTAGACAGGAATAGAAAATTTTGTTTTGTGAGCTCATCAGGTAAATGTCGATGTGACTTAGTTCATTCCTGACACAGTAATGGAATGTTTTCAGACACTATTGTGCCATGCTATAAATTTGGTGTTAATACTGTGCTGAGAAAGTTTTAGGCAACCTCAGAGACCAAGGAACAAAATGATCACATCCAAATGCTGTGATAGGGACTGAATATGCTGGCTCTTGCTTTCATTTGTTCTCCCCCTTCCATTTGCCTCCCTTCCTTATTTCTCCTATTTTCTTCCTTACCCTCCCTCGTCTTCCTCTACTCCCTTATATTTGTCTTTTGACCTTATGCCAAATTTTGCAACTTTTTCCTAAAGAAAAGTTTGGAAATTTACTTTGTCCTTCACCAACATTTAAAAATTCTGTTTGAAAATAGTCATCTGAGTTGGATGGAGGGAGGGAAGGAAACTGGGTGGGAAAAGGAGGAGAATGGGCATCAAGATCAGGTGTGAGAAGAAGGGGTGTAGAAGAGGATTAGGAGTAATAATGGCAATTGATGAGGGTATATCTATGAGAGCAGCTGGAAACCTGGGGCTATGGAATGTTATAAAGAGCTATGAGTGTAACCCTAGCTGAGACTCCTACAAGCTGGGAATTTAGTAATGGAGACTGAATTGGCCACATTCTATAGCCAGCTGGAACTTCCAGTGAATTGAGGGGAACAGCAGCTCACAGGTAAACCCTTAAAGACCAAATTTTTTCTGCCTACAAGATGCACAGGGACAAATATGGAGCCAAGATTGAGGAATCAGCCAACCAATAACTTGAGACATATCTGTTGGAAGACAGCCAATAACTGACACTATCAATACTACTCTACTATGGTAGCAGACAGGAGCCTAGCATAATTATCTCCTGAGAGGCTTCACCCATCAGTAAATGGTAGCAGATGCTAATACCCATAACCAAACATCAACCAGTTCTGAGGGGAGGAGGCAGTTTTGAGGAAGAATCAAATGAGACAGAGGAGTCAAGGATATCACAAAAAGATCTACAGAGTCAACTAACCTAGGTCATGTGGGCTCACAGAGACTGAACCACCAACCAAAGTGCATGCAGGGGCAGGACATAAGCCCCCTACAGGTTCATAACAGATGTGCAACTTGGTCTTCCTGTAGGTCCCTAATAATTGCATCAGAGGCTCTCTGACTAAAATGTCTGCCATTGAATTGCCTTCTTCTAACTGGACTGACTGTTTGGACCACAGTGGAATAGGATGCACTTAGGTCTATTGCTACTGGATGGCCCAGAGGGGTAGTACCCAAGGGGGTTTTCAGCTCTCTGTAAAGGAGAGGGGGTAATGAGGGGAGGAATTTGTAAGGGGGGAATTGGGAGAAGAGGAGGGAGAAGATTGGCATCAGGATGCAAAATGAATAAGTAAATAAATTAAAAATAAAAAGACATTTCTGTTTGCTACATTTGATTGTTACATTACTTCTGAAACATTAGGGAATAGATAGAATTATTGATACCTTCCCTAAAAGATACTTACAAATCAGCCACCAAACTAAGCATTGATATAATACTGCAGTTTA
This sequence comes from Mus caroli, assembly GCF_978045245.1. NCBI lineage: Eukaryota > Metazoa > Chordata > Mammalia > Rodentia > Muridae > Mus > Mus caroli. Next base: position 112,470,911 of record NW_028227256.1, on the reverse strand, counting down.
ATTCCAGATTTTGTTAAGTTTTGTCTGTTTCCCTAGCAATGTACTTTAGAGTATTTTACTTCAACATAAGATCCAATATCAATGACACATTTAGACTCAGAGTACTTTTAATTAATGCTTTGCCCTCATGCCATCAATCGAACTATGGTCCAGAAAGATGTTTCTTTCTGGTAAAGGAACTTATCATAAAGCATGACAATCTGAGTTCAGCCATGGACCCACAGTGTGGAAGGAGGAAACTGACTCCTCCATATACCCACTGTAACATGCACCTTGTCTCACACAAAGTATGTTTTGAAGTATGTAGCTTTGTTATTATAAGTTATTTGCAAGACTGTAAAGATACTGTCATAGATACTCCAGCAGTTTCATCACACTGAAAGGCTGGAACTCTTCATTTGTCCCTTCACCAACACTGTAAGACCACTGCTCTGTTATCTGTCTCTTGGCTTAGAGCCCCTCACTATGAAAAAGTCCTACAAAGAGCATCCGTTTAATTGGCATTGAATTGACATTTGTGCCTGACTTCTTTCACTCAGCACAATGCTTAAATGCTCACCCCAGCATGTATCAGTGGGTCCTTTTTCTTTCTGCTGAATAATGTTCAATGTTATGTAAATAGCACATAATTTAGTATTTATTCTTCAATTTATGACATCTTGAAAAATAAGTTCTATTGACAAGAACAATGTCTATAAAATCTTCTCCAAAGTGAATGCTTATCTGAATATTTTGTGTTTTATTGCCCATTCTTCTTTTAAATTTTTTCCATGTGTATATGCATGTGTGCACATTCATGCCCACTTGTGTTCAGTGCACATACAGGCACAAGGTTGACATCCGCTGTATTCCTTGACAACTCTCCATCTTACATATAGAAGCAGGGTCTCTCACTCAAATCCAAGCACATTTTTTGGATTTATGGCCTAGTTTATCATCTTGCTCTGGTGAATCTGTCTCCACCTTCTTTGCACTGAGATTATGTGTCGGCTGCTAAACCTGGCAAGGATTTACAAGGGTTCTGGGAACATCAGCTCAGGTCCATAAAACTGTGACACTGCTGTACCAACAAAGAGCCATATCCCCACCCCTGAGTTCACATCTTTTGTTAAATTTATATGAATTTTGACAGTTTCTATAAATATAATGCATTTTATTATGCCAAATGGAAGATTTCATTTATATTTTTCAACTTTCTATTGTATATAGTTAATCATACTGTATGTATGTGTTAAATCTTTATGCAGTTAGAACCAAAAATGGATGTTAAATTTAATATCTAGTCTACATCAAGTCCACACATGATGTAAACTGACAAAATATTTCAGAAAATGTTATGCATAGTGTAATTATATTTCATAATATATATCCCCTTTGTATGTAGGGGTGGGTTTTGTAATCAGGTCCAGAAAACTATCAGTATTACCCACTTCTAAGTAGATTAATTAGAGGGTATGGCACATCTGCAATTTTATTTTTACTTTTGATAAATGTATCTTAGTGATTTCTACATTGCCAGAAAATACTCTTTTTATTTGACTGATATTTTACAGAGTAATTCTTTAAAATTATATGAATCATTTTCAAAAAATCACTTAATAATTTGCTGCTGCCCATAACAGAGCTTACACCATTAATTGCACCAGTAAAAGGCATCCATCAGCCATTGTAGCTGCATTGTCAGGCTGACTGCCTGATTGTCCTCAGAACATCAATTCATGCCAAATGCTCTAACTACCTGTCCCTGCAAGCTTTTGCCTCAAATCTTCACATGTTCCTTCAGTCCTCTGCAGCCACACGTGGAAAGCCTTACCAGGAGGATTTTCACCTGCACAGGGCAATCCTTATCATCAAATCACACTTCTTTTATTCAAAAGAAAATCTTAAAAATAAATAGCAGCTTATTGAGATATTTCAAACTGGAAAAATCTGCTTTCCTTATGTGCTAATTTATCTCTGACAAAACTAGTACTGGATATAGTGGATTCAAGTCAGGGTTGCACATGGTCCCCTGTGGTTTGGGACTTAGACATTCTGAGCAACCCAGAGGGTAAGTCTGACAACACCATACATCAGATCCCCCAGCTGGGCACATCCAGATAACTGTGACTCTATATGTAGACAAAACCTTTTCAAAGTTTCCAGCTACAGCAGCAGTCTCTTTGGAGTTAATCTTCCCAGAGACAGCATTCTTTTGTCTTCCTTTTAGTACATCTCAATTAAATTTTTAATTTTAAATATTTCTTTTTATGTGTCTCTGTGCATATCTGTGTGAGTGTATGCCTTGGAGGAGGAGTGTTTGGGGTGATCTGCAGAAGCCACAGAAAGGAGTTTGGTCCTCCAGACCTGGGCTTACACACACTTGTGATGTGCTTCATCTGGGTGTTGCCAACAGAGCTAAGGTCCTCTGCAAGTGCAGCAAGTGCTCTCAACTGCTGAACTATCTCTGCAGGTCAACATTTGTACACATCTTACAATTGATATTTTAAGAGTTTGCAGCTGTTAGTGGAGTTCATATAGGTACAATATGCTATAAGTGTATGTGGTGTGTTTGTGTGTGTGTGTGTGTGTGTGTTGGTATGAACAGCTAGCATGATACCACATGAAGTTTTTGCAGAATAACTACATATGTTTTCAGATATGTCAGTACAAAATGGAATGTGAAGGCTTCTGTATTTTAGAGTTTTATTTCTTGAGAAAATTGTGGATTTGTACACTTGAAACACACATTTTAAAAGGTATCAGTGAGCTAATCTGAGATGTTTGAGAAATAAAGAGATATTGTCTCAGTGATCAGATTAGATTTTTATTCATATAATTAACATCCAAGCCTACTGTCCCTATGAATGCACTGCTGTGTGTGTGTGTGTGTGTGTGTGTGTGTGTGTGTGTGTGTGTTCATTCTTGCCTGTGAAGATGTATGTAGAGGCTAGAGGACAACCTTGGGTGCCCTCATTTAGGAGCTATTCATCTTGGTTTTTGAGCCAGGGTCTCTTGCTTTTACAAGAGGCTCACTGCCTTAGCTTGGCTGGCTGGTCATTGTGTCTCAGGGATCCTGCTCTCCCACGTCTGTTTTCACTGATTCTTTTTCCTGCTTTTGGGAGCCTTTCCTTCCTACATGGTTGTCTCTTCCAGCCTTGAGATGAGAGTTTATGCCTAGTCTTATTCGAATTTGTTATGGCATGTGTTGTTGGTATCCTTGGGAGACTGACTCATTTCTGAAGGAGTAGCAGAAGAGGGGAGGTAGACAGAGGGTTTGGAAGACTGGAAGGGGTAGAACTACATTCCAGTTGTAATACATGAATGAAGAATAAAGAAAAATAATTAAAAACCAAACAAGATCAGCAATAGAAGCAATAAAACCAAGTGTGAGTTCTCACACTTGGCTTTTTACACAGAAGCTGGGTATTGAATTTAGGTCCTCTTCTTCATGCTTGTATTGAACTCTTAACTGAATTTTCTCCAAATTCCTGATATTTTAATTGTTCTTTTTATTTTATTTTCAGTCAGATAACTACTAGCAACAAACTCTATTCAAAAACTTTTACATTTTCTTCCTAAATTAATACTAATAATACCTACATTTCTCCCTTTTATATTTGATACCTAGATTTGTGGCTTAGAATTGTAGGAAACTAATGAATATTTCTTAAACAAATCAATTCCTTGAGTTAGAACCCACTGACTTACTCGTATTGGAAACATGCTGAGGTTAGATAGAAATCAGTGTCTAGCATGTGTAATGTTGTTTCTTTGCACCTTCTCCTTGCAAGGAAGAGCAGGGAAGCACACTTTCCAGGCTGGGAGGCCTATTGTGTTCAGTGCATAAAAGAACATTTAGGATCTAATAGGTGGGTCCAGAGTTGGCAGTCAAGAACAATTGCTGCTTTTGCAGAAGCCCCGAATTTTATCCTTAATCCCCCGCAACAGACAGCTCAAAACTGCCTGTAAATCCAGTTCCTGGGACTCTGACACCATCTGATTTCTGTTGGCATTTGTATGCAAATAGTGGGTAAAAAGTTTTGCAGGGGCACACACACAACACACACACAGTTGAAAAAAAATATCAATCAAGTAATTTGTTTTTTTTCCAATGCAAATTAGAACCACTTTGCTGATAAAGATTGTTTTCTAGACTTACTTGAACCATAACCTCCTAATGATGCTTTTAGAGGCAGAAATCCAAGGTTAGTGAAACAAATAGCTATGACTAGAAATTTGCTTGATATAATCCATCTGGTTATTATAGATCTCTGCTTTGAAATTCTTGTCTCATGTAGTAAGCTCATCATACAAATACAGTCAGTAAGACTGACACATATATATGAGATTATTGTAAAAGAAATAGACTTGAGAGAGTTGTGGACACAGATAGGTCTCACTATCTGGGAAAATACTTCCATAAGAGCTGCCTCTCAAAATGAGCTTGTATAGGTTCCATTCTATACATCATATCAGAAGCAGCTTTCTACTACTGTGCAGCAGAGTTGTCTCATTTTTCACACAATGAAATTATAACCTCCAGTCTTTTCAGGACTATACTAATTGCTTTTCTTCAAAGACTAGGCAAGACCTTGATGTGTACAGCATTTTCCCTGCTCTCTTGAATTATGGCTCAAAAGTTTGTGATATTTGTGTGCTTGTGTTTATTCATACCTTTGTACATGTGTGTATGCACACATGCATGTGTGTTTACTGTTAAAATATCTCTTTCTCCAGAATCAATAATAATTTATATATAAATCATTATGTGTACCTTTCTTTCCATAATGGTATCAAAGGCCCTAACGTTGTACAAGTCTTATTCACATAAATCACCTTTGCACACCGTTCAAAAACATGACAATCCTAGCATGATACGAGTGACACCTTCCACGATTCTTCTGGCTCATACATTTTTTTATGTTACCTCCTCTAGAAGAAACTTCCTGATTTTTTAAAAATATTTTTTATTAGGTATTTTTCTCAATTACTTTTCCAATGCTATCCCAAAAGTCCCCCATAACCTCCCCCGCAGTCCCCTACCCATCCATTCCCATTTATTTGGCCCTGGCGTTCTCTTGTACTGGGGGATATAACGTTTGCATGTCCAATGGGCCTCTTTTTCCAGCGATGGCCGATTAGGCCATCTATTGATACATATGCAGCTAGAATCAAGAGCTCCGGGGTACTGGTTAGTTCATAATGTTGTTGCACATATAGGGTTGCAGATCCCTTTAGCTCCTTGGATACTTTCTCTAGCTCCTCCATTGGGGGCCCTGTGATCCATCCAATAGCTGACTGTGAGCATTCACTTATGTGTTTGCAAGGCCCCGGCCTAGTCTCACAAGAGATAGCTATATCTGGGTCCTTTCAGCAAAATCTTCCTAGTGTATGCAATGGTGTCATCGTTTGGAGGCTGATTATGGGATGGATCCCTGGATATGGAAGTCTCTAGATGGTCCATCCTGTTGTCTCGGCTCCAAACTTTGTCTCTGTAATTCCTTCCATGGGTATTTTGTTCCCAATTCTAAGAAGGGGCAAAGTGTCCACACTTTGGTCTTCGTTCTTCTTCAGTTTCATGTGTTTTGCAAATTGTATCTTATATCTCAGGTATACTAAGTTTCTGGGCTAATATCCACTTATCAGAGAATACATATCATTTGAGTTCTTTTGTGATTGGATTACCTCAGTCAGGATGATGCCCACCAGGTCCATTTGCCTAGGAATTTCATTCTTTTTAATAGCTGAGTAGTACTCCATTGTGTAAATGTACCACATTTTTTGTATCCATTCCTCTGTTGAGGGGCATTTGGGTTTCAAAGGATGAAAGACTTAGTCGTGAGATGAAGTCCACTTTCTTTGCCCTTCATTAGAATTTCCAAATCGATATTTAAAGAGAGTTGAAATATTGAATCTTCAACTTTAACTTCTTGGTTCTGAGGAGAAATATCCAGGACACTTGTTCATTTCAAAGGAAATATTGTGCAATAATACCCTAATTCTGTTATTAATATTATCTATGTCAAACCATAAAGGGAGAATAGTCAAAATGATATCTGTTTTAGTTCTACATTGGACATAGTGCCAAGAAAGAAGGAAAATTAATGAAGACAAAACCAGGTGCCACCATGCTAATTAACGTGCAGCATCTTTTCTGGAAGAGGAAAGTTAACTTCATTACCCTTGGGTCCTAATTTAAGAATGAACTCAATCACACTTCCTAAGGGTGGAATGAAGTATATAATATCTTGCAGGCTCTTGATAGATATGCAGACAACAGTTGTGTGACTTGTAAATTTTGTTTATTTAATTGGTAAACTTAACTGGTTTCTTTTTACTACAGATTTCACAGAGTTTCTCTGTATTAATTGACACTTTCAGATTCAAGGAATAACCTTTCTTTGGAGGATTCCATATGGAAGTGTAGAATGCTGTTCTGGGAAGTCAAACTTTGAGAATATTAACACAAAATAGGTATATTATTTTACTCACTTATAGTTCAAGGAATAAAATACAAAGATTCAGATAGCAAGAAGTACTTCTTTTACCTTAAAAATACAGAATCAAATTGCCTTATTGCAAGAGTTCATTTGTATGTATATGAATGCGCACCTGTGCATATGGGAGCCAAAGGTAGGTGTCCTTTTTGGTAACTTTCCAAACTATGTTTCTTGAAACAAAGTTTCTCACTGAACAAAGCACTAATCTTAATAGTTACAGTCTCTAAGATTACTCTGTCCTCCCCACTCTGTGCATATATTATAGGTACAGATTCCTGGGTCTGACCTTTCACCTAGGTGATGGAGATCTGAACTCAAGGCTACATGTCTATGACTCTTCCTGCCCCCTTAGGGATTATCAGCGAATATTGGTCCACAAGAGCAAAAGGAACAGAGAAACTATGGATGAATGGTGGTTTCAAAGTCCTGAGAGAATGTATAGAAATGATGATATGGGGACTAGCTGTGGTGAGGATAATTAAATTTACTTGGAGTGTTTCAAGACTTATATAGTTTTGGTGACTGGTCATAAGAACATACAGGATGGAAAAAGGTAATTTGTTAAAGGTTAAAATGCTGAAATACCTCATTAGCATGGGGAAGACTTTCAGGAATCTCAGGTACTAGCTAACAGAACTAAGCCTATGTGACATTCTGCAGGTAGAAGCATGTGTAGTTTTTTTTCAATTCCCCTGACAATGTCAGAGAAGGAAAAACCCTTCTAATGAAGGAAGTTCTCCATATTGTCCTGAGCTCAAAAGGCCTTTGGGACAATGGCAGATTTAGATTTTAATTATCAGAGCAACACATTAATGTTTGGAAAACATGTTACTGATGGACCTGTCAATGCTAGTTGATCATCAATGAGATGAGAGGCCCTTGGTCCTGTGAAGGTTCTAGGCCCCAGTATAAGGGAAGGCCTGAGCCAGGGAGCAAGAATGGGAGGGTTGGGGAGCAGGAGGAGAGGGGAGAGAATAGGGGATTTTTGGAGGGGAAACTAGGAAAGGGGATAACATTTGAAATGTAAATAAAGAAAATATCTACTAAATTTTTTTAAAAAATGCATTACAACTACTTGTTTTACCTTACTATGTATACTGAAGTAAATAATTAACTCTTTCTTTTCCCTAGTTTGCATTTTATAAATATAGGAAAAGAGTATCACTATTCTCTTATGATTACTACAAGTACAGCTCATAGAGCAATATGTGCTTTCAATTATACTCTATTTCATAAAAAACAAAAAACATATCTGCTGTTCATATCAGCTGGGCTCATTTTGCTTCTACTTCAACTACTGGGTCAATTTTCCCTTTACTGAAACCCCACTCTGATTGGCCCCCTCCTGTGTTTCTGTAAGTCAGAATTTGTATATTTAGCTGTTTCTTACTCATTTCAAATAATGCTTGGCAAGACTTAGCAAATGGTAATTTATATGGGAATCAATGCAAAAAGAGGCCTCAGCTTGGTTGGGGCACTGAAGAAGTGGTGTTTGATTCTGGTGAAAGAATGATTCAGAGTCAGTGATGGCCATCTTTTGATACATATGCAGCTAGAGTCAAGAGCTCCGGGGTACTGGTTAGTTCATAATGTTGTTGCACCTACAGGGTTGCAGATCTCTTTAGCTCCTTGGATACTTTCTCTAGCTCCTCCATTGGGGGCCCTGTGATCCATCCAAGAGCTGACTGTGAGCATCCACTTCTGTTTTTGCTAGGCCGCGGCCTAGTCTCACAAGAGACAGCTATATCAGGGTCCTTTCAGCAAACGCTTGCTAGTGTATGCAATGGTGTCAGCATTTGGAGGCTGATTATGGGATGGATCCCTGGATATGGCAGTCTGGAAAGAGCGGCCCATCGGACATGCAAACTTTATACGCCCCAGTACAGGTGAACGCCAGGGCCAAAAAGTGGGAATGGGTGGGTAGGGGAGTGGGGGGAGGGTATGGGGGACTTTTGGGATAGCATTGGAAATGTAATTGAGGAAAATACATAATAAAAAAATTAAAAAAAAAAACAGAGTCAGTGATGGATGCAAATCTGTAATCTGCTAGAGACAGCTTCCTTTTGCAGCCCAAAGTCCATTATTTTTCATGATGTATTTACTTAGAAATTGCATATTCAGTAAACCTGATTTTCCTCAGGTTTCCTTTTAATCATTTGATGAATCATCATTTTCTGACCTTAGAACCTTGAATTTTAGGAAATAGAAAATGAAATAGCAGACACATACTTTTTTTTTTCTTTTACTTTTTTTAAAATTAGGTATTTTCTTCATTTACATTTCAAATGATATCCCAAAAGTCCCCCATACCCTCCCCATCCCACTTCCCTACCCACCCACTCCCATGCTCATGGATTGGCAGGATCAATATAGTAAAAATGGTTATCTTGCCAAAAGCAATTTACAGATTCAATGCAATCCCCATCAAAATTCCAACTCGATCTTTCAATGAACTAGAAAGGGCAATTTGCAAATTCATCTGGAATAACAAAAAACCTAGGATAGTAAAAGCTCTTCTCAATGATAAAAGAACCTCTGGTGGAATCACCATGCCTGACCTAAAGCTGTACTACAGAGCAATAGTGATAAAAACTGCATCATACCGGTAGAGCAACAGACGAGTAGACCAATGGAATAGAATTGAAGACCCAGAAATGAACCTACTTTTTTTTTTTTCTTAACACAGGAAGTCTTAAGAAGTTTGGTAGGCGTAGCACTTGCCAAGTCTAGACAGAGAAACTATTTTTATGTGAGAAAGATAGCTTTAAGTATGATACTTTTTACAAAATTTGCAGTTTACCAAGCTCCTTTTTTATGCAGATGAAAGCAGCATTGATGCTCATTTTTATACTTCTTACTTACCTCAGTATATTCTTTTATTCTTTGAATTTTTTTTCTTTTTATCTCAGCACTTTCGAGGTTTATTATTGGAGTGGTATGAAATGATCCCAGAAAGTAAGAATATCATTTTTGTTAATTCCCACCCCCAACCTCTATTGGGATTGTACATGAATGTACCTCCTTTAGGAAGTAGAATATTTGAATCTAATTTAATTGTTGATGGCTTCTGTTGGGGAGGCCACCATTTGACCACTAATATTACATAACCATGCATCTGGGTTTTTTTTTTAACTATTTAATTCTCCCTCATGATCTACATTCCTCCACTGTTGAACAAATCATGTCTCCTTTAATATCATTCTGACTAAGCTGACTTATTAATGCAGCTGCCTCAGTTTCCAGGTCTGTGAAGCCTCTCATATAATTCATATTGCATCCTTATATTTTGCATAATTGAGAAATCTTGAAAAGAACAGTTATCACACTGAAAACATTCTTGAACTCATGTTTTCAAAGTTTTCTACCACAGCCATGAGGGCTGTTCTGAATGCCACAGTGTCATCATTTTTCTGAGGAACGGCAGGCACACTCTTTATCCCAGGATTATGCTGTTTGGAATTATCATGGAGCCATTAACCTTGGCAGGAAAAAATGTTCCCTGGAAGGAGGAACATAATGTGAACTAAGTACACTATTATGCAAACTGTATTCCTACCTTAACCTTATAGCACTCGAAGAGACTCATGTCTTGCTGGCTCTAGAACCATGTCACATTGTCCCTTCAGTGGCCCTACTTGACCTACCTGTCCATAGCTCTTACTTCAAAGGGAACAGGTAATTATTTATTCTGGAGGCAAATTTGAGTGACCACAGCCCTAAAAACATTGAGCTATATTAACACATATTTACCATTCACATGCAACACAAGCTTCATGAAGTTTTTAATAACAGAACAAATCATGTCATAAGTCAAGATATTTTAAAAATTTGCTCTTGGAAAGAGCATCAATGGTGTTACAATAAGATGGGAGCAAATCTCCCCAAAACCTCAAATGTTATTTAATGCCATTGGTATATTTGGGGTTAGTTAACGATAGTGGTCCATAAATAAACCCAAGAATATTAATATCTATTAGTCAAAAGATGTTAGGTCTAATATGGTAGTGGTCACAAAATGGTTATTTTAGGTAGCTAAACTAGCCCAAAATAAGAAACTAGGTTCCCCAAATCTCCCAGAAACTAAACTACCAACCAAAGAAACACATTGTGGAACTCATGGCTTCAGCAGAGTGTGTAACAGAGGATGACCTAGTCTGTCATCAATGGGAGGAGAGACCCTTGGTCCTGTGAAGGTTCTATGCTCCAATATAGGGGAATCTCACAGCCAGCAAGCAGGAGTGGGTGGGTTGGTGAGCAGGGGGAGCAGGGAGGGGATAGAGAGTTTTCAGAGGGGAAACTAGAAAAGGGGATAGCATTTGAAATATAAATAAATAAAATATCTAATAAAAAATAAGAAAATATCAAATAAAAGAAGAAGAAAAAATAAAGAACCTGGGCTCTAGCATCTTCAACCTTTCCACTTCATTGAAGTTCTAAACAAGTTAATCAGGCTTTGAATTCACAGCTTCTAAGACTCCTCATTCTGTGATTTATAGTTTCCAGTGTATATGGCATCAAATTAGATTCAAATACTTTCATCATTTACAAAATACTTTCTGTATCATCACTACCTTTTCATATGTCTGCTTGTATATGTGTTTATATATGTGTATGTTTATAAGCCTAATTCATAATACTTTTATAAGTAAAGTGTAAAACCTGCTTACCAACATTTGGTATGCCAACAACAATATGACAACAGTGAAAAACAGCACTTAGGAAAACAATCCTGTTTATTTAATCTGTAGACTAACCTGGGAATATGTATAACCAAAGGGGTGAAACATATCCGCGATGAGGATTATAAAGCATTTGGAAATGTAATTGAGGACACAAAATAAAGTAAAAATACCCAAATTCATGAATGGAAAAATAATTTTGTCAAAATATTTATATAACCAAAGACATGTACATATTCTCTGAATCTTTATCAAAGTGGGAAACAAACTTTAGTGGGGAACACTTACTTAAAACTCACACAGAAGTTTAAAGTTGGTCACAACAATCCACTGAACCATGCTGACATAAAGCCATGAACAAACACATGAGTACTTTGCATCTTGGTCTCTTGGTACAAACACGTGGCAGCCAGATGGTAACTTCGTGGTGCCTACTCTAGCATCTGGACTCCTCTTCTTGTAGCTCAGGTGCAAGTACTGTATTAAGAAATTGAGACATAGACATATTACCTAATAGCTAAACAGAGAAGGAAATGGGCCATGACTAAATAACAAAAATGGTGACCTTTAAGGCTGACTGAATTATTCCTCACCATCATGACCTGAGATCAAAGCCTAGTAAGTTAAAATACATATTTCATGGGCATTTTCTCTTTCTACTAGGAAACTTCTGCTTATGCACTTGTCTGACACATTCAAGGTTGTCATATCAGGGTATAAAAGCCCCCTTGTCTGTCTTTGTTCAAATTGATCTACCCTAAATTGGGGGCATAAAATCTCAAAAACTGTTAAAACCACAAAACATGGAGGAGAGACCAGGCTTCTATTTCCTAAGTCTGCTCACCTCCCACTCACTCTATGAGGGATCATCCCCATGTGTCTTACAGTCTTTTTGTTTTTTCCTTGCCCCAGTAAATCATTCTTTACCAGCAGTTCTGAAGGAATCTTTTTCTTAATCTCATTTCATCTCTACTCAGAAACTAGGCTATAAACCATTTGTTCCAGCAGCAGACCCCAAAGTCTAGGAACAAGACAATAAAATCCCCAACTCAAAGAACAACTTAGAGATAGCCAAATTAATCTCAGAATAGACCATCTGTGCTGGACAGTTACCCTTTGGTTAATCATTCATGATACAGGAATGCAGCCTATATGGGGTATCCCTCACACCGAGTAATGAGGTCTTAGATTATCTAGCTCTAACAATGTAATAATAAAATATTTATCTATCACAAGTGTGAGTTACTTTGTGCCTGCAGCTGGTCTGCCTTTCTGAGTTGCTTTGAGGCTAGAAACTATAGTCTCTGGTTTAGCACCTCATCAAAAACATCAGGGGGCTAGGTAAAGTAGCCTTTTTCTATCTCTGCAGGAATTGCATAGCTAGAAGTTAAAGAAGAAACAGGGGAGGGAAGCCTGTCTCTGCTCTTTTTTCTCAGCACTTGTACATCTTTCAGAGTACATGATCATATGGTAAAAAGTTCACTACAAGGTTCCACATAAATTCAGGTAATAAGTTAAATAAGAGTTTCATAACAGAGAATGTCCACATGCATATCCACTAGGACTCATCATTTGGCTAAACATTCATCATTTGTTCCTAGCTTTTCAGGTTGATGGACTGTTAAAACCCATAACTAAGTTGTCCTTAAAATTTTGTATAGATAAACCAAGTCTATAGTGTAAATCCTTAGTTCCTTCCTTATAGCCCTTGGTTAATAGTTTTTAACAAACCCTTGCAATATGCTTTTCTTTGTTTATTTGTTTGTTTTGTTTTTGTTTTTGTTTTGTTTTGTTTTGTTTTTGTTTTTGTTTTTTTTGTTTTTTTGTTTTTTGTTTTTTTGAGACAGGGTGTTTTTGTATAGTCCTGGCTGTCCCGGAACTCACTCTGTAGTCCAAGCTGGCCTCGAACTCAGAAATTTGCCTGCCTCTGCCTCCCAAGTGCTGGGATTAAGGGCATGCGCCATCACGCTCAGCTTTGAAATGTGCTTTTGATCTTAGATGCCTGTTCGCTATATCATAAGAAATTAATTTTTGATTCAGACTGACAAGAATTTTTATCACAGTTTTGACATAAGAAAAGATTTAATAAACAGTTTTACAACAAAAGGGCCTTGAGTGTCTTTTTCTGGGTTGTCACCATTCTAAAGCAGTGATGACCCCTACGTCTTGGTTGTTGCTGCAGAATAAGTGCTGTTTTTCTTACTTATTTTTTGAGTCTGGGGTCTTCCTTCATCAAGTTTCAGACCCTAACTTCTGCAGTCTGCTGTATCTGAGATTTCTTCTGCTGCTACCTGTTTCACTCAAAGAGATTTCCTGCCCTTTAGTTCTTTAGCTGGCAGATTAGAAAATGATATTAATTAAGATCTGAGATGGAAACAATATCTATTGATAATCTGGTATTTTTAATAATTTTTCAGGATATAATTTTTTCTGATATATTTTAAAATTTTGTTTATATTTTTACTTGTATGTATTTTTGTGTGTATATGTGCATGAGTATGCACATTCAAATATGAGTGCCCAAGGAGTATAGAAGAAGTACTTAGTTAGACCCTACATATGGTTGTGAACTACCTGTTACTACTACTTGCTTGGAATAGAATTTAGGTACTCTATAAGAATGAATGGTAAGTGCTTTTAACCACTGAGGCCTACCTTGTACTCCTATGTTCTTATTCTATATTCATTAGCTTAACTTTAAGAATGTGGATGTTCACAGTTAGCTATTGGATGGATCACAGAGCCCCCAATGGAGGAGCTAGAGAAAGTACCCAAGGAGCTAAAGGGATCTGCAACCCTATAGGTGGAACAACAGTATGAACTAACCTGTACCCCCTGGAGCTTGTGTCTCTAGCTGCATATGTATCAGAAGATGGCCTAGTTGGCCATCAGTGGAAAGAGAGGCCCATTGGTCATGCAAACTTTATATGCCTCAGTATAGAGGAACGCCAGGGCCAAGAAGTGGGAGTGGGTGGGGGAGGGTATGGGGATTTTTGGGATAGCACTGGAAATGTAAATGAAGAAAATACCTAATTAAAAAAATGAATGATTTGTTTAACAGTATATGCCATTGAGTTGTGCTGAACAGTTAAGGATGTCTTTATTCACAAACAAGATACAAAACAATGCTATCACTGTTTGTACTCAACATGGAACAAAAAGCTACTATGTCAACTGGAATCACTCAGGGCAAGACACTGTATATAATATAATATGAAGTGATCTGAGTAGAATCCAACATTATCTCCATGTCTTTTGTGTTCAACCCATGATGGCATTTCAACAGATAGACAGTGTTTATTCCATCTGTATACTTGATTCCATTGTATGATGTTAAAAGATACAAAATTACAATCTTTGAGTCTGACCAAACTGACAGAATTGTTCCTGAGTAATTTATCTTAGCAATAATAATTTCACACTAGTATTTATAGCTAACATTCAGCACATTACCCACCTAATATTCAAATTACAGTGAAAATAGTCACTCATCTCATTAACATACAGAAGTTCCCAAGTTTTCTTTTTCATGCTTTCTTGTTCTTAGCCATACTCCTCTGAAGAATGGCTAGATGGATCTGAACATTTTTGAGTTCATTTTTATTTCTAAAAGTGTGCATGCACATACATGTGATGTTTCCATTTAGACATGTTTATGTAAGAGGGAAGAACACATGTGTATGTGTGTGGAGGCTAGAGATCAACTCTAGATATCTTCAGAAGCCTGCTTTGAAAGAGGCTCACTCACAGACTCAAACTCAAGAGGCCAACACGGATGTCAGACAAATGAAACCAGCTATTGCTGACACATGTGGTTCTAAGTTGCTGGGTACCCAAGTGTTTAGTTAAACATAATTTCTGGATGTATCTGTGAGTTGATTCTAGTCACTATTTTTGATTTTTAATATCAGATAACTAAAGAAAATCACCCTGCTCAGTCTGAGTGGGTACTACTCACATGATTTGCTCGGGTTTTGGACATTATAAAAAGCATCAACAATAAAGGATTTGCTCTGTGATTTTGGTATGTAAGCATGATGCTGGCTCTGATACCTATTAGGATATGCATAGATGAAGCTCCCAGATTTCAGGCCTTCATGCTGTCATTGGAATTTACTTAGTTGGCTTTCTTCATCTTGAAATTTCAGGTGGTTAGATGATATAGAATTTTTTAGCCCCTGCCTCCTCCATGTCATTGTTTCTGTTTCTCTAGAAATTCCAGCTAGCGTAAGAATTAAGGGCTATTTAGGAATTCTGCATAAGTAATTACATCTATGTGTTATGCAAATACATTGAGATGATAGGTAACTATACTATACAGGCCTATGACATCTTTTGGAAAATTTTATGCAGGAGAATGCAAAATCCAAAGCTTGCCTGGGCTAGGATGTGAATTCATGGCTGAATTTCAAAACTTAGTAGCTTGGTGATTTTTATTTCAAAATTAAAAGCAAAGAAAGAGAAAACAAGGAAGGAGAAAAATATGCATAATGAAATCCTGAGTTCAATCTCTACTACTTAATTAAAAAAAAATCTAAGCACAGCAATTCAGGAAATACCTGAAGAAATATGGAAGGTTTAAGGGGGGGAAAAAAAGAATAAAACTGCTCTTGTAAGAAATTAAATTAGGATTGGAAAGATGGTCCAGAATGTGAGAGTGCTTGCTATATTTATAGAGGACCTGAATTTGGTTCCCAGCACCCATGTTCCCATGTTAGGTAACTTATAATTGCACAAAATGTTAGCTCCATTGATACTGTCTTCTCGTCTCCATGGCAGGCACATGTGTACACACACACACACACACACACACTAAAAAGTTATTAATGCAAATAAGGAAGGAAGATACAAAGAGTGAAAGAACTGGATGGTTCTCTGTATGAAGGTATAAAGTTAGCAATAAGCTAAGGTAGGAAACAGTGATATAGTACTACACACTTTCTCCACTGCCTATAAACCAACAAAAAAAGGGAGCATAAAAACAAGACAGTAATGGCATTGAATTGTAGCAAGATGTCAAGAACCCAGATCATTGGGCCAACTCCAAATACACTATGATACATAAAAATATTTATCTTATTTGTATGTTTATATGTGTCTGTGAGAATATGCCCCATGAGTTCTGTGCACAAAGAGTCCAAATGAAAGCAACCGATTATGAGAAACTACAGTTATAGAAGGTTGCATATCACTAACATGGGTATTGCGAACTGAACTGCAGTCTTCCTCAAGATCAGAAAGTTCTCTTAACCCAGAGCCATCCCTCTAGCACAGACAAAGATAATTGTAAGTGAACCAAAGATATAAGAATGTAATAAAACATAAATTGTTGAGGAACCGAGAACTTGTTCTAATTGTTTTACTTTCTCAGAATTAGAAAAAAGAAAAACAAAGAGGAACAACCAAAGATACCAAACAAAAAATTTAGCTTAATTTTAGTAAAAAAGGGATGATAACAAAAGTGATGATAATGTTGCTTAAGAAAGAGCACCTAAAATTAAGAGTGGGTAGGACAGCTACTTCTAGTTTAGTGCTGACAAAATACCAACAAGAGCAACTTAATAAAGGAGGGGTTTATTTTGAGTTTCAGTTCTATAGTACAGACTATCATGATGAAGAAATCATGACATGAGAAAGAGCAGACAGGTCGTTTTATATCTTAAGCTGGAAGCAGAGAGACAGAGATGAAAGCTGATGTTCAGCCCACTTTCTACTTTGCTTCAGTCCAGTATCCCACAGCCTTCAATGGGTGCTGCCCACAGGTTCTTCCCAACTTAACTTAATGTGAAAAACACCCTCAAAGATATGTCCCTAAGTTTGTCCTCTAGGTCTTGACAAGGTGACAATCACCTATTTAATCACCACAGGTCTGAGGTAACACCCTATGCTCTTTCTCATGTTCTGGACAATGGAAATGCCATCCCATGGCATGGGCTATGGTTTGCTTTAATCATGTCCACAAAATTTGGATTCAGCTCCATCAAATACAAATTTTTTCTCATATGTTTCTTCTTTTCTTGTAAGCAAGGTTGGCTCTAGGGTTATTAATCATTCCTGCAACAGATAAAGCTGACTTGAAATAAACAACCTCGATTATTCATTTGGAACCACGTTGAGGACTCAGATACTATATCACTGAAGGAAACAGATAGCTTGTGCTTCTGGTAAATACACGTTCAAAAGGCATTCATATCTTCAGTGAACATATTGAGGATCCAGGAATTTCAAATGTGATGCTCACAAGGTCATGCTGTAGTTGATCTCTCAGTTCTCTGAAATGGTAATGCAACTGGCATTACAAGAAAATATTGTAACATTAAGTCTAAACTATAACCCAATTAAATTTTGTTTCTTATTTCATACTTAACAATGAAATGAATATTTCTGTTTCAGAAAAGGCCAACTCTATGAATGAGATGTCTTCCATCACTCCTGGCCTTCCATTACCTGGTAGACTATATTCCAGTAGCTACCTTTCCACCTGGAAGAACTTTTTGAGAACAAAGCACATTATTCTACTGCAGAGTGGAAAAAAAATTGAGGGACTGCCTGTCAGAAGTCATCTAGGATAGGCTAGAAGTATGGGAGTGACCTTTCTGTAGATTGTCCATCATATTGGACATTCTGCAATGGGTGAGCTCAAAGAGGCAAGACTCAAAGAGACTTCATTTCGTAATTTTTTCTTGATGCTGATATGCCTTTTGGGTCATTATTAAAGTAATATAATATGTTTTGCACATTAACCCATCCTATTGGCCAGATTCTCTGCAGGTCAATGAATATGTACTCTTTTCTAGTAAAGCTATGTGGATGAATTAATGATTTTTTATTTCCTAATAGTGATTCCATAGAACTCCTACATTTATACAAATAATTTTTAGCACTCATTGGTATAAATGCTGCAATTAGGTCTCTGTAAACTTTCAGGTATCATGGCTTAATGGCAGTAGGAAGCAGCCTTGGAAGAGTTTTGTGATTAAGGAAAGCATTCCTTATGGACTGAGTATGAAATCATTGAATGATAACTGAAGGTCATGAATTGGGAGATGACAATTTATTGTAGGTTGAAGAACATAAGATAAGATATTGACTTGATTTATCTACAGAAAACATCAAAACTAATGAGACAAAAGTCAGATGATTTACTTTTTCATCAAACCATGCTAACTTAAGCTAATAAATATTTAATTAGATAATTAGTCTTAATGTAAACACATGTAAACCATTCCTGCTGAAACTTCTTATTTGATTTATTATGAACTTTTGGAATGTAAAGATGCTTGGAAAAAACATGTGATTGTGTTCTTGAAAAAATATAAGTACTAGGAACAACAATAGTGGAATCTGGTGCTTTCTCACTCACAAGGCTTCTTATATTCAACAGTAAAATGATTGGTAGAAGCTTTTTCTTTCTCTGTGCAATGAAGCTTGGAGCTTATTGTTCATTCAGAATGAGTGAGTTTTTTCTTCATTAACACTTGCTCAAATAAACCTGCTGTTGTGATCTTTTGCTTCACCTGCCACATGTACACACACACACACACACACACACACACTACACACACACACAAACACACACTATACACACACACACACGTATGTATTCATTTATACATAAATGAATGTGTTTCTGTGAATATTTGCTTGTGTAATTTTTTTTCTTTCTGCAAATGTGACTTTCTTTTTCTGGTTCACAAATAGTTAAAGCTCCAAGCCTCCATATAGTCTAGCCAGGGAAAGGCAAGACTCTCAGGCAAGAGAGAAAGGAACTCTAACAATTAATCCTTTATTTAATTGCTTGCAGCTGCCAGCAGGTATTTATTACCAAATATAATTATTCTGTCTATATATATGTACACAAGAGTTTTAAAAGAGTTCAGTGTTTCTTGCTGGGCAGTCTTGCTAGCTCCACATAATTAGGTTTTATTCTGTAACTAGCATTGACCCCATACATCTCTTCAAGCCCTGTCCGCTATCAACTTGACCCCAATAGCAAACCCTTCCCCCTATCTGAGAGAGAGAGAGAGGGAGAGAGAGAGAGAGAGAGAGAGGGAGAGAGAGAGAGAGAGAGAGAGAGAGAGAGAGAGAGAGAGAGAGAGAGAGAGAGAGAGAGAGAGAGAGAGAGGAAAAAAGGAGGAGGAGGAGGAAAAAAGAAGAAGAAGAAGAAGAAGAAGAAGAAGAAGAAGAAGAAGAAGAAGAAGAAGAAGAAGAAGAAGAAGAAGAAGAAGAAAATAAGAAGAAAAGAAGGAGAAGGAGAAGGAGAAGGAGAAGGAGAAGGAGAAGGAGAAGGAGAAGGAGAAGGAGAAGGAGAAGGAGAAGGAGAAGGAGAAGGAGAAGGAGAAGGAGAAGGAGAAGGAGAAGGAGAAGGAGAAAAGTGAGAACTTTGTATTGGCCAGGCCAGGCTCCAGGCAGCTTTCCATCAAATTCAGGAAGAGGACTATATTGAGTTATATATTGAAGCTCCCTCTGAAGAATCTAGGGAGAAGATCACAAGGCTCTGTAAGGAATGAGTTTAGAGTAAACTTTAGGTAGTCAGCCTCTAGATCTAGCATTCAGTCAATTACTTACAGAAATTTTCTCCTCCTTGAGTTTTATTTGTTTATTTTGGCACAGGGGCTCATGTAGGAATGGCTTGTCTTAAAATCACTGTATATGTGAGGATGACCTTGACTCTCTGATTAGCCTGTCACTCTTCCTCTCTAGTGTCAAAATTAGAAATACATGCAATTATACTTTTTTCTACTACCTTCTTCACAATTTTTAGAGACAGAACCCAAGACCCTTGCATGATGTGCAATAGCTTTACTGAAACCCATGGGAGACCCTCCTAATGATTTTCTAAAATAGCTAGGTACATGCATTAGTTGATGCAGATTTAGTTTATCTTCTATTTTTGTATGTCCCTTGGGCTAAATGAAAATTTTCAAGTAATTAAAAACAATAAAAATATTAATTCTCTGATATGTGAAAATCTCATGCAATTAAAATATTTGAGTCTATAAATAAAGCCTTTCTGGCACAAATCCACCTTCAACAGTTAATGTGATCATATGTCAGCAACTGTCCAGACCACCAAGCCTATAAATAAAATGATATCAAGGCTACTTTTCAATAAAGAGGTTAAAAATAATTATCAGCTATTATATTTATCAGAGTTCTCTAGAGAAACAGGGAACAATAGAGTAGATATTATTAAAGGGGTATTTATTAGTTGTCTTACAAGAGAAGCCTGGTTAGCGTAACAATGGCTGTCTTCACTTTGGGGAAGCTAAGAAGTTATACTTTGCTCAGGGGGCTGGAAGCCTTAACAGTTCCAACCTAGAAAGTAAAACCTAGAGATCCCCAAGAGTTGCTGGCCTTCATTCCATATCGGAAGGCTGAAGAAAATGGGTTCTGGTGACAGCAAGGGCAGCCTGGTTGGGACAGCACCAGAGAAACAATTCTCACGAGCAGGTGATAGGCAGCAGACAAAAAGTAAAATCCTTTACACTGATGCCTTTATAACTGTAAGCTCTGACCTAGAAGATCCTACAGATATTTGTAGCAGTTCTTACATTTCAGAAGTAACCAAATAAACTTCTTTCACAGAAAATATTTTCTCATGGATATTATAGATATAGTAGTGCCACACTGTGAAAGGTATTGAAGAAGCCAAAGCTGGAGTCACCTGAGAGATGGGTCTCTCAGTATGTCTGTAAGAGGATTTTTTTTTTGATTGTATGAGCTGAGGTGGAATGACCAGGCTGGTGTGGGTGGCACCAATTTCTCTGGATAATATCCTGGATTACAGGAAACAAGAAAATGAACTGACCACAACAAAATACATTCATTGCTCTGCTTCATGACTCAAAATACGGGTAGCTTTTTCTGCCTTGAATTCCGGACCCTGAACTGTATCCATAAACTGCAAGCCAAAATAAACTCTTTAATCTTTAACTTGTTTTTTTCTGGGTGTTTTTACAATAGCAGCAGGGAAAAATATAAAACAAAATTAATATTCCTTCTTCAAGCTTTAAAAAAATATGCTTACTAACCCCATCAGTGAGGATGCAAACTCATGAGATAATTAGTTCCTAAAGCACCTCCCTATTAATCTCATCACATTTGAGTTTGTAATGTCTTCAGTGTAGGCTGACCACATATGCTTATGTGTAAAGTATTTTGTGGGAAGTTGGTGATATTATTTTGACAGTTTCTGAAAACTTTAGGAGGCATCTAGCCGAGGAAAGTAGGACACTGAAGTCATATATTCTATTCTATCTTGTCTATGCTCTCTTCTTCTTTATCTTTTCTTCCATTTTCTTCCTTCCATCCACAAAAAACCAAGCTTATATGATGTTGAACTGGACAAAGGACAGTAACAGTGTGAGACAGGAAACAGAACAGAAAATCACCTTGAGGATCATTGGCCAGGTGGCCTGGCACATGTGACCAAACTCCAGGCTAGTAGAGATTCTATAAACATATAGGGGGAGGTGATAGTACTAAGGTCTAGTTCTGTAATTCGTTCTTGATTTGGTCAATAAAGGAGGTCAGGGACCAATTGCTGGGCAGAAGGAATAGGTAGGACTTCTGGGTCCTAGGAGGAAAAAAAGATGCAGGAAAAGAGAAGAGGCTTTTCTGCCATGTTCTTGAATGAAGAGCATGCAGCAATCATGTAAGATCTTGGGAAACTAGAACTAGCAGCCTCCCCACAAGTGGGAGCTAAGGAGGTTGTCAGGGTCTAGATGATACAGGCTAGCTGATAAGTTTAAGGCCGGAGATTCTGTGCCCAGCAATTTTATTAGCCAGGCAAATTCTAAAGTAATAAAGACAAGTATGTGTTTTTTATCTGCAGATTCAAAGATCTCGGGCAAAACTAGTAATGCGACCCCACCAGGAGCAAAGGGAGGTAGGAGAAAGAGAAGTTAGGTCAGAGCTGGCATCTTAGCAAAGCTAACCTGGGAGAAACATAGCAGCAGGCAGCAGCTCCAAGTTGGCAACTCCCAGGAAATGGTCTATATAGTTAGTGTTTTCTTTTTTTTTTTTTTCTTAATTACATGCAACACAAACAAAAGAATAGATGGTACCCAATGGTGCAGCTATAACACACACACACACGCACACACACATGCACTTATGCACATGAGGTGAAGAGGAGAAATTTAGAGAGAGACCTGTGTCATATGCTCTAATGCCCAAATATATGAAATGAAATAAAGTAAACCTGAACTGAGCTCTCCAAAACTATGAAGTGAATAAATCCTTCCTTTTTGAAAATTGCTTATGTCAGCCATTCTATCCGAGGTATAATAAATGTATAAATCTGTTTAAATTCTATGTAGAAAATATTATAATGTATATTCAAACTGCAGTCACATTCACCATTTACTCATTGTTTCATTATCTCTCTTGCATACAGTTTTATTATCCTATGTCTAAAAGAGAAAATTCAGAAATTAAAAACAAAAGCATGAAACCTGGCAACCCCAGTTTCCAAAAGGTGACTCAGTGACGAAGGGTCTGATGGCTAGAGACCCCTGAAATATGACTCTATGAGACTGAGGATGGGGATGGATAAGCCTGGGTGACTGCCTGGGGTGGGTGGGAGTGGGGAGGGATTCAGTGTAGTACCTGATGGGAATGGGTGGGTAGGGAAGTGGTGGGGGGAGGGTATGGAGGACTTTTGGGATAGCATTGGAAATGTAATTGAGAAAAATACGTAATAAAAATATTAAAAATTAAAATAAATAAATAAATAAATAAATAAAAAACAAAGGACTTTGAGAGAGAGAGAGAAAAAAGATATAAGGATCTCTCCAAAAAGAAACTGGAAAGAGCAAACACTGGCAACTTGACAGCACACCTGAAAGCTCTAGAACAAAAAGAAGTAAATACGCCCAAGAGGAGTAGATGGCCGGAAATATTCAAATCAAACAGAAACAAAAAGAACTATACAAAGAATCAACAAAACCAGGAGGTGGTTCTTTGAGAAAATCAATAAGATATATAAACCCAGAGGGCCAGACAAACCAGAGGGCACAGAGACAGTATCCAAATTAATAAAATAAAAAATGTAAAGGAAGACATAATGAAATATATCTTAAAATAATTATTCTGTTTGTTGAATACTAACAGTTGAAAATATTGAAATCATGTTCTACAAATATCATAGAAATATTATTGATATTTTTTCTCACTGTGCTTGAAATTAACATTTTCTTAATGTTTAACTTCAAAGAGTTTTTGCTATTTTGAAATTTTTAAAATATATTTACTGATAAAATAATTTCTCTCCTAGAAACACTAATATTCTTTCTTAAGTAAACTTATAGTTAGACAATGTACACAGATATATAATGCATTTTAAATACTCTCTCACTATGTCAGGTGGTATCATACAGGGCTTTTGAATATATTTCTTAATGATTCATTTTTAATAGTCTATGCTCTTTTATTATGCTTAATTCCTAATGAATATTTTGTATGTTTTGAAACAATTTAGTATTCAACATTAGATATAGTATCCTCAGTTATGGATAGTATTAAATGTTCATTAATGATATTTTTAGGGTATGAAAAGATATGAACATAAAAGTTGAACAAATTTTATGTATTACTTGATTCTCAAAATACTCCATATTATTAATACGTTTGATGTATAAAATGCATTTAAATAATAAAAAATTTAAGAAAAAAGAAAAAAGAAAAAAAAAGCTAGGAACGGCACAAAGGAAATTGGAGGGAGGTTGTGAGAGAAGCCACAACCCAAAACTCCATTTTCAGACCATCATAGAAGGTAATTACCATGGGTTCATAAAGAACACTATTGAACATAATGAGTCATGATGTCAGATTTGGGTGGATGGAAACACAAGACTTAGGGTATGCCATAAAAAGGGGAGTAACAAGGGACAAAAAGATGAGCTCATGCAGGATGGGAATGTAGCAACCACTTGGTCCAGAGATCATGGTTCATCATGGAGACAGTCCTGCTTTGTGCTTGAGTATTGCGTTGCCCTGATGAGCACTTAGAGTTACACTCACCACACAAAATAAGACTTTTATCAGATGATAAATGGTTAATTAGCAGGAAACATTAATATGAAATTATAGAAATGGGTTTGAATGGTGTCATTATTTGATAAGCAGCTTTTATATAAAATAAGTATTGCTTAAATGTAAGCTTTTTCTATAAGTTATGTTTGTCTGTGCATATGCATCTCTCTCTCTCTCTCTCTCTCTCTCTCTCTCTCTCTCTGTGTGTGTGTGTGTGTATGCATGTCTCTGTGTAAATTTCTAAGAGTGTTAGCATGCTGCAAAACTTATAGATTTGTCTTATTGTGTGTATAGATGTTTGTGTGTGGGGGCCTGATAGCAGGTATCTGTATTTGTGTTGAAGGAGCAGGAGTTCATGTCTTATGTCTTTCTGAATTCCTCAATAACTTAGTTTTTGAGACAGATACTCTTCACCAAATGTAGCCCTTACCAATTGGGCCATTATCAAGCCCAAAAAATCTTGTCTCAACTTCCTCAGCACAGAGATTACAGATATGAAACATAGTATCCTACTTTCACATGGTTTCTGAGAATCTTAACTCAGGGCACAATGTTTATACAGCAACCACTTTACAGACAGAGCCAGCTTCACAAATGTTCTATATTTAATTACTCTGTGTGTGTGTGTTTGTGTGTGTGTGTGTGTGTGTGTGTGCCTGAGTGTAATATATGTGTGCTGTCTGTATCCCATAATCAGCCACCAAACGCTGACACTATTGCATACATGAGCAAGATTTTGCTGAAAAGATCCTGATATAGCTGTCTCTTGTGAGGCTATGCCAGGGCCTGGCAAACACAGAAGTGGATGCTCACAGTCAGCTATTGGATGGAACAGAGGACCCCCAATGGAGAAGTTAGAGAATGTACCCAAGGAGCTAAAGTGGTCTGCACCCCTATAGGTGGAACAACAGTATGAACTAACCAGTACACCCAGAGCTTGTGTCTCTAGCTGCATATGTACCAGAAGATGGCCTAGTCAGCCATCATTGGGAAGAGAGGCCCCTTGGTCTTACAAACTTTATATACCTCAGTACAGGGGAACGCCAGGGCCAAGAAGTGGGAGTGGGTAGGTAGGGGAGTGTGTGTGGGGGGGTTCTGAGGGACTTTTGGGATAGCATTTGAAATGTCAATGAAGAAAATACCTAATTAAAAATAAATTAAAAAAAAAAAAAACAAAGACTAGAAAAAGGCTAACAGATTCTTGCAACTTGATTGTCAGGTGGTTGTAAGCCACCATATAGGTATTGGAACTGAACCTGGGTCTTCAGCAGAAGCAGCCAGTGAAGAGTTGAGCCATTTCTGCTGCTCCCTAGTAACAATTTTGTACCTTTTCTTCTCATTTTTTTGTAACACTATAAATTGAAATGACATTTTAGATTGTGAGAGACTAGTGGACTGATGATAAAAAAAAAATATTTACATTAATTATCACCTAGTTCTGTTCCTATTTCTATGATAAAACAGCATGAAAAGTTAACCTACAAAAGACAGCATATAATGGGGTTAATATTTCAAAGGGTCCGTGTCTACAATAGGGAAGCAGTGTCATGACAGAAGGAAGAGCTAGACTTCATACCTCAAACTTCAGGTAAGAGGCAGAGAAAATAATGGGAATGCCGTGAATCTTATGAATTGCAAAGCCCATCCTCAGTGACTCACCAACTCTAGCAAGACCACACATACTAATCCTTCTCGAATAGTTCTATCAGTGAGCAACCTTGTATTCAAACATATGAGCCTATGGGGGCATTCTCATCCAAACAACTGCAGAATATATTTCCATGGATTGGGCTGTTATGCAGAAAAAAGAAACTTTTAGTTAACCAAAGCAAAGTGTTCTCTTTATAACATTATAAGATTAGATGAATATTTGTGAGTAAGACTATTGTAATGCCAATGAACCTTTTAGAGATATATTTCTATGTAATTTGATCATGTAGTCCTCTTTTAAACTGCCTGAAAAATTGACATATATTGAGCAAAGTTCCCAACTTTAATTTGTGGAAACACTTTATTAAAATGGAATACTATTGTGGAGAGCACCATACCATTTAATGCATGAATTAAATGATACTAATACTATGTCATTTAATTCATAAGACCAGCATTTCAGTTAGGTCTCATTACACTTAGTTTGCATAGAAAGTGAATGAGTTCCAGAAAATTATACCATTCTCTTAAAGGTCGAATGAGTGAACTTTTTCCAGACCCAAGACTTTTCCCCTGTGAGATAATATGCAGCAAATATATGTCACTCAGGGTTGCCTGTGGATAGCACTAGCTTGAATATCAAATTTATGATAGGATTGCTTTTGGAGAAATAGAGAAAATATATCCCATCATATAAATGAATTGTCCAGCTGAGGAGAAGATGTTCATGTATATATTTATGTTACCTGGATCCTACTCACAGTTGTGTAGGAGTCATGTTAACTAAGGCAGGGTTTCAAGTTGAATCATGTTTAGAGTAAATTTGAAACCTGGGAAGCATTCTTGGGTGATAGTCCCTCTTTTATCAAGCCTACAATACATCAGACCATGTTGTTTCAATGCCACCTAAGACTTTTTGAGTTTGTTACTATTACTTCCATGATACTATGAATGGATGAAAACAAATGGGCTGAAAAGATAGCTCAGAGAGTAAGGCCCCTGCTCTCAAATCCCCTACTGTCTCAATTAGAGTCCTGAGATCTACATGTTGGAGGGAGAAAGTCTGCAATTGTATGTAGTTTTCAAACCTCCACATATACCATAACATATTTAAATTATTGTTTCACACAGTAAAATTTTAACGTGCATAAATAAAACACAATAGTTTAAATATCAAAAAACCAGAGATATTGAATTTTAGAGAGGAGAAAGTGGGTAATAGCTTCGAAGATATGGGCACAGAGGAAAAATTCCTGAACAGAACAGCAATGGCTTGTGCTGTAAGATCACGAATCGACAAATGGGAACTCATAAAATTGCAAAGCTTCTGTAAGGCAAAAGATACTGTCAATAAGACAAGAAGGCCACCAACAGATTGGGAAAGGATTGTTACCAATCCTAAATCTGATAGGAGACTAATATCCAATTTATACAAAGAGCTAAAGAAACTGGACTCCAGAAATTCAAATAACCCCATTATGGGGTACAGAGCAAAACAAAGAATTTTCAAATGAGGAATACTGAATGTCTGAGAAGCACTTGAAAAAATGTTCAACATCCTTAATCATCAGGGAAATGCAATTCAAAACAACCATGAGATTCCACCTCACACCAGTCAGTATGGCTAAGACCAAAATTTAAGGTGACAGCAAGGATGTGGAGAAAGAGGAACACTCCTCCATTGCTGGTGGGATTGCAAGCTTGTACAACCACTCTGGAAATCAGTCTGTCAGTTCCTCAGAAAATTAGACATAGTACTACCAGAAGATCCAACAATTCCTCTCCTGGTCATATACTCAGAAAATTTTCCAACTGGTAATAAGAACACATGCTCCACTATGTTCATAGCAGCCCTATTTATAATAGCCAGAAGCTGGAAAGAACCCAGATGCCCCTCAACAGAGGAATGGATACAGAAAATGTGGTACATTTACACAATGGAGTCCTACTCAGCTATTAAAAAGAATGAATTTATGAAATTCCTAGGCAAATGCATGGACCTGGAGGGCATCATCCTGAGTGAGGTAACCCAATCACAAAAGAATTCACACAATATGTTCTCACTGATAAGTGGATATTAGCCCAGAAACTTAGAATACCCAAGATACAATTTGCAAAACACAGGAAAATCAAGAAGAAGGAAGACCAATGTGTGGATACTTCATTCCTCCTTAGAATAGGGAACAAATACCCATGGAAGGAGTTACAGAGACAAAGTTTGTAGCTAAGACAAAAGGATGGACCATCCAGAGACTACCACACTCGGGAATCCATCCCATAATCAGCCACCAAATGCAGACACTATTGCACAACCAGTAAGATTTTGCTGAAAGGACCCTGATATAGCGATCTCCCTCATGTGAGGCTATGCCAGTGCCTGGCAAATACAGAAGTGGATGCTCACAGTCATCTATTGGATGCAACATAGGGTCCCTAATGGAGGAGGTAGAGAAAGTATCCAAAGAGCTGAAGGGGTCTGCAACCCTATAAATGGAACAACAATATGAACTAACCAGTACCCCCAGAGCTTGTGTCCCTAGCTGCATATGTAGCAGAATATGGCCTAGTTGGCCATCATTGGGAAGAGAGGCCCCTTGGTCTTGCAAAGTTTATATGCCCCAGTACAGGGAAAAGCCAGGGCCAAGAAGTGGGAGTGGGTGGGTAAGGAGCGGGGGTGGGGGAGGGTATCGGGGACTTTCGGGATAGCATTTGAAATGTAAATGAAGGAAATTATCTAATAAAAAGTGAAAAAATAATTTAAGTATAAAATTGAAGCAAGATAAAATAAATTATGTAAACATTAAATGCTAGGTCTTTTGTTCAAAAATATGACAGAAGAATTATCTGGCAGCTTTATGGATAATATTCATAGTAGTCCAACAAGTCAACATTTACCCAAACATTTATATGACTGAGCCAGGGACTCTGAGGTTTGGAGACATGGGAGAATTAATAAACATCTCCTTGATCAATGACAGTCTCTAATTTAAAGTAACATTAGTTCTAATACTTGCATCTTTCCAGCTCTCCTTAGCCTCTCCTGAAGTCACTCAGCTCACCTGAGTGGATTGGTACTAAACCTCAGGTCTCTGCCTGTTTAACAAAGAAGTGTTTGCACTCAGGAAAACCACTATGTTTATTTTGGTGGGAGTGAGGTGAATAGAAGTAGCTAAGGAAAACTTCAGAGGAGTCCAAAGAGATGCTCACTGGGTAAAGCCCCTTGCCATGCAACAGACAGAACGGTTCAGAAAGCCACTAAACAACCGCAGGACACAAAGGCAAACCAGACTTCCAGAAGGGTGAAATTGGGGATCTCTGTGTTCAAGTGATGGACTAGTGAGCACGTGAGGAAGATGCTTCATGAATACCTCTGTTACCATCCACACAACGCTCCATCCCCACATACACTGTAAACAGATAAAGGTATTAATTGAAGAAAACCATTAGGAATCATTACATCTTGAAACTCTGGTAGTTCTTGTTCTCAAAGCAGAATTAGAATTTTATGTTTCCCATGGTTTGTGCATGCAAAACTCCAGGCTCCTCAGGTCTAAGATGTTTATCTCCAGAGAGACTAGTAATTCATTCCATGACCTTTATCTAACCACAAAACTTTTTCTATCTCATCTTCTCCCTGATTCAAATGTTTTGAAATATTACATGACCCCTGGCTACTTTGCGGGGCCACAAACACTTTCCAACTGTAATTACCTATAAAGTACTTTGAAATTATTTTTATTGGATATTTACTATATTTACATTTCAAAGGTTATCCACTTTCCAAGTCACCCCTCCACACACCAGAAAACTCCCTATTCCATCCCACTACCCCTGCTTCTATGAGGGTGTTCTCCTACCTACCCACCACCTCCCACCTCTCCGCCCCCCCCCCACAACCTGACATTTCCCCCAACAATGGGGAATCAAGCCATCACAGGACCTTGTCCTATTGATGCTCAACAAAGCCATTCTCTGCTACATATATGGATAGAGCCATGGGCCCCTCCATGTGTCCACTTTGGTTGGTGGTTTAGTTTCTGGGAGTTCTGGGGGCTTTGGTTGGTTGATATTGTTGTTTTTCCTATGCAGTTGCAAACCTCTTTGTCTCCTGCAGTCCTTTCCTTAACTCCTCTATGGGGACCCCATGAGCAGTCTAATGGTTGGTTGTGAGCATCCAACTCTGTATTTGTCAGGTTCTGGCAGAGACTCTCAGGAGACAGCTATATCTGTCAACATGCATGTGGTGGCTAACAAAATAGTAACTGCATTTGGTGACTTTATATAGGATGCATCCCCAGGTGGGGCAGTCTCTGGATGGCCTTTCGTTCAGTCTCTGCTCCACATTTTCTCTCTGTATTTGCTCCCAATAGTATTTTTTCACTTCTATAAAAAGGGAACAAGCACTCACACTTTGGTCTTCCTTCTTCTTGGGCTACCTGTGGTCTATGAATTGTATCTTGGGTATTCCAAGCTTTGAGGATAATATTCACTTATCATTGGATGCATATCATGTGTGTTCTTTTGTAGATGGGTTACCTCATTAAGGATAATATTTCTATACATTTGCCTAGGAATTTCATTAATTCATGGTTTTTCATAGCTGAGCAGTATTCCATTGCACAAATGTACCACATTTTCTGCATCCATTCCTCCATTAAAGGACTTCCGGGTTGTTTCCAGCTTCTGGGTTTTATAAATAAGGATACTTTGAACATAGTGGAGCATGTGTCCTTGTTATACGTTGGGGCATCTTTAGGATATATGGCAAGGAGTAGTATAGCTTGGTCCTAAGGTAATATGATGTTCAATTTTCAGAGGAACATCAGATTAATTTCAAGAGTCATGGTACCAGTTTGAAATCCATCCAAACATGGAGGAGTTTTCTTCTTTCTCCACATTCTTACCAGTATCTGCTGTCACCTGAGTTTTTGAAATTAGCCATTCTGGTTGGTATAAGTTAGAATCTCAGGGTTGTTTTATTTGCATTTCCCTGATGATTAAGGATGTTTAACATTTCTTTAGGTGCTTCTCAGCCATTCAATATTCCTCACTTGAGAATTCTTTGTTTAGCTCTGTACCTCATTTTTAATACAGCTATTTGATTCTCTGGAGTCTAACATCTTGAGTTCTTTGTATCTATTGGATATTAGCTCTATATCAGATGCAGGACTAGTAAAGATCTTTTCCCAATCTTTTGGTTGCTATTTTTCCTATGGATGGTGTCTTTTGCCTTACAGAAAGGTTTCAATTTTATGAGGTCCCATTTGTTGATTCTTGATCTTAGCGCACAAGTCATTGGTGTTCTGTTCAGGAAAATTTCCCCTGTACCCATGTGTTCGAGCCTCTTCCCTACTATCTCACTTATTAGTTTCAGTATATCTGGTTTTATATGGAGGTACTTGATCCACATGGACTTGAGCTTTGTACAAGTAAGTAAGTATGGACCCATTTGTATTCTACTACATGCTGACCTCCAGTTGAACCACAAGCATTTGTTGAAAAACGTTTCTTTTTTTCAACTGGATGGTTTTAGCTCTTTGCCAAAGATCAAGTAGCCATAGGTGTGTGCTTTCTTGGTCTTCAATTCTACACCACTGATCTTTCTGCCTGTCTCTGCATCAATACCATTAGGAGTTTTTGTTGTTGTTGTTGTTGTTGTTTTTTGTTTGTTGTTTTTTTTCTTTCACTGTTGCTCTGTAATATAGCTTGAGGTCAGGGATGGTGATTATCCCAGAAGTTATTTTATTGTTGAGAATTTTTTTTTCTATTTCAGCCTGCTTATCCTTTGAGTAGAGAAAGGCTATTGATTTGTTTGAGTTAATTTTATATCCATACACATTGCTGAAGTTGTTTTTCAGGTTCAGGGGTTTTTTGGTGGAACTTTTGGGGTCACTTAAGTATACAATCTTATCATCTATAATTGTCTAATTGCTCTGGCAAGGGCTTCTTTTTTATTTATTTTTTAATTTTTTTATTAGGGATTTATTTCATTTACATTTCCAATGCTATCCCAAAAGTCCCCTATATGCTCCCCCACCCACTCCCCCACCCACCCACTCCCACTTCTTGGCCCTGGCAATCCCCTGTACTGAGGCATATAAAGTTTGCAGGACCAATGGGCCTCTCTTTCCACTGATGGCATGTGGCAAGCCACATGTGCCGTTGCAGGGTGATGCTGGCTTCTGCTGGCCACCACGCATACATAGGCAGTAAAGTTTTTTGCCAAGCTGAGGTTTTGAGAATTAACCAAAATTAACCAATCAGATGAGAGACAAGTTAACCAGATGAGAGACAAGTTAACCAATCAGATAAGAGAGAAGTTAACCAATCAGATGTGGGGCATGCAAATGAGGTGGTAAGCATAACCCATGCATAACCAATCCGGGTGTGAGAAATAACCTCTCCTAGGCCTCCAGTTGAACCACCAGCATTTGTTGTCTGTATATAAGCAGCACCAGTTCTGGGCTTGGGGTCTCTTTACCTCTACAATCAAGCTCTCCCAATAAACGTGTGCAGAAGGATCCTGTTGCAGAATTGTTCTTGCTGGCGAGTCAGGGTGCGCACAAGAATGGCCAACATCTTCTGATACATATGCAGCCAGAGACACGAGCTCCTGGGGCTACTGGTTAGTTCATACTGTTGCTCCACCTATAGGGATGCAGATCCTTTAGCTCCTTGGGTACTTTCTCTAGCTCCTCTATTGGAGGCCCTGTGATCCATCCAATAGCTGACTGTGAGCATCTATTTCTGTGTATGTTAGGCCCCTGCATAGTCTCACAATAGACAGCTATATGTGGCTCCTTTCAGCAAAATCTTGCTAGTGTATGCAATGGTGTCAGCGTTTGGAAGCTGATTATGGGATGGATCCCTGGATATGGCAGTCTCTAGATGGTCCATCCTGTTGTCTCAGCTCCAAACTTTGTCTCTGTAATTCCTTCCATGGGTGTTTTGTTCCCAATTCTAAGAAGGGGCAAAGTGTCCACACTTTGGTCTTCGTTCTTCAGTTTCATGTGTTTAGCAAATTGTATCTCATATCTTGGGTATTCTAAGTTTCTGGGCTTATCCCACTTATCAGTGAGTACATATTGTGTGAGTTCTTTTGTGATTGGGTTACCTCACTCAGGATGATGCCCTCCAGGTCCATGCACTTGCCTAGAAATTTTATAAATTCATTCTTTTTAATAGCTGAGTAGTACTCCATTGTGTAAATGTACCACATTTTCTGTATCCATTCCTCTGTTGAGGGGCATCTGGGTTCTTTCCAGCTTCTGGCAATTATAAATAAGTCTGCTATAAACATAGTGGAGCATGTGTCCTTCTTAACGGTTTGAACATCTTCTGGATATATGCCCATGAGAGGTATTGCAGGATCCTCTGGTAATACTATGTCCAATTTTCTGAGGAACCGCCAGACTGATTTCCAGAGTGGTTGTACAAGCTTGCAATCCCACCAATAATGGAGGAGTGTTCCTATGGCAAGGGCTTCTAGTACTATATTGAGTAGGTGAGGAGCAAGTATCTCTCCATTTAGTTTGATTTTGACTTTTGTTTTTTTGTATATTGTTTTTATTGTGTTCAAGTATGGGCCTTGAATTCCTCATGTTTCCAAGACTTTTATCATGAAGGAGCATTGAATTTTGTCAAATGCTTTCTCAGCATCAAATGATATGATCGTGTGTTATTTTTCCTTTGAGTTGGTTTATATAGTGGATTATGTTAATGTATTTCTGAATGTTGAACCATCCCTGCATCGGAAACTATTTGATCATGATGGATAATTATTTGATGAGATCTTGTATTCGGTTTTTGAGAATTTTATTTAGTATTTTTGCATAGATATTCATAAGGGAATTTGGTTGAAAATTGTCTTTCTTTGTTGTATCTTTGTGTGGTTTAGTTATAAGCATAACTGTGGCTTCATAGAACAAATTGCATAGGGTTCCTTCTGTTTCTCTTTGTGTAATACAGATATTGGTATATGGTCTTCCTTGAAGATCTGATAGAGTTCTGAACTAAAAACATCTGGCCCTTGACTTTTTTTGTTTGGGAGAATTTTAAAGACTGCTTCCATTCCTTCAGGGGTTATAGGCCTGTTTAGATAGTTTTTCTGATCCTGATTCAACTTTGCCCCTTTGTATCTGTCTAGAAAATTGCCCATTTCATCGAGATTTTTCCAGTTTTGTTGAGAATAAGTTTCTTACTAGCATCTGATTATTTTTTGAATTTCCTCAGTCTCTGTTGTTATATCTCCCTTTTATTTCCTGATTTTGTTAATTTGGATACTGTCTCTTTACTCTCTCATTATTCTGGCTAAGGGTTTGTCTATCTTGTTGATTTTCTCAAAGAACCAGTTCATAGTTTTTTGTTTGTTTGTTTGCTTTTTGATTCCTTTTATAGTTGTTTTTGTTTAAACATGGTTGATATCAGCCCTGAGTTTGATTATTTCCTGCTCTCTACTCCTCTTGGGTGTGTTTGCTTTTTTTTTGTTGTTGTTGTTCTAGAGTTTTCAGAGTTGCTATCAAGCTATTAGTTTAAGCCATCTCCACTTTCTTTTTGGAGGCCCTTAGAGCTATGAGTTTTAGTCTTACCACTGTTTTCATTGTATTCCATAAATTGGGTATGATGTGCATTCATTTACATTAAACTCTAAAAAGTCTTTAATTTCTTTCTTTATTTCTTCCTTGAGCAAGTTATTGAGTAGAGTGTTGTTCAGCTTCCATGTTTATGGGGCTTTCTGTGTTTTTGTTGTTATTGAAGGCCAGCCTTAGTCCATGGTGATCTGATAGGATGCATGGAATTATTTTCATCTTCTTGTATCTGTTAAGGTCTGTTTGTGACCAATAATATGGTCCATTTTGGAGAGGGTAACATGAGGTACTGAGAAGAATGGATATTTTTGTTGTTTTATGATGTAATGTTCCATAGATATCTGCTCATTCCAATTGGTTCATAACTTCTGTTAGTTTCATTTTGTCTCTATTTAGTTTGTATTTCCATGATTTGTTCACTACAAAGAGTGGGGTGTTGAATTCTCCCACTATTATTTTGTGAGGTTGAATGTGTGCCTTGAGATTTAGTAAAGTTTCTTTATGATTGTGAGTGACCCTGCATTTGGAGCATAGATGTTCAGAAATGAGAAGGCATCTTTGTAAATTTTTCCTTTGATTATTATGAAGTGTCATTTCATATCTTTTTGATAACTTTTGCTTGAAAGTTGATTTAATTTGATATTAGAATGACTACTCCAGTTAGTTTCTTGGGACCATTTGCTTGGAAAATTGTTTTCCATTCCCTTAATATGACACAGTGTCTGTCTTTGTCACTGAGGTGCATTTCCAGTATGCAGTAAAATGCTGGGTCCTGTTTACATATTGTGTCTGTTAGTCTATGCCTTTTTATTGGAGAATAGAGTCTCTTGATGTTAAAAGATATTAAAGAAAAGTGATTTTGCTTCCTGTTATTTTTTTGATGTTGGAGATGGAATTATGTTTGTGTGGCTTTCATCTGTAGGGTTTATTGAAAGAAGATTATTTCTTGCTTTTTTTCTAGTGTGTAGTTTCCCACATTGTATTGGAGTTTTCCATCTATTATCCTTGGTAGGACTGTTTTTGTGAAAGGATATGGTATAAATTTGGTTTTGCCCTTTGAATATGCTGGTTTCTCCACCTATGGTAATTGAAGGTTTTGCTGGGGATAGTAGCTTAGGCTGGCATTTGTGTTATTTTGTGGCCTGTATGAAATCTGTTCAGTATCTTCTGGCTTTTATAATTTCTGGTGAGAAGTCTGATGTATTTCTGAGAGGTTTGCCTGTATATGTTACTTGACATTTTACCTTTAGTACTTTGAATATTCTTTCTTAATTTTGTTAATGTGGTGTTTTAATTATTAAGAGACAGGAGGAATTTCTTTTCTGGTCCAGTCTATTTGAAGTTCTGTAGTTTTCTTGTATGTGTATGGGCATCTCTGTCTCTCTCTCTCTCTCTCTCTCTCTCTCTCTCTCTCTCTCTCTCTCTCTCTCTCTCTCTCTCTCTCTCTTTTGGCTAGGGAAGTTTTCTTCTATAATTCCCTTGAATATATTTATGGGCCCTTTAAGTTGTGAATCTTCTCTCTCTCTTTCTCTCTCTCTCTCTCTCTCTCTCTCTCTCTCTCTCTCTCTCTCTAATATATTTTTATTAGGTATTTTCCTCATTTACATTTCCAATGCTATCCCAAAAGTCCCCCATACCCGCCCCCCCTTCCCAATTTTTGGCCCTGGCGTTCCCCTGTACTGGGGCATATAAAGTGTAGCCAGTCTGTTAGCCTATGTCTTTTTATTGGGGAATTCAGTCCATTGATATTAAGAGATATTAAGGAAAAGTAATTGTTGCTTCCTATTATTTTTGTTGTTAGAGTTGGCATTCTGTTCTTGTGGCTGTCTTATTTTTGGTTTGTTGAGGGATTAGTTTCTTGCTTTTTCTAAGGTGTGGTTTCCGTCCTTGTATTGATTTTTTTCTCTTATTATCCTTTGAAGGGCTGGATTCGTGGAAAGATAATGTGTGAATTTGGTTTTGTCGTGGAATACTTTGGTTTCTTCAGCTATGATAATTTAAAGTTTGGCTGGGTATATTTGCCTGGGCTGGCATATGTGTTCTCTTAGTGTCTGTATATCATCTGTCCAGGATCTTCTGGCTTTCATAGTCTCTGGTGAAAAGTCTGGTGTAATTCTGATAGGCCTGCCTTTATATGTTACTTGACCTTTCTCCCTTACTGCTTTTAATATTCTATCTTTATTTAGTGCATTTGTTGTTCTGATTATTATGTGTCGGGAGGAATTTCTTTTCTGGTCCAGTCTATTTGGAGTTCTGTAGGCTTCTTGTATGTTCATGGGCATGCCTTTCTTTAGGTTTGCAAAGTTTTCTTCTATAATTTTGTTGAAGATATTTGTTGGCCTTTTAAGTTAAAAATCTTCATTCTCATCTACTCCTATTATCCGTAGGTTTGATCTTCTCATTGTGTCCTGGATTTCCTGGATGTTTTGAGTTAGGATCTTTTTGCATTTTGTATTTTCTTTGATTGTTGTGCCAATGTTCTCTATGGAATCTTCTGCACCTGAGATTCTCTTTTCTATCTCTTGTATTCTGTTGCTGATACTTGCATCTATGGTTCCAGATTTCTTTCCTAGGATTTCTATCTCCAGCGTTGCCTTACTTTGCGTTTTCTTTATTGTGTTTACTTCCCTTTTTAGGTCTTGGATGGTTTTATTCAATTCTATCACCTGTTTGGTCGTGTTTTCCTGCAATTCTTTAAGGGATTTTTGTGTTTCCTCTTTAAGGTCTTCTACCTGTTTAGCAGTGTTCTCCTGTAATTCTTTAAGTGAGTTATTAAAGTCCTTCTTGGTGTCCTCTATCATCATCATGAGATATGCTTTTAAATCTGGGTCTAGCTTTTCAGGTGTGTTGGGGTGCCCAGGACTGGGTGGGGTGGGAGGGCTGTGTTCTGATGATGGTGAGTGGTCTTGGTTTCTGCTAGTAAGATTTGGCCTTTCTCCATCTGGTAATCTCTGGAGTTGGTTGTTATAGTTGTCTCTGGTTAGAGCTTGCTCCTCAGGTGATTATGTTAGCATCTATCAGCAGACCTGGGAGACTAGCTCTCTCCTGAGTTTCAGTGGTCAGAGTACTCTGCAGCCAAGCTCTCCTCTTGTAGGGAAGGTAGCCAGATATCTGGAGTTGAACCTGCCTCCTGGCAGAAGTTGTGTTCCACTCACCAGAGGTCTTAAGATTCCGTGGTGGGTCCTGTGGAGACCTTGTGGGTGTCTGCAGACCCTGTGCCGAAGGTACCCAGGTGTTGGCATGGACTGGATGGGACTTGGGACCCTGATCAGGCCGGGTTTTCTGCTTCCCTAATTAATGCAGTCTCAGTTCCTGTGCTATTGGATTGGAGCAGAAGCTGTATTCCACTCACCAGAGGTCTTAAGATCCCATGGAGGCTCCTGTGGGGACTTGCGAGTGTCCGCAGACTCCGTGCTCAAAGTACCCCGGTGCTGGTGTGGACTGGAAGGTGAATCTTCACTCTCTTATCCTTAGGTTTTACCTTCTCATGGTGTCCTGAGTTTCTTTCATGTTTTGTGTTAGAATCTTTTCACATTTTTCATTTTCTTTGATTGTTGTGTCAATGTTTTCTATGGTATTATCTGCCCCTGAGATTCTCTCTTCTATCTCTTTTATTCTACTTGTGATACTTGCATCTATGACTCTTCATCTCTTTCCTATGTTTTCTATTTCCAGGCTTGTTTCCCCTTGTGATTTCTTTTTTTTTTTTTTTGAGACAGGGTTTCTCTGTGTAGCCCTGGCTGTCCTGGAACTCACTCTGTAGACCAGGCTGGGCTCGAACTCAGAAATCCGCCTGCCTCTGCCTCCCAAGTGCTGGGATTAAAGGAGTGCGCCACCACCGCCCGGCCCCCTTGTGATTTCTTTATTGTTTATATTTGCATTTTTAGGTTGTGAATGATTGTGTTCAATTCTTTCACCTGTTTGGTTGTGGTTTTCTGTAATTATTCAATAGATTTTTGTGTTTCCTCTTTAACAGCTTCCATTTGTTTACTTGTGTTCTCCTGTATTTCTTTAAGGGAATTTCTTATATCCTTCTTAAAGTTCTCTATTATCAACATGAAATGTAATTTTAGATGAGAGTCTTGCTT
Organism: Mus caroli; assembly: GCF_978045245.1. NCBI lineage: Eukaryota > Metazoa > Chordata > Mammalia > Rodentia > Muridae > Mus > Mus caroli. Next base: position 112,432,386 of record NW_028227256.1, on the reverse strand, counting down.
TTCTGGTGTGTTGGAGTATTCATGGCTTGCTGTGGTATGTTAACTGGGATCCGATGATGCCAAGTAACCTTAGTTTTGTTGCTCATTTTTTGTGCTTGCCTCTTACCTTCTTATTATCTCTAGTGCTACCTTCCCTTGTTGTATCTGACTGGAGCCCTTCCTTCCTGTGATCTCAGTTGTGTCATAACTCCTCAGAGTGTGGCTATTTCTGTGTTCCTGTGATTCTGTCATCCTGAGATTTTGTTTTTGTCAGAGCTCCTTGGATTCTTGCTGCTTCTAGCATGTTGAAATCCTGGTGTCAGTTTCAAAATGTCAAGGCAGCTACTCTCTGCTCATGTCCATTCTGATAGGCAAGCAGTAACCCTTTCTGAAATGGCAAACTCAGCATGCAATCAAAGATTAAATAACCTGATGAAGAGTATCAAAAGATTGTGATGATTCTCACCAGCTCACTCATTATAATAAATTTATTTTCTACCATCAAAAAAAAAAAAAAAAAAAAAAAAAAGAAATCCTGGTGTCTCCAAACTTCTGAGATGCTGTGATCCTGGCAGTCTTAGAGCACCTGGGAGTTGAACCTGGGTGTTGTGGAGTTCTATGCAGAACCAATGTCCAAGGTCTTCTCCGGGTACTGGCTCAGACTGGAAGGAACTTATACTACTGGCTGGGGAGGAGTTCCTGTGTCTTTGGATCCCAGGGGTCCCAGTTACTGTCCATATTGGGGCAGATGTTTTGGCTTCCTAGCCTGTGATTCAGGGTGTGTTAGAGCAACTGGGAGTTGAACCTCCCCTTGGTGTTGCCAGATTGAGTGTGGGACCAGCTCCCAAGGTCTGCCTAGGGCCTGAAATTCTTGAGTGAAATATAATATTAAAAATATGGCTATACTCCCAATGTCTCTGAGTGGCAGATTAAAATAAGAAAAACACTGTCTGGGGATAAAATGTATTCATTTTCTGAGGAAAAATGCTTTCTTGCCTTTCCTTCAAGCATCTAAAAACCTTGTTAATTTGGTATAAAGTGCTTGAGATGCACAGTGTGTTAGTGGCCTAAGTAGACTTCAATTTTACCAAACTGGAAGAGAGAATGGCATTATGAGGACATTAAACCAGGGTTCTAGGTAAAATATAGGAACCTAGGTATGTTTCTGACCTCTAAAGAAACAGTAAACACAACTTTATGCAAGTGCATCTTGGATGCTTATATCCCTCATTTTTATTTGAGAAACAAACCTTATTGTGAGTATTTTAGGATTAGAATATCATGTTATTGAACACATACTGTTAATAAAATGGTTGCTATGGTGAGGCCAACTAATGTTCCTATATATAACTACATAACTTACCTAATTACAGTCTTTGTGGGATATGAACAACTAAAACCTGCTTAACAGAAATCCTTAATAAAATACAGTATTTATGTTGCATATTAAAACTTTAGATATGTTCATCCTATCTATCTGTGATTTTATATCCATTAATGTACCCATTCCCTTTGTTCTTTCCTTTCCTTCTAAATAAATGTATTTCTTTATATGGAAGTCTCCATCCCTCCTCTCCTTGCCTTCTCCTGTTCTTCTGCCTCTCTCTCTCTCTCTCTCTCTCTCTCTCTCTCTCTCTCTCTCTCTCTCTGTATGTTTGTGCGTTTGAGACACAGTACCCATGTAGTGGTCAGAGGACAATTTTGTGGGTGTTTGAGACACAGTACCTATGTAGTGGTCAGAGGACAATTTTGTGGAATCAGTTCTTTCCTACCAGTATATAAGTTCTGGGATCAAACTCAATTCATCAGAATTATACAGCACCTGCTTTTATCTTCTAAGATATATCCCAAACCCTTAAAAAATTTCTTTGATACACTAAAATACAGTATTACTTAGGTAAAATTTAAATTTACCTGGATGCTACTTGTTTGCATTATTCCAACAATGCTCCACAATTCTTCTTAATTAACTACCTTGATTATTCCTCTGGAAATTAGTGAAAGTTTGCTATGATTAAAATTTTTTATTTACATTCTGGTATGTAAAATTATAGCACATGCCTGGGCAATGGACTGGTGATTTCTGGGATTTGATTCTCTTGATAGAGTTAGAATTGCTATGGTTCTTGGAACAATGCAAGCACATTAAGTAGATAGTAGAGAAACTTAATGAAAATCACAGAATTTAGGGTAATTTAGGCATTGTTTCAACAATTCTTTTCTGTATGATTGCTGATGATGATAGTGCAAGTATATGATTCCAGTAACTCAGGTGACTTGCCAGGAGTTTTTGAATTCTAGGTCAGCCTGAAAGATATAACAAGTCCCTATTTCAAAATAAATATATATATAAAAGAGTATGTAAAATTGAAACATGAAATAGAAATAATACAATAATGTATTTACAATAAATTATAGTTAACATATAATTTTTATATAAGTTCAAAGACAATTAAGTAAGTTTGTTAATTCCTTTTTAATTTTTTCCTTTTATTATAATGGATTAATTTCCCATATTATATATTTTGATTAGAGTTTACCCTCTGTCTACTCCTCCCAGTTCCTTCCCACATCTTCTCTCATTTAGATCAAGCACTTATTTTCTCTCATTACAAAATAACAGGCTTCTAAGCAATAACAGTAAAAAAAATACCAATATAAAATATTAGATAAAATGAACATTTTGACATCAAAGTTTGATAAGACAAACCAACATAAGGACAAGAGAACAAGTGTTTGCATACTAGGGAATCCCATAAAGAACATTGTAGTTTATTGATTCTTAGAGGGCAAACATATTCTTACCATACCTATTTACTGAAGGAATTTGTGATTGAGGGTGTTGTAATTGATGATGGCTTGTGCTACCAATTCTTTATCAAGTTATTTGTATAAGACTCGACCAAATAGTCTATTACAGATGCACTATCCTCTCCAAAGTGTCTTCCTTGCTGCAGGTTATTGCCAAGTGAATGAATCATAAAGGAAGTCAAGTCCAGTTAAAAAAGGGAATCTGACCAGACTTCTCAGATGCATGTGAGTAGTCAACACAGAAATAAAAAGGAGATGAGTAGAAATCAAGGGAAAATAAAACTTGCCTGAACCTTGAAATGTGAAACAGAACTTATGGCTACTATCAAATAACTGGAGTCAAATGAGATAACCTTAAAAACTAGCCATGAGCAAATTCTCAGCCATCTCTTGCAGTCTATTTGCAAAATTAGATTTAGAATGTAAGCATGGAGCACTTCGTTCCTGCCAGTCAATCTTTTACTTCATAGGGTCAGCAATCTCACTGGCTTCAGGGAGCAGGCTCTCTCCCATTGCCCCTGTTCAAATATTTGTTTATTTTCAATTCAAGGAAAAATATTTATGCCTCTAAGTTACAAGCATTATTTACATATGTTTATTGAAGGTCACATTTAAATTTGTTTCATTTTTTAAAAATATTCATTACATTTCTTGATTTGCTTTGTGTTTGTGTGTGTATGCATACATATGTCACAGTACACTTAAGGAAGACAAGGGAAAATTTGTGGAGTTGGTTCTATCTTTTTATATTTACATGGATCTAGGGGATTGAACTCAGACATTCATGTTCAATGGCAAACACTTTTTCATGTGGAACATCTTGGCATCCCTCTATTGTATATTTTATAACACTGTCTGTTATTTCCTAGTATTACTGGTTATGAAAATAGAAATGCTTTCCAAACCACAAAAATGCTAAGAAAAGTATTTTTTTAGTCCAGAATGGGAATTTAGTTTATACTAAGTTCTCTCTCTCTTTCTTTCTTTCTTTCTCTCTCTCTCTCTCTCTCTCTCTTTCTTTCTTTCTTTCTTTCTTTCTCTCTTTCTTTCTTTCTTTCTTTCTTTCTTTCTTTCTTTCTTTCTTTTTTTCTTTCTTTCTCTCTCTCTCTCTCTCTCTCTCTCTCTCTCTCTCTCTACCTCTTTGTCTGTGTGTATGTTTTTGTATATGTATATTTATGTGTATAGATATGTATATATGTATATATATATGTATGTATACATACACACACATACACACACACACACACACACACACATGCATAAAGAACCCAGAGGCTGAAACTGACTGTTCTTCCTTTGCTGTTTTCACATTATTTTATGAGTCAGGAAGTCTCACTGAACATGAAGCTCATCAACTCTGCTTAACTCCTTTGCTAGCAACTGGCTAGAATCAGACTTACTTCACCTTCTTAGTACTGGAATTACAGATTCAAACAACTGTGCTATCTCCCCAGCGTCCATGAGTCTTCTTGCTCTTATCACATTCAATTCCTAGAATCAACTATTGCATTAAGTTTCATCTCTCTCAATCTGTGTAGGTGAGCAAAGTGTATCAAAGAATTCAGAACAGCTATTTAGTGGAGAACAGAGGTTTAGACAGGTTAAACCTAATAGGTGCTGCTGCTAAATGCTTGGCTTTGCCTCTCTTATGGAACAGGGTCCTTGCCCCATGTTCACAACACTTGTGCACAGAGATATTTTCATTTATTTATTTATTTATTTTGCTCAACAGTGAGGTAGGCCATCTGATATGGTGGGTCTCCTAAACAAATTTACTCACCAGATGATAAACTCCTAAACTGAAAAATAGCATAATAGACCTTGAAAGACAAGTGCTATTAATACCACTAATAATAACCCTCAAAACCTATTGTTTTTACTCTTTCACAGAGCTAGAATGGAAGCACCCCAATGGACTGAAGAGCAGAGGACTACTGCTGTCCTCCCCACCAGGGGTTGTTTAGAACTTCAATGAGTCTCACTCTAGCGTTGGTGTTAATTTCAAACTCTATTAAATACATGAAATATTCAGTGTATAATATCTTATTCAGACTAAAATTACAACCCTGCTAACTAACTGCTTTGTCAACAGTGAATAAATTAACCTTTGCTATGTAATTTCCACTGTCATGAGAGAGGAAAGGAAGCCTTCAGTTCTACCTCCACCTTTCCCAGAAACTTTAGGTTTTCTGGCTGTGGCTCTTCTTCATTCCTTGTTATTAAAAGGGCTGCACCTCCCCTAGTAACTGAAGCCTATTATTACAAATTACCCTGGTTTTGGCCTCACAGCTGAACTCAGACTCAGATTTTTCTTCCACTTCCATTGCTGTCTTGTGTTCATGTTTATTTGTCTCAATGTACAGTTGTTCACAAAGTAAAGATTATTCAGTTTACTCTACCCTGCTAAAACTATATAGCCCTGGGCTTTTATTGGTTGAGAAGGTTTCCTTTATTTTATTTTATTTTTTTCTATTTCCTTAGGGGTTACAGGACTATTGTGATAGGTTATCTGATCTTGATTAACTCTGGTACATGGTGTCTGTCTAGAAAATCATCCACTTTCCAGTTTTGTGGAGTATAGGCTTTTGTAAAACCATATGATGATTTTTTTAATTTCCTCAGTTTCTGCTGCTGTATCCATTTTCATTGTGGATTTTGTTAATTTAGATGCTGTCTCTATGTTTTTAAGTTAGTTTGGCAAAAAGTTTATCTTGTTAATTTGCTCAAAGAGTCAGCTGTTAGTTTTGTTGTTTCTACGTATTGTTCCCTTTGTTTCTAATTGTTTGATTTCAGCCCCGAGTTTAGCTATTTCCTGCCATACATTCCTCTTTGGTGTGTTCACTTCTTTTTGTTCTTGAGATTTCAGGTGTGTTGTTAAGTTGGTTGTATAGTATCTCTCCAATTTCTTTATGAAGAAACTTAGTGCTATGAATTTTTCCTTTACCACTGATTTCATTATATCCAATTAGTTTAGGTATATTGTTCTGTCCTTTTTATTGAAATCTAGAAAGTCTTTGATTTATTTCTTTATTTCTTCTATGACCAAATTATCCTTGAGTAGAGAGTTACTAAATTTCCATGAGTATGTGGAATTTTGTAGTTTCTGTTGATATTGAAGTCCATCCATATTCCATGGTGTTCTGATAGAATGTGTGGATTATTTCAATCTTCATGTATTTGTTGTATTCTTTTGTTTTGGGGTGAAATGTTCTGTAGACATCTGTTAAATCCATTTCATTCATAACTTCTGTTAATTTAATTGTGTCTCTGTTTAGTTTCTGTTTTAAAGACCTATTTATTTGTGAGACTGGGTGTTGACATACCCCATTATAGTTGTGTGGTTTTCAATGTGTGTTTGGACTTTAGTAAAGTTTATTTTATTAATGTAGCTGCCCATACATTTGAAGCATAAACTTTCAGAACTGATATTTCATTGTGGTGGATTTCTCCTTTGATGAATATTAAGTATCCTTTGCCATGTGTCTTGATTATTTTTGGTTGAAAGTCTGGTTTGTTGGGTATTAGAACGGTGGCTCCTGTTTGTTTCATCAGACCATTTGCTTGGAAATCTTTTCTTCAGACATTTAATCAGAGGTAGTGTCTATCTTTGATGCTGACATGTGTTTCTTGTATGCAGCAAAACGATGGATTATATTTGTGTATCCAGATTATTATCCTATGTCTTTTTATTGATGTTGAGAGATCTTAAAAGGCCAGTGATTGTTAGATTTTGTTATTTTTGTATTGGAAGTAGTATCATGTCTGGGTGATTTTCTATATTTGGGTTAGTCATATGATGCTTAATTTCTTGTGTTTTCTTAGATGTGGTTAGCTTTCTTATATTAGAGATGCACTTCTACTATCCTCTGTAGGGCTGACTAGTAGAAAGATACTGTTTAAATTTGATTTTCTCATGGAATATCTTTGTTTCTCCACCTACAGTGACAAAGAGTTTTTCTGGGTATAGTTGTCTAAGCTGGCATCTGTAGTTTCTTAGGGTTTGTAGTACATCCATTCAGGATTTACTGGCTTTTAGAATCTCTGTTAAGAAGTCACGTGTATTTCTGATAAGTCTGCTTTTATGTTGCTTGGCCTTCTTCTCTTACAGCTTTTGTTCTTTCCATTTATTGTTTTGATTATTATATGGCAAGAGTATTTTGTGTTTTATGGTCGAATCTGTTTGGTGTTCTGTGAGTTTCTTGTATGTCTATGACCATCTCTTTCTTTAGGTTAGTTAGGAAAGTTTTCTTCTAATATTTTTTTGAAGATGTTTCCTGGTCCTTTTGAACTGGAGTTTTCATCCTCTTCTAGTCCCATTATACTTAGGTTTTTGTTTGTTTGTTTATTTTCATTTTGTCTCAAATTTCCTGGGTGTTTTAGGTTATGAACTTTTTACATATTTCATTTTCCTTGACCTATGTGTGGATATCATCTATGGTATCTTCTATGCTTTAGAGTCTCACTTCCTTCTCTTGAATCCTGTTGGTAATGCTAACATCTGTGTCTCCTGATTCTTTTCCTAGTATTTTTATCTCCAGGTTTGCCTTCATTTGTGATTTCTTTATTGTTTCTCTTTCCATTTTTAATCTTGGACCATTTTATTCAATTCCTGTACCTGTTTGATTGTATTTTCCTATATTTATTTATTTGTTTCCTCTTTAAGGGCTTCTACCTGTTTACTGTCTGTTGGGCCCCATTTTGGCCATGGTTTAGGTCTTGAGGATAAACCGGAGTCTGGTTTGAGTTTCTGAAGCCTTGTGGGAGAGCCTATGCCTGGCTCGAGTTTTGAGACCTGTCTCAGTCACTTCTGTATCAGTGTGACTCAGCAAGACCTGTTTGGCACTGCCTCTGTCCCACCATTGCTGATGTAGATCTTTGCCATTGGTCCTGTCAATCACTCCATACCCTCCCATCACCCTTCCCCAGGAAAAATCTTATCTAACCCGACCAAAAATCACCTCCCTATTTCCCTTTTATAAGCAAGAGGCTGATGCGATAGAGTTGAGTTCCTGTTTTAACAAAACTCCAGGCTTAATGTGTTTCTTTTCAGCCATCAACACTTGCCATATAGTTCAGCCCTGGAGAGCCCCCGGTGAGAGTGGGACCTCTTTCCTCTTGCTTGAACCTGCTGGCAAGGAGACAGCAACTGTCTTTTTTCCTGTATTTCCTTAAGGGTGTTATTTATATGCTCCTTAAATGTATCCATCATATGCATGAGTTGGGATTTTTAGTCAGAATCCTACTTTTAAGGTTTGATATGGTAGCCAGGGTTTGCTGTGGTAGGAGAACTGACTTCTGATGGTTTCAAATTTCTTTAGATTTTCTTGTTATGATTTTGTGCTTGCCTTTTACCATATGGTTATCTGTGACCTAGGTATCTCTGACTGGAACAGGTCTTGTTGGAAGTAGGATGAGCTGTGTGATCTGGGTTAGAACAGGCTTCCTGGGAGGCAGACTGGCTTTGGGGTCTGAGGGCAGGCAAGTAAATCTGGTACAGATTCAGGTGGAGATACAGACTGGAAGGAAGATGGGGTCCAGGCAGAGTGGGATAGATCCAATGTCTTCTGAGCTCTGTGGCCGTCCCAGAGCAGGTATTGGGGCTGGGGCCTCACCTGTGTTCTTGCTTATGTAAGACTTCCTGGACGATAGGTAACTTTTAGGGCCCAGGGATTAGAGAAAGCAGTCATGCAGATCTGATAGCACTTCAGGTAGAGGTACAGACCAGAAGGAAGATGGGGCTCAGGGAGAGTGGGATAGAAGGATAGGGGAAGGGACACTAACTTGAATTGTTCAGGATTCTCAGATTTCATGGAGGTTAGGGAGGAGTAGTGGGAAAATGGAGATTCCCCTGGGATATCAGGCTTCTTGGTGAAACTTGGCTTGGCCCAGAGGGCTCAGAAATAAGGCAAGATGGGTGACAAAGGGGAAGCTTACCTGTACTGTTTGGGAGTCTGATGGAAGTGGAAAAGATGTTGCTGAAGATTAAAGATGGGGTTACTAGTTTGTGCTATTATGCCGATCTACACTTTATTCACTTTACATCCCAATTGCAGTCCCATATCCTCTCACACAACCTCCCCATCATACCCTTCCCCTTTTCCTTCAGAAGGGGATGGCCAATTGCTGGTGGGGGTGCAAACTTGTACAACCACTCTGGAAATTAATTTGGCAGTTTCTCAGAAAACCATTAAGAGTTCTGTCTCAATACTTCTCATTAGAATGTACCATACCACAAGGACACTTACACAACTGTATTAATAGCACTTTTTTTAATATCCAGAAACTGGAAACAATCCAGTTGCCCCTCAAATGAAGAATGGATAAAGAAAATATTGTTTAGTTACACAATGGAATGTTACTCAGTTATGAAAAACAAAGACATCATGAAATTTTCAAGCTAAAGAATGGAACTAGAAAATATCATCTGAGTGAAGTAACCCAGATGCAAAAGGCCATTCATTAAATGTCCTCATTCATAAGTAGATATTAGCCATAAAGTACAGGATAACCACTCTATACTCTACAGTCCCAAATAAGATAAGCAAGAAGAAAGGCCCAAGGGAGGATGCTTGGATCTCACTTAGAAGGGGAAATAAAATAGATATAGGATAGAGATGGAGGGAGGGAACTGGGTCAGAAAGAGAATGGGGAGGAGAGTGAGGCAGGAGTTAGAATCAAGTGGGTGTAGAAACAGAACAGAGGGCCAGAAGAAGGAATCAAAATCAGTGGCTAGCTGGGGTACAGGAGTGGGGGGCCTCTGTAGGATGTGCCAGAGACCTGTGATATGGGAGACTCCCAGTTTATGGGGGTGACTTTAGCTGAGACTCCTAACAGTGGGGATATGGAAACTCAAGTGGCCAACTCCTGTAGCTAGACAGAATCCCCAGTGGAAAGAATCTACCCACAAAACTTTGACCCAAACTTTGTCATGTCTATAAAAAATATAGAGACAAAGATGCAACATAGACTGAGGGAATGGCTAACCAATAACTGGCCTAACTTGAGACATATTCCATGGGCACATACAAATCCCTGACACTATTAATGATACTCTGTTATGCTTTCAGACCAGAGACTAGCATAATTGTTTTCTGAAAGGCTCCATCCAGGAACAGACTGAAACAGATGCAGATACTCCCTACCAAACGTAGGAGGGAGTCCAGGCAGTATTATAGAAGAGTTTGGGGAAGGATTGGAGGAGCTGGCAGAGAAAAGAACTCCACAGGAATATCAACCAAGTCAACTAACCTGCACACTTGGGGCCTCTCAGAGAATGAACCACCAATCAAAGAGCATACATAGGCTGGAACTAGGCACCCTCTCCCCCCATATATGTAGCAGACATGCAGCTCCATCTTCAAATTGGTGCTCCATCAAATCAAATACAGGCTGCCACTAAAGCTGTTGTAAATTTGTGCATCTTCTTCCACTAACTGAGCTGCCTTGTCTGTCCTGGACCTGTGTGGACTTGACATACCAGGGTCAGAGTATATCCAGAGGGTACTCCAACCTCTCAGGGGACAAGGGGAGGAGGAAATGGGGCAGTGACTGTGTGAGAGGGGACCAAGAAGGGATGCATCAATTAGGATGTTCACTAAATGTTAATATCTACTAGATGTTAATTAGCTGCCCAGAAAATGATGAGGTCACTCATATATTGATCACGCTTTCAAGGCAACCAAATTGAATCCTTTGTGCATGTATAGTATGTGTGCTTGCTTGTTGGCATGTGTGCCAGTTGGTATGCATGTGTCCATATGCAGGTAGATGTCAGAGTTATACATTGGAAATCTTTATCACTTGCTCTCTACCCCCACACCTTTTTTTTTTATTAGACCTGAGGTTGGCCATTTGTCTAGGCTAGATAGTTCTTGAGACACAAGGAAGTACTTGTCTCCACTTCCTCTGGACTGGGATTATAGTAGTATACAACTATATCCAACTTTTTAAATATGGCTACTAGTTGGTGAAATCCAAGTCCCCAGGCTTGCATGAGAAATGCTTCACTGATTGGGAGACCTCTGCAGGTACCTGAGGTTTATTAAAATGGCAAGTTTAGTCAGCAAAATAGCCACAGGAAAGGAGTTAAAATGCTACTACATAGATTTAATTATTTCCATAGCTCTACTAAAATTTTCTTACTCCATGCTTTTTTTTTAACTGATTTCTTTGAAAGGATATTCCAGGGCCGGGGAGATGCCGCAACCAGTAAAGTTTCCCATGCCAGCATGAAGTCTTGAATTTGAGTCTTAGACCTCCTATAAAGAAGCTAGGTGCATTGTTGTGCTCATAGTCCCAGCAATGGAGAGACAGGAATATCCAGTGGCCTCACAGCAAGCCAGCCGTACCTACTAAGGAAGTCCATGCCAATGTATCAACAAATGTGGTAAATAATGCCTGAGGAAAAAGCTGAAGGTTGAACTTCATATACACTTGTTCATGGTCAAGCATGTTCATATACTTCCCTATCTCTTCTCCTTAAAACACCACTCATAGCCATACATGATGTATCTGTTTCTATTCTTAGACATTATGATACATTTGGTCTCATCATACACTGTAGTGAGAATTTTAGTTTCTTTAAAAAACAAAGAAATATTATAGAAACATGCTATTGTTTTAATCCCAAGTGTTGGATATGAGGTGGCCTCATATTGTTCACAGCAGCTATGAATTTCCTTGAGCTCTAGCAAGGGTGTGATTTTGCCAGCTGCAGATTGTTTCTGGAATTTTGTGAAGTTTGGAATTCTGGGGCTTTTTTGAGGGTATTTAAATACTAGAAACCTAGAGGCAGGGTTGTTATGTTGGTTGTTTTTTTTGTTTGTTTGTTTGTTTTTCTAGTGGTTGTGTTTTGTTAAGTAGTCATGCTTAAAAAACGAAACAACAACTAGAAAAAAAATACATATCTTGACATTGATGATCAAATTTGCCCCAAGGATTTTGATGACCCTAATTAGCAGAAAGTAGTAAAACGCTAATGTCACCCCCTTTCCCCTCTAACCTTTTTTTTCTCTCCTACCTAGTGTCAGAGGTTTGAAAGAGTGGGAAAAGGGTAAAGAAGAGTGGAAGAAAAAAAGATCCCACAAAATAGCTAATGCTGGCTAGAATACCCGACATATTTTGGACATGGAAAGTAACTGAGATGTCAGAGTGGTGATATCAGGCCCTTCTCAGTCTCTCTCTCTCTCTCTCTCTCTCTCTCATTTTGTCCCCCAAAACTTCATCCCTAAATCAATTATATACTCTGACAGTAGTCAACGTGTGATACTGAGATATTTCCTGTTCCAGGCATAGGCTGGGGTTCATTTGAAGTACTCCAGTTCAAGTAGCTTTGAATGTATCATACTGTTAAAACAGACTGTCTTCATATAGACATCTGTTCCTGCCTGCACTAGAGAACTCAACTGATGAAAAGCCCCAGCAAGATAAAATAACATCAAATCAATTCAGAGGTTTGTCTGTGGGCAATAAACCTCTTGTTTCCTACTCAGAAAAGAAGCTTTGGATACTTGGCTAGCTTTCATCTCTCTATGCCCACCTCCCTTTGCCAGCTGTGTGTGGTACTCTCTGGCATTACCCCTCCACCCCAGCATGGCCTTAGGGATGGTGTAGGCAAAGATCAGACTGTACTTTTCAGTGATAAAAGTCAGTGTACTTCACTTTTCAGGCTTCAGTTTCCTTGGCTCTGTTCTGTTCTAGGATCTCCATCCTGAATATCGGGGCTATGTAAAGCTCACTATTGGTTTTAGTTCTAAAATGGGAGGGAAATAGCAGACAAGCAATCATGTTCATGACATTGCACCCTAACAGCAGTAGTGCCTACAAGCCTCCTTGTAATTTCTTAGAGATGCCTTACTTTCTTTAAAATACATTTATTATTAGAGGACAATGTCAGGACAAGTTTAAATAGTTTCTATGCAATTAACTTTAGGAACTACTTTATATGGTAAATGCTATATGAAATATGCAAGATGAGATGAATAATTAGATATCAATTTTAGTACCCAGGAGATAGTTAGATCAAGAAAGTATTCACTATCAAATTTTAAAGAGTAGAGTTCAAATAACAGAACCCAAGTTAAAAAAAAAGTCAAGCCTGGTGAACTGTACTTGTAATCTAAGGTGTGGAAAAGTAGAGTAGAGTAGAGTAGAGTAGTTCCCTAGGACTCATTGGCTGGCTACCTTAGCTTAACTGACATGTCCTCAGATCTGACTAAGTGCACCTGTCTCAAAAGAAAAGGTGAAAGATTCCTGAGTAATAGAATCACCAGTTGACAGCCCCATGAACTGGCTAGGGGGCATGATGAATGAAGTCCTCCCTGTGCTTGAGAAGCTTTCCAGGGCCTGGCAGTGTCCTTATAGGTCTGCAGATTATTGCATGCTGATGTGGAGAGAGGGTTACTGGCCATTTTGCTCCTTTAAAGGTGGTGAAACAAAGATAAGGTTTAGTACACAAGCAGAGTTGCATATTATAAATAATCGCAAGTTAATTATTACAACCTTGATCACAAGGAGTCTGTTTATCTCTGCTGTTTATAATAAAAACACATCTGTTGCTTATCTACAAGGGGTGAGCCTTTCTTAAAATTTATTAGTGAGCAGACATTGAAAATCACTTAAGAAAACATGATCTAATTTCTGTTGCACTCTTTGAGTTCATTATTCAGTATCTTGAAACAATGCTCTCATGTTTTTGAGACTCTGGGTTTTCATTGACCTGTACCATTTCAAAAGGCATTAGACTCAGTGTCAAACTCAAGGTCAGGCCTCTACTTCACATTACTGTGGAAAGTGACTGTGAGGAAAAACCTGGTCTTGCATTTCACCAACCTTTACTTCTTTATTTCATCTTACTAGCTTGTTTTTCTGTCCATTTTAAAATGTATGTGTCTATGTTTGTGTGTATTGTGTATTCTCTCTCTCTCCCCGCCCCCCTCGCCCACTCTCCCTCCCTTCCCTTCCCTCCCTCTTTCCCCTCCCCCTCCCTCTCCTTCGCTCCCCCTTTCCCCTCCCCTTCCCCTTCCCCCCCTCTCACTGTGTGTGTGTGTGTGTGTGTGTGTGTGTGTGTGTGTGTGTGTGTGTGTGTGCATGTGTTTGAGAGAAGGTTCCTCACTAGCCTGAAACTGAACTGACTGACTTGGTGTCCTCATCCTTGGTGATGTCATTAAAATGTGTGACACCACAGTCAGCTTTATTTACTGTGTCCTGTAGTGAAGCAGCTTGTGCATGTGAGTTAAAGACTTTGCTGATGATCCAGCTCTTAGGCTCTTTTGTCTTTTTCACTGACACAAACTAAGATTTCAAAAGGAGTATTTCCTTTCTTCCTTCCTTCCTTCCTTCCTTCCTTCCTTCCTTCCTTCCTTCCTTCCTTCCTTCCTTCCTTCCTTTTTTCCATCCATCCATCCATCCATCCATCCATTCATTCATTCTTTTTAAATTAGACTGTTTTGTAATTAGAAGTGGCTAAAATCCTTCTTATGCACTCTGTTGAACAAAGTCATGAAAAGCAATGTTTCTGCAGACAGAGACTTAGGGGTCAATGTACAGGCCTGCAGACTATCACAAGTGAGCTAACATTTATTAGCTGCCTGCTCTGGGGCATATGTCAGTTTATTTACATTAAATAATAATGCTGTATAGTAAATTCCAATGAGTCAGCTATGTGAGTTGGGTTCAATTAGAGAATTAAGATAATTGCATAATTTGATTGGTTTTATGATACTAGCCTGAACTAAGATTGGAATGAAAATTTTACTAGCTGAAAATTCTGTCTTTGGAGCTGAAGAGATAGCTTCCTTGGTAAAGTACTTGTCTTGCCAGGGTCAAGACCTGAGTTCAATATCCAGAGCTCATCTAAAAAATAGCAGTGTGATAGTCTCTGCTTATAATCCAGTAATAGACAGGTGGCCGTAGGTGGAACGTGAGGTTTACCATCCAGCCAGTGCAACCTACTTGGCCAGTTTCAAGTCTATATAAGACCTTCATTCAAATATAAAAACAATAGATAAAACTTGACAATTGTAACCTGGCATACACATACACATATGAGAGAGAGAGAGAGAGAGAGAGAGAGAGAGAGAGAGAGAGAGAGAGAGAGGGGATAACCCCAGTCACACCAACAATAAAAGAAGTATGCTCTGCTGGATATTAGGAGCAATTAAAACCAGATAATGAGAAAACCCACAGAGGCTTCATCAAGTTTAGTCACTTTTTTTCTATACAAACATTCTGATTTTATCTGTATGATTTAATTGAACCAAGAAATCACAAGTTGGCATTTCCTTGGCTTAGACAGTAATTGCTTAATTTAAAAACATTAATTAGTTTAAAACCAGTAATTGCTGGCTTAAAAACATTTAACTCTCTTTTAAATAGAAAATATATGTTTAGATTTGGGTTAAAGGATCATCTGGCTCACTCTGCATTTCCAATCAGCTCATGTTTGTTTTTATGGGATGTAAAGAATACAGCCAGTTGGAGAAAGGGCATAAAAGATTCCACAAGATTATTTTCAGTCATTCTGCATCACTTCCTTTATTTGTTTTGTTTTTGTGGTTAGTATGTCAAGTTTCCACCATAGCTTCACATATTAGATAACTTGATCTCCAGTTGATGGTGCTATTTGGGGAGGTCATGGATGCTTTAGAAGATGCAGCTTTCCTTGAAGAGGTGCATCATGGAGGTAGACTTTTAGGCTTTTCAGTCTTACGTCATTCTTGTGCATAAAGAAAAGTATGATCAACCAATCTCCTGCTGCCATGCCTTCCCCACTATTATAAATGCTATCACTCTGAGGCCATAAGCCAAAGTAGTACATCCTTTCCTGTTTAATTTGTTTTGGTGACAGTATTTACTACATCAACAGGCAACTGAATCTTTTATTCTCTGTCTCTGTCTCTGTCTCTCTCTCTTTCTGTCTGTCTCTACATGTGTGAGTGTGTGTGTTTGTGCATTATTCCAAAACATGAATATGAAAATTGCAGGACAGCTTTCAAAAGTAATGCTTTATCCTCCAACACAATTCAATCTCATTTTGTCAGGCTTGTATAAAGATATGGGTGCATGTACTCATGTGTACAAAGGAAGTAAAGAAAACAGTCAATACACAGTCAAAATACTCTTTCAAATCCATAGAGGAAACAGAAACTAAAGAACAAAGCACCAACCCAAAAAGACAAACGCAGAAATCAGCAGCTATAGATATAATCAACACAAACACAGATGCCTAAATTTCAGTTTAAGAACCCAATCAATGATGTTCGGAAACTCTACCAAAGCCCCGCTATTCTATCTACCACACAAGGCTCTGAAAATTTTGAAATGGCGAAAGTACAAGAAAAAGACTTTTAAACCAAATATATGGAGATGCTAGATATTCTTAAACAGGAGACGAATAAATTCTCTAAAGAACACCAGGAAAACACAAACAAAACAGTTGGAGACTATGAATACATACCTTAAAGAAAGTCAAAAAAAAAAAAAAAAGAAAGAAAGAAAGAAAGAAAGAAAAAGAAAAAAGAAAGAAAGAAACAGTTAAAGAAAATGACTCACACCATTCAAACCCTGACATCGGAAACAGATACAATAATGGAAACACAAATAGAAAATTCTGGAAATGGAAAATTTCTAAATAAAATCAGGAATCATAGAGAAAAGATTTTCTTACACAATACAAGAGATAGAAGAAAGAATCTCAACTATTGTAGCTGAAAAAAATAGATACATTAAAATAGATACAGCTAAAGTGAATGTTAAATGTAAAAACAAAACAAAAAAAGACATTCATCACAAAACATGTAGTAAATCTGGAACAATGTAAAAAGACCAAACCTAAAAATAATACCAGTAGAAGAAGGAAATGAATCCCATCTCAAAATATTTTCAGCAAAATCATAGAAAAAATTCAACTAAAGAAGGAGATGGGTATAAAGGTACAAGAAGTATATAGATTACCAAATAGATATGAACAGAAAAGAAAGTTCCCTTAGCACATCCGAATGAAAACGCTGAGTGTAAACAAACAAACAAACAAACAAACAACTCAACAAGTATTAAAACCTGAAAAGAAAAAAGACTAAGTTATGTATAAAGGCAGAGCTATTAGATTTATAGCCAACTTCTCAATGGCGACTTTAAAAGTCATAATATCTTGGACAGACCTGCAACAGACTCTAAGAAACCACAGATGCTAACCTATAGTACTATGCTTTGTAACACTTTGGATCATAATATATAGAGAAAAGAAGGTATTTCATATAAAATGTTAAATTTGAACAGTATGTATCTACAAATATAGCCCTATTGAAGATGCTAGAAGAAAACTGCATCCAACGAACATTATCTATACCCATAAAAACAGCGAAAATAAATAACCTCATAACAGAAAACGAAAGAAAGAAAACACACATGGGTGCATGCAACGCACACACACACACACACACACACACACACACACACAGAGCACCAATACCACAGCAGCCACCAAAATAATAGGAATTAAATATAATTGGTGATTGATACTGCTCAATAACAATGGTCTTAATTCCCCCATGAAAATACACAATTAACAGGATGATTGCAAAAACAGGATCCATCCTGTGACACACAGAAAACTCACCTCACCGGGCAGTGGTAGTGCACACCTTTAATCTCAGCACTTGGTAGGCCAGGGCAATACAGAGAAATTCTGTCTTGAAAATAAATAAATAAATAAATAAATAAATAAATAAATAAATAAATAAAATACATAAAGAGAAGAAACACACCTCGCATCTCAATATTAAGGATTGGTATTAACATTTGAGTAAAGGCTTGGCAAATGATATTCCAAACAAATGACCAGAGAAGTAAGCTGGTGTAGCCATTTTTATATCTAACAAAATAGACTTCAAATCAAAATAAAAAAAGAGACACGGAACGATAGTATATACTCATCAAAGGAAAAATCCACCAAGGTAGCATTTTAATTCTTAGCATATATGCCCCAAACACAAGGGCACCCACTTTTGTAAAAAGAAGTATTACTACAGCTTAAATCACATATTTGGCCTGATTCACTGTTAGTGGAAGAATTCAATACCTCACTCTCAAACCTAGGAACATGTAATCCAGACAAAAACTAAACAAGCAAAAAATGGAATTAACTAAAGTTTTAAATCAAATAGTCCTACCAGATATTTCACAATGTATCTCCTAATTATTACAGAATATACTTTCTTCTCAGCACTTCATATAATTTTTTCTATAATTTACTACATAGTTAGAAACAAAGAAACTCTCAACAGATATAAACTAATTAAAATAATTCTCTGCATCCTATCAGATCATGGCAGATTAAAGCTGGATATAAACTATAACAGAAATAACAAATGCTTTCAAATTCATAGAAATTGAATATCTCACTACTGGATGAAAATGGGTAAAAACAAAAATACACAAAAACACACACAAAAGATCATTTCATACAATTAAAAAACCTTTGACAGAATCCACCATGATAAAATTCCTGGGAATATTAGGGATACAACATACATACCAATGAATAATAAAACAAATTTAAATCAAGCCTATAGCCAACATCAAATTAAATGGACGATAACACGACACAGTTCTAACACACTAGGAACAAGAAAAGGCTGTTCACTCCATCCCATTCAAAACAGTTCTTGAAGTTCTAGCTGGAGCAAAAAGACTGCTGAAGGATATCAGGTGATACAATTAGAAAGGAAGAGGTCAAAATACTGTTTTTACCAGATGACATGATAATTCATGCAAGTAACCTCAAAAATTCTAGCAGGGAATTCAGCTGATACAAACCTTCAGTGAAGTGTTTGGATACAAGATTAACTTACATAAATCAGTAGCCTTCATATGTACAAATGAGAAAGTGAATGAGAAAGAAATCAGAGAAACACCACCTTTTAAAATATCATAAATACAATATAAAACATGTTGTGGTAACTCTATCCAAGCAACTGAATGACTTATATAATAAAAACTACAACTTTTTGAAGAAAGAAATTTTATAAATATATTCAAAGTTGGAAAAGATCTCCTGTCTTCATGGATTTGTAAGATTAATATAGTAAAAAATTGGACCTGGAGGGCATCATCCTGAGTGAGGTAACCCAATCAAAAAAGAACTTACATGATCTTTACTCACTGATAAGTGGATATTAGCTCAGAAACTTAGAATACCCAAGATACAGGATACAATTTGCAAAACACATGAAACTCAAGAAAAAACGAAGAACAAAGTGTGGTCACTTTGCCCCTTCTTAGAATTGGGAACAAAACACCCATGGAAGGAGTTACAGAGATAACGTTTGGAGCTGAGACGAAAGGATAGACAATCTAGAGACTGCCATACCTGGAGATCAATCCCATAATCAGCCTCCAAACGCTGACACCATTGCATACACCAGCAAGATTTTGTTGAAAGGACCCTGATATAGCTGTCTCTTGAGAGGCTAGGCCTGGGCCTGGCAAACACAGAAGTGGATGCTCACAGTCTGCTATTGGATGGATCACAGGGCCCCCAATGGAGGAGCTAGAGAAAGTACCCAAGGAGCTAAAGGGGTCTGCAACCCTATAGGTGGAACAACAATATGAACTAACCAGTACCCCCCCGGAGCTCATGTCTCTAACTGCATATGTATCAAAAGATGGCCTAGTCGGCAATCACTGAGAGGAGAGGCCCATTGGTCTTGAAACTTTATATGCCTCAGTATGGGGGAACGCCAGGGCCAAGAAGTGGGAATGAGTGGGTAGGGGAGTGGGGAGGAGGGTCTTGGGGACTTTTGGGATAGCATTTGAAATGTAAATGAAGAAAATACCTCATTAGAAAAAATAAATTAAAAAAATGATAATAAATCAGTCCAGAGGTCTAGAGATAGACCATTAAAAATAAATAAATAAACTAACAAAAAAATGCCCATACTATAAAAATAATCTGCAGATTCGGTGAAATGCCAATCAAAATTCCAACATGATTTTTCCAGACCTTGAAAAGACAGTTTTCAACTTTGTAAAGAATAACAAAAACCCAGCTAAAATAACCCTGAACTATAAAAGAGCTGCTAGAGGTATTACTATATTTGATTTCTTTTTTTTTGAATTAATTTTTTTATTAGGTATTTTCCTCATTTACATTTCCAATGCTATCCAAAAAGTCCCCAGTACACTCCCCCCCCCTCCACTCTCCTACCCACCAACTCCCACATTTTGGCCCTGGCATTCACCTGTACTGGGGCATATAAAGTTTGCAAGTCCAATGGACATCTCTTTCCAGTGATGGCCTACTATCCCATCTTTTGATACATATGCAGATAGAGTCAAGAGATCTGGGGTACTGGTTAGTTCATATTGTTGTTCCACCTATAGGGTTGCAGTTCCCTTTAGCTCCTTGGGTACTTTCTCTAGCTCCTCCATTGGGGGCCCTGTGATCCATCCAATAGCTGACTGTGAGCATCCACTTCTGTGTTTGCTAGGCCTCAGCATTGTCTCGCAAGGGACAGCTTTATCTGGGTCCTTTCAGCAAAATCTTGCTAGTGTATGCAATGGTGTCAGCGTTTGGAAGCTGATTATGGGATGGATCCCTGGATATGGCAGTCTTTAGATGGTCCAACCTTTCGTCACAGCTCCAAACTTTATCTCTGTAACTCTTCCCATGGGTGTTTTGTTCCCAATTCTAACAAGGGGCACAGTGTCCACACTTTGGTCTTTGTACTTCTTGAGTTTCATGAGTTTAACAAATTGTATCTTATATCTTGGGTATCCTAAGTTTTTGGCTAATATCCACTTATCAGTGAGTACATATTGTGTGAGTTCCTTTGTGATTGTGTTTCCTCACTCAGGATGATGCCCTCCAGTTCCATCCATTTGCCTAGGAATTTCATAAATTCATTTCTTTTAATAGCTGAGTAGTACTCCATTGTGTAAATATACCACATTTTCTGTATCCATTCCTCTGTTGAGGGGCATCTGGGTTCTTTCCAGGTTCTGGCTATTATAAATAAGGCTGCTATGAACATAGTGGAGCATGTGTCCTGCTTACTGGTTGGAACATCTTCTGGATATATGCCCAGGAGAGGTATTGCTGGATCCTCTGGTAGTATTATGTCCAATTTTCTGAGGAACCACTAAACTGATTTCCAGAGTGGTTGTACAAGCTTGCAATCCCACCAACAATGGAAGAGTGTTCCTCTTTCTCCACATCCTTGCCAGCATCTGCTGTCACCTGAATTTTTGATCTTAGCCATTCTGACTGGTGTGAGGTGGAATCTCAGGGTTGTTTTGAGTTGCATTTCCCTGATGATTAAGGATGTTGAACATTTTTTCAGGTACTTTTCTGCCATTCGGTATTCCCCAGGTGAGAATTCTTTGTTCAGTTCTGAGCCCCATTTTTAATGGGGTTATTTGATTTTCTGGACTCCACCTTCTTGAGTTCTTTATATATATTGGATATTAGTCCCCTATCTGATTTATGTTAGGTAAAGATCCTTTCCCAATCTGTTGGTGGTCTTTTTGTCTTATTGACGGTGTCTTTTGCCTTGCAGAAGCTTTGCAACTTTATGAGGTCCCATTTATTGATTCTCGATCTTACAGCACAAGCCTTTGCTGTTCTATTCAGGAATTTTTCCCCTGTACCCATATCTTCGAGGCTTTTCCCTACTTTATCATCTATAAGTTTCAGTGTCTCTGGTTTTATGTGGAGTTCCTTGATCCACTTAGATTTGACCTTAGTACAGGAGATAGGAATGGATCAATTCGCATTCTTCTACATGGTAACTGCCCGTTGTGCCAGCACCATTTGTTGAAAATGCTGTCTTTTTTCCACTGGATGGTTTTTGCTCCCTTGTCAAAGATCAAGTGACCATAGGTGTGTGGGTTCATCTCAGGGTCTTCAATTCTGTTCCATTGGTCTACTTGTCTGTCATTATACCAGTACCATGCAGTTTTTATCACAATTGCTCTGTAGTACAGCTTTAGGTCAGGCATGGTGATTCCACCAGAGGTTCTTTTATCTTTGAGAAGAGTTTTTGCTATCCTAGGTTTTTTGTTATTCCAGAAGAATTTGCAGATTGCTCTTTCTAATTCATTGAAGCCTGGTCTACAGAGTGAGTTCCAGGACGGCACAGAGAAACCCTGTCTCAAAAAACAAAAACAAAAACAAGAAACAAGAAACAAACAAAAACAAAACAAAAAGCAACACCCTAGGAACAACAGTATCAACTAGCCAGACCTCCCCCCATATTCCCTGAGCTTCCAGGGACTAAACCACCAACCATATAGAGTACATGGCTGAGTACATGGCTCCAGCTACATATGTAACAAATGGTTCTGTGGAGTCTTGATGCCCCAGCTTACATGGGGATGCTAGATAGGTGAGGCAGTAGTGGGTAGGTGGGTGGGTGAGCACCCTCTTTGAGACAAATTGGAGGGAGGACAGGATGCAGATTTTGTGGAGGGAAGACTGGGAAGGGGGACAGCCTTTGAAATGTAAATAAATAAAGTAACCTAGAAGGGGGCAGAAGGGAGGGAGGGAGGGAGATAGGGAGGGAGGGAGGGAGGGAGGGAGGGAGGGAGGGAGGGAGGGAGGGAGGGAAGGAGGGAGGGAGGGAGGGAGGGAGGGAGGGAGGGAGGGAGAGAGGGAGGGAGGGAGGGAGGGAAACCATGGCCTATAATCAACTAAGTAGGGCTCATATGAGCTCACAAGGAAAGAAGTGGCAAGCATGGGGCCTACATAAGATTGTATCAGATCCTCTGAGTATATATTATCACCATTAGCTTGGTGTTTTGTAACACTTCTAATAGTAAGAACAGACATGTTTCTGACTCATTTGCCTGTCCTTATGGCCATTTTCCTCTTATTGGGTTGCCTTTTCCAGCCTCTATACTGAGATTTCGTCTTGTTTTGTCCCACTTGCCTGTCACTCTTGGAGGTCTGCTATTTCTTGCAGAGAAAACATAGGTGGAGTTTACCTGAGGGTGGGGGAACCATGTGGAGTGGAGGAACGGGAAACTGGTTGAGATGGATTGTGTGACACAAAAATCTATTTTCAATAAATATAAATAAAGAAATAAAGTTATGGTAAAAGTAGAACTGTCCCTGCTGGTTCTCATTTGTATGTTTTAATCATGTGTATCTGCTCCATATGGTTACTCAAGAGCAGACCATCTCCAGCATCTTGTGTGATGTAATGATACTTTGTGATCCTTGCCCATATTGGTGACTTCTGAATATTCTCCTACTGCAGCCAAATTTACATAAGAGATGGAAATTTCACTTCTCTCTTAGTTTCCAACACTCTTCTAACCCTGAACTTCTGATAGTATGTGGCTTCCATTGTCATAGAGCCCTGACCCACTTCCTGTTTATTTTCAGATTCCTGGCTGTGCATGCAGTGTGAGAAGCTGGCCTTCCTCTTCTGTTGATCTGATATTTTCTTCTACTCCCAGGGAGCACCAGAGAAACAGGCAGTTCAAATACATACATGCGGACAGTCACACACAGTCAAAAATTTAAACAAGCATTTTAAAACATATCACTGAGAGTGAAAATGCTGCAAATCCAGAGTTAGATATATCATGAGATAAGTTTTAGTCTTTTCAGTAATCATTCATTTTAATTTTTGTGTCTGACCCCAAATCCTCTTGACTACTAGATGAACTATCTACAATGAATTAACTTAACAGACAAGTTTCTATTAAACCAAGAGCTAAGAATATCAACAGACAGTATATGAAATGTGTACAATAGGTTTTGTATTTGCTACCACCTGCCTTCATAGTGGTTCCACTAATAAATCTGTGATTTATGACGTTCCTTGTTTGGTTCCTATAAAATCTTCATAAGACCATGTTAAACTAATCTTACAAAACTGTGTGGATTAAACACATTAGCAATTAGCTCTGAGCCACCAATAATGTAGCAGTGTCACATTAAAGAAAAGAAACAAAAAAAAAATATTTCCCCTTGTAGTCATTTAACTAAGATCAGATCCACATTTGAATTCTTATCTTCATGTTCCCCGTGCCTTCTGCCCTTTGTCTATTGTGTGGATCTGGGTTTATGCCTGCCTGAAGGTTCTCTTCTGACGGTTCTTTTTCTCTGTGTGTCCTTGTAAGTGTCTGTTTGTATCTGAATCTGTCCCTAGTAAAGAATATTGTTTTGTCTTTATTGAAGAACACACAAACACACACACACACACACACAAACATCAAATGAGGAAGGAGTTGGATATTTACAGGTATTTTTAAAGGTGTTTACCATGGATTAACGTCACTGGCTACAAAAGACTCAGGTAATAAACAGTATAACAAACATCACTGTTAATCAACCAATATTGATAAATGTGGTCAACCTTGCTGGTAGATTTTTGGAAAGTTGCATTCAACTTCTTTATTTATTTTCATAAAATAATACACATGAATAATCTTGAGTAACAGACATGGATGAATTCATAATTTATGATTATAGCTGCTTATTAGTTTAGCTCATAAAAGTTTACTAAATGGGAAAATCAAGGCAAGTAAGGTTAATTTTTATCTTGTTCTCTTAAAAGCTGGCGAATCAGACTGAGTATACGGTGGCATAGCAGTCTTAAGGACTTCAAGCTGTATTCTTTAAATGTGATTGTGAGGTCTAAAAAAGTTCCATTCTCTTAGAATTTAAGGGATACTTTTATAATATTGTATAGATGCAGAACAAGTTATCTAGGAACTGGCTGAATTTGGATTCCAGGCAGCTGTTACTCTTAATTAGCTCAGGAGGAACTACTTTTCGTTCCCATAGAGGTGAGACCCATATCTTTTGTGGACAGTTGCCACATTCTTCAGAGAGATGAAGAAGGAATGAAGCCAGTAGCAGAAAAGGAAATACCAATAACCTTGGTGTTTGCTTAGAAGACGGTTATTCCTCTGAATTCTCAGAGTTCACAAAAAGGCAACCCTGCTTGGGACCCTGAAGTCTAACCTTAGGTGAAGAGGAGAGTCCTCAACTGCAGGAAAAGGGAATCTGCACTGGGGGATAAACCTAGATTAATGCATGCAGGTGACATGGCCTGTGAGACACCTAACATATTTAAAGTAAATATAGATGAAGTGGACTGAGGAGGTGGCCAGTGTGTATAAAAGCACTTTGTCATAAAAGCATGGTAACCTTAGTTTGAATCAGCCATAGTCTGTTGCAGCAGTACTTGCTGTACTTTTTGGGAGACAAAGAAGTTTGAGACAGGAATATCACTGGAAATCATTGGGCTAGATAGCCACATGCAGTGAAAAATCACAAGAGACCCTGTATCTCATATGATAGAAGCCAAGGACTAAGATTCAATATTGTCTTCTGACTTCCACACATGCTACATGGCATATATTCCCCGAAACTTGTTCACACACAATAACACACACAAACACACACATACATACACACAATTTTTTTTATTGGTGGGAACATTTATGAAATACAGAGAAGGGCAAGAGCAAAGGAGGAGGAAGGAAGAATAAAATGAATATGAATTATTTGGAGGAGAAAATTCATGTACAAATCTTCCCCACATTCTCGGGGAAACAATAGCAAGTTGCCATGGTGTAAGAAGGAGAGAACATGAGGGCTGTGAAATGTGATGTATTGGCTAGGTATGAGTTGAGAAGCAGTTGGATATGGGTAAGGGTGGTGATTATGTTCAAAGGAGCATGTCTGTGGCTAAGTGGCTTAGTAGGGTACCAGTAGTAAATGAAATTTACCAGCTTAGCCATCAGCTGGAATTCTCACTAATTTTCACATGGCAGCCAATCAGTCTCATGTGAAGTCTGTGATGTCTGTGATACTGTTCCTTCAACTTCCTGTCTATAATAGGACCACTATTGTTTGGTTGCCCATAGGACTGGCAATTATAACAGTGTTCTCTCTCTCTCTCTCTCTCTCTCTCTCTCTCTCTCTCTCTCTCTCTCTGTGTGTGTGTGTGTGTGTGTGTGTGTGTGTGTGTGTGGCGTGTGTGTGTGTGTGTGTGTGTGTGTGTGTGTGTGTGTGTGTGCGTGCACGCGCTGCTTAGAGACTGGATGATTTTGTTTCTCATTGACAGCAACTAAGGATGAAAAGGAGATATAATAAAAGAATTTTGCTAACATTCAATAACTTCTTATACTTAGAAAGAATTAGAACATTTTGATAATCAACTGAGGCAGTTATTTGACTATAAATGAGTTGTGATGGTTGTTGTTAGCTTATAGATCCTCTAGCTGCCTGTCTCTTCTAGCAGAGGTCAGTCTCTCTCTTCCTCTCTTCCTCTACCTCTGCCCCATCTTGGGTAGTGACTTCATAGAAGCTGGTAACATCCTAGTTCCTATACACCATGTATCTTATTGTAGACAGTAAGCTGAAGAAACAGTATCATAGACTCTCTGGACTTCATCAAAGCATTCAATATCATTAAACCATTTTCTCTGAGCACAGTTGACTTCAAAGGACTATTTGCAATCAAAGCAGGGCAGGAAGAAGTGATGACAAGAATTCCATTGAGGATCATGGGCATTTAACCTCCCTCCTTCCCCTAGGGAATATAGATTATCTTCATCATCACCATTGCTCAGAACCTGTTGGGTCATGTATAATTATGTTCAGTGAGTTGCTGTGGGTACCAGACCAAAGAATCTCAACCATAAGATAGTCATAGGTTGGTGACTTACTTCCTGATGAAAAGCTGAAGTAGATCAGGGACATCAACTCAGGATGCTTCCATTCCTGTACCTGGAATATGTGACTACCCACATTCTCCAGGCACACAGCAGTATGGAAATCCCACTCTTTCTCCAATAATTCTATTAGCCTGCTGCCATCTACTGGAATACATGCCTGTGGGAAAGTGCCCCTTCATTATCAGCCTGCATTGCAGAAGTCACAGTCTCCTCCCTGCTCTTCAATACCTATGTTTTCTCCTAATCTCCACTTTTCTCATTAAAGCGCTAAGAATTAGGCCATACATTAGTTGCTGGAATGTGGAGACATTGTCCTGAGACTATCCTGAGTCTGATATCCTGTACTGCTCAGAAGGAACACTCCTCAGGATGCCTAAATTAGTAAAAGGATAAACAATGCACACACCTCACTTTTCTAGCAAGAGAATGGGCCTTGTGTAAGGGAAAGTTGCACTGGATAATGACAGATTAGAAAATTTATAGGAACATCTATATTTTGAGTATCAACACTAAATATGCTTTTGCAGGGACTATGATGTATATGGCAAAGTTCACTTATAAATGGGAAGATACTTACCATATTAAGACATCCATTTACTGGAAATCTGGATATATGTCATCCTACTTAATTTCAAAAACATCTATCCCAGGGGTAAAAGGAAAACATTTTATGGATAATAAACAAAAAATAATATTAAACAAGTGATTAGTTGAGCTTAAGAACAGCTAAATTGTGTGCTCTGGACTTGATTAGTCTTCCTAGCCTTAGTGTGAAGGAATAGTTGGACAGTGATGGAAGCTCAGAGCTCATTATTTCTGCTGCAGTTCTGGGCACTCTGCTTCTAAGAGTGTCTTTACTTTATTAGCATAGATAATTAGTGCTTCTTATAGAGTCTTGGCTTAGTGAAGTTGGTCATGGAGGTGATGCTGATTTTCAGGGCCCAAGTCTCTATCTCTACCTCTATGCCAGTCTCTGTCTCTCTGTCTCTGTCCCCCTCTCTCTTATTCTCTTTCTTTCTCTCTTCTTGTTCTCATGTTACCACACATATATTCTCTCTTAATACCAAATTGTTCTTTCTCTCTCTCTCTCTCTCTCTCTCTCTCTCTCTCTCTCTCTCTCTCTCTCTCTCTCTCTGTCTGTCTGTCTTATTGTGTCTTTGCACATGCACTCTGTCTCTTTTCTTTCTTCTATCCCATCTTTCTCTCTCTTTCTACCTCCAATCAGTTGCATCCTGCTGTGAGTACCTGATCAAAAGTGAATAGTTTATCAGTAGTGAGCAAGGTCTAGAGCATGGCTCAATGAATGAGGGCTACCATTATAAGCACCTGAATTTGGCCCCTAGAACTCATGTGAAAGCTGAACAGACTGATCTACTTCACTCACAATGTGGATTGCCATTCCAAATTTTCAACTCCATATGTAATGGTTTTTCACAGAATGTTTTCTTTCTGTTCCATGTATTAATATTTACAATTATAGAACTCATTTTTTTCAATAACTAGAGATTGAGGAGTGTATTAGTCAGCCATATACTTGTGGAAATCAAATTATAAAGACAAAGCTTACTTCACTTTAAGTCTTGGATTTTCTAGTCTGAGAGCCATCAGACCTGCTAGACTTGGGCTAACACAAGGTCTCCCTTCATGGTAAGTAGTTCATGGCACAGTAATGATCTCACTGCATCATTAAAGAGGGAAAGATAAATTGAAAAAGAAAGGGGTATCATTTCAGGTTTAGCTTCTGGATAAACCACAGATGACATCAAGAGCTCTTACTTGATCTCATAGGCCATCAGGACCAATCTATGTATCCAGTCTTTACTGTGTAGACCAGTGTTGATGAATTCTGAATCCAGCGTAAAGCAGGGTGGAGGCACTATGTGTCTGCTCCAAACCAGCTATTGCCACCATGTGCTGTTTCAAACCAAACCGTAATTATGAACTCAGGGACTCTGACTATGCATGATTTTTAAAGTCCATTTCTAGATAATGTTCTTATAGACTCACTTCCTATAGGTAGATGTTTGAAAAAGGTGTGAAGCCCTTTGGAGACTGTCTCTCAGCTGTACACTGTTGAATTACATATACTTCCTAGCAAGAAGGTCAAAGGGAGAGTGTGGGAGCAACCATGAAGAATTTGCTGGCTGAAGCTTGGTCTCTAGCTTTATTAATGAATGAAAACATATTGTAACTTCAGTTGTCAGCTGTTTGTGTCCTCTTATAGTTGTATATTGCCAAGAGTTATATTTCATGTAGCATTCCTGGTGTCCATCAAATTGGTTGGGACATAACATGATTCCTGAGAGTAGGTGATATGTTTTTTAAATTGAATGTTTTTAGTAATTTACATGCTTCTGGAAGTAGCAAATGACTCAGTCATGGTATATACATAGCACCTGTTTTGAAAATTATTGTGAGAGTTATGTATAAATTAAACTGAGAACATGTTTTCCTGTTGGTGAGATTTTTTTCACAAAAAAATATGTAATGTTAAACAGGATATTGTTTCTATTCTGGAAAAGTGGTGTTGTGTTGATGTCTATAATCTTCTCATTTGGTTTAGTATTATTACCCCTTTTTATTAGAGGACAAAATAGAACACTGACTTTTCTGGGAGAGATGATGACAAAATAGAACACTGACTTTTCTGGGTGAACTGATCAACCATCAGTTCACCACAGATAGGAAACTGGGGTCTGACCAAATTAATGTTTTCATTCAAGTCCAGTTTGGTGAGCTAGTGAGTTATCAGGGTTGCTTAGAGAAGCTTGTGTGCGAGGTTACTTACCTGATAATGGGTGGCTCAAAGGTAGTTGTCCCACTGAGAAAATTACTCCAGCATAAGTGAAGCTCACAAAATTTGCACTGCAGAAGCTCCCTGAAGGAAATGAAAACAGCTCAATATATTAGTGGTATCTGTTCTCCATGCCATCTAATTTGAAGATGGAACTTTGGGAGTCCTATAATATATAGGAATGCCCTGAGAATTTGTGAGTTGTTTATTGCTAGTGTCTTAAGGAGCCACCCTTATTCCTGCCAGAAGGGAATGTTTCAGATCAGAGAAAATTTCTACATAAGTTAAACAGTTTAAATGCCCCCAGTTTCTAGTAGTGAGGCAAAGGACTTCATAGAGATTTATTCTATGAGTTAACATACTTAAGTATTAATAAAATGATGACGAAAACTTTAGCAATCATATAATACATTTATTGTGAATCTTGAGGAAACTCCTGTGGTTTTATCTGAATCATTTGGCATTATCCTTTTGATCTGAAATAGTCTCAAAATTTTGGTATGCATTAAATTCATGGATTCCTAAGGTCCCGCATTAGAAATTATAATTCTATAGAACTGGAGTACATTTTAATAAGAGAGTTGCATGTATTAGATGCTAGAGGTCACAGACAATTTTAGATTATGTAGACAGATCTGAGTCTTAAGTTCTTAATAATAAAATCCTCAAACCTTAAACAAAATAATGACTGCTGTGGTCTAACAGTGTGGTGCCATAGATAATCTTCCCTATTTTGGTATTTATGATCCACTGGCTACAAAAGCCCATTGGTTATTTATTTTGGAATGATGTAGAGATTTGAGTAAATTATAGATGTAGTATGCAAAATATAGGTGTGTAGAATTGACAGTGTTCTTGGGGAACAACAAGCCATGGACAAACATGAAACTTCTGATATGGTTGTCTGCAGACACTGCCAGGTAATTTCATTTACACAGATTTAGATCATAGACTTTCAGTCTTTATTGACATTGCTGCACATTCCTTTACATCTTACTTTTATGTGTCTGTGATGTTGACCATATCTGAGCTTTTTAGCCTTCTACACATCTGCCCTGGCTTTCATTAGGAGTTTTGGTCTATGCAGTCTGCTTTAACAGGACAGCTGGGACTGCCTTATTTAAACAATGTTAGATGTCAAGATTTGTCATTTTTGCACTCAGTTCTCCTCTTTCTTTATTGACAATCACTGTATTTCTTAATGATGTCCCTACTCCTTCCCTCTTGTGCCTACTGCGACAATTCCTTGCTTGATTTTTTTTCACAGTACCCATCCAACTTCATCCATGGGCTACTGCATATGCCCATTCCTAAAACTATAATGTTTGCTCCCATATGCATTAGTGATGATCTCTGTTCCTAAAATGTCTCAACTAGTAGTTATTTAACCTTCTCCCTGATCTATGATTAATTCACACCATCTCTCTCCCTTGTGTAACATAGTGCTCTAGAATTATGACTAATATATTTAGAACTATGACTATATATTTAGAATTATGACTTAATATATTTGTGTGTGCTATCTGTATACTCATGTGTGTAGGTTCCTGTGTCCATGTTCAGTCGTACAGACACCTTGGCTTGTGTCATGCCTACAAGGGTAGACAGGTTAGGAATGGCCCAAGGGACCCACCAGCATTTGCCTCCCCAGCACTGGAATTATAAGCACAAGCCACTAAATTCAGCATCTTTGTTTTTATCTTTCTTTCTTTCTTTCTTTCTTTCTTTCTTTCTTTCTTTCTTTCTTTCTTTCTTCCTTCCTTCCTTCCTTCCTTCCTTCCTTCCTTCCTTCCTTCCTTCCTTCCTTCCTTCCTTCCTTCCTTTCTTTCTTTCTTTCTTTCTTTCTTTCTTTCTTTCTTTCTTTCTTTCTTTCTCTATGGATCTTGGAGCCCTAACTCATATATATTGTATGCTTGTAATACATACACTTTACTAAATATGTTATAAGTCAGATCTATTTTATTGCATGCATAAGTTATATTATCATTTATAGTATACAGCATGCTTAGATACAACACTAAGTTCTTTATTCCTTAATAGCAATCCTTTAGGGTAGATCTCTCAAGGAATTCACAGATTGCCTTCAACCTTAGAGAATGGCTTCTCTGGTAGTGGTCACATAAAGATACTTGTCAGCTCTCAAAACAGGTGCTAGGCTTCTAGAAGTTGTGTCTTATAACCTAACAATGTTATGACTAAAATTAACTAATGCCTAGGGTACTGGCTAGCAAATATATACATATATATATATATGTATATATATGTATATATATGTATATATACATATATATGCATATATATCTATATATAACTTGATGAACTTCATTAATTGATTTTGACGAATGTGATTCATGCTCAGAATAGACCTAGTGGGTTTAAAGTGATGACTAAGTAAATTTTATTGGTATTTCTATGCATTGCAAAATCTTGTTGAATTTTAAAGTTTTGGTATTAACAAAGCTGTTTCTCTACTTAGCAATTACTATGAAAGGGCTGGAGGAGAATACCCAGTTAGTAACATGCCGAACTTGCAATTAAAAGAACCTGAGTTTAATTGCCAGAATCCACATAAAAAGGCCAGGAACGATGGCATACAATTTTGATTTCAGTGACACAAATTCCAAAACAGCTCTGCCCCTGAAGCTCACTGGTCAGCCACCTTAGTTTACTTGGTGATCTCCACATCAGTGGTTAACCTTCTCAGAACTAAGATTGAGAGTGGTTGAGAAACATATGTGCTTGTTCTCGGACCTTCACATGCCCTTGAACACACATGCAGTTGTTTTAGAATACACAGGGCATATGTACACACAGATTCAGAGACAATGTAGATACCAGAATGTAAACATTCCTTTAAGAATCCTGAAGATTCTTAGAGGTGTCTCACATGGCATTTTAAAATAAATAACCATATTGAATGACTAAAATCACTGTTTTACTTTGTTTTGTTAGTGTTTCTTTGCAGGGACCTACAAAAACCACTGATCTACAACTTGTGGTTCTGCTAAGGATATGAGTCAAGAGACTTGTACAGTTACGTGGAAATAGTGCTAATGAATAGTTCTTTAAACATGTGGCTTCATTCTTACTAACTGCCTTATGGGGTTTCTCTCTCTCTCTCTCTCTCTCTCTCTCTCTCTCTCTCTCTCTCTCTCTCTCTGTGTGTGTGTGTGTGTGTGTGTGTTGATGCAGATATGTGCAAGTGTGTGTGGAATCCAGAAGTCAACTTCAGGTATCATTTTTTATATTGAGACCATTTGAAGGTCCAGAACTTATGAGGTGTAGTAGGCTGCCTGGCCAATAGGCTTCATTGGTGCATCTCTTCCTATCTTCCCAAATATGAGATTATAATTTCACATCACACCAGATTTTTAAGATAGGTTCTGGGCTAAACATAAAGTCCTTGTGCTTTCACAGCAAGCACTTTACTACCTAGACTATTTCCAAAGCCCAGGGCATCTCTTCATATGAGCTAACTCCTATCTGAGGCTGTTGTTCCAGCCCTACCCAAACTCCAGAAGCTTCTGATGGCCACCAAAAACTCTGTTATGTAACAATGGTCTGTTTTGTTAGATAATATTGACACCAGTCTTCTATATTATTAAGCACAAATAACAACTTCCATATGCATTTACTTTCTAATTTACATTTATTGATTCAACTTTCTGAGTTTCTATTCTGTTTTGTGTTTAGGAATGTCTTACATGCAAACAGACACATAGAAAAATACTTAGGTTCAGGAAGTATACAGCTACTTTATACATGTTATGTTTCCCACAGTTCAGAGGTATTTGGATAATTATTGTGCTCTATATTCTTGTATTTCTAACGCAAAGATAAACTCTACATATTGGTTTGCAAATGTTTGCACTGATGTATCTGGGAGAGTACAAAAGCCATAAGAGGCCAAGTTAACAGTTACATATGGTCAAAGCTGTAATTGAAATAAATGCAGAGCAATGCCAGGAAGAGGCTAGAGAGACTATGTAGCCTGCTAGAGAACAGCAAGGCAAGTTAAACTTAAAGGGCCAAGGCAGTAAAACTAGCCAAGATTGACCAAGCTAATAATCCTTTAGAGTCTGGTAAGGCTTTGCTTTATTTGTCTTCTTACCAAACTTAAGAGACATTACTTGTGAATGATTACTAAACTATCTTTCTCAAAAGGTTGAGTAACATGAAGTTCAGAGAATAGTCACGGTTGAATCCCAAATGATAGGTCAATACAAGTGTTACTTAATAAAGGTATGCTTGGGTCTATCTTCCTGAATTAGCCTTAAAAGTTTATCGGCCTGGTTTCCTTCCCCTAGAACCCATGAGAAAAGGTGAAATGTGGAGTGCTTTTAATTAGTGCTGGAGAAGTGGATAGTAGCAAATCTATGGCTCACTTTCAAGCCTGAGAATCTGAATTGAAGAGTTCCAGGTCCCAGAGACAGATCTTGTCTCAGAAATGTAAGTGATAACTACTGAGGAACAAGATTTGAGTTTATGTTTGATCTCCACACATGTTCATTCACATATGCATGCATGTTAATACATATATACCTGAACACACTCAAACACACACACACACACACATTCACAGAAGAAAAATTATACAATACCCAGGCACTCTTCTTAGCCCATATGAGGGCACAGCAAAAACAAAAAGAGAAACAAACAAAAACAAAAACAAAAAACAAAACACAAAACAAAACAACCCTAATGTTGTATTTCCAGCTTCTTTGTCAGTGGAATAAGAAACACTAACAACGACTTTCCCTGGTCCTCCATCTGCTGTGCTAACACATGGTACGGAAAGAATGGCAAAAGAATCTAACAAGGCAGGACATACTACTTGTTGTCTAAGTTTCTGACGTTTTGAAAAATTCTTCCAACCTTGATTTCTGTCTCTGAGTTCTTGCCTGAATAACCCCACAGGTGAGCTGGCTTTTTGGCACTAATGCATTCTTGTCCCCTGTGAATAAGTCTTGAGGGGTCAATTGCATTCTAACCTTTAAAGAATACATGGGGACAGAGAAATGAATCTATTCCTTAGCATATTTGGTGGCATGAAGACTTGAAAGAATTTAAGCTGAGAATGTGTTCCCAAAATACATGCCTTTATGTGACAGCCCTTTCACATTAGCTGCAGGCTGTAGCTCCTGCCTTATAGTGTGGCATTAAGAGGCCAGAGTCTGTATCTTGGAAGGAGCTAATTAACTATATGACCCCTTGCAAGTCTCTTGACCTCTCTGACTCTCAGCAAATGATCTCTAAAAGAACAATATCCACTTGACTCTTAGATCCTGACTATGAAATTATATGAAGCTCTAAAAGAGACTCCTGATGTCTTCATATCCTGTGTTTGTAGCACATCTCCTTAGCTTAGGTGGGAGGTGTGTAAGAAATTACAGGGTGAACAGTGTCACTGCATTTTCTAAGACTCTTTCAAGTCTCATTTCCTTTAGAAACCCACAGGGATTTCCTTGTCTGATACAATTTTCTTCTTGGTGTTTCTTCAATGTCTCTGTATAGCTGACCTTGTGTTGAGATCCTTCGTCTCAATTTTCGCACCCCAATCTACTATAAATGTGTTGGCCTAGCAAATGTGGCTTTTCCTGACTCCTGCAGGGAAAAACAGTAGATGCTAATAGACAAATGGAATTATAGTACCAGTTGCTATCTGTATGTGTGCTATATGCAAAGAAACTTTGTCAGTACAGGAAGAAGCATTTTGCTTTCTGCCAGTTCTGTGCATGTGTGGCATAAAAATGCAATCACCCACAGAAGTTAGAAGTGGATGTTGAATACTCTGGTTCTGGAGCTGCTCAGCATGAGTGCTAGAAACCAAGTTTCTCTATGAATGCTCATTTAACCACTGACCCATCTGTCAGTTGTTTTTTTGTTTTTTTGTTTTTTGTTTTTTGTTTTTTTTAACTATTACCCTCACACTTCCTATACCCAAACCTCTTCCTAATCCATGCAACTGTAGTCTTATCTCTAACTTTTTAGACCATTATGTACATCTTGTGCTACCAATATACTCTTGAATATGTGTCTTTCACTAGAGAAGGGTAACTCCAGGAGTGGTCACACAAGTAAAGAAAACTAATGGTCTCTTTCACAGCAGCTATCAATTACCAATAACTCTTCAGATAGAACTGAAACTTTGTATCTCTCTCCCCTCTGCATGCTCTCCTTATGTCTGCCTAGAGCTTGTTTTGGTCTTATGTATGCTGTCTCAGCTGCTGTGAATGTATATGTGCATCTGCCCTGCTCTGTCTAGAGAGTACTGTTTCCTTGCAATTCTCCACTGCCCCTTGAAATCATTGACCTACCCTCATCTACAATCATCCCTTAGCCTTGGAAGTAAGGGTTGTGATGTAGATGTCACATCTACAGCTGTGAATTTTCTTCGCTGTGTTGAAAAATATACAAGAAATATTGCTTTGTGTCTTAGAGTGTTGTATGCAAATGATTTGGTGATAAAGAATGGAAATGAAGTCTCTCCTATTTTCCAGACTTCCATGCACCCAGAATGTGGGAAATGCCACTTCAGGTCATCAGACCTTCTCCTAGTCACTATTAAATTGGTTAGCCAAATGCCACTGCTTTGGAAGGCTTCATCTTCACCTGTCATACTATGTCATAAGCCTTTAAATTGCACATAGAAATGTAGTGTTCCTCATTTTAATTTTTTCACTTAACAGCTAAGGCAAAAGGATCTTATATTCAAGCATAGCCTGAGTGCATATAGCAAACCTCTTCCTTAAACAAAAGCGGGGTTTTAGAAGAATTAACATCAAAAGCAAGGTGCAAACATCTGCAAAAGTTAAGTATTTATTTGCTCAACATATGGACATGACCATGCTTACCTATTTGTCTTGTAAAAAAAAGAGTCAAGTATGAACTCATATACGACTAGAGAGTGTTTCCTGCACTTTTTGATAACAGAAAATAAGTGAAATACATCATAGCAGAGGTAGTGTAAGATTACTTTCTTAAAAACGAAACAAATAAAAACCCCAAACAACGAAGACATGTTTTATCTCTCCTAACTCTTATTAGTAGACATTTGTGCATATATCAGTTTATCTCTATTTGTCTGACCATCTGATATTTTTCTTGCTTTTGAACTGGTTTTAACTTCTATGAGAATTCATGTGTTTATTTTATTTTCCAGAAGCAATCTTAATAATACTATAGTCCTATAAGAAATCAAATATTGGCCATTTATATTACATTCTCATAATAAACCTTTAATGATCAGGGTGATGCTTTCACTTTTCTTGAGTGTAGCTAAGAGAAAGCACCATGGTAGAGCAGTTGGCCTACTACCACAGTGTAACCCAGATGCCCCAGCTGGTAGACCACTGCATTGCGCTGTTTGTTTTAAGACAAACTGTTACTAGAAAATATAAGTGATAGAGTACATGGAAAAATGTCACTGGAATGACATATTACTACAGAGGCAATAACATGTACATCACACCAGGATGGACCAATAGTAGGATTGCTATCACAGGTCAGAAGTAGAAGATACAGAGGGAAAGCATGGGGAAAAAGCACTGTGAGCTTGTGTGTGAATATGTGTGTGTGTGCCTATGCATGTATGTGAATGTGTGTGCATTAGTGTGTGTATGTGCATGAATGTGTGAGTGTATATGTACATGAATGCCTTGTGTATATGCATGAAAGTATGTGTGCATTTGCATATATGTGTGGTTTGTGGTTTGAATAATATTTCTCATAAGATCATGAATTGCAACACTTGACTCCCCAATTACGGTAATGTTTGTGGAGGTTATGGAATGTTTACAAGGCACAGTTTTGTTGGAGGAAGTACATCATAGGCATGGGCTTTGAAGGATTATATCCACCTCTATTTCTTGCTTTTGACTTCTGCTTCCTGTATATAGATAAAAATGTAGGCAGTATACTGCTTCACCAAACTACTAGCATGCGTTCCTATCATTATGGTCTCTCTCTCTCTCTCTCTCTCTCTCTCTCTCTCTCTCTCTCTCTCTCTCTCTCTCTCTCTCTCTCTCTCTCTCTCTCTCCCTCCTCCTCCCCTTCCCCTTTCCCCCCCTCTCTCTAACCATGAGCCAAAGCAAAATATTTCTTCTATAAATTGCTTTGGCCACAATATTTTATCTCAGTAAGAGTGAAGTAATGTATATAATGCTGTATTTTAGATATGCGTGTTTGCTGTGGAAGACACATATACATCATATGAATGTGGGAGGTAGCAGACAGCCTAGGCTGTTGGTCCTCACCTTCCAACTTGTATGAGACAGTCTCTTTTTTACTATTGCATACCACATGCTAGTAAGTCCATGAACTTCAAGGAAACCTCCTTCTTCTGTCTCCCATCTTACCATAGCAACACTGAATCATAGAAACACACTGCAACATTGCACACTGGGGATCAGACCTCTACCTCTACCCACGGAGCTTGCTTCGTTCCTAAATCCCTTGGCTGGCCCAGGTTGTACCCAACAGACT
Organism: Mus caroli; assembly: GCF_978045245.1. Classification (NCBI taxonomy): domain Eukaryota; kingdom Metazoa; phylum Chordata; class Mammalia; order Rodentia; family Muridae; genus Mus; species Mus caroli. The sequence goes on along the minus strand of NW_028227256.1, from coordinate 112,394,621 downwards.
GGGACCATTAATTCAAGCCTCATAGATGACTTGTCCTTGTGTCCTTCGTGGTTTTAAGAGAATCACCTGGTGAGCAAACAGACGTTTAGGCGATCATTAAAAACGTGGCTACAAATTTATTATACAATATGCCTTTATAAAAATATTAAAACGGGGGAGATATTGGGAGCTATTAAGACAACTCTTGATCTCTAAATTGGGCCTCTCCCCCCCCCCAGAAGAAAAGGGGTCAAAAGCGGGCCACCGACACACTGATTCCGAGAATGTTCCAGCCCTACCGATTCTGAGAATGTTCCAGCCCTAAGCCATCGCAGATGTCCTGACCACACCCTGATACCACCAAGTTCCTGCTTCCCCGTGTAGCTGCCAAAAGAAAGAATTTCTATTGCCCCCCTCCCATAAGTACTTCTCCTTTTGCTTGTATTGCCCTACCCCTCCACTGATAAGTATCTGTACTTCCCCTTTTGCTTGTGCATTTAAGCCTTGGACCTTTTTCAATAGATTCGGGGCTTTGATACATTCCAAAAAAAAAAAAAAAAGAAACACACTGCAGTATCTGAATTTATGTGGATTCTAGAATAATACTCAATAAGTATTGTTTTTATTTTCAAAATAATAATTTTATCTTTTCTTCACATCATGCATTGCAATCATGCTTATGAGACCAGACCCTCAACAGGTCCTTACTTGTCTGCTTCCTTTGTTCTTAAGCCTCAGGTCATGATTTGTGATGTTTTCTCATGTGTGCTTTTGCAGGAAGGAATACATGATGCTCTGTAAGCAGATTTACCATAACTAGATTACAGATTGGTAATTGCTATGCAACATTGGGGCAGTCCCTAGTTTCCATGAATATGGCCCTATGGGTGAAAAGAGGAGGGTTAGTGATTGTAATATAAGATCATGAGAGGAGAAGTTGAGGAAAGAAGACTCCAGTCTTAGGATTTCATGTAGAACAGTTTGCCCTAGAAGGCTGCCTTCTTCTCAGGAGAAAATAGAATGAAGGGCAGAAAATGAAGGCACCATGACTCAAAGCAATTATTAGGTTTTCCTCATACCAGCTTCATTAGCCAAATGCTTGTGGAAGTCTATGTTCAGGACTTGCAACAGAGGCAACAACCAACAAAAGTACTTGACTAATCTCTGGAAAGAGCAACTGGAGATATAATACCCAGATTCCTGGTCAATTAAACATTTTCCTAAATGTGTTTTAAAAAGTAGAGAAAAAAAAACCTCCAATTTTTCTTTTGTGTATCTTTCTCTCGTAATTTTATTCACAAAAATTCATATTGTAGAGAAGAGAAGAGTCACATTTATATTTTGCTTTTTACTTCTGATTCTGAGAACATTACTTATATATATATATATATATATATATATATATATATATATGTATAATTTAGACAGACAGATGAAGAATCCCAAATTTGTGTAATAAGTGACTGACTTACAGACTCTCATGATAAATACACAGTGGAGAGAAGTTAAGTATATAAGTTAAGCTTTGGAAGGAGAGAAGCAACTAAAGAGTCTGGATCTGAAACTATAATTCAGTGAGTCTGCAAATATGGATATGAATATGCTTGATTCTAAACTAGAAGTTGTTCATGTTACTGTAGTTTAATATTTCAACACCTTCATCAACTCAGTGGACTTTCGTGTTAGTTAAGAAAAAAGAGCTTAAGAGCATGGCCAGTTTTAATGAACCATTGGTATCAAACACTGAGTTGACATACAAGTCATGGAATCTACAGAATTGTATGTTCTAGGGGGCTGGTGCTGTGTGAGACTTAAAACCATGACAGGATGTTTGGTAAGGTGGAGCAAGTTGAAACCCAGAGACTCGGTGAGCACATACCTGACACTTAGGCAATTCCCCATTCTCTGCCGAACTCCTGGCCTGGAACATGTGCTATATTCCTCACATAAAAAAGACATGGTCTATGGTCATGTAGGCCCAAAACAGAGTTCTCTATGCTAATGAGGTACTTAGATGCCCAGTGGGCTTAGCCAATAAGCTCCCCTTCTCAGATATTCCTCCCTTAAAAGGTATTTTATCTCAGTTCTACTCTTAGAAGTGGGAATGGCATGGTATGGTATGTACCCATTTTTCACCATGCATCACCAATCAACTATTTAGAACAATGGACTGCCTCTTTCATCAAGATCCTCCATGGGGAGTCGTGGAGAACACAGTTGACTACAGAAGTGCAGCTTTTTTTATTCTGTTAAAGGCCTCTCTCTGCTCCTAGCCACAACTGCCACCAAGCATGCCTCTGCCAAGCTAAGGACAATCACCCATGGAAAAAGGTTGAACTCTCCTTTCCCCTGGATGTTCGACTGTGGCTCTGTAGTGCTTGATTACATTATGTATGATGTTCAGATTAGAGTTAACTTGCTTCATTACAAATTAGAAAATATCCTAACAGCAAATTTTTACTGGAGAGTATCGAACGGTATGCCCATGTACCAGCTGGAAGGAAATCTTCATTATTTATTTTCCCATAGAGTGGTCTGTGTGGTTGCCAGAGTCAGGAATAATCTTGCTACATTTTGGAAATGGAAGGTAAACCTGTGCCACAGCCCTTCATACACAAATCATGCTGGGAGAGAGCTGATTCGCCAGGAGTGCTGACATACCTGTGGGCACAGGTAAGACCACCACTTTTACTCAAAACTTGGCCCAAGAAGGACCTGCCTGGAGCCCTCAGGATAGAGGTACCAAGGAGAAACCTGGGACAAGATCCTTCTGGTTTGATTTCAGTCTGCACCCAGAGCTGACCCTCTTTCACAGCTCTCCAAACCCAAATTCCTTCTGGATAGAACTGTTCTCCCAGGATTGCTGACACAGAGGATTACAGGAGAGACAAGCCACAGTCAAAGACATCAAGACCATCTAACACCAGAGATAACCAGAAGGTGAGAAGCAAGGGCAAGAACATAAGCAACAGAAATCAAGGTTACTTGGCATCATCAGAACCCAGTTCTCACACCCTTGATACCCCAATACACCAGCAAAGCAAGACTCTCATTTAAAATCACATCTCATGATGATGATAGAGGACTTTAAGAAGGACATAAATAATTCCATTAAAGAAATACAGGAGAGCACAGTAAAAGGTAGAAGCCATTAAAGAGGAAACACAAAAATCCCTTAAAGATTTACCGAAAAACACAACCAAACAGGTGAAGGAATTGAACAAAACCATCCAGTATCTAAAAGTGGAAACAGGAAAAAATAAAGGAATCACAAAGGGAATCACTCCTGGAGATAGAATCTCAGGTGCAGAAGATACCATAGAAAAGATTGACATAACAGTCAAAGCTCCTAACCGAAAACATCCAGGAAATCCAGGACAAAATGAGAAGACTAAACCTAAGAATAATAGGTATAGAAGAGAATGAAGATTACCAAATTAAAGGACCAGTAAATATCAAGAAAATTATTAAAGAAAACATCCCTAACCTAAAGAAAGAGATGTCCATGATCATATAAGAGGCCTACAGAACTCTAAATAAATTGGACCAAAAAAGAGATTCCCCTTGTCACATAATAGTCAACACACCAAATGCACAACACAAAGAAACAATATTAAAAGCAGTAAGGAAAAAAGGTCAAGTAACGTATAAAGGCAGACTTATCAGAATCACACCAGACTTCTCACCAGAGACTATGAAAGCCAGAGGTCCTGGACAGATGTCATACAGACCCTAAGAGAACACAAATGCTAGCCCAGGCTACTATACACAGCAAAACGCTCAATTACCATAGATGGAGAAACAAAGATATTTCACGACCAAACCAAATTTACACAATATCTTTTCACAAATCTAGACCTACAGTGGATAATAGATGGAATATACCTTTTTCAAATGATCTCTGTGTTTGAAAGAAATTTAAAGAAAATAAGGGTGACATTTTAAACTGAACACAGAATTCTTCAGTCTTATATATTAATCACAAAGCTAGAGTCACTTGCTTTATTTTAGAGGACACATGTCACAAGAAGAAAAAAAATGCATATTTTTACATTCATGGTCTTGTGTGCCATACAACATTGTTTGAACCACTGATTTCTCATCAGCAAAGAGAGATATTGATTGTTTTAGATTCATGAGTCACTAGGACCCTGATAAATGTCATGGTAGAGCTTAATGTATGAAGACATAAATGTGGAATACTTTAGCAGTGATTTTCAATAATGAGTTGATTTGCAAGGTTTGATTTTATTATTATATTCATATTTTTTAAGTGAGTGGATGTGATTGTGCATGTATCCCTGCCCATACTTGCCAGAATAAGACACCAGATTCCTTGCAGCTAGAGTTACAGACAGTTCTGGGGGCTGGCATCTGAACTCTGGTTCTCATGAGAAAGCCCTTAGCACTTTTTAAGTCTAAGCCATCTCTGCTGCCCCATGAGTTGACTACAAGGTACAAGGCCTAAAGATTCCCTGGATTGCCTTCTAGAATCACAGCTTACATCCATGGAATTCATTAGGAGAATGGGTAGTCACTGACTAGTAGAACAAACTATTATTTGCTCATCTTTGTCTGTATTTTAAACACATTTCTATCAGGTTTATCTGAATTTATTCTTGGAGCTAGGGAAATTTCTCAATGCATAAAAGTGCTTACTGGCCAAGCATGATAACCTCTGCTCAAATGTATAGTACCAGGTGTGGTCATGTGCATATCTTTTTGTAACCCTGCCACAATGGGAGTCAGAGGCAGGGAGTTCTGTTGGACTTTTTGCCTTAAGAGTTCTAGATATATAGATAGATATTATCTCAGGGGAATAAGGCAGGGAATTGAAAAAGAGGATATTTTTTCTGGCCTCTGTGCGCGCACACACACACACAATAAAAACTTAAGAAATAAAAAATATTTTCTGTGTCTGATGACACCACAAAGACAAACTTTTATATTCTTCTTCTCATTTTTCTTCTGCTTATTGTATCTGTCTTGGAGAAAATGAGTTAAATAAGTGGTAGATTTTGGATTTAAAAACAAACTATATTTAGTTGCTGTTCCAATATAAGGATATATATTTATACAGGGAAAGAGAACTGATTATACAAATATATAAAAGGAGATTTTTTTTTTTTTTACATTGACTGACATATGACATGGGTGGCTTCTTTCTCACTGGAGAGGCTAAGAACTGGGAGGCTGTTCAGTCTATGACAGTGGATGCTAAAACAGTCCCAAACTAGTGCTAAGGGTTTAGAGAGTCCTAAAAGAGCAACTTATATCTACCCGCCCCCACACATACTAACATGTGCACCATAGGTTTATACACAAAGGCACACATGCACACACACATGATGGATTCTTTATTAATTCTGCTGGGCAAGGGGGTAGGTGTTAAGATGTTTTTCTAAACTGACTGCAAATAGAATCGAGGCTCAAAGCTGTTCTCACTTCATGGCAGCCACTTCACACCACAGTCAACGTTTTGACAGATTTTGTTAAGCAAGCAGGAAGCAGGGCTGCTAAGAATCTTTCAACAATGGCCTAATCAGCACATTCTGAGCAGCATTGTAGGAAGGGGTCAAAAAGACATGGAGTTCTGTAATTTCCTTTATTAATAGAAAAAGAAGTAGTCAGTGCAAGAGGAAAATCTGTTCTTAGAAGGTGAGAGAACTGAATGAATAATAGACCATTTCAGTTCATGGCTGACTTTTGCCCTGGAGAGTTTAATTCAACGGCTTCTACACAATGACCCTTTAAAACCATGAACAGGGGTAAAATCTCTCTTTATGTTACCTGTGATTAACCTCTCAGAGATGCCTGTGTAGTCTTAGAATAGAATAAGATCAAAGAGGGTTGAGCTCGACATTCCTCATATTAAAGGATTTCAGAACAATTTTGCAAACATAGATTTAGAGCTTAGGCCTTAGCCACCAAGACTAGAATGAGTCATCTGGGCATGCAATCAGGTGTAGATAGCAGGTAGTGCAGAGGGGACTGCATTTGTCTGTATAACACAAGCTGCCTGGCCCCCCAACAAAAGACAATTCTGTACTATGGCAGATGGATGCAATGAGATGTCACAGTTTTCAAATAGCAGCAGAACTCAGCCTATGTAGAAACCTGGAAGCACGATTACAATCATTCAAAGAAGAGCCATCTTTTTTTCTTTAGATGTGTTTGTTATTACTATCATTAGCTAGTTTTTCTTCTGTAAATAATTCATTCTTTGTTTCCTCTGTCTCATTCCGTCTCTTTTTTTTACCTTTTGCTTTCTTTCTATCCCTGTATTTCCTTTTTTTTTTTTTTTTTTTTTTTTTTTTTTTTTTTTTTTTTTTTTTAAGAGGGTTTCTCTGTGTAGCCCTGGCTGTCCTGGAACTCATTTTGTAGACCAGGCTGGCCTCGAACTCAGAAAGCTGCCTGCCTCTGCCTCCCGAGTGCTGGGATTAAAGGCATGTGCCTGGCTTATTTCTACCTAGCTTTCCTCCATCTAAAACTGTGCAGTTTTATCTACACTACACACTTCAGATTTCATGGTTGTGATTTGTTTCTAGGCTTTGTATTTTTTTAAAACAGATTTTGGCCAAGAGATAGTCTTGAACATTGTTCGCTGCTATTAGATTCATTTATTTCCCTTGCTCTATTGGTTGATCTGTCCTGGTGTTATAAATGTTATTGAAAGTAGTGTATTGATGCTCCATTCTTTTACTGTAGAACTATTTGTTTTTTCAAAGATGCCAGCATTCTCACTTATATTTTGTAACTGAAATTACATTCAAGAATGTTTCCAATTGTTATGAACTGTTTGTGGATTTATAGTGTGTGTGTGTGTGTGTGTGTGTGTGTGTGGTGTAAGATGTGTGTGAGATCATTTCAAAACCATTGCAAGTGTATTGAAGTTAGAGGACAAGAAATATGAAGGCTCTTCTCTCCTCCTATCTTTATATAGGTTTACAGGTATTGAACTCAGGATCATAGAAGTTGTAAAGGTTAATAATGCACTGAGTCATATCTCTGACACTGGTTTTCTTTCTTCATTTACATATATTTAATTAATATATTACTTGTTATTATTGTGTGGGTATCAGGTAACTTCATGTTTTACTACCACATTTTAAATTAATATTAATAGCTCTGATTATTTTATGTCAACATTGTCACAATCTAGAAAATTTTGGAATAGAGCCTCTCAATCGAAAAACAATTCCTCTCTATGACTGGCCTAGAAGTAAACCTTTCAATCATTTCCTTTATTAATGATCATTGTAGGAGAGCCCAGTTTACTATAGGTAGTGCCACTTTGGGCTGATGGTCCTGAATTTACAAGAAAAGGATCCAATAAAGCATGTTTCTCCATAGTTTCTGCTTCAGTTCCTGCTGTACAATTTCCTGCTATGACTGTGCTGCCCAACTTTCCCTGATAGATATGAGATAAAATAAACGCCTCCACGAGTTGCTTTTGTTCACGGTATTTTATCATAGCAATACAAATGCTAAGATATCAACTGAACTTCAGCTGCATCCAAAAGGTTTGTTTACTTCAAGGCAAACTTCAGAACATGACTTTGTTGATATCACATGCCATACTTTTACATATTTAGGACTCTTTTACATAGACTTCAATTATTTGTATTCAGTTATATTCAGACTGCCATAGAAAATAAGATGTAGAGTTGTAATAAAAATTATGTAATATGCTTTCATAATTGTTCACAAATGTAACTTTTTTTGTTTTTTGTTTTTTTTTTATTTTGGTTTTTTTGTTTTGTTTTGTTTTGTTTTTTTGAGACAGGGTATTTCTGTGTAGTCCTGGCTGTCCTGGAACTCACTCTGTAGACCAGGCTGGCCTTGAACACAGAAATCTGCCTGCCTCTGCCTCCCAACTTCTGGGATTAAAGGCATGCACCACCACTGCCTGGCCAAACATAACTTTTAAAGAGGAGTTTTTGTATGACTTTAATTCACTGTCATATTTTCAGGTTTACATCCATTTTGTTTGTATGAACAGTGTGCCACAAAGGATACAGTTATTTTCCAAAGTGAAGGTAGTTTAAAACCATGATTGGTTAATTTTTGTTTTCATTCTGTGTTGGTTATTTTTCATGACTTGACACAACTTAAGTTCACCTGGGAAGAGTGAATCTCAGTTGAAAAAAATGTCCTCATGAGATTGGTATGTATAGTCAAGCCTATTGGTAATATTCTTAGTCGATGGCCAAAGTGAAATGACCCACCTCTGTTGCAGTAAATCTCCAACCTAAATATGCCCCAACAATGAAAACCCTCAGTTAATATGAATACATACTGTGTGCCAAATTGGGCAGATCTATTGCTACACTACCATCTTCCACATCTATGAGACCCATTAGAACTTGAGGTTTCTCCAGGCCATGTGCTTCTGTTCCACTTTTCTTCTTCTTCCTCTTCCTCCATGTCCTCTCCCTCTTCCATTTTCTCCTTCCTCTCTCTCTCCACCTTCCACTCCACCTTCCCTTTATCGGCCCAATCATCAGCTCTCCTTTATTTTGCAAATTAAGGTGGGAAGCAGGTTAACAGGAAATCACTTGAGTGCTGAGCAACTCATCCCTTGTTCACACTCCTCACAGGAGAATGGAATTAACATTAAATATATTTAGCCCCAGAGCTATCCACAATTCACTGTGGCATATATCTTCCCAATGTGAGTAGTTTTAGAGTTTAGAAGAAAGAAAACTGAAAAGGCCAGGGCAAGCAAACCAGTAAGCAGAATTGCTCTATGATCTCTGATATAGTTTGTGCCTCCAATTTCCTGTCAAGGTTTCCTTGATCTGATCTTATAATCTATAACCTGTAAATCAAATAAAGTTTTCCTTACTAAGATGTTTTTGATGATGCTGTTTTATCAGAGTAATGAAAAGCAAATAGAGACAGAAATCAATATTATATTCCTGGGCTTTTGCTGCTATAGGCCAGATGGGGTTGATTTGGAGAGGACTGTGGAATTACTTTGGGCTGGAGAAGCCACTGCGTACTGAGAGCTTAATAGGATAGCATTATATAAGGTTGAAAAATAAAGCTGAGAGCAGTGAAGATGATGGAGGCTTAGCTTAGAATATTTCAGAGGAAAACATAGGTACCAGGGATGTTTTGTGTGCTATTTTTCATTAATAAGGCATGGCGCTGGTCAGCAGGGTCAAGGAACCGCCAATTATTAAGAATAATTGAGTTGCACTGAGAAACAACCTTTATTTCATTGGAAAAAAAATGACGCTTGTTAGCTTGGTCAGAAAAATCATCTGTAATTAAGAAGAGACCAGCATCACAGAGGAAACATTTTTTGTAAGTATTTTCTCAAGTTCAGCATATAGAAGCTGTGGTCCTGGTAAGAGTTAAGACTGTTGGCAGTCCAACTTGCTGATATGTAAAAGTTACCCAGATTTTTCTGATTTGAAGGCATGAAGGCATCATGTAGAACAGCTGAGGTATAGTATTGTGTGACAGGACTGAAATCCTTGAAGAGAGGACAGTGTTGTAACTCCTGAATTACTGATCCTAGAGAGAAGTCAGTGTTGTGTACAGACAGTTTGCCTTTTTGTTCCCTGTCCTGTGCCCCTCCACCAGAAGCTCCCATCCTCCTTCCAACCTGAGGCAAGCATGATACAGAGGCAACTGGTTTCTCTGCTGTGTTCTCCTGCAGCAGCCCTGGGCTCCCTCCCCCTCCCCTAGAGTTAGAATAACACTACCCATAAAACTCCCCCTTAATGAGGACATTCTGAGGAGACATCCTCCCTGCCTTTGTGTCTCTAAAAACCAACACTCCTGCTGATAAAGCAGCAGAACTCCAGGTGCCTGTCCTCCAGACCTTAGAGAAATAACAAGCTCAAGGGAGATCATGGAAAAAAGATAAACAGAGGTCAGGACACAGTTATGACTGGCCATAAAATTAACCCTCCCTCCCACTTCAGTACTATTCTACCAAATGATTACATCCCTCTACTCCCCTTTTCTGTGAACATTCACACTATTCCTAACTCTACTCTGTATAAACCCAGTGTTTTCTGGACTCAGGGTCGTTTGCCAGCATTCATGCAGTGAGTTCAAGGTGGGCGATCCAAGTTCAAACTGGAAACAATAAAAGACTCTTTTGGGAATTGCAGTGGAATTCGAGATTCTTGGTCTTTTCTGGGTTTCCTGTGGATTCTGGGCACAACATCAGAATAAATCATTGATGACCATGCTGCTTCAGTTGTAGTGGAGACCTTAGCATGTAGGGGACAAGTACCATGCAATGACCACCAAGGACAGAGGCTACTGTGAACTGGGGCAGGAGGGAGTTGTTGTGTGCTGGGAAAATGCTCTAGCTTTTAGAGCACTATCTCTAATACCATGTGTACGAGATATCAATTCCTGGAAATGCTAATGAATATGGCAAAGATAATGGTGGTCATAAGCAAGGGAGTGCAGTTCATTACATCCTTCTTAAATAGTCTATTAACATACCAAATTTCTGAGTCACACATTCCAAAAAAAATTAAACATGGAAACTGTCATAAACTTATTTAACCAGGAATGTCTCTCAATGACTAGACCATTCATCCACACACACATCCTGTGTGTGTGTGTGTGTGTGTGTGTTTACATGATCATTTGTGTACTTGTAGATGAGGATACAGGTTAAAAATCTCTGTCTTCCTTGATTCTTGGTAACTGAAGTTTTGAAGCAGAATCTTTAGTTAAATATGAAACTCACAAAAACAACTGGTCTGGTTGGTGAGGAACTCTCCTTACTCTGCCTTCTTAGAACTGGGTTTACAGATGTCTGCCATACACCCATATTTGTAATGTGAGCTGCAGATCCAAATGAAGGTCCTAAGGTTCACAAAACCAGTAGTTTATTGACAGGTCCTTCTCCCTATTCCTAAATGATATTCTTAAATGGAATTATTGAACTCATGTTATTGGATCAATCATTTTAGGTTGAAGACTATTTACTCTATACTAAGCATGCCCATTTACTTTTAACTGACAATCTACAGAAAGCCTCACGTTCTTGTTATTGTTAAAAACCATTTCATTTCAGACACAGGTCTCAGCTATCCTATACTCAATTTATCACTGAAATGTGTAGCTCTACTGTCATGTCATGATTTCTTTTGCCTCTGGGATCAATAGAACTCCTGCATGCCACACAAATGAAAAGGCAATTATCAGTAACTCTAGATACCTCAAAAAAACATAGAATTTTACTAATATAATTATTTTTCATACTCATCTTGGACAGGTATAAAGGGCATTTTCTTGGATTATTAATTAAAAATTCATGTCAATATCCATTACTTTCTAAAATTCTACACTTTGATAACTGGGTCTAGAGTGAGGCCAATGCCCATTGGAATTTTTGGGGTCATTTAAGTATACTATCACATTATCTGCAAGTAGTAATATTATTGACTTCTTCCTTTCAAATTTGTATCAGTTTGATCTCCTTTTATTGTCTAATTGTTGTGGCTAGGACTTCAAGTACTATGGTGAATAGGTAGGGAGAGAGTGGGCAGTCTTTTCTAGTCCCTGATTTTAGTAGAATTATTTTAAGTTTCTCTTCATTTACTTTGATGTTGGCAATTGGTTTGCTGTATATTGCTTTTCCTGTGTATGGGTCTTGAATTCCTGATGGTACCAAGACTTTTATTATGAAGAGGTGTTGAATTTTGTCAAATGATTTATCAGCATGGAATGAGATGATCATGTGTTGTTTTTTTTTTTCCTTTGAGCTTGTTCATATAGTGGATTGTGTTGATGGATTTTCATATACTGAACTATAACTGCATGCCTGGGATGAAGCTTACTTGATAATGATGAGTGATTGTTTTGATGTGCTTTTGGATCTAGTTTTTGAGAATTTTAATGAGTATTTTGCATTGATATTCATAAGGGAAATTGGTCTGAAGTTCTCTTTGTCACATCTTTGTGTGGTTTAGATATAAGCTTAATGGTGGATTCATAGAGCAAATTGGTGAATGTTCCTTCTGTTTGTTTTTTGTGAAATAGTTTGAAGAGTATTGGCATTGAATCTTCTTTGGAGGTTTGATAGAATTCTGCACTAAAACCATCTGTTCTTCGGCTTTTTTTTTTTTTTTTTTTTGGTTGGGAGATTTTTAATGACTGCTTCTATTTCTTTATGGGTTATGGAACTGTTTAGATTTTTTTTTTCTGATCCTGATTTAACTTTGGTACCTGTTATCTGTCTAGAAAATTGTAATTTTCATCAAAATTTTTCAGTTCTGCTGAGTATAGGTTTTGTAGTAGGATCTGGTAATTTTTGAATTTCCCCAGTCTGTTGTTATGTCTCCCTTTCATTCCTAATTTTGTTAATTTTGATACTGTGTCTGTGCCCTCTGGTTAGTTTGGTTAAGGGTTTGTATATCTTCTTAATTTTCTCAAAGAACCAGCTCCGAGTTTTGTTGATTCTTTGTATAGCTCTTTTTGTTTCTATTTGGTTGATTTAAACCATGAGTTTTATTAGTTCCTACCATCTGCTCCTCTTGGTTGTATTTACTTCTTTTTGTTCTAGAGCTTTCAGATATGCTGTCAAGCTGCTAGTGTATGCTCTCTCCAATTTCTTTTTGGGGGCACTTGGAGTTATGAGTTTTCATCTTAGGGCTGCTTTTATTCTGTCCATATTTTTTATTATGTTGTGTTTTTATTTTCATTAAATTCTAAAAATTCTTTAATTGTTTTCTTTATTTCTTCCCCAACCAAGTTACCATTGAGCATTGTTCATCTTCCATGTGTATGTGAACTTTCTGTTGTTTTTGTGGTTATTGAGGACCAACCTTATTCCATGGTGATCTGATAGGATGCATGGGATTATTTCAATCTTCTTGTATCTGTTGAGGCCTTTTTTGTGACCAATTATATGGTCAATTTTGGAGATGGTACCATGATGCTGAGAAGAAGATATATTCTTTTTTAGGATTAAGTGTTCTATAGGCATCTGTTAAATCCACTTGGTTCATAACTTCTGTAAGTTTTACTGTGTCTCTGTTTAGTTTATATTTCCATGATATGTCCATTGCTGATAGTGGGGAGTTGAAGTTATGTTGGGAATCTTCATTGTCTTCTATACCTATTATCCTTAAATTTGGTCTCATTGTGTCCAGGAATTCCTGGATGTTTTAGGTTAGGATCTTTTTCATTTTTCATTTTTCTTTGACTGTTGTATCAATGTTTTCTATGGTATATTCTACACCTGAAGTTCTCTCTTCTATCTCCTTTATTCTGTTTATGATGCTTATGTCTATGACTCCTGATCTCTTTCCTAGATTTTGTATCTCCAGGGTTTTCTCTCTTAGTGATTTCTTTATTGTTTCTCTTTCCATTTTTAGATCCTGGATAATTTTGTTCAATTTCTTTACCTGTTTGGTTGTGTCTTCCTGTAATTCTTTAAGGGAATTTTATGTTTCTTCTTTAATTGTATTCACCTGTTTACTTGTGTTCCCTTGTATTTCTTTGAGGGAGTTAATTGTGTCCTTCTTAAAGTTCTCTATTATCATCATGAGATGTGATTTTAAATAAGAGTCTTGCTTTTCTTGTGTGTTCAAGTATCCAGGGCTTGCTGTGGTGTGAGAACTGGTCTCTGGTGATGACAAGTAGACTTGGTTTTTATTGTTTATGTGCATGTGCTTGCCTCTTGCCATCTGGTTATCTCTGCAAATAGTTGGTTTTGTAGTCACTGACTGTGGCTTGTCCCTCCTGTGATCCTGGTTCTGTCAGAACTTCTCAGATTCCAGCTGTTTCTTTGATCCTGTGATTCTGGCATGTTGTGATTCTGAGATCCTGGGTGTTTCCAAGCTTCGGGAAATCACGCTCTCTCTGGGTGTTGCTGATATGGGTGCGAAGCCAGAGTCCTGGGTTTGCCCTGACACAGATGCAAGCTGGAAGGAACCTGTGCCACTGGCTGGGCTTGTATTTTGTTTCTCTGGTTCCTGTGGGTGTCCCAGTTACACTGGGTGTTGGTTGTGCCCTCAATTGTGACGCTGAATGTGTCTTGGGTGTGTCCGATCTCCTGGGAGTAGAGCTTCCTCTGAGATTCTATGACTCTGTGATCCTGGGCATGTCAGAGCACCTGGGAGCTTCTGGGTGTTGTAAAAGTAGGTGCACAGCCAGCACCCTAGCTCGGCTTTGAGTGCAGGTTCAACTGCAAGGGACTCGTACCCTTGCACCGGTGGTTTCCTGTGTCCCTGGATCCCAGTTACTCTGGGTGATGTGGCAGGTGTTGTGGCTTCCTCACCTGTGATCCTGGCATTAGAGCACCTGGGATTCAAGCTTCCTCTGAGTGTTATGGGACTGGGTGTGGAGCCAGCACTCAAAGTCTGCTCAGGGCACAGGTTCAGAATGAAGGCCCATACTCAATCTTTTATATCATCAGGATGTGCTGCTGACCCTGAATCCTTAAAACTTAGGGTGATGTCCAAACCTTAGCAGCAGCTCAATGTAAACTTGTTGAAAGGTTAAAAAAGGCTGTCACAGAAGTAAAATTTCATAATGCTGTTATGATTAATTTATTTTGCCTTGAGATCCCATGGCTATTATTTGTTTGAAACTATTCTAAACTCAGCTCAGGTATTATTACCTTCTAGGAAACACTCAGGTCACACACAATGACAAATGTAAGCATGGGATATAGAAACCCTTCATATTTCCTGCCATACCGTTTGCACTTTTTTCTTAAAGCATTTTTAATGCATTGTGTTGAGCTGCCTATGCAGAATCACACAAACTAGACTGTAAAAGCCTCCAATGCTAATTTTATCTCCCTTCAATTTGTTTGCTTAGTGTTTAGCATGTTTTTGCCTGTTCATCTATTGCTTAAAAATGATCATTGACTTGAACCAATTTTTCTTTTAATATTTCATAAAAGAGAAGCAGGAAAGGATTGTGATATTTTACATAGCTGCAAATTATTGAAGTGGAATCACTCTAGCAATTGGAATAGAGAAACGTTTGGGGGATAGAGCTCAGAGAAATAATGCTTGTCTACCCTATACAAGAACCTGGGAGTGTGCCTAGCACTGAATGAAAGAAAAAATAGCAACAATACAGGTGAGTGAATGCACACACATGTACATACATATACACACATGTACATATGCAAGCACTTGTGCACACATATATACACATACATAAATATGCATTCATACATACCTGCATACATGTGTATACATGTACACACATACAAAGATTCAAACAAACACACAGACCCATGTACACATGTATATGTATGCACTTATACACAAATGCATACACACATAGACACACATGTACATGGGAGGAACAGCAACATTTTTTCTTTTTTTTTTTTTTTTGTTCTGGTTATACCTTTGTGTCTTTACTGTAGAAGGAGAAAGTCTATATACTGCATTAATAGAAGCTGCAGTTGCATCTCTGCAATGATAGTGAAGAGGCCTGTGGTAATCTACCTTTAACCTGTAGCTCTGGTTAACAAATAAATGTCTTTTTCATGAGGATATGTGCTCAGATTTCCAGCATTCATGAAAAACCTGATGTGGCAGCAGGTGCCAGGAACTCCACTGCTGGGATAAAAGAGAGACAAGCCAATCACTGGAGCTACTGGATGGCCAGCATGGTCAAAACAATGAGCTCCAATTTCAGTTGAGAGAAAATGACTCTTAAACCAAGGTTATACCAAAGATTGGCAAAGGATTTAGTGTCCTCTGGCCTCCTCAGACACATACATACTTATTACACCTATCTACATACATATGTTTATGTACAGTACTCCGCCAACACTTAGTTTCATCTCATGTTTTTTCTCTAATGGTTTCTTATCTCCCTATTCTTTGTTATTTTGTAACTATGTTCATGTGTATGTCAATATCTGTATAAGTGAAATTGCATTTGAAAGACATTAAATTGCCTTGAGCTGGATATATGGTGATAAAGTGTCTCATGGGTGCTAGGAACTGAACTTGGCTACTCTGAAGGAGCAGAAAGTACTCTCCAGTCCCAAATTATTTCTTTATTCTAACAGTTGTCTTTTATGAGTGCTTCCTTCTTTTTCTATCACTAGGCCCATCCCCAGACCTCTGAGGTCATAGTTTTGCTTATATGTAACCACTGTTTCTGTTTCACTATGGACTCTTTATGATGTACCATGCCATTCTATCAGAAAGCAGAACAGATTTTTGGGGGAGCACAGTTTTCCCTGGCTTTGGGCAAGTGGTTTAACCTCTATATCCATGTAACTGGCTCAGAAATGCAAAACATTAACTTTCTTCACAGAGATAACCCAATATACAAAGACTTAAAGAATGTTTAGTGTAGGCTGGGCACAGAGATTGGTTGATAAAATACTTAGTATGTAAGCGTGGGAAGTCATGTTTGGTTCTCAGAACCTATTGAAAAATCAGGTACAACACTATGTTTTTGTGTTACCAGTGCTTGGAATGCAGAAACAAGGAAATTCCTGGAACACATTGGACTACCTATTTAACTAAATCACTAAATTTCAAGAGAAGTGAAAGGCCCTGTCTCAAAATAAGATGACAAGTGATTGAGGAAGTCACCTAATATTAACTTCTGGCTGCCACCTATACTAATGTATATATGCATACACCAAAAGGACATTGAACTATATAACCACTACCCTCTCTTAACCACAGTCATGGGTGGGAATCTGTGCAACACACAGGCAGTGTTTATACTCTAGATTCACTTGAAATGGATGGAAACATGTGTATTCAACTATTTCAAGGGAGATCAGTTCTTATCTCATATCTAATGATGAGAAAAATGAACAGATGCCAAAATAACACCATAAGAGGCTTCTTATCCAATTGAGTAAAATTTTAGAATTTGAGGTTATTTGTCATCAATATCTATCACCCACAGAGCACAAGATGAGGGAAATGTTTTGCTTGCTTGATAAAGACTGTGTTTCATTCTTTCAACAACTCAACCGGGATGAAGGGAAGTGGGATGCAAATTCTCTGCCCATTTCCAGGAATCTCCAAATCAGGCTAGTTCCATCTATATATTATCTCTTTCTACTCTTTATAATTACAGCATTCCTGGACACAGAATGAAACTCCTAAATTCAATTCTACACCCTGGGACCACTGTTGCTACTCAATCTTATAAACTCAGGTTAAGTGCTTTGGAGGAAATATAATACATACCCTTAATAGAAACAGGGAGCTTTTAGTGTTTTTCAAATGGATAAAAATGTCTTTTTAACTGTAACATCTGAAGGGAAAACATGATTTCTTTGTTATTTTCTATCTACAATTTGATATAGGATATAAATATCACTATACCTCAGGCAATAATTGTACACAGATCACATAGGTAGTACTTGAAGCTCCATGTAGTCCATTCCTTAAATCACTTAGAAATCCAAAGTTACATAATACAGTTTCACATACTTCCATGTATGGATGCATGCACACATTTTTATAGGTGAAGTCATGATGCCCTGTGTCAGTTTTTGATGTGGAACCAGAACATAGACAAAGAAGAGTTCACAAGACATACAACTGCAGGTCTTTTTCTGATGTCCAACAAAGTCTTTTACCTTTTTTCTTTTTTTTTTTTTTTTTTTTTTATTTAGAGACGGATTACATTGTGGAGGTCTAGCCATCCTGAAACAATCTCTGCAGACAAAGCTGTCCTTGAACTCACAGAAATTCACCTGATCTGCTGGGATTAAGTGTGATAGAATCACCACCCTGCAACAAACTCAGTTTTAAGCAAAAGGCTGTAAATCAGAGCATTATCACTTAGTATTAATGGAATTGAAACTAAATTCAGTTGCATCAGTGAGAAAAATATATAATTCATGATCATTGTAATGAATTAACTAGGGTATAACAAAAGTGGAGCCAGAGAAAAAGCTTAATAATGAAGAGAATGTACTGTTCTTACAGAGCACCTGACTTTAGTACTATGCTTTGGTTTCATAGTGCTCAGACCAGCCTATAACTCCAGTTCCAGGCAATATGACACCCTCTTTTGACCTCTGAAAGAACTGCAATGACATGTCAATACACATATAATTTAAATAAAAAACAAAAGCTTTAAAAAGTGACAATGAAGCTACATTTTCTAATGTAGATACATTTGAAGAATGAATTTGAGATGAAATACAATGATATGATATCATTTATTAAAAACAGAACACAATAGAATATATTTTTATTAATGATTTTATTTATTTACGTTTCAAATGTGGTCCACCTGCTGGGCCCCCTCCACAAAATCAAAACCCCTTCCCTTCACCCTTTTGCCTCTAAGAGGGAGCTCCCACCCAGCCACCCACACAGTCCCACCTCATCCTTCTGGCATCCTCCTTCTCTGTGGCATAATGCCTCCATTGGACCAATCACCTTCCCTCTCACTGATGCCAGATAAGGCAAACCTTTGCTACATATGTAGTGGGAGCCACAGACCAGCCCAATGGATTAATCCCTCAGAGCTCTGAGGGGTCTGGACTAGTTGATAATGTTCTTCCTATGGGGTTGAAATTCACTTTGGCTCCTTCAGTCTTTCCCTTAACTCTTCCATTGAGGTTCCTGGGATCAGTCCAATTGTTGGCTGTGGGTATCTGCATCTGTCCTAGATGCTGGCAGAACTTCTTAGAAGACAGTCATGCCAGACTTCTCTCTGTAAGCACATCTTGGCATCAACAATAGTGTTAGGGTTTGGTGTCTGTGGATAGCATATATGCCAAGGTATGGCAGTCTCTGGATACTTTCCTTCAGTATCTGCTCAATTTTTTGTTCCTGCATTTCCTTTAGATAGGGACAATTCTGGGTTAAAATTTTTGAGATAAGTGTGTGGCTCCATTCCTCAACTGGGTTTTATTTGTATCTACTGGAGGTAGTATTTTCAGGTTCTATCTCCCCATTGTGAGGCATTTTGGCTAATGTCATTGTGTCTTGGGAGACTTCACATCCCTGGTGTTTATGTTCTAGTGGTTCCCCCATTCTCCACCACCCCACTGCTGCATATTTCTATTCATTCCCCTGGCTCTAAGGGCTTCTATTCTGTCTCTCCTCATACATGACTCTGCCCCCATTTTCCCTACTCCTCCCCTCTCCTACCCAGGTCCCTCCTTCCTTCTGCCTCCCATACTTATTTTGTTTCCCCTTCTAAGTAGAATTGAAGCATCAACAATTTGGTCTCCCTTCTTGCTCATTTTCATAGGATATTGAGAGAATACTCATGTTTTATCATAGATATTCTGAGCTTTTGGCCTAATATACACTTATCAGTGAGAACATACCATATAGATCATTTGGATCTGGATTACCTAACTCAGGATGATATTCTCTAGTTCCATCACACCTATGAGCCTGGTTATGATAGACCTTCTGGAAAACAGGTTGTGTCTGGATGTGGGAGGAGGCCTGGAGCTCCTAATCTGCCCCTGGCAAAGAAGCAAAAATGAAGAACACAATAGAAGATATTATGTACAATATGAGGAAATGCATTGTCATGGAGAGGAGTGGATTTGGTGCTTGAGAGGCAGAGGAAAGAGGCCTACTTGTGCTATATAATTGAAGTGTAGTTATAGGAACATAGGTAAACAGGAAAAGCAAATGTGAGCTTATTGAGGTGGTAGTTTCTTATTCCCAGAAGGCAAGGAGAAACAGCAGGAAGCATGAGATACATGTCTAAATAGGGCCTAAAGAGAAAAGTTTAGAGTCTATAAAATACCCAAATGGATTTTTGTTTAGAGGATTCCCAATTTGAGGAACTATCACTGAAGAAATAGGGAAGTTACATTAATTTTCTTTTACCTTGGTTCTTTTTCTTCTAAAATGTTGAATTCTTTGTCCAACAGGAACAAGCTTGGAAAAGTTTGAGCGACTGCCAGCAGACCAGTTACATAATGGGACCCTGACTCAAGTAGACGAAGAACAACATTAATTGATCAATCTGGGCTACATAAAGAGACCCTGATTTGAGTTAAAATAAGCAGTACAATGGAGAAGAAATCACAGACAGGTAAATGGATGTAGTGTAACACAAAAATACCAAATGAGGTGTGATCCCATTACATGAGGTCTTATGAGAATGTAAAGTATATTTAAAGAAATCAGAGAGGACATGATGGAAACCTGAGAAGAAGAGATTGGGAGGTTGTAGTTAATAAGGACATGCTTGGGATGAGGGAAATGTTCTAGAAGTGAAGAGTGGTTGCACAAGATATTGAATATTCTTAGCACCACTTGACGAATATAAAATACCAAAAAAGTTGAATTGTGGAAAGCCGTGAGCAATCGCCATTACAAGATGGTGCTGGCTTCCGCTGTGCCTAACTAGTAAACAAGTCTTGTGCACAGGTGCGAGAGTGAATTCATGCCAAGTCACTGCCCATCTCGGGGCGTAGTAATGAGGTGATGGGCGAGTAACAAATCAGGTGCTGACAAGCCAAGCTGAGAGCTATATAAGCATCACCATTTTCCGGGCTCTGGGTCTTCTCTCCTGAAGCAGCAATAAAGCTTTTGCTGCAGAAGAATCCAGTCGTCCGAGTGTGTTCTTGCCAGCGAGAACAATAGCTTGGGACACTGAATGACCAGGAAAAAATATGTATCATGTGTATAAAACTATGACAAAATAATACTTTAAAAAATGTAGTCTAAGAAGAGAGTCATGTACACACAAGTGAGTTTTCAAACAAAAGGAGGAAACTACACAAAAATAGTGTCCTGTGAGGAAGAAAACAGGAAGATAAACAAGGCTCTGTGTTTCCTCTAATCAAGTGTGTCACAATTGGAAAGTGAAGAAGCTGGAAGTGGTAAGTAAGAGTATTTGGAAGAAGCTCTGGAGGAGAGAAATGTAATTAAATTATAATTTCAAACGAAAAAAAGGAAGGACAAATGTGACTCTCATTTCAAAATGAAAGTGTGATTTATTTTGAATACAGACCATCTGAAGGACAATATTCCAAGTGTACATGTAAGTCACTTTACAAAGTGTCCATCCCAGGAAAAATGTTGGAGTCAGAATTGTAGTCAAGATGAGCTGAGCTGTGTCATACAGAGAATGGAACTCTAGCATAAAGCCAACAGAACTCAATGATAATTTTGCTGCTAGTTGAAGAGGCAGAAAGCACTCCCTCCATTCTTCCCCCAAGCACAGGTCACAAGATTAGGTAGAAAATAAGGAAGACCAGTAAAGATTACTTTTCAGAGATTCCTTCAGCTTGCAATATCATCTGATGTTTATAAAATACAAATGATTTTGTCACAGCTGCTTCTGGGGTGAAGATGGGTAGGACAATGAAATGACTTGTACAGTACTTCCTGCTTATCTACTTTGTAGTGATTTGTCACCTCTATAATGCAGCCATTCCAGATGAATTTTTAAGGGTATGCCCCAATAGTCAGGAGTCTATTGTCTGTTTTCATAGAAAAGTTTTTTTTCAGGAGAACAAACAGATTATCTGGAAACAGAGACAGCAGACAAAAGCAGGGTGGGAGTACAAGATGACAGATACGTTTTCTGTGTCAGAAGCTGCCAATTTTAATCCAAGGTGTAAATCTATTTTTTTAAATAGTGTTCTGAGTTTGTTTTCTTTCCTTTTCCTTCCTTCCTTCCTTCCTTCCTTCCTTCCTTCCTTCCTTCCTTCCTTCCTTCCTTCCTCCCTTCCTTCCTACCTCCCTCTCTCCTTTGCCCTCTCTCACCCTCTCTCCCTTTCTTTCTTCTTTCTTTCTTTCTTTCTTTCTTTCTTTCTTTCTTTCTTTCTTTCTTTCTTTCTTTCTTTCTTCTTTCTTAGATATTTTATTTATTAACATTGCAAATGTTATCCACTTTCCTGGTTTCCACTCAAAGTCCCCTATCCCATCCTCCCTCCCCCTACTCACCAAACCAAACACTAACACTTCCTTGTCCTGGCATTCTTCTACACTGGGACATCAAGCCTTCTCAGAAACAAGGGCCTCTCCTCCCATTGATGTCCAATAATGCTATCCTCTGCTAATGCAGCTGTAGCAATGGGTCCTGCCATATTTACTCTTTTGTTGGTGGTTTAGTCTCTGGGAGATTGGGAGTGGTGGTGGTGGTACTGGTTAGTTCATATTGTTGTTCATCCTATGAGGCTACAAGCTCCTTCAGCAACTTTTGTCCTTTCTCTAGCTCCTCCATAGGGGACCTTGTGCTCAGTCCAATGATTGCCTGAGAGCATCCACCTCTGTAATTGTCAGGCACTGGAAGATCCTCTCAGGAGACAGTTATATCAGGTTTCTGTCAGCAAGCTCTTGTTGGCATCCACAGTAGTGTCTGGGTTTGGTGAATGCATATGGGATGGATCCCCAGGTGAGGAAAGGATGATCTTTCCTGCAGTCTGTGCTCCATACTTTGTCTCTGTATCTCCTCCCATGTGTATTTTGTTCCTCCTTCTAAGAAGAACTGAAGTATCCATACTTTGGTCTTCATCTTGAGCTTCATTTGGTCTGTTAATTGTATTTTGGGTGTTCTGAGCTTCTTGGCTAATATCTACTTATTAGTGAGTTTATACCATATGTGTTCTTTTGTGATTGGGTTATTCTTGTGAGCGCCCGACTTGCCAGCAAAGCAGACGCCACAACAGGATCCTTCCGAACACGTTTATTGGGAGAGCTTGATTGCAGAGGCGAAAAGACCCCAAGCCCAGAACTGGTGCTGCTTATATAGGCCTAAGAGAGGTGTGTCTCATACCCAGATTGGTTATGCTTTCCACCTCATTTGCATGTTCCTCATCTGATTGGTTATTCTCTCTCAGTACCTCACTGAGACTCATTATCATACCTCATTTGCATGTCTCTCATCTGATTGGCTATACTCTCTGTACCTCACAAAACCTCATTATCATGTCCGGGCCAGGCAGTGTCTTGGCAAAAAACTTTATTGCATATGTACACATTGGTTGTTTACCCAAACTTATGTATGGTGGCCAGTGGAAGCCATCGCTACCCTGCAACCGCACATGTGGCTTCTCACAGGTTATCTCACTCAGTATGACAATTTCTAGTTCCATCCTTTTGCCTAAAAATTTGAAAATCTTATTTGTCATTGGAACATATCATTGGGAAGAGAGGCTCCTTGGTATTGCAAACTTTATATGCCCCAGTACAGGGGAACACCAGGGCCAAGAATTGGGAGTGGGTGGGTAAGGGAGCAGGGCAGGGGAAGGGTATAGGGAACTTTCAGGATAGCATTTGAAATGTAAATAAAGAAAATATCTAAAAAAAAAAAAAAAAAAAAAAGAAAGAAAAATTATAATGGATGGTCCAGAATAGACACAGTAATTCACTTGGGAAGTGTCATGAATCAAAGAGTTTTTCCCTCTCTCCAGGTAGCAGGTGTTCAATCCACAAGTTAGGGATCAAACTGAGGCTCTTCATGGAGCATGGAAGGCCATCCTTTTAAGAGGTGCACAGAGCATTCTAATAATACAAAAATAAGGTTTGAATTTTCCAAGTATCCCAAAGACCATTAAAACATAGAAGATCCATTGTCTTCAAATCCAATATGAGTTAGTTGTCTTGTTGCTCTAATCAAATACCAGGTAGAAAGTATCTCAAGGCAAGAAGAGTTCATTTCTGTTTAAGGTCTGAAGGTAGAGTCCATGATGGTGGTTAAGGCATGGTTTCAGGGACAAGGCAGCTGTTCTCATAGCATCCACAGTCAGGAAACAGCGTGAGATAGATGGTGGATGCTGGTGCTCAGCTCGGTTTCTCCTTTTTTGCCCCAAAACCTTAACCAATGGAGTAGTTCTATCAGCAAATAAGGTGTGTCTTCATACCTCACGTAATTTAATCTAATCTAGAAGAATGCATAACAGATATGTGCAAAGACAGATCTCAGTAATCCTAGATCCTATTAATTTAATCTGAATAGTAAACACCATTTTTTAACCTAAGGAATTTGTAAGGCCCTATTAGTAAATATGTCTTGTAACTCACCTACAAGGAAAATAAGAAGGCATGTGGCCATGGAGAAATTAATCACTATCTCAGTTATTATAGGGGAAGAGAAAGATCCTTGAGAGTAGAAACAAGGGAGTAGAAAAATGTCTTGATTTCTAAGAGTAAATGAACTAAAACCTGTGGAAAGCCGTGCAGTGAGCAATCGCTGTGGAGAGCCGTGCGCGTGCCGCAAGCAATCACCATTATAAGATGGCGCTGGCCTCCGCTGTGACTAACTAGTAAACAAGCCTTGTGCGCAAGTGCAAGAGTGAACTCACTCCTAGTCACTGCCCATTCTCAGGGTGTAATAGTGGTGTGATGGGCAAGCAACGAATCAAGAGCTGTCACGCCACATCAGGTGCTGAAACGTCATGGCTGAGTGCTATATAAGGGACTCCATTTTCTGGGGTCGGGATCTTCCTGAGAAGTAAGCAATAAAGCTTTGCTGCAGAAGATTCCGGTTGTCCTGAGTGTGTTCTTGCTGGCGGGGACAAAAGCTCGGGATAAAAACCATTAATGGAAGACAGCCTTGAATATTAATCTGTTCCTATGTTTAGCTAAAAGAAGTTCTCCTGATGAATATCAGAATTGTTATCTATGTAACCATTGATAATTAAGGTTTCTTCTTAAACATTCATTTTTATTTAGACTTCCTAATTTCAATGGTTAAAGTTTTGTGTCTGTGTGTGTGTTACACATGTGATCTAGATACCTTCATTGTACTATTTATAATTTTATTTGTAATTGGCTGTTAATAGTGTCACCTGTATGATCCAGACAATGTGTAGGACACTCCTTCCTTCCTTTACAGCTGTACCTCTACTCCTCCTTTCTCTAAGAGTAAATGAGGTGCTGCTGCGAACAAGAACAACACAGGTCCTGTATTTTCTATGAATCCCGGTGTCTAGAATGCTAAGGGACAGTAGAAGGAATGACTTAAGTTCAATAATATTAAGCAACTAGCATATGGGAAAGCCTGTATATCAAATACCAACATTGTTTGATCAAACAGTCATTTATTATTCCAATTTGTATTTAAAGAAGCCAGTGGGTACAGCACTTTTTTTCAAGCAGATTTTTGCAGTATGATGTGACTTCAAATTCCTGCCTTTTATCTGATGCTAATGACTGGCATTGTCACCATATTAATCAAGGGAAACTCATTGGATTCTGTTTTACCCATCTATCTAGTGGCTCTACTCCCATCACATTTGAATGAAAATATTTCTTTTTCTTCCAGTCTCATAGTTTGTAAGCAGCATTTCTTTAGTTTCCCTAGTATGTATAGATACTTGGAGAGATGTATGTATGAATCACATCAGGATGCTCTAAATGAGAAATTGCATAAGTATTATCTACTTAAAAATCAAATCAAGTCTGAAGATAAAATGAATGCCTGATCAATTGGATGGTCCCTGTCTGAACCAATTAGACTAATTATACATAACCACAAAGCACTTCATTGAAACATAGGTTGCCATGAAGGTGACAAGTCCAAAATAATGACTATACTATAATCAAGGAGTAATGATAATTAATCTAATAGAGGCTTCCTAGTAGTAGGAAGGTAAAATGGTTTGAAAATAGTTTCCAGCACTGGCCATGGTGAAGGCAGATGGATTGTTGTTAAAGTGTCCTGAAGGAGACCTTTGCAAATGTTTCCTTGAGTTTCCTTATCTTGGCCACAAACTGTATGTCTCGCTTTTAGATGCTTAAGAAGTGATTGTAAATGGAGGAATAATGTGGGCTTGTGGTAAATATATATGGTCTTTGTATGTAAGGAGGTAGTGAGTACTTGTGAATGCAATTACAACTGTGTGCTGTCACATGTAGCTTTTTCCACATCCTGCACTTTACATGTGCTTTTGGTCTAGAGTTTAGGCTTTTATGATTACCATGCAAGAACTGAACCATCTACAGCCCCAGATGTCATCTGCAATCTAAGCATCGCTATCTACTTTCAAAATTATCTGAAGTAACTTCATTTTTTTCAGTTTTTCAATAGTTTCAATAAATATATATTTGTATTATAAATTCATATTTTATACATACATTGTGTATGCATGTATATATACATGTTAATTTGGCATACCTTTATGAGGTTGATGATAAAATCTCTGGAACTATATTATAACATGTATGTGATAGATTAGGCTCTACATAAACAGTAATGTTAATTACAGTCATGACTATGAATAATTTTGGTAAATTCATTATGGTTATAAAATGGTGACAACATTCTGTTACACTAATGAAATGTTATGTTACATTAACAGCCAGAAAGTGAGAAGTTTGCTTGGAACATCTCCTAGGGCAACTTTCGTGTGTTTTAATGAAACCCATTTAACATGTGCTGTGGCTGTGTTATTTTACTTCTATTACATATTTTATTAAGTAAATTTATTACAATAATTGTTCAAGGACCAAGAAACAAAAGAAATTCAGGTTTGTGCACAGACACATCCCCTTTAACTTTATAATGTTACAAATTCTTTAGAGAACTGAGTATCACCATGCTGTCTATTCAGAAGCCCTGTTGATAACAGATGCTACAGCAGGCTTTTATCACTAGGCACCAGGTTTAATTCTACTTTTATATTATTTCTAAGGATATCATGAATAATCATGTGATATCTTATTTTAGGGAAAATGTCATGTATCTCAGGCTGGTGTCATTCTTACGATGCAGTTGAGGATTTATATTCCTGACTTCACACGTGAAGTTCTGAGATCATAAGCATGCATTACCACATTAATAAGTGAGTACATACCATTCTTGTCCTTGTGGGTCTAGATTACCTCAATCTGGATAATGTTTTCTAGTTCCATCCATTTGTGTGGAAAATTCATTATATCTTTGTTTTCAATAGCTGAGTAGTATTCCATTGCGTAAATGAATCATATATTCTTTTTATCCAATTTTCCATTGAGGGACATTTCGGTTGTTTCCTGTTCTTGCTTATTATAAATAAGACTGCTATGAACATAGTTGACCATTTGACTTTGTGGTATGCTGGAGCACCTTTTGGGTGTATTCCTAGAAGTTGTATAGCTGGATCTTGTGATAGAACTAATCCCACTTTTCTGAGAAATTGCCAAGTTGATTTCCAGAGTAGTTTTATAAGACCCCATTCTCACAAGCAATGGAGGATGTTCCCCTAGATCCATATCCTTGCCAGAATGTGCTGTCCCTTGAGTTTTGGATTGTAGTCATTCTGATGGGGTTCATGTGGAATCTCTGAGTTATGTTATTTACATTTCCATTATAACCAAGGATGTTGAATATTTCTTTAAGTGTTTCTCAGGCATTCAAGATTCCTCTAATGAGAATATCTGTTTAGTTCAGTACCCTATTTTTTTTTAATTGTTACTTGGTTTATTGATCTGTCTTAAGGAGTTGTGTATATGTTTTGGATATTAACCCTCTCTCGGGTGTAGGGCTGAAGTTCTTTTCTCAATATGTAGGTCGTTTTTTGTCCTATTGATGGTGTCCTTTGAAATACAAAAGATTTTCAGTTTCATGAGGTCCCATTTATTAATGGTTCAACTTAGTGCCTGAGTCATTGGTATTCTGTTCGGGAAGTTGTCTGCTGTACAGATTGATTCAAGGCTATTCTCCACTTTCTGTTTTATTAGGTTTAGTTTATCTGCTTTTGTATTGATGTCTTTGATCCACTTGGACTTGAGTTTTTCAAAGGACAATAGATATGGTTATATTAGCATTCTTCTCCATATAGATATCCAGTAAGACCAGTACTATTTGTTGAAGATGTTTTCCCTTTTCTCTTGTGTGTTTTTTGACTCCTTTGTCACAAATCAAGTGTTTGTTGTTGTGTGGGTTTTTTTTTCCCTTGGTCTTTGATTCACTTCCATTGATCATCCTGTCTTTTCCTAAAGTGATACCATGCAGTTTTTATGACTATTGCCCTTTAATACAACCTGAGGTCAGGGATGGTGATACTTCCAGAAGTTCTTTTATTGTTTAGGATTATTTTGGCTATCCTGGGTTTTTTTGTTTTCATATATGAAGTTGAGAATTGTCCTTTCAAGATCTGTACAGAAGAAATTATGTCAGAATTTTGATGGGAATTGTATTGTGTATGTAAATCTAATTTGGTAAAATGTTCATTTTACTATGTTAATCTTACAAATCCATAAGCGCAGTGGATCTATCTTCTGATATCTTCTAAATTTTCTTTCTTGAGAGACTTTCAGTTCTTGTCATTCAGGTTTTTCACTTACTTGGTTATAGTTATTGGGGAGGGTATTGTCTACCTAATTTTTTTTATAAGTCCATTGTATAAAGGAGGGCTACTGTTTTCTTCGAATTAATTTTGTATCTAGCCACACTGCTGAAGGTGCTTATCAGCAGTATGAGTTCTCTGGTAGAATTTTTCCGGTCACTTATGTATAATATCATATCAGCTGTGACTAGTTATACTTTGATTTCTTCCTTACCCATTTGTATCCTCTTGATCTTCTTTAGTTTTCTTATTCCTCTAATTAGAAATTCACATAATATATTAAAGAAATTGCAACAGAGTGGACAGCTTTGTCTTTTCCCTGATTTTAGTGAATCTGCTTTAAGTTTCTCTCCATTTAATTTAATGTTACTTATTGGCTTTCTGGATAGTGCCTTTAATATATTTAACTATGTGTTTTGTATCCCTGTTCAGTCCAAGACTTTTAACATTTGCTCGGTTTTGAAAAGTCTGGTACAATTCTGCACTAAAACTATATGGCCCTGCTTTGTTTTTTGTTTTTGTTTTTTTGTTTTCTGTTGTCATTGGTTGGGAAAATTTTAATGACTGCTTATTGTCTTAGCAATTATAGGAATTTTGATAGTTTACTTAATCATGATTTAACTTTGGTAATTGGTATATGACTAGAAAATTGTTCAATTCATTTAGATTTTCCATTTTCTGGAGTATAGGCATTTGAAATATGACCTAATGATTCTTTTAATTTCTCAGTGTCAGCTGTTATGCCTGATTTTATTAATTTGGGTAGTGGTTCTCAGCCTTTCAGTTAATTTGGCTAAGGGTTTGTCTATTTTGTTGATTTTCTCAAAGGAACAGTTGTTCGTTTTCTTGATTGTATCACTAGGTGGCAGAAAGATTTTCTTACTAGTCATATCTGTTTGGTGTTCTATAAGCTTCTTCTTTGTTTATAGGCAGCACTTTCTTTGGATAAGGTGACTTTTCTTGTATGATTTTGTTGAAGATGTTTTCTTGACGTTGATCTGGAAATCTCCTTCAGCTTTTCCAACCATTCTTAAGTTTGGTCATTTCATAGTGTCCATAATTTTCTGGAAGTTTTCTCTCATGAACTTTTTAGATTTGTTATTTTCTTTGACTGATGAATCATTTTCTTCTATTCTATCTTTGATACCTCAGATTCTGTCTTCCATCTCTTGTCTTCTGTTGGTGATGCTTATTTCAGTAGTTCTGTTCACTTTCCTGGGTATTCCCTTTTCAGGATTGCCTTGCTTGTGTTTTCTTTATTGCTTCCATTTTCATTTTCAGGTTGTGGACAGCTTCATTCAAATCTTTTCCTTTTTGGTATTTGTATTTTTCTGTTTTTTTGTTTGTTTGTTTGTTTTTTAACATTTTTAATGACTCTGTTAGAATGTATTTTATTGTGTTTCTTTAGGGAATTTGTTCATCTTTTTCTTGTACTTTTGTTTCCTTAGAATACCCAGGGCTTGCTATAGGAGGATAGCTGGTCTCTCATGGTGCTATAGTGACTTGGATTTTGTTAATTTGTTCTTTTTTTTAAATTAGGTATTTTCTTCATTTACATTTCAAATGCTATACCAAAAGTCCCACAGACCCTCCCCCCACTCCCCTACCCACCCACTCCCACTTCTTGGCCCTGGCATTTCCCCGTACTGAGGCATATAAAGTTTGCATGACCAAGGGTCCTCTCTTCCCACTGATGGCCGACTAGGCCATCTTCTGATACATATGCAGCTAGAGATGCGACCTCTGGGGATCCTGGTTAGTTCATATTGTTGTTCTACCTATAGGGTTGCAGACCCCTTTAGCTCCTTGGGCACTTTCTGTAACTTGTCCATTGGGGGCCCTGTGTTCCATCCAGCTGACTGTGAGCATGCACTTCTGTGTTTGCCAGGCCCCGGCATAGCCTCACAAGAGACAGCTATATCAGGGTCCTTTCAGCAAAATCTTGCTGGTGTATACAATGGTGTCAGTGTTTGGAGACTGATTATGGGATGGGTCCCCGGGTATGGCAGTCTCTAGATGGTCCATCCTTTCGTCTCAGCTCCATACTTTTTCTGTGTAACTCCTTCCATGAGTGTTTTGTTCCCAATTCTAAGAAGGGGTGAAGTAGATTCCAGAAAATCAAATAACCCCATTAAAAATGGGGTTCAAAGAATTCTCTCCTAAGGAATACCTAATGGCTGAGAAGCACCTGAAAAAATGTTCAGCATCCTTAATCATCAGGGAAATGCAAATCAAAGCAACCCTGAGATTCCACTTCACACCAGTCAGAATGGCTAAGATCAAAAATTCAGGTGACAGCAGATGCTCGCAAGGACGTGGAGAAAGAGGAACACTCCTCCATTGCTGGTGGGCTTGCAAGCTTGGACAACCACTCTGGAAATCAGTCTGGTGGTTCCTCATAAAATTGGACATAGTACTACCCGAGGATCCTGCAATAGCTCTCCTGGGCCAGAAGATGTTCCAACTGGTAAGAAGGATACATGCTCCACTAGGTTCATAGCAGCCTTATTTATAATAGCCAGAAGCTGGAAAGAACCCAGATATACCTCAACAGAGGAATGGATACAGAAATTATGGTACATTTACACAATGGAGTACTACTCAGCTATTAAAAAGAATGAATTTATGAAATTCCTAGGCAAATGGATGGACCTGGAGGATATCATCCTGAGTGATGTAACCCAATCACAAAAGAACTCACATGATGTGTACTCACTGATAAGTGTATATTAGCCCAGAAACTTAGAATACCCAAGATACAAGAGACAATTTGCAAAACACATGAAACTTGAAGAAGAACAAAGTCCAAAGTGTGGGCACTTGTTGATTTGTTCTTACATTGTCCTTTAGGCATCCACATTTCCCTGGTGTTGGATGGATGGTGCAGATGATGGCAGTGCTACTTTGGAAGGCATGAGAGTGTATTAAATAATGAAGGTCCCTTTTTTCCTGTGCTCTAGGAACCCAGACTATATGATTACTGGTGAGGCAGATTTCCAAGCTGAGTATTCTTGGACTCCTCGGGCCTCCACAAAGAGGCAATGGTTTTGATATTTATTTTCCTCATCATTTTTAATGCATTATTTCAATATTTTATTTACATCCCAAATGTTGAGCCTTTCCCCTTCACCTCTGAAATGGTAGCCCACCCCTAGATATCCCTCCATATTGGAGCATCAAATGTCTATAGGACTATGTGCATCCTCTCCTTTTGAGGCCAGACAGTGCAGCTGTGATACATATCTTCCAGAGTCCATAGTGGTTCCTGACCAGACTCTAATGCTTGGCTGTGAGCACCTGCATCTATCTCAGTTAGCTGCTGGTAGGATAGCTCTTAGGATAGCCTGACTAAGATATAAAACTCAAATGACCATACATAGTGTTAAGGATATAGAGAAAACAGAACAGTCTTCCATTGTTGGTGGGACTGCAAACTTTTAAAGCTATCCTGGAAATCAATCTGGCAGTTCCTCAGGAAACTGAAATAGTGCTACCTAAAGAAATAGTTATATCACTACTGGGCATGTATGCAGAAATGTTTTACCATATCACATGTACAGATGCTCTGCTATGTTCATAGCACTCTTAGTCATAAGAGCCAGAAACTGGAACAACCTAGGTGTCCCTCAACAGTAGAAAAGATACAGAATATAAAATATAGCTTTTACAGAATTCAGCTATTAAAAATAAGAATATCATGTATTTTTCAGGAAAATGGATGGAATTAGAAAATAACTTCCTAAGTGAGGCAACCCAGACTCAAAACAAAACAAAACAAAAACCAAAAAAAACCAAAAAAAAAAAAAACCAACCAAACAAACAAAAAACAAAAAACATGAATGGCATGTACTTACATATAAGTGGATATTAGGCATAAAGTTCAGAATACCCATGATACCCTCCAACAGGCCCTATGAAGCTTAAAGAAAGGTTAGCCCAAATGAGGATCTTTCAATCTCACTTAGAAGGAGGAACAAAAAACTCAAGGGAATCAGCAGGAAAGAGAAACCTGAGTGGGAAGGGAGGGGGAGGTAAAATGGGGGCAGGATTAGGAATGGGTGGGGGTAGTCAGGAGAAAACCACAGAGTGTAAGGAGAGTAAATGGACATATGAAGCTACTAGGAATGGAGGGTGGAGGGAACTTCTAGGATGCCCCAGGGATCTTGAATGTGAGAGGCTCCCAGGATTAAATGATGATGACCTTAGCTGAAATACCCAATAGTGGGGAGATGGAACATAAATATACCACCTCCAGTAGATAGACACGATCCTCAGATGAGTCATAGATTCATTTACCCATCTTCAAAAATCTTGACTCAGAATTGTTTCTGTTTAATGGAAATGCAGGGACAAAAAGGGAGAAGAGACTGAAGGAAAGGCCATATATTTACCTGCCCAACTTGGGATTCATTCCATGTGTAAGCACCAAACCCTGGCATTATTACTGATACCATATTGTGCTTGCAGACAGGAGGCAACATGGCTGTCCTCTGAGATACTCTATGGACAGCTGACTGAGACAGATGCAGATACAGCTAACCTTGGACTGAGGTTGGGGACCCCTGTGAAAATGTTAAGGGAAGGACTGAAGGAGCTGAAAGGGCTTACAATCTCGTAGATAAAACAACAGTATCAACTAACTCAGACCCCTTAGAACTCCCAGAGACTAAACCACCAACCAACAAGCATACATGAGGTGGTCTGTTGTCCCTGGCGTATATGTAGTAGAAAACTGCCTTGTCTGTCAGTGAGAGAGTATGAGATTAATCCTGTGGAAACTTGATGACCCACAAAAAAAATATGCTGGTGTACGTGTGTGAGGTAGGGGAGAGTTGGGGTGGGGAGTGGATAGTGGAGCACTCCCTAAGAAGCAAAGGGGGTGATGAAGTGAAGAACTCAGGGTGGGAGCAAGAAGGGGCAACAGTTTGAATGTAAATAAGTAAAATAATTTCATAAAAACCTACACATATCTGAGGTTGTGATGGTTTTTATATATTTGGCCCAGGGATTAGCACTAGTAGGAGGTGTAGCCTTGTTGGAATAGATGTGTCACTGTGGGTGTGGACAATAATACCCTAGTCCTAGCTGCCTGGAAGTTGGTATTCTGTTAGCAGCATTCAGATGAAGATGTAGAACTCTCAGCTCCTTCACTATGCCTTCCTGGATGTTGCCATGTTCCTGCCTTGATGATAATGGACTGAACCTGTGAACTTGTAAGCCAGCCCTCACTAAAAGTTGTCCTTATAAGAATTGCCTTGGTCATAGTATCTGTTTACAACACTAAAACCCAAACTAAGACAGAAGTTGGTACCAGAAGTTGGGTATATGGTAAGACCAGTGGACTCCATGATCGTGGGCCCACTGTAGCACTTCTCCGGCTGTGAAATGAGTTTCTTGTTCTGAAGCAATACTGTGTGGAATACCATGATGATGGATAAGGCACTCTGTAAATTCAAGAATAGTTAATAGCAGAAACATTATGTTCAGGAAAGGCAAATCCCTTACCTTAATAAGTATCTACTCCAGTAAGAGCAAAACTTGCTTTCCATGGAGGATGTGGTCCAATGTAGTCAACCTGCCATCAGGTTGCTAGCTAGTCACCACTAGGAATGGTGTTATATCTGAGGCTCAGCATTGGTCACTGCTGTTGTCAGAACTGGAATTCAGCATCAGCAATAGCCAGGTTGCCTTAGTGAATGGAAGTTCATGTTGTTGAATCCAAGCATAAACCCCATCTCAGCCACCATGGCAACTTCATTCATGTAACCACTGAGAAATGACAGGGGTGGCTGGGGAAAGAAGCTGACTGTCAACAGAATGGGTTACTTTATCCATTTGATTACTGAACTTCTCTTCAGCTTAAATGACTATCTGATAAGCATTTACATGGGACAAAAATATCTTCACATCCTTTGCCCATTCGGAGAGATTTACTCACATAATTCTTCCCCAGATATCGTTTCCACCAATTTTCCAATTGTGATCTTTCCAAGTCCCTGATAATCCAGCCAATCCACTGGCTATGGCCCACATGAGTCAGTGAACAATTGTTCACCTGGCCATTTCTTCTTCCAAGCAAACTATAATAACATGTGCATTGCCTGAAGTTATGCCCACTGTGAAGATTTTCCATTACCTGTATCTTTCAGGGTTATCCTAGAAAGGGGTTATAATGATGCAGCTGACCACTTCTTGTTGTGCCTGCATAATGTGCAGAGCCATCAGTAAACCAGGTCTTAGTCTTCTTTTCTTCAGTCAGATGATCATAGGTAACATCCTATGAGGATATAGGTGCATTCTTTGCAGCAGATTGGATTGTAACAGGAGTAGAAACCATAGGTATTTGAGCAACTTCTTTATATAACTTGTGTTATCTTCAGATCCCCCTTGGGTCTGATCACATATATACCACTTCCATTTGATAGAATACTGCTGCTGTGCATGTCCTATTTTATGACTTGGAGAGTTTGATAAAAACCAGCACATGATGGGTAGTTCAGGTCACATGGTAACTTGGCGTCCTATTATCAAACAATCAGTTTCCACTAAGGGTCAATAGCAGGCCAAGAGCTGTTTTTGGAAAGAATAGTTGACTGCTGCTCATGGTAGAGCTTTGCTCCAAAATTCTAAACGCCTTTTCTATGATTCTCCCACAGGGTCCTTCCAGAGGCCCTGTGGCATCTCTATCTGCCAGCAACACCTCAAGTACCATTGGGTCTCCTAGAACATATCATCCATGTGGCAGAGCAGCCTGAACAGCAGCCTGAAAACTTTTGAAGAGCCTTCTCCTGTTCCAGGCCCCACACAAATCTAGCAGCTTTCTGAGTCACTTGGTAAATGGGTCTGAGTAACATAACATACCCAAGTGAGGAATGTGCTGTCTCCAGAATTCAAATAGACACATTAAATCTTTGTGATGGGAGGGGCCAAGTGGAAGAATTTGTTTTTCACCTTAGAAGGAATATCCCGGAATGCCCCATACCACTGGACTGCTAAGAATTTCACTGATGTAAATGGTCTTTGAATTTTGGTTGGATTTATTTTCCATTCTCTGATATATATATATATATATATATATATATATATATATATATATATATATATGTGTGTGTGTGTGTGTGTGTGTGTGTTATTAATGAGTCCAAAGAGGTTGCTACTTCCTGCTCACTTGGTCCAATCACCATAATGTCATCAATATAGTACACCAATGTGATATTTTCTGGAAGAAACAGATGACCAAGATCTCTAATAACTAAGTAATGACACAAGGCAGGAATGTTAATAAATCATTGAGTCAAAATGGTAAAGTTATACTGCTAGCCTTGCCAACTGAAAGCAAATTGCTTCGCCTGGTCCTTATGACCAGGTACTGAGAAGAAGGCATTTGCTAGATCAATAGCTGTGTACCAGGAGGTACCAGGATATGTGGTAATATGCTCAAGTTATCATCTGATATAACAGCTGCAATCGGAGTTACCACCTGATTTAGTTTTCAATAGTGAATTGTAATTCTCTATGACCCATCTGTCTTCTGCACTGGCCAGATAGGAGATTTAAACGCAGTTGTGGTGGGAACTCTGTGCCCCTGCTCCCTGTACTTCAACTCATAGATGGTGGCAGTAATTTCTGCAATTCTTCCAGGAATACAAATGTACAGTCAGAACTAAGAGATTTAGGTAAAGTCTATTAGCTACTATTTATTTGAAGTAACAATTGACAAAAACACAAACAAGACAAAAAACAAAACAAAACAAAACAAAAAACAGACTATCATGCTAGGCTCCCATCTGCAAACACAACATAGCATAGTGTCAGGGTTTGATGCCCACCCATGAGCTAAATCATAGATTTATCTGATTACTGTTCAGCTACTCCTTCAGTCTCTGCTCAGTTTTTGTCCTTGAATTTCTTTTAGCAGGCACAATATTAGGACAGAAGTTTTGTAGGTGAGTTGATGCCCCTTTCCCTTCATGGAAGTCCTGTCTGGGAGTTACCATTCCTGAGGGGGTTATGTCACTCAGAATGCAATTTTCTAGTCCCATCCATTTGCTAGCAAATGTCATGATGTCCTCATTTGTAATAGCTGAATAGCATTTAATTTTGTAAATGAACCACATTTTCTCTATCCATTCTTCAGTTCAGAGATATCTGGACTATTTACAGCTTCTGGCTTTCATAAATACAGCTGCTTTGAATATAATGGGGCATGTGTCCTTGTGCTATAGTAGAGTATTTTGTGGGTATATGCCCAGGAGTGGAATAGATGGGTCTTCAGGTAGAGCTATTTCCAATTTCCTAGGTAACTACCACATTGATTATCAAGGTGTTTGCACCTAACTTTCTTTCTTTCTTTTCTTTTTGTTAATTTAGAATTTTTTTTATTATTACTTTTATTTTTCACAGTCCAGTCATTGCCTGCCTCCTGGTCTGCCCTCCCACACTTCTTCATCCCATTCTTCCTCTCCCTGTCTCCAAGAGGATGTTCCTCTCTCCATGCCTAGTACAACTTCCTACTCCCTGGTACCATACCAGGCAGTCCTTTGCTATATATGGGTCAGGCACCTCATACGATCTAGTGTATGCTGCCTGGTTGGTGGTTCAGAGTCTAAGAAATCTTGGGGTCCAGTTAAGTTGAGATTGCTGGTCTTCCTATGAGGTTACCCTCCTCCTCAGTTTCTTCCAGCCTTTCCCTAACTTAACCAATTTGCCATCCTACCACCATTGGAGGATTGTTCCTCTTTCTCCACATCCTTGCCAGCATGTGCTTTTGCTTTGCATTTTTTATCTTATCCATTCTGATTGGTGTAAGGTGGAATCTCAGTGTCATATTGATTTGCATTTCTCTGACAACTAAGGATATTGAACATTTCTCTCAGTGCTTCTTGGTCATTCAAGATTCTTTTGTTGAGAATTTTCTGATTAGCTATATACTCCGTTGTTAATTGGGTTATGTATTTAGTTAGTTAGTTAGTTAGTTAGCTAGTTAGAGTCTAACTTCTTGAGTTCTTTGTGTATTTTGGATATTATCTCTCTATCAGATATTGGGTTATTGAACAGCTTTTCCCAATTTGTAGGTTGCCCTTTTGTCCTTTGACAATGTTCTTTGTGTTACAGAAGTCCTTCAGTTTCATGAGATCCAATTTGTCCATTGCTCTTCTCATTAGAAAAAAATTTCCTGTGCCAATGTGATTGAGGATTTTTCCCAATTTCTCTTCTATTAGAGTCAGTATATCGGTTTTATGATTTTTGTTTTTTGCTCTTTTTGAGTTCCTTAATCTACTTGGACTTGAGCTTTGTACAATGTGATAGATACTGATCAATATGCATACTTCCATATGTAGCCTACCAGTTAGACCAGCAAGATATGTTGAAGATGTTTTCTTTTTTCTACTGTATGGTTTGGCTTCTTTGTCAAATATCAAGTGTCCATAGATGTATGGGGTTAATTGTGGGTCTTCACTTCTTTTCCATTGATGGACCTGTCTGCCCCTATAAAAATGACATGTAATTTTTATCAGTATTTCTTTGCAGTACACGTTGAGATCATGGATGGTGATTCTGCCAGAAGCTCTTTTATTGTTGAGACTTGTTTTTGCTATCCTGTTTATTTTTTTCATAAGAAGTTGAAAATTGCTCATTCTATGTACTGTGAAAAATTGTGTTGGGATTTTGATGGAGAGTGCATTGAATTTGTAGATTGCCTTTGGCAAGATGGTCATTTATAATATATCAATCCCACTGATCTATGACCATCAGAGGTCTTTCCATCTTCTTAGGTCTTCTTCAGAGGTCACTTTGGATTGAAGGCTAAGCACCAACCTCTTCAAATGTTCTCCATCTGAAGGAAAGACTTGTTAATGGTCCAGAGAACATAGGTGTTCTAAAACAGGTTAAAATGATCATTTTGGCCCTGTAAAAGAAAGAGAAATTGAAAGTAGTTCACTCCCTTTATATTTTAAAGATATATTAATACTAGTATGGGATTAGGACAGAAAGCAAGGAAAGCAGTTCTTTGTTTGTTTAGCTTTAAAAGAGCCTTATGAAACAAAGCAGAGAGTTGCTCAGAGGCTGCCTTTCTTCTGCCATCTTCATGGTCCTTTGCATGCAAAGCACAGTGAAAATAATATGTGGGCATGAGAGATGACCAGCCCCAGAGAGATTGGTTGCTATTACAAAGGACCCAAGTTCAATTCCTAACACATATGTACAGTACCACATAACTGTCTGCCTTTAACTCTAGCTACAGGCAATAGAATATATATCTCAGGGTTCTTGAGACATATCCATGAATGTCTGCATTTTTATACAGATACATAAATAAACAAACTTATCTCTTTTTCTCTGTCTATCTCTCTCCTCGTCTTTCTCTTGTCTCTCTCTGTCTCTCTTTCTCTGTTCTTATGTATCCTCTTTTTCCTCTGCTGTTCCCATGTGAATTGGGTATATCTTATTTCTGACTAATTTTTTCAGTTTTTTCTCTGATTCATTACTTTATCTGCCCTCAACGATATGCCACTTAAGAAAATTGTTACTTCCTTCTATAAATTAACCTTACCTTGATTTTTATGGATTAAATATGTGTAAAAAGGACACGTGTCTGTTCCATCCAGATCATAGTGTTATCCATGGCACATCTGTATTCTGGCCAAATCATATAGACCTAAAAGGAATTTGGATGTGATCCCTTGCCAGACCAGCCATGTTGCTGCATTAAAATCCCCCCACACCCTCTATGTTTGTGTGAGTGTTGTGGTATGCGTGTGAGTGAGTGAGTGAGTGTGTGTGTGTGTATTTGATTTCATGCATACATATGTTTGAACACACATGTAGTGCCACTTGTGAAGGTCAAAGTTTATCTTGCCGGATTCAGTTCTTTCTTTCCATATGTGGGTGTAGAGAATCACACTTAAATCATCAGGCTTGGAATCAAAGACTTCTAGTAGCTGATTCATTTGGCAGTCCCAAATTACTTTTCCTAAAATTCTATTATATGGGCTTTAAAATACACAATCAGTTTGTTAATATTTATCTACCCAGGTCTCAACTGGACCTAGTATTTGATATCAGTTGTAAATAATTAACCTTTAAGAATGCCGAGATCTATGGCTGAATCTTTCTGTCCTGTCATATATGATCTTCTATGTCTCAAAGGTGAAGCTATTAGGACAAATCTATCTTACACAATTTCTAGAATGTTGAAATATTTTGAACTTAACAAGGGTAGGAAGATTGCTCCATGGTTAAGCAGACCGGAACTCATGGAGAGAGATGGAAGAAGATTGTATATCGGTCTACTTTTTATGGCTTGCTCGACTTGCTTCTTTATAAAACCCAGAACCATGAACCCAGGAGTGAGGCGACCTACAGTGAGCTGGGTCCTCCCATAACATTTGTTAATCAAGAAAATGCCCCATGGGCTTTCCCACAAGACAATCTTATGGAGAATTTTTTTTTTCAGTTAAGATTTCTTCTTCCCAGTTATCTCTAATTTTACATTAAGTTGATAAAAACCTACCTACACAGTAGGTGAAAGTGTAGATCTGTATGTCTCTAAGCTTGTGTATGTCAGTGCAATTATTTGTGTATATGGGTTTCTGCATGCATACAGGATGTGTGTGTGTGTGTGTGTGTATCTGTGTGGATGTGTCTGTGTTTATCCATGCATTCTTACATGGAGTTTAGATGTTAATGCAGATATCTTTTTTTTATTTCTTCCTATTTGCATTTTTGTTTGAAGCAGGATAATTCCCTGTGCCTGGAGAGTTTTTGGGGTGTAGGTAGAACAAGTGACTGGAGACCTACCAGTTACCCCTTACCATTGTGATGTGGTTACAGGTAGAAGCTAAAATGCCCATATTTATTTTATGGAAGCATGGGAGCTGTATTGTTGAACTTAAGGTGTTTTTGCTTGTGCAGTAATCTCTTTACCCAGTGAGTCACTTTCCAGCTCTGTCTTCAGAATTTTCATTAAAAATCTAGAAGGATGTTCATAATACATAAAAAAAAGACATAATAGGAGGTAACTTGTTCCCAAAAGTCCTCAAGTCCTTTAATATGTTATGGTTGTGTTACTTGAGTTTCTTGTTGAATGTCTAACAATGATAGTGGGATGGTGTGTCTGAATCTTGTGTCTGTTCTTGGAACCATTTCAGTCTTAGTAGGCTGCTTTGTCTAGCCTTGATATGAGGGATTATACTTAGTCTTATAATTTATTATGCTGTTTTCACTTGATAGCACTTTGAGTCCTCCTCTTTTTTGAAGGAAAACGGAGATGGAGTGAACCTTGAGGAGAGGTGAGGTAATATGGTGACTGGATAGAATGGAAGTAGGGAATAACTGTCATTGTGATGTAATTTATGAGAAAAGAAAGAATAAATAATGTTCTCAGAATAAAACAAAGAGTAGAAGAGAACAATGAAATTTCCAAAGAAATGCTTTAGATCACAACACAACCAGCAAGAAAACATTATTGTTTGGCATGGGGTAGCAATTGGACTTGCACAGTGAGATGGGTCAGTAGATAAAGACACCTGTTTCCAAGGCAGATAACCTGATATTTTCCGGGACATACATGATAAAAGGAGGAAATGACTGTCATAAATTATACTCTGTTATCCACAGGTGTGCAATCACATGGAGAAGTAAACCAACACTCAACTAAAACCATATGGAAAATTAATTCTATGAATACAGGACTTAAATATATGAACAATTTGAAATAATGAAATGGATTGACATGAGATATGTAAGAATTCTGTAAAGCTGATATATACCCAGACTTAGAGAAAATGTCCTATACGTATGTGTCTTCACTTTTTCCCATTCCTGAAGCAAGAAAAAATTGTGTACAGGGAATTTCTTCCTAGTATTACAGAACAACAGAGCATATCATTGGGAAGTTTTAGAAAGAATGATATATTGCTCATATAAAGGAAACTTGGTTTTATAATAATAAGCTAAATAACTCCATACCATAAATCCAGATTAACAAAAATATATTGCTCAGATTGGTGAGTCAAAAAGCCTAAATATGGAACATGTAGATCCCAGAGCCTTTTCCACAGTGTAATTGTATGACCAGGATAAGCAGAAAGCTACACTTGCATAAGTATTACTTAGATTTGAAAGGAATTTTCTTTGCATGGTAGAGGAGTATCTACACTGAAATGTACTAGGTGTAACTATTGAGAGAAATAAAACAAAATGTTCTCCTTTATAACCAGGTGTCCAGGTCGGAAATACCACTAGGAGATCCCAGGTACTGGAGTCACATCATGAAATAGAACCTAGTGGCCTTATTCCAAGAATGATATTCCTCATTCTTCCTGAGACATGAGGTAGAACAGGAAAAAAAAATCACCAACAACCAGGGTTTGGAGTCACATATAAGTTTAAAAGTGACAGGTGCTTCTACAAAGACATTAAAGCATATAAGTCCAGTGAGATTTGGCATCCATCAGTAGTCATGGAACATTCTCATTGGACTCTCCACAGTGATTACCTATGGAGGATTGAGTGGCTGAATCAGCACTCCATTTTCAAACTTAGGAGTTTGTTTTGTCTATATCAAAATATAGACAAGAGGAGTCATCCTCGTTTTCTTTCACAAACTAACCCCACAAACTTTCTATTCTCTCACTTTGAAAGGATAAATTAAAAAGAGTGAAACAATGATATTAAACCCAAGGAAATAACTTCTGTCAAAAAAACAAAACAATGAAGGCAAAAGTCAATGTTTTCCATAGAATGACTGTAGGGAAGAGTAGTGCTTTATGCTGCATTTGTTGTTATCTTCTTCCAATTTATGGAGCATGTGTATTATAAAATGAGTGATCAGATAGGATAACAATGTAGGGTGAGAAGCTAATTGAGAGACGAGCAGAAATTAAAATCAAAGCAGTTAGATAACATCAAAGAAGCCTGTGGTAAATCCAAATATGCACCAAGGCAATTATAAACAATACCCATTATAAAATGGAAAAAGACAATTCAGAAGTACATTAAAGGATATGGCGGACATTTGTGTCAACTTAAATTTAGATGCTCCTCAATCTGGAGGGAGCTTGTCTCCAACTGAGAAGGCAAAATGCTGTTCCTCTTTAGAAATCTGAGGAAGGTTGAATAATCTTACCCTCTTCATCCTAGTAAAAAATTACTGTCAGAAAACAATTGAACATATATTTATATAATTATTTTGTATTATATATTTATATTACATTGTAATATATTATATTAGATTATATATGTATATATAATTATTTTTTAAAATTATATGGATGAATATTTGAATTCATGGTGTTGTCTCTGGAGGCCAGAAGAGGCTATTGGATCCCTCAAACTGAACTTACCAGTGATTATTAGTCATTTTGTTCTGTGACTCTAACATGGGTCTTCTTCAAGAGTAGTATGTGTTCTTAACTTCTCAGTCATCTCAGCTGTCCCTGTAAAATAAGTTAAAAGATTATTTCTGTTGCCTAAATCCAAGGAGGCTGATTGAATAAAATGATTCTGAGATGAGGTTTAAGTATGAGATTCTGTTATGAAAGACAGATAATGGATATAAAAATATCTAAAATTAAGAAAGGATAAAACACAACCAATAAGGAAGAGTGTGTTTTAGGAGAGTTATTGGAGTACATGAGAATTTCTGACAAGGTGTATAAGGTAATCAGGCATCTGCTTATAGGGACACAATATTTTCGGTGTACATGTTTGTGTTGGGGAACATGTGTCTGCAGGTGCATGTGTATAAGGCCAAAACTCAACATTGTCCATCATTGTCAGTCACTCTCTACTTTATTAATTTTTGAGACAAGGTCTAAAACTGACCATGAATTT
The DNA here is from genome assembly GCF_978045245.1 of Mus caroli. Classification (NCBI taxonomy): domain Eukaryota; kingdom Metazoa; phylum Chordata; class Mammalia; order Rodentia; family Muridae; genus Mus; species Mus caroli. The sequence goes on along the minus strand of NW_028227256.1, from coordinate 112,351,615 downwards.
ACTGTTTCAGCTAGACTGGTAGCCCATCAAGCCACAGGGTTCCTTTCTTCTCCATCTCTTCAGCACCAGAATGATTAACACATGGGATGTAAAATAGTCCCATGATTTTTTACATGAACTGTGGAAATGGAACTTAGTTCCCTATTCTTGTATCCAAAATGGTTTAGCAGATGAGTTACCTCTTTCTGGCAGTGGCCATACAGTTGCTGCAAGGAACAGCATATGAGTACTTCAATAATAAGATTCTACTCTGGTAAGGCCCATGGAAACAGCTTCCCAATTGACAAGGTAAATTTCATGACCTTTATGCTTAGTAGCTAGATTATGTGTGCTACAAGTACTTCTTTCTTTCACTGTGCTATATATACTCATAGCAAAATTTGTTTCATTTTGTCAGTAATGGACAAGACCATCAGGGGTCACACAGGCTAAAATCCTATAAAATGTTCTACATTTTTTTCTCAAAAACTCTTTCAAGGGGTAAAACCCTCCTCTCCTCTTTTTGCCTCTATCAATCCTCCAGAAGTGACCACAAATCTTGGGTATTTTGGGACATCTATTCATGTCCCTAGAAAAGCAGCTACAGTCACAATGAGTAAGTCTGTGGCAGTTGTGAAGAGCAGTAGGTACTACTTGGATAATAGTTTTGAGAATGTATGATCAGAATCTATATCTGCAGAAACATAGAAAATGGAGAAGTTATGTTGGATTGATAAAGATTTGAAAATGACCCTTAGAAAGATTATATCAAGAATTGATAGGTACATGGCAAGAAGGGTTTCTTGATACACTGAACTTGTCTCTGTCTGCAATTAAAAAAAAAAAATGACAGGGGCTACTATCTCATAGCTGCACATTTGCCAGAAAACGTTTAATCTGTCTCTCACCTTGCATGTATGTAACCACATTTGCTATGTAACCACATTTGCTACCAGCTGGGTATTTGTTCATGTTTATATGATATACCTTGCTAGACATTTATTTTTGGCTTGCTGGAATTGTGATTTGTAACACAAAATAAGTTTGTGGGTGATTAATCCAGAAGAATGGGGGGAAGGAGGAAGGGAAACTTTTGGGAGCTTTTCTAATGATAGAGTTTTTAAAATGTGGATATTATGATTTCTTTTAATAAAGTAAGCAATGGTATCACTAACTGGGTGAGATGGATTGTCATTGTATGAAGAAGGCCCAATTTATTTGGGACCACTTGCTTATAAGTCAAGAGGTGGTCAGTGCCTTCACTTTTTTCAATTCCCTTCCCCCATTCAGGGCCTGAAAATTACAGCCAGTGCTGGTCCCGGTATCTTTCTAGTTCCTAAAATGTAACTTTTAAACATTTTGAAAACAAGTTTCTAGCCTGGTACAAGTAAAACTGTCAGGACTCAGGTGAATGAAAAATAGTGTGGGGGTCTCAGGGTGAAAAGTTTCAGATAGGCTGCTGGAGGATGGCTCAGTGGGTAAGAGCACTGACTGCTCTTCCAGAGGTTCTGAGTTCAATTCCTGGCAATTACATGGTCGCTCATGACCATTTGTAATGGGATCTGATGCCCTCGCCGGTGTGTTTGAAGACAGCTACAGTATACTCACATACATAAAATAAATAAATATTTTTTTAAAAAATCTTCAGATAGAGTATAATTCACCAGATTTCTTTTTTTTTAATTAGGTATTTTCCTAGTTTACATTTCCAATGATATCCCAAAAGTCCCCCATACACCCCCCCCAATCCCCTACCCACCCACTCCCCCTTTTTGGCCCTGGTGTTCCCCTGTACTGGGGCATATAAAGTTTGTAAGTCCAAAGGGCCTCTCTTTCCAGTGATGGCTTACTAGGCCATCTTTTGATACATATGCAGCTAGAGATGAGAGCTCCGGGGTACTGGTTAGTTCATATTGTTGTTCCACCTATAGGGTTGCAGTTCCCTTTAGTCCCTTGGGTACTTTCTCTGGCTCCTCCATTGGGGGCTGTGTGACCCATCCAATAGCTGACTGTGAGCATCCACTTCTGTGTTTGCTAGGCCCCGGCATTGTCTCACAAGAGACAGCTATATCTGGGTCCTTACAGCAAAATCTTGCTAGTGTATGCAATGGTGTCAGCGTTTGGAAGCTGATTATGGGATGGATCCCTGGATATGGCAGTCTCTAGATGGTCCATCCTTTCATCACAGCTCCAAATTTTGTCTCTGTAACTCCTTCCATGGGTGTTTTGTTCCCATTTCTAGGAAGGGACAAAGTGTCCACACTTTGGTCTTCATTCTTCTTGAGATGCATGCTTTTAGCAAACTGTATCTTATATCTTGGGTATCCTAAGTTTCTGGGCTAATATCCACTTATCAGTGAGTACATATTGTGCGAGTTCCTTTGTGAGTGGGTTACCTCACTCAGGATGATGCCCTCCAGGTCCATCCATTTGCCTAGGAATTTCATAAATTCATTATTTTTAATAGCTGAATAGTACTCCATTGTGTAAATGCACCACATTTTCTGTATCCATTCCTCTGTTGAGGGGCATCTGGGAGCTTCCAGAGACTGAGCCACCAACCAATGAGCATACATACACAGACTAGTCTGTGGCCATCAGTACATATATAGAAGAGGACTGCCTTGTATGTGTCAGTGAAAGAGGGCCCTAATATTGTAGAGATGTGATGCCCCAGGAAAGGGGGCTGTGGGTTTGAGGTGGGGAGGATGGATGGGTAGCAGGGCACTTGGGGGAGCACCCTCTAAGAGGCAAAGGGAAGAACGGATGGGGTGAAGAACTCTTGGTGCAGGAACTGGAAAGTGAGGCAACATTTGAAATGAAAATAAATAAAAAAGAAAGTAAAAAATATGAACATATAAGATGTGTGTGTGTGTGTGTGTGTGTGTGTGTGTGTGTGTGTGTGTGTGTCTATGTGTGTGTTTAGATACCATGGATATGGAGTGACAAGCTGTGTGAGTCCCTTGATGACAGTGCTAGGAACCAAACCCTGGTTTTATCAAGAGCAGAAAATATTCTTGATTGCTGAGCTTTTTCTCTAGTCTAAGAAAGTCTAGTTACTCTCATTATCCTTCATGAAAAACATTACATTTTCTGAGATGTTTATACACAGAATCATGTCTTCAAATATGGTTTTGGAGTGTATTGTCCCATTAAATTATTATCAGCAAATAATAAAATAAGCAGGATTTTGTAAACAAACACAAGTTTTGAGGTTCAATATTAAGTTATTTGTTTGAGGATATGGGTAGAATAAAGAGCATGCTCATGTAAAATTAGGCTCTGTAACCCAATGTCCCCAAGGCAACAGAGAGACAGAGGAAGGAAAACTTCCAAATATTTATTGGCCACCTGGCCTGGGCACACTGCAGAAAAGAGCAAGAGGCCATTTCTAGAGTGAGGCAGATGGTGAGACCATAAGAGGAGACAGAAGATTGGTTTCTGGCCTACACACACACACACACACACACACACACACACACACACACACACACACACACACTAGCATATGCTCTTCACCCCTATCATGTATACACTGGAATTTTCAAAACTGCAGTAATGACATAATTATATTATCATTTAAAATTAAAGAATACATTGTATGACATCCTCAAAGAGTTAGTGAAACATATTATTTAAAGTGTATTAAAACATTATAACAATTTCAATATCTAACAGGAGAAAGATTTCAGCAACATTCCATTTCCCTGCAGCTTCATTTTCAGGAAAGCTATTGAATGTTGAGATAAATTAAGTTCCTCAAAAACACTCTCCCAAGCCTAGCTGTCACTCTTATGAATACATTACATGAGGACATTATCAGATTGGAACCTTTTTAGCAGAATACCTATTTACTCTTCCATATATTTTAGGGATCAATGAATGATGAGAACAACTCATTCCAAATAATCTAATATGGTCTTTATAGCAAAAAATAAATGCATGGTATATGTGGATGTTGGAATGAGAATGGTCCCCAGAGGCTCATTGAGAGTTTCACTGATAGAAATTGTTCCAAATCATTGGTTTGTATGCTTGTTGGAGTAGGTATGGGCCTTGTTGGAGCAGGTGTGGGAGGAAGTGTATCACTGGGAGTGTCTTTCCAGGATTCAGATGATCAAGCTGGGCCTACAGGGTGACTCTTCCTGCTGTTGTACCAGATGTAGAACTTTCTGCTGCAATTACAGCACCATGTCTGGATCTGTCTGAGTGCTGCCATGCTTTCTGCCATGATGATAATTGAAGAAACCTCTAAAACCATAAGCCAGACCCAAATAAATGTTTTCCTTATCAGAAGATTAGAAGTTGCTATGGTCATTGTCTCCCTTCACAGCAATAGAAACCCTAATTAGGAGAATATGCAATGTTATTATTAGTTATGTTTCTCATTGCCCTGATGAAATATTCAACACAAAGCACCAGAGAAGTGCTTCTTTTGGTTTACAGTAAGACGGCACACGGTGCATTGTGATATGCAGTGAAGGTACACCTGCATGTGCAATGGAGGTGCATGACATAATATGACAAGTCACGTTGATTGCATCTGCTCTTGTCAAGGAGGATGTGAACAGAAAATTGAATTGAGTTATAAATCAAGGGCTACTTCCAGTGACTCATTTCTTCCAGCAAGGTTTCACCTCCTTGTTGTTTCACAGCTTCTCTAGATAGCATTCCTGAAGAGTCCTAGTAGGTCCAAGGCCTGGCAACCATAGTTGTGTCAGGGTGTGTCCTTCTCAGTCCCTTGTAAACCCTAGAGCTACCTATCAAAATCTAGTCCTTTATTTTGGATGCTTTGTTATGCCAGACTGAATCCTAAGGCTTACTACCAAAGTGCAACCATCAAAGGGCCCCTTGGAATCACATAATTTACATGCCCAGTCAGAATATACCACCATATCTTAATTCATTCTAACATAAAACTTCCATTTTCTCAATAATTTCACCTGCAGGGTCATTTGTTGGTGTTCCTCTGCCTGTAAAAACGCTTTTAGGTTTCTTCTCTACTTAATAAGGTATCTCTCTGTGGAAATAGGTGTTTAGGTGTGATTTGAGCTTAATTTGGGGGTACAGAACAGAGTCCTCACTTCTACTATCATATGGGATCAAACATCTGGGAACAGTTCACATTTAAACAGCAATTGATAATATATATGTATGCATGTGTATATATGTAAATAATGTATGTAAATATGTATGTGTATATATGCATATGTACACATAAATGTGTGCATATTTATTTATATATGTATACATGTAATGATGATATAAATATAATGATGATGATAAATCTATTGGCATCTCAACAAGTGAGAAATCCAGGAACACTTTGTTTCAGGTGACTTTAGGAAAATGCAATAATAGTTTTTACATGAAATCATGTCTAGGTAAAGAATGATGTGAATATTAAAAACTATGAATAGTGTTTATACATTAGTTGAAATTTGTTTTATAATTGTGTTTATGGGTATGTGTCTCTGTATGTGTATTTATGCATGGATACCGTGCCAGCAGAGGCCAGAAAGTGGTGTTAGATCCGCTGGAACTGTTTCTTCAAGCAGTTCTCAACCACCCAATATTGATGCTGAGAAGGGACCTTTGCACCTCTTCAAGAGCATGGTCATAACCATCCTTGAATATCTTTTTCTCCTGTTTATATAACATGGAATATCATCTGAATTCACAGCCTATAGGTGTGCTGATATGATATACTTAGATAACATTGAACTAGGAGTTCTAGAAAATTATATATATATATATATATATATATATATATATATATATATATATATATATATATTCAGGCACATATTCCCAAGACCTTTTAAATTTGAAGTGAATTCGAGCTCACACAGAAATATTACAGCTATGTTTCTATTTTAATGACATTTTACACTCTTTTAAAATGTTATAGAAATGTATAGATAAATTTTAAATTAATAAAACAACAAACTGGCAGTCTCAAGGGTGTTAGTTGGTAAGCAGATGGTAAGAGTACTATTCTGGCTTCTACTTAGCACTTGCTTTTAGAATCTCCTGACCATATGCAATGATGCCCCCAACACTCTGTTTTTATCCTTCTTTGAGGAAGGAATTCAGTCATAACATACTTGTGTATTAAAAAGGCTTCATCAAAGACATGATTGATTGTCAAGAAGGTTAGGCTTAACCTGATATTTTCAACCAGGCCAAAAGTTGGTGATATCCTGGGTGCTGATATATAAGGTGTGTAGAAGTAATTCCTTTTGCTGCTTGAAACGCATTTAATTACATATTTTGACTTCATTCTGGTCTCTGATTTGATTAACAGTACTATTATATCTTAAGATTATACAGCATAAAGATATAGGAGCACATTAAAAATTGAAACATTTCAAAGTTCACATATAGATTATATATGTTTATGTTTGCATATGTGGTAATATATTATTTAATACTGCAATTTCAGAATGAAAACTAAAATATACATGACTAAGGAAGTGGTTCAGCAGGTAAAATGCTTGCTGTGTAAGTATAAGTACCTGTGTTTGGATTCTCTGAATTCCAGAAAAAGCAGACAGAGCAGTAATATCAGCACTTGAGTGATTAAAAGGGAGGTGGAGGGAGGAAAACTCCAGAAGTTCACAGGCAGATACCCCGATGTCCTCTCCTTTTAGGATGAGGAAGTTCCTGGGGAGTAGTGAACAAATATTTACTCACCCCCAGATTAGAGCCATGAAAAACAATATGGCTACTACCGTAGTCCTTCTCAGTGAAACAATATGCTTTATTGGAGTTACTTACAAAAAAATAGGTGAGAGTATTTATATGGAGCAGAAAGACTCATAGACTGCTAAGTCACTAATACCCACCCTAGAATGGTTCAAGGCTCTTCAAAGCTGGAACACTGGATTTCACTGTACAACCTGTAGGCATTTTGATAGGTTGAACAGTGCTTCTTCCAGGTAGTTCAGCTGAGAGTGTCTTTCAAAAGACATTTCTGCTTATGTGTGCTTGAGAGCAAGGAAAGGCTAATTAATTTTGTCAGTTTCAGGGAGTTCTGAGATTTTTTTATTGTTTATTTCCTGAACCTAGGACTTTTCCTGTAAGATGGAATGTATTTCCTTGTAGGAAATGATGATAGAATACCTGGCAGCCTCTAATCACTGTCTTTGGAATCTTAGTACTGTGAAGAGCATATGAGGTCCTCTTGAACAAATGTTAACTCTTTGTCAATTCTCAGGGAGGGATGGGTCCTCACAAGTCCTCCTCTTGCTATGGTGGAATGTTGAAAGGTGCAATCTCATGATGGCCTTGTATGTAGACTGTAAACAACTGCAGAAAAACCAAGAGTTTCCTTCATCAAGGGAAGTAAAATCTAGATAAGTATGTCAGAGCTGAATTTAAAATGAATAAATGCATGAGACTGGTCTTCTCTAAGCTCTATGAAAGAACTTCTGGATGCTGAAGGAAGAAAGAGGAAGAAAAAGCAGACTGTGTAAACATGGGGTCATAGTATGTCACCACACACCAAAAGATTACCCAAGCTAAAGAGAACTGTTTTCAAGTAGATGTAAGGTAATTATAGAGAAGTAGAGAAAAGTCCTTCAGGTTCCCAGGAAAACCATGTAATTCTGAAATGTTACCTTGTTGACATTGGTGTTAGTCAGAATAAAGGAGATAGATGAATTAAAATGGGGACAAAAATAAAATGAGAACAAAATACTTAGGTTCTCTTTATTTTCCAATCAAAGACATACAGTTAAAAATCAGACTGAGAGAACTTTGAAGTGGTAACCATAGGCTCTTTCCAAGTAGTGAAAGACATGTTCTTTAAAAGGAGAATTAGCATTAAAAAGAAGAACAGAAGGAGCTTTTTAGACTAAAGAATTAGGAAATAAATTTCTGGAAATAACAGAAGCCCATTGTCAAGGAGCAACCCTGCTGACTTTTCAGCCAACTTATACAGATCCAGTCTACTGGACATGAATCAGAGGAACTCAAAGAACAGAGTGGAATACAGTCTAATGCTGCAGACAACCTTACTTCATTGTCAGTCTATTTTCATATATGAATGTAGCAAAGAAAGCAATCAACCAAGGAAGGTTGTTTAAGTTCAGATAAACAAGATCAGAAAACCATGTAAATAAATGGCAGTAAACACATACTAAATATTCACAAAGAAAACTTTTCTTAGACCTTTATCAGGACAGACTAATTTAAATACAATTGCCTAGCACATACTATAGATTATATCTGGGAAAGCATAAAAGCAAGGCAGAAGGCCATATCTAGGTTTAGGGTCCACTGATCAGATTGGATTCAACAGCTATGTTCTGATGTTCAGCAAGAATAAACTGTCTTATAAATTGAATGTAACTGTTTGTCCTGGTGGCAAAATCACATTTAAGAACAATTCAGACAACAAAATGCACTTGGGTAAAATGCCCTCAGCCTTTTTTCTTGGAGCCTCTTTCACAGATCCTCAAGGTATTGTTCATTGCAGGTTATACTTTTGAATATGTTCTGACACAGGCCCTTGCACCCATGCTGAGAAGATAGGCATCATGTGGTTTTCAGAGCTTTAGGGATTGCTGTGGTTTCTTCCTGTTTGAATGCAGGTATCTGTTGGTAGTCACACCCTTGCTCCATCCTATGTGTAGAGCTTCTCTGAATTCAATGTCAAAATCTATCACAGTATGCCTAACAACATAACATAATAAGACTTTGGGGGCCTCCTCTTCCTCAAAACATAAAAATAATAAACAGAAACTAAGACAACAAACAACCAAAATCTCATCATGAAAGCTGCAGTGTGTCTTTTATTATAATTTTAAGAACACTAAGGAAATAGGAGATGCAACAAATCTGTGACTGGTTTAGTGGCTGCTCAAACATAGCACACTCATATTACTCAAAGCTCTGAAATCCTGCAAATTATAGCAACAATCATCTAGCATTACACCCAACTTCTAAAAGGGTAGATTTTTATTTTTAGGTTGAGCTAAATTCTATTGAACTTTTACAGAAAAAGTGGACGGTAAAGTGTTCCTGTAAGCAGAACATGAAATGATTCTGAATTATAGGTTATTGAAGATTACTGTGCCCACAGCTGATACATCCTTCTTCTAAAATCTGGTGTTATTGAACTCACTTAGATGAAGATCATTTTTGACAATGATAACAATGACTAAATGTATTTTATGAACATCACGCTTTTATTAATCTGGTGAACGATTGAATATAAATGCAGCATAACAAATAAATGCTCAGTAGAAACTCAGCTCTAAATTGTATGTGCACAATATGCAGGGTGTGAGTACAAGGGTATAATGGATATTGCTTATTGTGCTCTTGACAAGATCTAGAGCTGCTACAGGGATAAGCCTCTTGGTATGTCTGTGGAGCAGACATGGGTTAAATGCTGTGGGAAGGCACACCCTAATTATGGGGTATCACCATTTCACTCACTTTGATTCTAGGCTAAATGAAAGGGAAAAAGCAAGGAGAGAACCATCATTCACCACTCAAGTTGCTTTGTCCCTGCATGTTCCACAGTAACAACAACAAAAAAAAAGACAAAAAACAAAACAACAAAGAAAAAAAAAAAACTAGCACCAGAGACAGTGAGTTCTATGAATGTTTTGTCAAGTGGGGATTCTTTTTTGTTTGTTTGTTTGTTTGTTTGTTTTGAGACAAGGTTTCTCTGTATATAGCCCTAGCTGTCCTGAAACTCATTTTGTAGACCAGGCTAGAACAGCTAGTGGGCATTCTTAAAGGACCAGCTATTTACTGTCAGGTGGCCAATCTTAAAGGACAAGCATACAACTAAATGGAAGTTAATGTCATTTGAACATATGAACTACAAATTTCATTGCACTGAAGATAGTATATGTCACTGCCAACAGAGTAAAGCCAGACACAATTTTTTAATGTTTTCCTCTAAAATTTCCATCAACATGATTCACTTATATTGTAAAAAAATGTAAGCACCAATGGGATGTGGACAATTTTTTTTTAATGTCAGCAAAGCTGATACACAATTTATTTAATAAATACTATAGTCAAGTAAAACCAAGACTTTTTAACAATGATTTTACTCTCACCTACTGAAGCTAATGAATAAGGAGATATGTGGACAATTAAATCAAGGATCACATTGCAATTCCACTTCACAATGCACTATTTGTGTTGACTAAGCAATGATTGTCACCCCGGCACTGTATTTCTGATCTTCCCCATTTGAACAGAAAATTTGAAGACCATATAGGCCATAGAGGCAGTCATTGATATTATTGTGTTACGGCCAATTGTATCGGTAATTAATTGACACATCGTAGAAGAAAAGAGTGGATGAGCCAGAATGCAGGAAGGCAAGCTCAGGCAGAAATGCCCTCAGTGGCCTGCTTTTTTTTTTTTTTTTTTTTTTTGAGAAAAGCATTGGATGACCATTCACAGTGTTTAAGCTGCCGATCCTCAGCTAAGAAGGCTAGGCTCCAGGCAGTGGTTCTCGGCACCTAGGTGCTGTCTAGTCTCTCTCCTGGGTACAAGGAGCCCCCACTGTCCTGGAATACTAGATAAGCATTAAGCCCCAAGTCTGGGCTGGTGTGCTGTAGCCACTCAGGGTGGTTGTTTGGGCACACTACTCGGGCCTCTTTTGTGGAAAAGGAGCCTCCCAGTAACCTCTCTGTAGCAAAGGCTCTGACCTTTAAAAATCACGCAGCATTTGATTTCTCCTCTGCTGCATCTTGTGTACATCCCTATTCTCTCCTACTTGCACAAGTTCGAGGAATGATATACCTCTACGTAGAAACGCATCTCAGATTAGTTTGGTTCTCTGTTTCATTTTGGATGGCAAATGTAAAAGGAATTAAAATTCTAGCTAATTTGTTTAAAATCTAGGTATATTATTTGAAAGATGTAAGCCGTATTGAACAGATATTGGAGCTATTTTCACTTACATCCCAGCCATATGTCTCATGTTACTTGCTGATTCTCCTGGCCACATGATAATGATCAATCTCCTCTCTCCTCTCATGGGAGACTCCTCCTTAATCTTCTTTTCTTCTTCTCCCATTTCTACCTGCAACCTCAAGCCAGTTAACTGAAAAACCATTTACCTTTCTTTACCTATTGCCCAATCACGTGATTTAGTCTTTTATTGACCAACTTACTTGGGGAGCAATATTTCATAATATTACTTGTTGTATGTGAGGGTCTCATACTCAGGGATAACCAGATCTTGGGGACCAGATGGATTTGATTAGCTGTTCCTGGTTTTGGTGCCATGCCTTCTTTACTGTGTTGTACTTCTCCACTGTGGTGGACTTTCCGTCTGTGATGCACTTCTTTAATATGATGAACTTCCCCACTGTGATGTATTTTCCCATTGGAATAAACTTTGCTACTATGATTTATTTCACCGCTGTGATGGACTTTCCTATTCTGATGGATTTCTCTATTGTGATGGGCACTTCCCCATCATGATGTACTCTTCCACCATGATGGAGACTTCCCCACTATCATGCACTTCCCCACTGTGATGAATTTTCTCCCTGTGATGGACTTTCCCACGATGGTGAACTTCCCCACTCTCATGGACTGCTCCACTGTGATGGCCTTCTCCAATGTGCTAGATTTCCTCAACATGATGGAATTCTCCATCTTATTTACTCTACTACCATGATAGAGATTTTCCACTGTGGTGAACATTTGAACTGTATGGGGAAATAATTTCTTTTTAAAAAATTAATCATTGTGTTCATTTACATTTCAATGGATATACCCCATCCTTGTTACCCCTCCACAAATGCCTCCAAATTATCTACCCTCTTTCCCTGCTTTGACTCTATGAGGGAGTGCCTCCTCCTACTCACCACTCCCACCTAATGGCTCTAGCACTTCTCTGCCTACCACTCTCTCCCTCCCAGATTTGTCTCTCTACCTCCAGGGATTATTTTGTTCTTTCTTCTATGTAGGATAGAAATATCAACAATTTGGTCTTCCTTCTTCTTAACTCCATATGGTTTGTGGGTTGTATCTTGAGTATTCTGAGCGTTTGGATTAATAGTGAATATATACCACAGGTGTTTTTTTGTGTCTGGTATACATCTCTCAGGATAGTATTTTTCTAGTTCCATACATTTGGCTGAAAATTTCATGAATTCATTGTTTGTTTTTTATGAATTTTCGAGACAGGAGAAGTCATTGTTTTTTTTTTTTTTAATTTTATTTATTTTTTTTCTCATTCCATCCATGTTCCTGAAAAACTTAGGATGTCCTCATTCTTTTCTTTTTTTTTTTTTTGACTTTTTTTTAGGTATTTTCCTCATTTACATTTCTAATGCTATCCCAAAAGTCCCCCATACCCACCCACCCACTCCCCTACCCACCCACTCCCCCTTTTTGGACCTGGTGTTCCCCTGTACTGGGGCATATAAAGTTTGCAAGTCCAATGGGCCTCTCTTTCCAGTGATGGCCTACTAGGTTAATAGATGTGTATACTCCATTGTGTAAACGTACCACATTTTCTGTATCCATTCTTCTGTTGAGGGACATCAGGGTTATTTCCAGCTTCTGGCTATTATAAATAAGTCTGCTATAAACATAGTAGAGCATGTTTCCTTTTTATATGTTGGAGTATCTTCTGGGTATATGCCCAGCAGTGGTATAGCTGAGTCTCTATTTTCAATTTTCTGAGGAACCACCATATTGATTTCCTAAGTTTGTTTCATTGAAGACTTTGTCACAGACAATGAGGAAAATACCTAAAAAAAAAAAAAAAATCCCCTTTAAGAAAACTTGCTGTGATCATGAATTGGTTAAATGGGTCAGGCATAATGAAAAGCAATTTACTAAATTTTGTTAAATTTCAGTTGTATACTTCAGTGTAGTCACTAGGGCATTTTACAATTTCAGATGGGAAAAATCCTTTGTTACTCCTAATATATATTCTAGGATTGAATATTCGTCCTCTATAGAAGTCCTGTGGTAAAACATAAAAGTTCCATTTTCTGACAATCGTTGTTTTATGCATACTGGGAGAAGAAACTTTAGGACATTTACATGTTCAGTAGTACATCTTTTATTTGACCTTGGATCCAAACTCTATCATTGATCTCCAAGTTTTACTTCTGCTCAATAGTGTTCCAGCCTTCCTACTCATGGGTTAGTGTCTGTTACTTAGCTTTCTCTCACTATAAGAGATATCTGGTACTATTATTTTATAAAGAGAAAAAGCTGATTTTGTCTCATAAGCACAATTTCTTGACTCAGTCATACCTGGACTTGTGATAAAGAAACAGTTCAGGCTGAAGCAAAAATTTCTCATTTCATGGTTCCAGAGTAAAAAAGTTAAGATAGGTCAGGGTCCCATGATGTGATGTATGGTAGACAGGTTTTGCTCAACTTGACAGGAACTAAAGTCATTTGGGTTGTATGCCTTCTGGATATTATTTTAATTAGTAACTGATTCTATAAGAAAACAGGCTCAACAGTCCATGTGAATGATGTCAATGAGTAGTACCCCTCAATGGCTTTAACATAAAATCCTGCCTCCAGGTTCCTACTCTGCTTAAAGTCCCACCCTGAATTCATTTAATGATGAACTGTGATGTGGAAATGTAAGCCAAATAAATCATTTCCTCTCAAACTTGCTTTATGGTCATGGTGTTTCTTTACAAGAGAAGAAACCATAACTAAGTCTCCCTGTGAGATCATAGCACCACTGACCTAATGCCTTCCACTAGACAGTATATTAAAGGTTCCAACATGCTGTAACATATAGTTATTTTGAAAATACTTAAAATGAAATATGTAGAAATAGCAGAGCACTACAAACCTATGCATTTTCCCTCAGTCACAAGGATAGAAGTGATATCATGGTAATAAAAGAAAGTAAAAAAGAATATATTCTAGGGGAAATATTACCTTGGCTAGAAGTGTGTATAGAGATGTGCAAACAATGTACAGCAATAAAGCATAAAGCCTATCAACATTTTTTAAAAAGAAAAGAAAAACATGCATCTACCAAATAATATAATCTGGCATGGGGTTGTGATTTGGAATTATGATTGTTATGATATATGATGATTATAAATTGTGATGATTACGTAAGTTCTTGACTAGTAGGAAAAAATCTTAGATTCAATCCACAATCTACATATACACTTGACTTGATTAAAATTTAGGATGAAGTTACTTTTAGTTTTTTATGTAAATATGTATTATATGTGCATGTACATGATATATATATATATGTATATATATATGAGTGTACATTTGTGTTTGAGTCTGAATATGTGCACATGTTGAAGGCAGAACCCAACATTAGATGGCTTCCATTTCTGTTCTCTAGTATATTTTCTGAGCCTGGGTCTGTCACTGAACCTGGAGCTCATTAATGTGGTTAGACTTGCTGGCCTACCTGACTGCAGGTATTCTATTATCTCTGTCTATTCCCAGTGCTTTAATTATGGGTACATTTCTCCTCATATGGGTCTTATGTGTATCCCTGTGATCTGCACTCAGATCCCTTTGCTCTTCTTTCAAACTCTTTATCAATGGTGCCCTTTTCATGGCTACAATTATTTTAAAAATACAAAGTGAAGGGTATCAGTATAGTCTACTATGTGTTGTAGTAGTGAATCTAAATGAATGAAATGATGGAGGTTATATTTCAGGATGTGATCATAGAATTGATAATAGCTTCAAAACTAATAACAGACTAAAAACTAATAAAAATGCATAGTGTTAGCTAAACTTATAATGTTGGAGAGGATGGTGAGTTTGTATAGTGGGGAAAGGCACATGCTGCCAAGACTGACCCACGTGATAGAAACAGAGTACTTTCTGTTCATATAAGTTTTCCTTTGCTCTCCACACATATGCTGACATGTTTATCTATCTGTCTTCCTTCCTTCCTTCCTTCTTTCCTTCCTTCCTTCCTTCCTTCCTTCCTTCCTTCCTTCCTTCTCTTTGCTACTAACACACACACACACACACACACACACACACACACACACATACATGTAATTAAATAAATAATTATTAAGCATTGTATTTCTATAGATTCCATAGATTCTTAGAGATACAGTAGATTTCATACTTTGAAACTATTTCACACTTTGTGTGTGTGTGTCTTCCAACATACTTGTTGCACTGTCAAAGGACAACTTACAGAATTCTTTTTTCTCCTGCACCCATGTGAATTTTAATTGAATTTAAATTCTCAGGCTTAGAAGCAAGTTCCTTAATCCACTTTCTCCAAAATTAATCTCATATTAGCATGCAGTTAGAATATAAACAAATTTAGGAAATTTGAAAGTACATTTTCAGGTTATCTGACCCTAAATAATAAAGTTAGATGCTCGACATCGATAGAAATGACAGAAATTACACAAAAGGAAGATAAACAATACACTAGTGAATGAATGAATATTATGTCAAAGAAAAATCAGGAGGAGAGGTGGGGCTGTTCCTCAGCCTTCTCTGCACCTTCTGTGTCAGGGGAGAGCTTGCCTTCAGGGAATGCTCTGACCCCAGAACTCAGGGGAGATTACCATTTTCTTCCATGACTCTCTAAGGCAGGTCCACCCAGGAGCATACAGGACACAGAAGCAGCAGAGCAGCTGGGACAGGGTCCTAGGGTCCTACATCTGCACCTCAGCCCTGTGTACACTTTCCCTGCCAGACGAGAGCTTGCCTCCAGGAAGAGTCTGAATCTGGAACTAAAGTGATTTGACCATTTTCTCTCTGGTGACTCTGTAAGGCAGGTCCAATCAGGAGCTCACAGGCCTCAGAAGCAGCAAAGCAGCTAGGACAGGGTTCTATGGGCCTAAAGCTGACACAGGCTTACAGAGACACAGGAGGAAAAAACCTCTAGCAAGAGACAGCAAGAACATCTAACACCAGAGATTACCAGATGGCAAAAGGCAAACAGAAGAATCTTACCAACAGAAACCAAGACAACTTGGCACCTTCAGAACGCACTACTTCTACCACAGAAAGTCCTGTATACCCTAACAAACCGGAAAAGCAAGATTCAGATTTAAAATCATATCTCATGATGCTTGGAGAGGATTTTAAGAAGGACATTAATAACTCCTTTAAAAAAATAAAGGAGAACACAGCTAAACAGGTAGAAACCCTTAAATAGGAAAAACAAAAATCCCTTAAAGAATTACAGGAGAGCGCGGGACCTGAGACTGCACTAGTTAGGGAAGCAGACACCGGCCTGAGTAGGGCCACAGGCCTCATCCGGCCAGATCAGCACCTGGGTAGCTAGAGCACAGGGTCGGCTGACACCCGCCAGCTACCCACGACCCCCGCCGCAGGATTTTGGGACCAGCAAACATCTTCAACAAAATTATAGAAGAAAACTTCCCAAATCTAAAGAAAGAGATGCCCATGAACATACAAGAAGCCTACAGAACTCCAAATAGACTGGACCAGAAAAGAAATACCTCCCGACACATAATAATCAGAGCAACAAATGCTCTAAATAAAGATAGAATACTAAAAGCAGTAAGAGAAAAAGGCCAAGTAACATATAAAGGCAAGCCTATCAGAATTACACCAGACTTTTCACCAGAGACTATGAAAGCCAGAAGATCCTGGACAGATGTTATACAGACACTAAAAGAACACAAATTCCAGCCCAGGCTACTATACCCAGCCAAACTCTCAATTAACATAGATGGAGAAACCAAAGTATTCCACGACAAAACCAAATTCACACATTATCTCTCCACGAAAACAGCCCTTCAAAGGATAATAACAGAAAAAAACCAATACAAGGACAGGAACCACGCCCTAGAAACAACAAGAAGGTAATCCCTCAACAAACCTAAAAGAAGACAGCCACAAGAACAGAATGCCAACTTTAACAACAAAAATAACAGGAAACAACAATTACTTTTCCTTAATATCTCTTAATATCAATGGACTCAACTCCCCGATAAAAAGACATAGACTAACAAACTGGCTACACAAACAAGACCCAACATTTTGCTGCTTACAGGAAACTCATCTCAGAGAAAAAGATAGACACTACCTCAGAATGAAAGGCTGGAAAACAATTTTCCAAGCAAATGGTATGAAGAAACAAGCTGGAGTAGCCATTCTAATATCTGATAAGATTGACTTCCAACCCAAAGGCATCAAAAAAGACAGGGAGGGACACTTCATACTCATCAAAGGTAAAATCCTCCAAGAGGAACTATCAATCCTGAATATCTATGCTCCAAATACAAAGGCAGCCACATTCATTAAAGAAACTTTAGTAAATCTCAAAGCACACATTGCACCTCATACAATAATAATGGGAGACTTCAACACACCACTTTCACCAATGGACAGATCATGGAAACAGAAACTAAATAGGGACACAGTGAAACTAACAGAAGTTATGAATCAAATGGATCTGGCAGATATCTACAGAAAATTCTATCCTAAAACAAAAGGATATACCTTCTTCTCAACACCTCATGGTACCTTCTCCAAAATTGACCACATAATTGGTCACAAAACAGGCCTCAACAGATACAAAAATATTGAAATTGTCCCATGCATCCTATCAGATCACCATGGAATAAGGCTGATCTTCAATAACAAAATAAATAATAGAAAGCCAACATTCACGTGGAAACTGAACAACACTCTTCTCAATGATACCTTGGTCAAGGAAGGAATAAAGAAAGAAATTAAGGACTTTTTAGAGTTCAATGAAAATGAGGCCACAACATACCCAAACGTATGGGACGCAATGAAAGCATTTCTAAGAGGAAAACTCATAGCTCTGAGTGCCTCCAAAAAGAAACTAGAGAGAGCACACATTAGCCGCTTGACAACACACCTAAAAGCACTAGAATAAAAGGAAGCAAATTCACCCAAGAGGAGAAGACGGCAGGAAATAATCAAACTCAGGGGCGAAATCAACCAAGTGGAAACAAGAAGAACTATTCAAAGAATCAACCAATCAAGGAGCTGGTTCTTTGAGAAAATCAACAAGATAGATAAACCCATAACCAGACTCACTAGAGGGCACAAGGAAAGCATCCTAATTAACAAAATCAGAAATGAAAAAGGAGACATAACAACAGATCCTGAAGACATCCAAAACACCATCAGATCCTTCTACCAAAGGCTATACTCAACAAAACTGGAGAACCTGGATGAAATGGAGAAGTTCCTAGACAGATACCAGGTACCAAATTTGAATCAAGTTCAGGTTAATGATCTAAACAGCCCTATATCCCCCAAAGAAATAGAAGCAGTCATTAATAGTCTCCCAACCAAAAAAAGCCCAGGACCAGATGGGTTTAGTGCAGAGTTCTATCAGACCTTCAAAGAAGGTCTGATAGAACTACAGATTCAATGCAATCCCCATCAAAATTCCAACTCAATTCTTCACAGAGTTAGAAAGGGTAATTTGCAAATTTATCTGGAATAAAAATAAAATATAGGATAGCAAAAACTATTCTCAACAATAAAAGAACCTCTTGTGGAATCACCATCCCTGAACTTAAGCTGTACTATAGAGCAATTGTGATAAAAACTGCATGATACAGGTATAGTGCCAGGCAGGTAGATCAATGGATTAGAATTGAAGATCCAGAAATGAACCCACACACTTATGGTCAGTTGAACTTTGACAAAGGAGTTAAACTCACCCAGTAAAAAAAGACAGCATTTTCAACAAATGGTTCAACTTGTGGTTAGCATGTAGAAAAATGTGAATATATACATCTTATCTCCTTGTACAAAGTTCAAGTCTAAGTCAATCAAGGACCTCCACATAAAACCAGAGACACTGAAACTTATATAGAAGAAACTGGGGAGAGCCTAGAAGATATGGGCATAGGGGAAAAATCCCTTAACAGAACACCAATGTCTTGTACTGTAAGATCAAGAATTGACAAATGGGATCTTATAAAACTGCAAAGCTTCTGTCAGGCAAAGGACACTGTCAATAAGACAAAAATGCAACCAACAATTTGGGGAAAGATCTTTACCAATCCTAGAGGACTAATATCCAATTATACAAAGAACTCAAGAAGTTAGACCCTAGAGAACAAAATAACCCTATTAAAATTGGGGTATAGAGCTAAACAAAGAATTCTCAATGAAGAATATCAAATGGCTGAGAAGCACCTAAAAAATATTAAACATCCTTAACCATAAGAGAAATGCAAATCAAAACAACCCCGAGATTCTACCTCATAGCAGTCAGAATGCCTAATATCAAGAACTCAGGTAACAGCACATGATGGCAAGGATGTGGAGAAAGAGGAACACTCCTTCATTGCTGGTGAGATTGCTAGTTGGTACAGCCACTCTGGAAATCAGATGGGAGGTTCCTCAGAAAATTGCACTTAGTACTTCTTGAGGATCCAACAATAGCACTCCTGGGTATATACCCAGAAGATATACCAACATGTAATAAGGACACGTGTTCCACTATGTTGAAAGCACCTTTATTTATAATATCCAGAAACTGGAAAGAAGCCAGATGACCCTCAACAGAAGAATGGATACAGAAAATGTGGTACATTTACACAATGGTGTACTAAAAAGCATTAAAAACAATGAATTTATGAAATTCTTAGACAAATGTATGGCTCTGGAGGATATAATCCTGAGTGAGGTAACCCAATCACAAAAGAACACACATGATATGCACTTACTGATAAGACGATATTAGCCCGAAGCTTGGAATTCCCAAGACACAATTTGCAAAAGACAGGAAACTCAAGAAGGAAGACCAAAGTGTGGATATTTATTTCTTTTTTAGAGGGGGAACAAAATATCTATGGAAGTAATTACAGGGATTAAGCGTGAAGCAGAGACTGAAGGAATGACCATCTAGAGACTGCCCCACCTGGGGATCCATCCCATATACAATCACCAAACCCTGACACTATTGTGGATGCCAACAGGAGCTTGCTGATGGGAGCCTAGTATAGCTGTTTCCTGAGAGACTCTGCCAGTGCCAGACAAATACAGAAGTGGATGCTTATAGCCATCCATTGGATGGAACACAAGGTCCCTAATGAAACAGCTAGAGAAAGTACACAAGGAGCTGAAGGGGTTTGCAACCCCATAGGAGGAACAACAATGTGAATTAACCAGTACCTCCAGAGCTCCCTGGGACCAAATCACCAACCAAAGAAAACACATGGTGGGATTCATGGTTCTAGCTGCATATGTAGCAGAAGATGTAGTGAGTCATCAATTGGAGGAAAGGCCCTGGTCCTGTGATGGTTCTAATCCCCAGTATAGGGGAATGCCAGGGCTATGAAGCAGGATTGGGTGGTTTGGTGAGCAGGGGGAGGGGAGAGGTGATAGGGAGTTTTCAGAAGGGAAATCAGGAAAGGGGATAACATTTGAAATGTAAATAAAGAAGATATCTAATAAAAATAATCAAGAGGAAAGTTTAAAGTATCTTATAATTGGATACAGATTGAAAGACAGCATATCCCAATCAATACATGAGGCACAGTTAAATCAGTTCTAAATGGACAAATAATATGAGTATTTATCAGAAAAATGAAGTAATTTCTTTTAAATATTTTAATGCTGTAGCTTTTGGAATTGTAAAAAAAAAAAGGATAGGCAATATAAAAAAATATAAAAATGGCTAATATAAAAGGAAAAGAGAAAAAACATTAAAAGTCAGGTCTGCAAATAAAGAAAGAGAAACCAGATAAAAAAACTCCAACAACAATTTACAAATAATGGAACACAAAGTTGTTTCTTTGAAATATTACCAAGATAGACAACTCTTTATTCAAGTTAATCAAAATAAAAAGAGAGGACTCAATTAATGAAGCAGGATGAAATGAGACATTGTAATGAACTAAGAAATTTAAAGAATTATAAAAACATACTTTAAATATTTATACTGTAATAAACTGAAAAATCTAAGGAAATTGTATAAGTATCTAGATATATGTGATGGCCAAAATCAAATTAAGATGAGTAAATTAAATTAAATAATATTATAATAACTAATGAGTTAACAGCAATAATTAAAAAGTACAAAAAACCTAGTTCCAACTTATAAAAAATTTTTAGATCTTGTGAAAATAAAAGCACTAATATTCTTTCATCATTATGTAAAATAAAAATGAAGGAACATTCCCACAATATTATATCTTTCCTGAATTACCCTGATCACATAAAAAGGCACAGTTTCAAGAAAGGAAGTCATTCATATTATCTAGTGAAGACAGATGCACAAGGTCTCAATAAAATGAATTTAATAATAAGCTCAATAAACACAAAAGTCCATAAAAAATTCACCATCATCAAGTCAGATCCATCCTAGTAATGCATGGCTGTACAGAACATGCAAACCAATATATGCAATCCACCACAAAAACAGACCCAAGGATATAAACCACATGAACATCTCATTAGATGCAGAAAAGGGCTTGGATTAATCAAACAACCCTTCATTATAAATGTCCTAGAGAATCTAGGGGCACAGGGAATATATTTCACCATAACAAATGCCACATTTAATAAGCTCAAACCCGTATCATTCTCAAAGGAAAAAGAACCTGCAAGCACTTCCAATATAATCCTACAGGAAAAGGATTTTCATGCTTTCCATTCCTGTTTAATGTAGTGCTTGTAGTCTTAGCTAAAGCATAAAGTCAAGTAAAGGATATAAAGTTGTTACAAAGAGGAAAGAAAGAATTAAAAATATCTTTATTTGCAATAGAAATAACTATATATCTAACAAAATCGAATCCTCCATCATAAATATTCTACAGTTGATGAACAGTTTAAAAAAGTAGCAGGATAGAAAATTAACCTGTAAATATTAGTAGTCTTTCTATATGAATGGAAAATGTGAAAATTCAGGGAAACAATCTCACTTACAATTTTCTCAATAGCATATCCTGAATTCTGAAACAAACTGAACAAAGTAACAGGGAGAATTTTCAAATGAAATCATTAAGATGTTGAAAAGATAAATTCAAGAAGATATGAGATTATGAAAGGATATCCAATGCTCATAGGATGGGGGTTTGTGGAGGGGTTACCAGGAAGTGGAATATCATTTGAAATGTAAACAAATAAAGTGATTAATAAAAATATGGCCATTCTATCAAAAGAAAATTAAAGATTTATTACAATCCTCGCCATATTTTTTACTTAAATTTTCAAATACATTAAAAAAGAATCTTAAGTTTATTTGGAAATGCACTCATTCACACACCAGCCAAAATGATTAAACAATAAAATAATCTTTTCAAATATCACCATTCAAGACATCATGTTACACTTGGTACAGAGCTATATTATTTATATTTTTAAAAAGCATGATGCTGGCATAAAAGAGGCCATATTGATCAAGTTCGCATACCTAAGGCCAACTGATTTTGGACAAAGAAGCCAAAAAGGCACATTAGAGGAATAAATATACCTTCAATACACTTCATAGCTACAAGATGAAAACAAAATAATCCCTATCTCTCACATAGTACTAAGCTGAGTCCATACTGGAGAGAAGACATACAACAACACCCACAAACATACACATAAACACACACACACGCACACACGAACCAACCAATCCAAAAACCAAAAACCAAAATCAAAACATTAAGAAACAACCTTCAGAAACCCTCATCCCATCCCTTGCCCCTGCCTCTATGAGCGTGATCTCTCACCTACCCATACCCATCTTTCCTCCATGGCATCCACTTACACAGGGCATCGAACACCCTCAGGCCCAAGGGCCTCTCCTCCCACTGATGGCCAATGAGCAGAAAATAAGTGGCTTCAGAGAGTTCAGCCCTAAATGGAACATAAATATCTAATCAACCATGCTAAGCTCAGAGATCTTTGAGGTATAGTGAGCAGACAGACTGTTAAAGACAAAAGTACATAATATCAAGGAAGCAGTGCTTTCTAGACACAACAGTGTAGTTGAGTATATAAACTCAGAGTGATTAAATGACTACAAGGCTCATACAATATTAATCCATGCATTTCATAGAACACAAACTAAAAGAAAAACAAAAAAAAAAGAATAAGGGAAAGGCAGATTAAAAAAATGGCACCACAAGCTGAGGAAAGAGTGGCTTTTGATAGTGGGTGGGAAAGAGCATCAGTTTTCTGAAATGATTTGACTCCTAGTAGGTCAACATGTACAGTGATAGCCCCTTCCCTCCCAAGAGTGCTAGACAACATGGACTAGACTCCATGGAGAAACTAAAAAATGCAATGGGTGTAAAAGCAGAGTATGGTGAAGAAGAAATTGTGGAAGAATTCTGACATTGACCTCTGGTCTTCATATTCATGTGCTTACACACGACAATGCAACAATGCACACATGCACACACAAAATTAAAATAGATTGAGGCAAATAAAATAAAGGCACTGAAATAAAGTCTTTAAGGAATCAGATTTAGAAAGAATGGTGTGTAAAGCTAATTTTTATATATTTATATATTTTTAATGAGGGCAATGGGTCAGAATAAATGGGTAATGCTTTCATTGCCTTCTCTGCTTAAAGATTGTGATTAGTGTTCTGAAGGATTTTCCTTGAAAATAATTCAAGAGGAAGAAAAAATCACTAGCAAGAATTGGGTGATGTCCCCTTTTAGTGGTTCTTTCATTTCTTAGTGTATATTATTAAATTTACTATATTTTTGTACATGGACTTGCTGAAGTTCTAACTTATAACAGAGACATGGTGAAGCATGTAGCTTAGTCAGTACCACTTTGTGTTCCCAGTGAGTCACATGCACACACCTATCCAGAAGCTGCCTCAGATCCATGGATAAAAGACACACATACACACACTAGCTCATCTTTGAACTGTCTTATTGGCTCTGTGGCTGGATTCTTCTAAGTCTTCTGAGGCTAGCATGCCTTTACATTCACTTCCAGTTCAACATCTGTAAATCTGCCCTCAGCTTACTTACTCAGTTACCTTTACACCTAGCTCAACACCATTAAAAAATTTTAGATAATTTTTTAATTTACATTTCAATTACTTTCCTAGTTTCCCTCCAACCCCCCATTCCTTCCCCCTTCCCATGTTCACTAACCCACCCACTCCCACTTCCCTGTCCTGCATTCACCTACACTGGGTCATTGACCATTCCCAGGACCAAGGACCTTTCCACTCATTAATTTCCCACAAGGTTACCCTCTGATACATATGCAGCTGGAGCCATGGGTCCCTCCATGTGTACTCTTTGGTTGGTGATTTAACGCCTTTAAATCAACCCACAGCTTAGTTACTCAGTTATCTTTACTCCTAGTTCAACACTTCTAAATCTACTCTCAGCTTGGTTGCCCAGTTACCTTCTGTGAAGCCCATTGGTCTTGCAGCCCAAGACACTTTCAGGATGCTTTCTATTTCCACCTTCATTTTGGAAGATCTCCCCTGTATCTATGACACTGTTCCATCTCTCTTCCCCAGGTATCTCTATTTTTCTCCTCTCTCCTCACCTGCAAGTACCTGGAAGTCCTGCATCTTTCTTTCTTTCTACCCAAACATTATCCACTGGCATCTTTATTGACAGATCAAACACCAACTGGGTCTGAGGATCTTCAGTATCAGTGAACATGAATTCCTCATCAAAGCATTAAAACAATCCTCTACAACATGGCAAGACAGTGAATGGCATATAATATTGAAAACATCCCTTGGCTGCACCAGTGAAGTTATATTTCTAAGCAAATTCAATACTCTCTCTATTACACACCTGTCATCTCATCAAAGCCTCAGAATGTGATTGCTTTTTAAAATTTGTGTTTCACATTCTGGTTTTGATCAATAATTCACTCTCATCTTTCCTGACTTCTGTAACATTCACTCTCTGAAGAACAGCTAATTTTATTTTGTAAGCATAGTGATATTTTGGTCAAGGGTCATACAAATTCACAAACCCAGAACTTTGCATGAGCAGCTGTTTCAATAACTCTGTTTATAAAAAATGAAGAATAAATGACAGAGAGAAGAAGGATAAAAGGAAGCAGGAAAGTACAATGAGCAAATGTTCCATTTTTCCCCATTTCTGGTAGTTTTCTCCAATAAAATCTATCACTTTCACTCCATTTTTCTCTCTCATTACCTTCCCTCTTTTATTTGTAACCTTCTTCTTTTTTTTAATTTTAATATTTTTTATTACATATTTTCCTCAATTACATTTTCAATGCTATCCCAAAAGTCCCCCATACCCTCCCCCCACTTCCCTACCCACCCATTCCCATTTTTTGGCCCTGGCGTTCCAGGCATATAAAGTTTGCATGTCCAATGGGCCTCTATTTCCAGTGATAGCCTACTAGGCCATCTTTTGATACATATGCAGCTAGAGTCAAGATCTCCAGGTACTGGTTAGTTCATAATGTTGTTCCACCTATAGGGTTGTAGATCCCTTTAGCTCCTGGGGTACTTTCTCTTGCTCCTCCATTGGGAGCCCTGTGATCCATCCAATAGCTGACTGTGAGCATCCACTTCTGTGTTTGCTAGGCCCTTCTTCTATATGAACTCACTTCTACTATATCATCATTTTGTGGGATTCACTAAGTATAATTAGAAATCATTATCAGAGTTGTGTGGGAAGTTTCTCAGTAGACAAAGGGCAGCTCATACAGCCACAGCACTGATTGTCACATTGCTCTTTGAACAGTCATAATCACAGTTTTGAACAGTTTATAATCACACATTAATGCTGTGTCTAGTCTTCATCAGAGAAGCTTCTGACTGCAGTAGGTTGAAGTTAAGTGAGAGAGAATAGGTGACAGTGGGGTTCTTAGCTCCAAATGCTTTGCATATTTTATGAAGAATTGCTATTACAACATTTTTTTTTAAAATCCACAAGTATACAAACATTTATCCATTCACATGTGCAAGTCTTTTCAATTGTTTCTATAGAGAACATAGACTAGTGAAAAGTCAGGGTTTGACTTCAGAAAGTTGACACCCACATCTGAAAAAACATGTAATTAAAACATATATGTGTATTTTCTTAAATTTTAGCTATATTGTTTTAAAGTCATTTCTCTTATCTCATGCTAAAAGTTATCAGTTTTCTGACCAAGAATAAAATGTGATCATACATAAATACATGCATACATACACACACTTGTGTGTATGTATATATTTCATGTTTTTGATTTTTAAATTTATTCTTCTGAATTTTTATTTGTGCAATGTATTTGGATCATATCCATGTAATATTAAGTACCTTCATCTTCTCCCTTCCCTTGCTGTAACTCTCTTTGCCATGTTCATGTCCTCTTTTGTTAATGTTATTAATAATAATATCTGGATCTAATTCATGCCAGCCACAAGTACATGGGTATTGAGACATCCACTGGGATATGGATGATTTAACAGGTGGACATGTCTCAAAAGTAAAGAATCACATTCCCTCCTTCAGCAGAAGCAACTGTTAATTTATGTCCTGAAGAAGAGAGACTTTGGAACTCTCCTTATTCATGTTTCATTTTTTAACAATGATTTTATTAGATATTTTCTTCTTTTACATTTCAAATACGATCCTGAATGTCCCCTATACACTCCCCCTCCTGCTCCTCCTGCTCCAAACCACCCACTCCCGCTTCCTGGCCCTGGCACTCCCCTGTACTGGGGCATATAATCTTTGCAAGACCAAGGGCCTCTCCTCCCAATGATGGTGGACTAGGCCATCTTCTGTTATCATGCTTAGGCTCTTGCTTAGGCAATACCAACTGCTGTGTTGTCTGTAGCAGCCACTTCAGGATCAGAAGTCTGTGTTTACCATCATTCTTCTTCTCCCAACAGTGTATGATTTGATGCCCATGAATGTAGATTTTTTTCTTCATTGTATATTTAGTAAAAATCAAAATGTTACATAAAATATAGTCATTCTTTTGAATGTGAAATTCTAATTCTAATTGTATATCTTGTAATAATGCATTAGTGGCTTTTCTTGAACATTTCTACATTGTTATCATGCTGTCTTAGTCAGGGTTTCTATTCCTGCACAAGCATCATGACCAAGAAGCAAATTGGGGAGGAAAGGGTTTATTCAGCTTACACTCTCCACAGTGCTGTTGATAACCAAAGGAAGTCAGGATTTGAACTAGAGCAGGTCAAGAAGCAGGAGCTGATGCAGAGGCGATGGAGGGATGTTACTTACTGGCTTGCTTCCTCTGGGTTGCTCAGTTTTCTTTCTTATAGAACCCAAGACTACCAGCCCAGAGATGTCATCATTCACAATGGGCCCTCCCAACATTGATCACTAATTGAGAAAATGTCTTATGGTTGGATCTCATTGAGGCATTTCCTCATCTGAAGCTACTTTCTCTGTGATAACTCAGACTGACAAACAAAACCAGACAGGAAACATACTAAAGAGAAGTTATTCTAACTGTTCCTCCACTCTTCTGATACACAAACCTTTATATATAATGGTCTTGGGCAGCAATGGTATCCAGTGAGAAGGATCCATGCCTGCCCTTTATTCAACAAGTGGCACAGCATCCCCTGGCCATTTTTGCTTCCTTCTCAGCCTTCTTGTTGCTAAAGGATCACCTCAATGAGGCTCTGATTGTTCAGTGGGCTGTGAGCAATGTTGGGATCTGGCTTTTTAAAAAATGACACAGTGGTCCCCATCTCATAATTTTCCAGCCAGCCCTTCCCTGTGACCCTGGTTTGGTCCCATACATATCTCTCAAGTTGACAGTCACATTTTTAAATTATATTTGTTTACACATATATATATGTGTGCATACACAAATATACATAGGCTACAGATGTGACATCATACTCCAGATTTACTTGCACATCCATGTATTCACTGCTGTATTCACAAAATCCAAGAAGTGGAAACAATCAAATTGTCCTCCAACAGATGATTTGGTCTATGTTTTTATTTCATGAAATCCATGCAGTTTTGCTTTATGAATTGTTCCTTTCTCAGTGTGGTACTTTCCCTTTTCAGTATTATGCTTTCTTTCACTAGCTTCTCACCTGAAATGGTAATACTATATGAAGCCTGTGAACTATTTTTCTGAAAACTTTGTTTTTAAGTAAAATTTCATTGTTTCCAAAAGCCCAGAAAAACCTGTAAAACATCTTCTGGGATGACCCAGTGCCCTGAGCAGACCTTGAGCACTAGATCTGCACTCAGTACCACATCACCCAGAGGGAAACCAATGTTCAGGAGCTCTAAAATACCCAGGATTATAGGTGAGGGGCCATATATGGCCCAACAATGGGAGTAACTGGGACCAGAAGGATCCAGAAACAGAGGAACCCCTACCTGTCTAGTGGCACATCTTCCTTCTGGTCTAAGCTGATGCCCTGACCAGACATTGGACACTAGCTCTCCTCCCAGTTTCATTACACCCAACTCCTAGATGCCCTAACATACCTAAGATCATAGGATCACAGGTTCTTAGGAACTTGGTCAAACAAGGATCTCAAGTTCCCACAGGAAGCTTGACTCACAGGAACTTTGACATTCCCAGGATTTCAGGATCACAGGATACCAGAATCACAGGATCCCAGAGATACCTGGACTCTGAGGAGTTCTGACACAACCAGGATCACAGGAGTGACAGGTTCTAGTCAGAGCCAGAGAATGTAACACTAGAAACAACCAAATATCGGGAGGCAAGTATAGGAACATAAGCAACAGAAACCAATGTTACTTGGCATCATCATAACCTAGTTCTCCCACCACAGCAAGCCCTAGATACTCCAACAAATAAGAAAAGCAAGACTTTCAGTTAAAATCACACCTCATGATGATAATAGAAGACTTTAAGAAGGACATAATAACTATCTTTAAAAAAATACAGGAGAACACTGGACACAAAAATCCCATAAAGAACTAGAGGACAATACAACCTAACAGGTGAAGGAGTTGAACATAACCATCCAGTTTCTAAAAATGAAATAGAAACAATTAAGAAATCACAAAGGGAGACAACATTGGAGATAGAAAAACTAAGAAAGAGAACAGAAGTTATAGATGCAAGCATCACCAACAGAATACAAGAGAGAGAAGAAAGAATCTACTATAGAAAATAAAAAAGATACCATAGAAAACATTGATACAACCGTCAAAGAAAATTCAAAATACAAAAAAGCTCCTAATCAAAACATCCAGGAAAACAGGATGAAATGAGAAGACCAAACCTAAGGATAATAGGTATATTAAATTCTTACACACCAAATCTCAAAACACGTTAAAATGGACATGACCAAGCAAGCTTCATTCCAGGGATGCAGGGATGGTTCAATATACAGAAATTCATTAATATAATCTACTACATAAACAAACTCAAAGAAAAAAAAACATGATTATTTCATTACAAGCTGAAAAAACATTTGATAAAATTCAGCATCACTTCATGTTAAATGTCTTGGAAATATCAGGAATTAAAACCCATACCTAATCATAGTAAAAGCAATATACAGCAAAACAGTAGCCAACACCAAACTAAATGGAGAGAAACTTGAGAGAAACTGCCCACTCTCTCCATATCTATTCACTATAGAACCTGAAGTTCTAGCTAGAGGAATTAGACAACAAGAGGACGTCAAATTGGAAAGGAAAAGTCAAAATATCACTATTTGCAGATGATATAATAGTATCCTTAAGTGAGCCAAAAAAATTCACCAGAGAACTCCTAAACCTGATAATCAACTTCAGCAAAGTGTCCAGCTATAAAATTAACTCTAACAAATCAGTAGCCTCCCTATACTCAGAGGATAAACAGCCTGAGAAAGAAGTTAGAGAAACAACACACTTCACAAAGGTCACAAATCATATAACATAAGTTTGTGTGACACAAACAAAGCTAGTTAAAAATCTCTACGACAAGAACTTCAAGTCTTTGATGAAAAATATAAAAGAAGATCTCAGATCAGGTTCAAATTAATTTGAAAAAAAAAAAAAAACAGGACAGGAAATCCTATTCTCAACAATAAAAGAACTTCTGGGGAAACCACAATCTCTGACTTCAAGCTGTATTAGAGAGTAGGAGTAGTAAAAAATGTGTTACTGGAACAGAGATAGGCCAGAAGATCAATAAAATAGAGTTGAAGATGCAGAAATGAACCCACATACCTATAGTCACTTGAACTTTAGAAAGGACCTAAAACCACCCTGAGGAAAAAGTACAGTATTTTCAACAAATTGTGCTGATTCAACCAGAGGTCAACATATAGAAGAATGCAAATCAATCCATTTTTATCTCCTCGTACAAAACTCAAGTCCAAGTGGATTAAGGACTTCCACATAAAACCAGATACACTGAAGCTAATAGAGGAGGAAGTATGGAAGAGCCTTGAACACATGGGCACAGGGAAGAGGAAGAGGAAGAGGAAGAGGAAGAGGAAGAGGAAGAAGAAGAAGAAGAAGAAGAAGAAGAAGAAGAAGAAGAAGAAGAAGAAGAAGAAGAAAAAAAAAAAACAGGACAGGAAATCCTATTCTCAACAATAAAAGAACTTCTGGGGAAACCACAATCTCTGACTTCAAGCTGTATTAGAGAGTAGGAGTAGTAAAAAAGGTGTTACTGGAACAGAGATAGGAAGAAGAAGAAGAAGAAGAAGAAGAAGAAGAAGAAGAAGAAGAAGAAGAAGAAGAAGAAGAAGAAGAAGAAGAAGAAGAAGAAGAAGAAGAAGAAGAAGAAGAAGAAGAAGAGATACATTTACACAATGGAGTACTATTCACAGCTATGAAAAACAAAAACATCAAGAATTTTACAGGTAAATATGTGGATTTTGAGTAATGTAAACCAATCCCGAAGGTAAATGTATGTGTTGTATTAACGTATAACTCTGTATTAGCCATAAAATAAAGGATACCCATGTTATACTCCATAGACACGAAGATGTTGGACAGGAAAGTGGGGATTCAGCAGGAATGCTCGAGTTTCCCTTGTAAGGGGGTATTGAATGCTTGCAGAAGGCAGATGGAAGGAGTAAACTGGGAAGGAGAGGGAATCATGAGGGGAGTAGGAAGGAGGATTTGGGTTTGGATGTGGGGAGGGGCATAGGGAGATGTAGAGATGGCCATGAGAATGAATGGAAACCTGCAACTAATGGGGAATGTGTAGCGGGAGGTGGGGGGCGCAGGGGGGGCATCTCCAGGAAGAGACAGACAACTGCAGTAGTGAACGCACCCAAAAATCAATGAGACTGTCCTTACCTGTGACTCACAGCATTGGGAATATGGAGTCAGATGAGGCTGAATCCTATGGCCAGGCAGGAACCCCAGTGTAGTGATGATAGGGACACCAACACAACCATCAAACTTTCAAGGGTTAACTTTCCTTGTATACAAGAAAAACAGGGATTCGGTTGGAGCTGTGACTGAGGGAACTACCAATAAATAACTAGATGAACTTGAGACCCATCCCTTAAACAAGCACCACTGACACTATTAATTTTACTTGCTAATGCAGGAGTCTAACATGGCTGTCCTCAGAGAATTTCTACTCATCAACTGATTCAGACAGATACGGACATCCATAGCCATACAATGATTGGAGCTTTGGGACTCTTCTGGAAGAATAGAAAGAGGGATTGTAGCCCCTAAGGGGATAGGAATACCATAGGAATACCAAGAGAATAAACTAATTTTGACCCTTGGGGCTTTCTAAAACTAAAAAACATACATGGACTACACTTAGGCCTCTTCACATCTGTAGCAGGTTTGCAGGTTGAGCTAATCTGGGTACATAACAACTGGAGCATGAGCTATTCCAAAAGATGTTACCTACATGTGGGTAAATATTGCATAACAGGGAAAGAAATGTTCAAGTTTCACAAAGTTTTATGTTGATACAAAATTAGTTCTCATGGCTTATTTTTACATATGCTGCTGTATTTTGCTGCACAGTTGACTATGTTAATGATTTTTGCATACTTTCTGATTTTTTTTTTTTTGTTATTTGTTGTTGTTGTTGTTCTTTTCGAGACAGGGTTTCTCTGTGTAGTCCTGACTCTCCTGGAACTCATTCTGTAGACTAGGCTGGCCTCGAACTCAGAAATTCGCCTGCCTCTGCCTCCCAAGTGCTAGGATTAAAGGTATGAGCCACCACACCCGGCCTTTCTGATATTTAAAATATCAAGATTATCTAGTTTAGTAAGAGTTGGCATTAATTAATTCTTGGACTTTACTGGACTTTCTTTGTCTATTACTTTTTCACTGACAAGTTAGAGTGATTTTAAGTTTTCTAAGTATGATTTTCATTATTTATAGTTATTTACAGTATTTCTGTATATTTCATACTGTGTCTCTTTCTCCTAAAATATGAATTACTTGAGAAATAATTTCTGTAAGAACAGTGTAATTTTATTGTAGAAATTAAGCATGTTGAAATAAACATTTCAATAACATTTACTGTATATAAAATATTGTACAGCACTTGATTTAATTTACTTCCAAAACCTGTTGGATATAACTTTCCTGTTATATCTAAATGAAATCTGCTATTAATTAGTCAATCATAGTTCAATCTATGTTGCAGCCTTTGGAAATTCCCCATATATAGCATTCCATCTATCCATTCATCCTATCACCATGACCTTCTTCTGTGGCTGGAATGAAGATAGCTTGACTAGATCCAAAGATGGTGGTTTGGAACAGTTTTGTAACCTTTCCTGGGTAGAGCCTCACTGTAAGAAATAGTCCACTGCAGGTGGGCCTTGCCTGCCTTCATTTCAGGTTCTCTTTCTGTTACCCAACTGCCTGGATCCCTTAAACATATGCTGTCATTGTTTTGTCAACCTGATGGAGTCTACTCCTCTGGAACTATGAGCTTTTAAATCACTGGAACAGTAAAGAAACCAATTGAACTTATATTTGATTGACTCTTGCTAAAGAACAACAACAAAAATTATTATCAGTAACATTTTTTTTAATTTTCACTTAAACAGTCAGTTGTTTCCTTGATTTTATTTTCACCTATATATTGAGTCCTTCTAGAATCTGTTATAAACAGAATAATCAGCCCAGCTATTTTTAAATTTTCCTTATAGATTGTGTAGTACCAACTGAAGCAGCTGTGTATTACACGTAGACCCTGGGTGCTTGTTGAAGATATCTCTCAGCTCTAGTGTCGATTTCAAAACTGAGAATTTTCTGCACTGGGTACCATACCCTATGAGATGAGAGAAAAACAGAGAGACCCAGTACAGACTCTCTGCTACATAATTCTTTTGAGTCATTTTTTAGTATTGTCATAGCTCCAAGATTCTGTGGTTTGGGATATATATTTCAATAATGCATATATAACAGTAAGGAAGGTCATATTTTAGTCTCCTATGTGTTTGCTCTCTCAATCCCTAAGTCTCTATATTTAGACTTTATTCCACTCTATTATGTACACAATAGCATGTACAGCTAAAGCAGAAGATTAAAATGTTTCATTGTTAGGAAATGCTGACTCTCTATTGTGGGAAAACGAAGTTGATCTCTTAGTTTCTATAGCAGATGTCAGAAGATATCTACGTATTGGATCTGGAAAGAAGGTTCTACAATTAGGAACATGTCTTGTTTTTGGTGAGGGTTAGCATTGATTGCTATGCAAGCATTAAGTGGTTCATAAGTGCTTTTCACTCCAGCTTCCAGGGCTCTGACATTTTCATCTCTTTTCTGGGCACTAAACACACACACACACACACACACACACACACACACTTACACTCTCACACACACATAAATGAAAATTAAATGAACCTTAAAACACAAAACCCTTTTCTTCAAAAGGAAAACATTTGGAAGCATAGTAATGGGAAGCTTTATAAATGAAATGTGCTCAGTGATGGCCAGTGTAATAAAAGCAGGCATCCTTGTCTGGTAGCCATTCCTAGGGGTTACATTTTCCATCTTTTTCTGTTAAGCAAGGATTTAAGCATATGGTTTCATGATGTCATTTACATTCCAAGCATGCTATCCAAGCTTTCAGATTTCCCCCCTAGGAATAGGCTCTTTTATATGCATATGTTTACTCTGCACCATGTGGTGATCATGTACCATGCATCTCCTCATTAGCAAAATTCATTTTGAAGCTACATAGTAATCCAGTATTAAATGAGCAGACTGAACAGCAGAATACAGAGTGTTGAAAAAGTAATCAGTGTGACCAGACATATGGGTGAGTGGGCATAGATGCTTCACACCTTAAACCCACATAGAGGTGTAAGGAGAGAACTGGTTCCACACAATTGCTCTCTGACCTCTGCACCTATTCTGTGGCACACTGATACCCTCCCATACATATATCACACAAACACAAAACTGCAGATGATAATGATAGGAGGGAATCTGTGCACATAAATAAAATAATCTTCCAGAAAATAGTGAGGAAAACAAAATGATGAGAGAAAAGAACATGGAAAAAGAAATGATAAAGTGGCAGGAGGGGATTGGGTGGTTCAGAGGCAATATTTGAAGAAACATAGATGTAGTTTTTTCCTCTATGTAAAGGACAAACAGATGAAACATGTTTCTTTTTTCTCTTATTGAGTAATAACACAAATCATCCTCATGTTAATTTGCCCTACACTCTTCAGGAGAAAAACAATGAAAATCTTTGAGCACAGTGAATTTTATTTTCAGACTTGTGGAGTTTATTATCCCCTTCTTAGTCGTATAGAGTAACACCTGCCTGCTCATATCAAAATGGCCTCAGACTCTTAACAACCAGGAATGGAAAAGGGGTAGCACAGGGCTCATAGCCACAGTCAAACTACCTTGCAAGAAGCACTGGGAAGGATTATGCACAGCCTGTTTTCTTCACCAGTTATGCAGCATAAAAATCTCCTCAAAGTTTATGCTTCCTTTGCTGATCTATGACATTTGTGCTTGGTAACTTCTCTATAGGACATTTCTGTATTTATAGCTTCCTATTTCTAGGAGTCTAACTTGCACCTTCCCACTTTCTCCTGTTTATATTATATACCAAAGTTTTATTCTAAAGCATGCTGTACATTTACAAAAATTACCTAAAGTACTGAGAAAAACATCAAGTCTTGTAAAAATTAAAACTATTTAAATCACAAAGAACATATTTAGAGACAATAGAACTAACAGAAAATATAAACACCATAAAAGATAACTGGAAAGATTGATGTATTTAAAACCTTTGAGGCACAATTTTAAATAAATCATATATCAATGACAATATTTAGAATTGATTTTGCAACTTGCAAATAAATGCATCACATAATTTGTTCATATCCATCTCATTAGTCTCTTTTCCCTCTTCCTCCTACTTCTGGTACCTTTGACGTCCTAAATCAAAGATTTCTTATATCTTCATGATACATTCACACGTATATTCAAGAATGCATGTATATATCTAAAATTTGATATTTGTTCACACTAGTCAGGTTTATTTCACTTAAGTTTATGATCTTCAGGTTCTTCCAAGTTCCTTAAAATAACATAATTTTATTCACTATAACTGAATAAAGAACTACCTTGTCCTTGTGTGAATGTGTTAAGCACAATTATGTTTATGGGTGTGCATGACCATGCTTGTGAATGGAGGCCACAAGAGGATGTCAAACACCCTCTACTTTTATTTCTACCTTATTTATTTTGAGACAGGGTTCCTCATTGGACTTTTAGCTGGGCTCATAGTCAGTGATTCTCCTATCTTCACTCTACAATGTTGGAATCCTGTGCAAACATAAAAGCCCAGTTTACTGTGTAATGATGGGGATTTGAACTCAGGTTCTCTTGTTAGTTTGTCACATACTCTTACTAATGAGCTACATTGTTTTTTTTTTTTAAATTCTATCTATCTATATATCTATCTACCTATCTATTTATGTATTTTTCATGGGTATTTGTCTATGGCAGCTTATTTGTATCACATGAATGTAGAAGCCTATGGAAGTCAGAAGAGAACACTGGATTAGATTTCCTGGAGCTGGATTTACAAGGATTTTACTTCACTATGCTAGTTCTGTGAACCAAACGCAAGTCTGCTACAAGACCAAGAAGCACATTTAATCATGATTCATCTCTCTAGCCTCCAGAGCCAGTATTTTATTTCAAGATGATACCTGAGTACTACACTTTGACAAAATGAGCTTTCTGCTCTTACATACCAGGAGCTCCAACTTAGGTTCACTCTTCGGAAGGTTTTTGTCTTATGCTGAGTATAGAATTTTCATCTGGATTATTTTTTTTAAAAGCTGCCTCTGCCTTACTCCATATCTTACCAGTAGACAATACAGTTTAGATTCCACCCTATGTCATACCAGAATATTATATAGCTGGGGCTTCACTCCATGCTACATCTACAAATTATACAGCTGAATATATGTTCCTGTGATGGTAATTTAAGATAAATCTTTTCCTGGGAGTCACATCACACACATGTACTTAACTCTAGCTAGGAATCTCAGGACAGAGCAAATGTACAGATACAACCAAAGTCCAATTTGTTGAGCTAATGAATTTTATTGGAGTAACTTACAGCAGTATAGGTGAGAGGTTACTTACAGGAGCATAAATGACTCTTGAATTATTAAAGTTTTCCCAGGAAAATGTGACATCTCAGAAAGCTGCGAAACTTGGAATACATGGCAGAGCCTGCAGGCAGCTCAACCAACAGGTTGGAGAATAGCCTTTCCAACTGACTCTGGCTTAAACTGCTTCCAGGCAGCTTGGATGGTGTCTGTTTATTCTAGAATGCTGAACTGGTATCAGAGTCTTTTTTGCAGCAAGGCTTCTTTGAGAATGACTCTCGGTGGTCTCTATTGCAAATCTAGTGAACCTGGTGTGTTTTATGGAGTACCTGAAGATGTTTTAAGTTATTTACTTCCACAAATAAAGAGCTCCATGCAGGATAGAATGTTTTAATCTCAGAGGAATCTGTTACAAAACAGAGGGGCAGTTTGGCTACCAATTTCGTACAACCTAGAATCAGCATGGGAAAGAGTCTCAAAGAGTGATTATATACAATGAGTTGGACTGTGGGCATGTCTGTAGGGAATTGTCTTAAATGAATTGATGTGAGAGGCGGGTGGCACCATCCCCTAGACTTGGTTTTCTGAAATGTGTAAAACAGAATTCCAGCTGATCACAAACAATGAAGCAAGTGAAAATGTGTAGCTCTATTTCTCTCTGCTCTGTACTTTGGAAATGCCGTGAGAATCTGTTTGAATCACCTGCCTTAACTTCCTGACAATGATAGGCTAGGTATGAGATGGAAATATGAGAGCTAAAATAAACTCTTCTAAGTTACTTTTTGTGAACATCTCCTTTAGTGATATAGGAAACAGGATTACAATATTTAATTAAGTAATTATATTATTTTCTTTGTATTTCTTAACTTTTTATTGATATTGAAAATAGAGGTTTTTTTTTTCTCTCATATAATATGTCCTGCTCACATTTTCTCCCCTCTCTACTCCTCTCAGCTTTAGCTCATCTTCTCTCTCCCTTGTTTCACTTCTTCTTCTTTTACTCTTCAGACCTTCTAGAGAAAACATCCAAACACCACAAAACTAGATATAGAAAGACAAGGCAAAAGACCTCACACTGAAACTACAAGGCATCCCAATAGGTGGACAGGAGTCCCAATCACAGGCAAAGGAGTCAGAGATACACCCACCTCTGCCTTTAGGAATCCCCTCAAAATGTAATCTAACAGCCATAACACAAACAAAAGACCTGTACAGATACATGCAGGCCTTCTGATTGGCCAGTAGGTCTCTGTGAACCCATGCGAACCTTGCTTAATTAATTTAATGACCATTGTCTCCTGGTGTTCTCCATCTTTTTTTGACTCACACTATCAGTCTTTCCCCTCTTCTGCAGGATCCCCTGATCTCCTAGGAGAGAGACCTTGTGGAAACCTCTCATTTAGACTCTCTGTCTCTCTCAGCATAATGTCTGGTTGTGGTTTTCTGTATACATTTCCATCTGCTGCCAGAGGAAGATTCTCTGATGGAGACTCTAGTCATTCTAGGAGTATAGCAGAATGTCACTAGAAATTATTTCATGAAATGTTCAGGCAAATGGATGCAGCCAGAAAAATTATCCTGAGTGAAATAACTCAGAACCAGAAAGACAAATATGCTGTGTACCCATTTACAAATGGATTTTAATTATTAAGTAAATTATAATCAAGCTAAAATGCATAGAACCATAGGGATTATGTAAAGATAGAAAGAGATAATTGTACACATGGGCTCCAAAATGTTCACAGATAAATATTTCTGAGATCATTGCTTATGAAATTCAGCACCAGCATAGTGCCAACCCTGCTGAATATCTCCTCGGAGCTAATGACCCACAGAATGTTATACTGAGAAAAAAAGAATGAAATAAACACTCAGACACACAATTATGGGTCAAATGTGCAAACTCATCAGGGCAAAAAAAAAAGCAAGACTAAATTGCATGTACATAATGTGACTCAATGAATGCACCGTTTCACAGTAAGCAAAATTAGCTTATGCTATTTTTGGTGCATATATACCCTAAAATGTTAATTAGAGTACTAAACTAGCAAACTATTTTGTTCTCCAGAGAGTGTTCCTCTATAATCTTTCTATTAGTTAAAGGCAGGATCAGTTCAGATAATCTGTCTCCAGGGTATGTCTCTTTGTGGTTGTATTCTACCAGAGAAATACCAGAATATTACTCCTATATCACTTCTCAATACATTTCACACTCTGTTTGTGCTCAAATTAATCCTACGTCTATGTCCATTGAAGACACTCATCATTATTATCTA
Source organism: Mus caroli (assembly GCF_978045245.1). Taxonomy (NCBI): domain Eukaryota; kingdom Metazoa; phylum Chordata; class Mammalia; order Rodentia; family Muridae; genus Mus; species Mus caroli. Next base: position 112,312,930 of record NW_028227256.1, on the reverse strand, counting down.
TCCCAAACATTCAGCACTTTCTCTCTTATCTCTCTATTGGCTTGAGGCAGCAGCTGGTGGCCCTGTCAATATTTATAGCGATTCTAAATCACAGTCCTCCACTTCTATCAACACAATTACTACTTTGAACTGGGAATCTGTGCCACTCCAAACTGTGCATCTATTTACATATATTACCTCATGCTTCAATTGTTTTTTTTTTTTTTTTTTGAAGGATTGAAAAATCTAATTCCTAAGAAATTGATGCTTTCTATATCTCAACCTGGGATGGTTCTTGATTTTTCCATAATCCATTGGTGGTATGTGTGTGACTGTATGAGTGCCTCTGTTTGTTTGTGTATGTGTGTGTGTGTGTGTCTATGTATGCATATGTGTACATGTCTGAATGTGTAGCTTGTGTGTATGTACCTTTCTCTCTTTCTCTTTGTTTCTATTTCTCAGGTGTGTGTGTATGCACCTTTCTTTCTCTCATTCTCTTTTTCTCTCTCTTTCTCTTTCTCATGTGTGTGTGTGTGTGTGTGTTTATATACTACTAAAAAGTTCCTTAGTTTTTCCCTTGGCTAAGTAGTTTTTATAATTAGTACGTAAACTTATCTTGGTTAACAATAAAATATATCCTCAATGGAATCCTATCTGAGATAGCTATTTCTAACTGTTCACCTGAGCCATTATAAGTCTAAAATTTCATCAATATCTTCCGTCTCCCCTCATATCTCTCCCCTTTCTCAACTTCCCATAGTCTCATGTGTTTTGCAGCTAGTCTCTAAGTTGTTACATGTCAAGGATGACCATAATTTCTTTCTGATCAACCTGCGTTCAACTCCTAAGTGTAAGGTTATGAGAATGTACAACTACAGCCAGTGCTGTGGTGATTATCACAGTTGATTATCACAGATTATCAGTGTGGATAATCTGATCACACCCTGAACTTTTTGCATGATAGTAACACTTTACACACTGCACCCCATACTAAACCCCTTGTTCTTACTATCTAATCCATTAAGCTTTGGATACCATAAGCAACATCAATTTTTCCTGACTCCATTGTCCTTCATACCCTATTCTTCTTATTTTCCAGTTATATCATCTGTTACAATCTCTTCCTTGTCTATAACATAAACTTTTCAGTATTCACCTACTAGAAAACTTTCAATCCAAATTTAGTGCAGCTCAGTGTTTAATGTTTAAAACTATCATCTGAATTTAACTAACAATGGCCTTTGTGTGGTTATAAATGCCAATTATCTGTAGTTTTGACTGTACCATCCACTCTTGTGAGAGTTGCTTTATCCTGTCTTCTCCACAGGCCTGAATATTTTCTTCCCCTTTTCAATTCATAACTGAATTTGTTTCTTAGTTTGATGCTAACAATAAGAAATAATACTTAGGCACATATCTGATTCTATGAAATCATTATCACTTGTTTTCCTACAGATTAATCAATCTTGCTCTTCATCACCTTTTCAGATATGGGATAATCTATTAAGCATCCACTTTATAAAGTATATATATATATATATATATATATATATATATATATATATATATATATATATGTGTGTGTGTGTGTGTGTGTGTGTGTGTGTGTGTGTGTGTGTGTGTGTATGTATACTAGACTTTTTTCTTTCTTTCTTTTTGTCCTTTCATGAAGGCAAGTACATACAGGTAGTTTAATTGAAGACAATGCACAGAGAAACAATGATTTTAATTTAAAAACCAGCTCAAGGAAAAAAGAAAAGCCTTTACATAACACAAAAGGAACTTACTTAGGGATTCCACATATTAGAGCTTTCCAAATTCATGCCCTTCTAATGAGAGATGGGACAAACTTTGCATTTGTGTGGATAATATTGTCTGCCAGCTTGGTAATATCAAGAATCATGTAGAAGATAAGCTTCTATGTGTATCTGGGCAACAATGTCTAGATTAGATCAATTGAGGTGGCAAGATCCATCCTTACAGTGGGTAATGACGTTCCATGGGTCAGTATCCTGAAATTAATAAAAAGGAAATTTAAGCTAAGCTCCAACATTTCATTTTTGGTTTTCCTGACAGATATTGAGATGTGAGTAGCTGCTTCAAGCTCATGCTCCCATACATCCCTGCTGGATGGTATCTACCTGGAACTGGAATCCAAAAGCAAACATTCTCTCTTTCAATTGCCTCAGGGCTGTCCTTTGACATTAGCAATAAGAAAAGTTAATAACTAAGCATTTTTTATTTATGATGACTTAATCAATTTTATCTCTTGTTTTAAATGACAAAATTCCAACAGTTTTATGGCAACATAATATTTCTTTTAGTATGTCTAAAGTGTTACTTTAATAATTTATTTCTCATTTTCAAATTTTATTTTTTTATTCAAACTAAATCCCAGTCACATTCCCCCTCCTTCTCCACTGCTCTGTTTGTCTCCATGAACACCCAAGGCCACCAAACAACGGAAAACCAGCTTAGATATCTTTCCCTCCCCCCATTCTTCCTGTCCTCTTGAGCATGCCTGCCTGCCCTGAGCTAGCTGTGGGTTGTCCAAACCGAGCACCATTGTCAGGCTACTATTCTACCAGCTGCTGCTAGGCCCTCCAAATAAGATCATCCTTGCCTGCTTCACCCAAAACATCTAATACAAGGTTGCCCACCATAGGCCTGATAAATGGTAAATATACAGATTAGGTCTATCGTCCAGATATCTGATACAGCAAGAACATGCATGGACATCCAGATAGCTAAAGGCCATCATAAGAACTAGACCAATATGGCATATTCAAAGGAAAGATACTTCACTATAGCAAGGACTGGATAACTTAATACAAACAAAGCACAATAAAATGACCTTAAATCCAAACTTATAAAAATAATTGATGGTGTTTAAGAGAAAATGAATGAATTCCTCAAAGACAGTCAGGAACAACCACACAGGTAGAGGCCATTAAAAATAAAACAAATAAATTCTGTGAATAAACGTGAACATGAAAATATGATTAAACAGGTAAAGGAAATGTTTAACCTGTTAAATACTTGAAAATGAAAATAGAAGAGAGAAAGAAAGTGCAATCTGAGGGAATCCTGTAGATGTAAAATCCCTAGAAAAGATAGATAGAAAAACAGAACACCAACAGAATACAAGAGATGGAAGAGAAAGTCTCTGAAATAGAAGATAAGATAGAATAAGTTTATTAGTCAAAGAAAACATTAAATCTAAAAAAATCATGACAGAAATGATCCCAGAAATCTGGGATTATCTGAGAAGACCTAACCTAAGACTACTATGAATAAAAAAAGGTGAAAAGTCCCAGGTCTATGAACCAGAAAATATTTTCAAAAAATTTTCAAAGAATATTTCTTCAATCTATTGAAATAGATGTCTATAAAAATACAAGAAGCTTTGAACATAAATTAGATTGGACCAGAAAAAAAAATCCTTGTTACGTAATAATCAAAACTCTACAGAACAACAACAGAAAGAACGTTAAAATCCGTAAGAGAAAAGGACCAGGTAATATACAAACACAGACATAACAGAATTATTTAAGATTCTCAGTAGAGACTATACAAACTAGAAGGGTCTAGACAATATATCTTATAGCCTCTAAGAGCCCACAGATGCCAGTCAAGATCACTATATCCAGCAACACTTTCAATAACCATGGATGGAGAAAACAGGAATCTCCAAGACAAATCAAATTTAAATAGTATCTATCAACAAATCCAGCAGTACGGAAAAATACTTGAAGGAAAATTACAACACAAGGAGGTTAACTCCAAGAAAACACAGGAATTAAATAATTCCACACCAGTGAAAAATAATTAAATTTATTCACTTTACAATCAGATCACAGCCCCCACTTCTCATCCTAGTCCTGCCCTAGAAACCCATCCCTCTATTACCTCCTCCCCTTCTCAAAGAAGGGAAGGCACTCCTTCAGTTCCATTCCACACAGCAATATCAAGTCCCGCACATTCTTTTTTTCAGTGAGATCCAGCCAGGCAGTTCAGGTGGGGCCAGGATGACCCAGCAGCAAGCATCAGAGTCTGAGCCTGTAGTCTGGTTGCTAGGGGACACACAGTGTAGTAGAGTAACGTCCAATCCCTGCATGCTCTTTGTTGGTCATTGTTAGTTGGTTTTGTATGCCTTCTTGTAGAATCCTTGACCTTTCCAGCTTGCTCCATAATATTCTCTGCATTTCCTCAAGGCACCTGAGCTCTGAATGTTTGACTGTTAGTTTTTGCATCTGTTTCCATCCATTGTTTGATGAAGCCTCTCAGGGGACAGTTATACTAGATTCTTGTCTGCAACCATAGCAATGTATCATTGATAGTATCATGTGGTTGGAAGAGACGGTAGGCTTTCTCACGTGGGATAGGTTTCAAGTTGGGACAGTCATTAGTTGACTTTTCCCTCAGTCACTGCTGCATCTTTATTCTTGAACATCTTTTAGCCAGAACAAATTGTGGAGTAAAGATATTGATTTTTCAAGTCCAAGTAGATCATAGAACTCAATGTAAAACCTTACACACTCAACCTATCAGAGGAGAAAGTCAGGAACTGCCTTGAATTTATTGGCACAGGAGACAAATTCCTGAATAGAACACAGCTCTGGCACTAAGATCAAAATTTAATAAATGTAAGCTTATGAAAATATTTTTTAATCTACTGAAGCACTGATTATTTATTAAGTGGTAGGAAGCTGCAGAACAAATCAGAAGGCAAAATGTAACTACAGGAGTGCAGGCATCTGGAAGGATAAGGGGCTCAGATATTGTACTTGTGTGTATAACAGAGGGGTTTCACAGAAGTAAGCCACATAACTGCAAATGCTTATGAGCAATTTATTCTATGTACTCCATGTCAATTTATTTATTATTTTATATTTACTTATTTTGTGTATGAGAAACTTTCACCTTCATGTACTTACATGTATAGTTGCACCTGATGTTTCAGAAGGGGGATACAAATAAAAATAAAATGGATGGGTCCAGAGAGATGGCTCAGAAATTATGAGCACTTGTTACATTTTCAGAGGACCCAGCCTGGGATCCCAGCACTAACTTCAGGCAGCTCACAACAACCTGCACTAGGCACACAGGAAGTACACACATGTGAATGAAAACACACATAAAATGAAATTAATATCCTACTATACCTTACAGACACTATAATAACTTGATTAACATGCTATTTAATTAATGAGTTTGGTATTTAATATCAGTAAGAAACTGGTTATGATGAATTGGATAGTCTGAAGGGAAATAATCAAAACATTAGTGTGGTGTTAAGTTTGTTGATGGTACAAGAATACTGCCATTTAAATTACACTTTAGAATTAGACAAAAGTACATGGTGATTTTTCTCTGTGATTTAATTTAGACTTTTCATTTAGGGCTACCATTAATCATGAGTAGAATCAGGTTGAGAATTTACTCCTTCTTCATGATTTGTTTTGATAACTTTAAATTAAGACCCTCTTTTCACTGACTGGAGAGATGAATCACCTGCTAAGTCATTGTACTGCCTTTCAGAGGACACAAGTTCATTTGCCAGGTACCCATGTTTGGCAGCTCACAACAACTGTAACTGCAGTATTGGGAGAATCAGAGTCTCCCTTCTGGCATTATAGGAACTGCATGCATGTGCACAGACATGTCTCAGTAGACAGTTAATACACAGAAAATTTAAAACTATTCTTTTTAAATTTTCCAGAAATCTTATGTTTGTATGTACATATACCATTTGTATGTTTATTCTCCTCACTTTCTTTTGTTTGTTTGTTTGTTTATTCTTTCAAGACAGGATTTCTCTGTATAGCCCTGGCTGCTCTGGAACTCACTGTGTAGACCAGGCTGGCCTCGAACTCAGAAATCTGCCTGCCTCTGTCTCCCGAGTGCTGGGATTAATGGTGTGTGCCACCACGCCCGACTTCTCCTCACTTTCTTATCTCTACTCTTCTTTATATTGATATATTTTGTTTTATCTGTAATTTATACAAGAAATTTCCACTTTTAATATACAAATTTTATACCAATTTAAATGGTACATTTCATTCAGTAATACTATTAAAGGGCTGGGGAGATGACTGCCTATTCACACATGAGGACCAGACTTCAATTCTCTAGGACATATGTAAAAACACATGAATGGTGCATGCATCTGTGTTTTCAACACTTCTTCATATGGGAAACATAGAGAGAAAATATTACATGAACCCTGAGTGAGAAAAATATATATGTGTGTGTGTGTGTGTGAAAATCCCATATATGTCTCTAGGGAAAGAGAGAAAAACCTTTGTTTCTGTGTTCTAGCTTATTCTTGAAAAACATGAAGGTTGTATAATGGAGTTGAATATTTTAAATACATATGTATTACATTAATAATATTGAGTATTTTATTTATTGAAAGTAATTGAAGCAATATTGAAAGTAGTTCACTATACATTAATTTGGGTTATAAGACATGTAGAATTGTGTTACAACTGTATAAGATAGCATATGTTTAGTGTATATCATTTAATATTTCTTTTCCATTTTTTTTCTGGTTTTATAACCCAAGGACAATTAACATTAAAATTATTTTGAAAACTTTATGGAAAGCTACTGAAGTAGACACTTCCTAAAATATAAGCATATAAAAATAGGTTAAATACTGCTAGTGTATACTAGGGAGACAATAGCTTAACTAGACATCTTGCGCTATCAACTAAAAACCCCAGTACCTGGAATGGGCTACCTTTTTAGAATTGCTGGCTAATAGGTTGAAGTAGACCCTAAAACATTAAAAGCAATTGCTGTTGCTACTGGTTACTTGCCATAGATTTCTGACAAGACCATATTCCTTAAAACACTTTAAAATTTGAATTTCATACAAGAAAAAATTCTAATGGATACATCATACAGTACATCTACAGTACTGGTAGGTGCGGCACAAGCTACCATGGAAGAAAGGTAGTTGCTAGTACCACATAACTGTGAACACTGTTAGCTGCAGTAACTATATACCCACAATGTTATGGCTACTTATGTGGTAGGGCTGCAATGACTATTACAATCAGCTTCTGACAGGAAATACTGCCTGTTCAACAAGATGGACTCCGATGCAGCCAAGAACTTCTAGCTGCATAGCTCATAAGCCCTGATGAGAATCTACTCTTATTAATTTGCTTGGACAGAATATGAAAAATTTATCCTATAAATTGTGAAGTTCAAAAAACAAAATTATTTGTATACACAAACACATACATTCACACAAACATGCACACTCACACAGACACACTTGTGTGTGTGTGTGTGTGTGTGTGCGTGCGCTTGTTATGACTGTGTATGTATGCATTTCTGTGATGTCTATGTATACTGGGCCTGGCATGGCCCTGGAATGGACAGTGTAATACACTTTTTGTCTCTAGAGCTGACCCAGTAGGATGCGGGTCTCCTTGAGTGCTGCTGATTGTTGATGTTGGCATACTCTTGTATGCATAACAATGAGCATGTTCTTCCTTCATAGAATGCTTGCCATGCCAAGTTTAATGACTCCATGATAACCATAAACTGCATAATTATTGGAAAGCAAGAATATTTCTAGTGATACTCAGCAAAATGGTGAGGCTGTGACCTTCATGACAGCTTTTAAGGCTGTGAGAAAGAACTCTGAAAGCATAAGTTCAAGAATACATAAATCAATGTAAGAGCTGTTCTTTATCGGATTTATCAACTATGCAAAATATAAGGATACAGTATGAATTGTATGAAGGTCTTTATGAACCTGGGAGATCAGAGGCAGTTGCACTGAGTCACATTTAGTCACTTTTTTATTACCTACATTTAGCTTGAGAGAAGTTTGCCATGCTTTGATATATTTTTGTTTGTTTTATTTAGTAAATATTTAACTTACGCCAATTCAGCAATAACAAATACCTAACATGATAACTGAAAACATGTTATAGTGGTAACCATACAATAAAGGAATAAGTTTTAACTTTTTCTCAGTTATGTTGCCCTGATATACCATTATAAATCTGAAGTAAATAAAATGAAGTTATCACTAAACTAATGAGAAAAATAACTTCAAAAAGATATTAAGGAAACACACATGATTTGGTCAATAGAGAAAAGAACCTGGATAATGAAAGAGAGAGTGACAGTTTTTTTAAAAAAAAAAAAGGCTCAAATATATACTATTATATAATATTAGCAGTAAAATGGTGGACTCCTCTATGGCAGCCAATAACAAATATATATATATATATATATATATATATATATATATATACACACACAAACACACACACACACACACACACACACATATATATATTCTATTCCCTAAAATAGTTATGTGTGCCCAAATAGAGGTTAGGGATGGACAAAAAGTCTAGTATCAAGAATAATAATGATGGCTTAATGGTATTCCTACTTTCTGTGATGGTTTAATACTTTACCATAATAAGTCTTGGAGTTACTGAGATAAAAAAGGAAAAGAAATCCAAAGAATAAAGAATATATTGAGGTAGCTAAGTATTACAAAATGAGCTTCAATACTGTTTGCATTGGTATAAATGAAAGCTTACTAAGTTACAAAAATTTTGAAAAGAGTATTATACTTAAAACTTATTTGCTCACATAAAAATAGCCTCTGTGTATTGACTTGTCAACCAATAGGACTATATATATGTATCTCAGGTCTGGTTCATTTGCCTTGAATGTGGTCTATATTTCAGTTTCTAAGAGTAAAGAGACTAATGTCATAACATGCTGATTCATAGGATGATCAAATGAGAAATTAGATAGGCAATTTCTGTGAATAAAGCTCATGCAAATAAGAGACTGGGCTTTGTTATGCAAGAGGGAGTTATCTCTAGCAGATTCCAGAGCTGTCAGCTTGCATCCATCAGTGACACCAAGTCATTTTTCCAGGGCTCCTATTCATTCCTCAGAACTTTCTGTCAAGCTGATCTTGGTCCTCAGCATTTGTGGGTGCATTTGAGTGATGTGTGTGTGTGTGTGTGTGTGTGTGTGTGTGTGTGTAGCTATGTATATCTGTGTGTGAGTGATGCCTACAAGTGTCAATGTGAGTCATGCTTACATATGTGTTTATAAGTTATGCATATTCATGTATGTGTGTGATATGTGTATGAATATTCATGTACTTGATTCATATGGATGTGTGTATGAATAAGAGGGAGCAGGCTTATGTCACAATATGCATGCAGTGATGAGAAAACACCTCAGGTGTTTGTTTGGGGTTTCACGTTCTTGACCCACAGTCTTATTGTTTCTCACTACAATAGGCTAGTGGCCCAATAAGCTTATGAGGAATTCTATAAGTACATTGGAATCTCACATCTATATGGCTGCATCTAAATGCACCAAATTCATGTCTTCATACCTGCACAACAAATGTTTTATCCTTTGACATATCTCTCTGATACTCTGTCATATTTCCTTACCTATAGAAAAATAATGAAGAATTGCTGACATTATAGCTGCTTATTAAGATTTGAAAATTTGAAAAATAAACCATATACTAATATATATATATATTTGCTAGTCTACAAGATAGGTGAAATTTCCTAGCTATAGGTCATGAATGTTGATTCATATGTTGATGATAGTAATTACATTCATAAATATAGAAGATATTTGACTACTTATATTATTAGAAAACAGAATCACTGAACTGAGTAGTTTGGGCCTGTGATCACTCATGCTTCATTTACTAATGGTCTGATTGTGATGTTTCATAAGATCAGCAAAATATTTGCTGTTAGATATTGACTACTCAACATTGCCTTTTTTATATTCAAATGAGACTTTATTGGATTTCCTGAAAGCTGAGTTTATTAAAATTGACCAGTAAATCTAGAGTCACGATATGTTCTATTTTGCCTGGGACTGTTCTTTTTCTCATTTTATATTATGTGTACTTGCTATTATTTTATCATTTTGCTCTCAAAAGTGACATGCTTTCACCACCCTTTGAGAAGATCCATGACCTAGTAAAGGAGTTTAGTGTATAAGATACTAATTTATTCTTACAAACTGAAGTCTATAGAACTGCTAATATTTTTGTATATATATTTGTGTGTTCTTTGCACAGGTATACACATCCATGAAGGAGTATGAAAGCAAGAATTGAATGTTGAGTTGGGTATAATCACCAATTGCTTGCCATCTTTCTTTTTATACAGGGCATTACATTGAACTTGTTGCTTACTAATTGGCTAGAATGTCTGGTCAGTGAGCTACAGAGATATTCCTCTACTCTGGTTCAAACATTTGGTTATTGTCAAGTTGCATCATGCCTGTCTTTTTACAAGGCTTCTGAACTACAGTGTTGAAAATGTAACTGAAGAAGCCTGTCCTAAAGAACCTTACTTTGTTTGATGTAATACAAACATGTAATACATTAATTAAACAAATTAAACAAAAAATTACAAATATGTAATACACAGAACAGGAAGTTTTTCTCAGATAAAAAGTAAATTAAATTTTAGCCAGGGTCAGGATAGAGAATGATGGAGAGACTATCAGACAGATATGATATTAATTTTAGTAGAACAAGACATCTGAAATCACAACTTCTACAAAGCATAAGTCTGTAAACCAACAAATAAATGTAAGTTTGTGGATCCAAAATCATCAAAGAGCAATTATCTGAGCTTACTTTTTAAGCTTATTTTTTTGGCATTGAAAGTATCTCTCCACATTTGCTAATTAGCAGGAAGTAATATGAAACTTTGACCTGTAATCATAAGGACTTTGAGAATTTAACTTCAATGTCTGTGAATTCCCAAAGACTCTTCAAACACTCAGAGGTGAGGGCAGGGCTCCATTCTCCACAAAGGTGTCTGTGCCATTTCTCCTTAATTTGAAACACCTTCAATTATGGCATGTCTTTTATTCACTCATTCATCTTTTTCTTATACATGTATGTGTATGTGTTTATGTCTACATGTTTGTTTGTATAGTGATCCATGTGTTTCTGTGGATTAGGTCTCTGTGCATATGTAGTATCAACCATCATATACACTTTATAGGGAATATTTCTCTGTTTCTTTCCTTATTTCTTGAGGCAGAGTCATGGAGGTGAAGCCAGAGCTGCCCTACAAGTTTAGCCTTGTTAGCTAGTTTTCTGATGATCTTTGTCTACTGAGAACTAGAATTACAGGTCAAGTGCTACAGTCATTCAACATTTATTTTATGCATTTACACTCTGGTCTTCATGTTGAATACCGTGCACATTAGCCACTGACTCATCTTTCCACATCAAGAGTATTATGTGTGCTTAACCACCCTATCTTGAGCAATTTAAAATTACTGTAAAACTGTTCAACTCAGACTCTTCAAAAGTAATGGAAATATTCCTTCTGAATGTGAATTATGTTAAATGTCTAACATCTATATATACAGCAATTCAAATGGAAAATAATACCCTGGCAGTCATGCATGTATATGCAGAAATGGTAGCTGTGCAGGAAGACACTATGCTTTGGATATTTTTAGATCAGCTGTCAATAAAGTCCTACACATCTAAGACACTTGAAGCTGCTAGCATACTAGGAATCAAGAAGTTCTACCACTATGCTGCTATTCCTTAGAAGGTCTCCAATTTTCTGTTTCTCTAAAATCTTTCTGAGATTACTGTTTGAATGATAACATGCAGTACAGTAGAATGTAGCTTCTTAAAGTTGCCTTACTTCTGCTGTTGTAGTTCTTTGTTTATTTATTTATGTGTGAATGCACATGCATATGTGTGGTGTATATATACCTGTGTGTGTAGATTTGCATGTTTGTGTGAACCAATGGTGACCAAAGGGCATGGGGCATTAGATGTCTCTATATTATTCTGGAGTTTCCTATGGAGTGAGTATCTTTGAACCTCTTCTAAATGAATCTTACATGATTTTTGTTTAGTGTGGCAGCCCATGAACCTAATGACCCTCTTGTTTCTGTTCTCCCATTGCAGTGGTTATGGAAGTATAAGTGGCATGGCTGAGATTGCTAAATGGGTGCTGGGATTTGAACTCTCCTCCACCTTGTGCAAAAAGTTCTCTTAACCCTTGAATCATCTTTTCAGCCTCTAAATGTACATTTTAAGAAATGTTTTAATATTCAACTAAACTATTAAATAGTACAATAATTTTTCTTATACATTTGGAATGTTCTCTATTGTGTACCTGTCTACACTTAATTTGTTAACCAGTAAAAGTCACTTAGAGTTTTCCCTCCTGATTTGCAATGATTATGAAGCTGCTGCAAACATTAGTACACTGCTGTTAATAAAAATGTACATCATCCATTTTTGTGTTGGTTTGTAAGGATATATACTAACTATATGCCAAATATTATGAGACTTCAAGCTGCTTTCTAGAATAAAATATATTTTTTTAATTCTCAGCAATATAGTATAAAAGATTTGGACAATTTTTTAAAATACTTTCTTTTCTAGTAGTTAGTCTTATTCACATTTACCACCTCATCTGTCATCAGTCCAAAGTATTAAACACATAATTGCAATACAATGAATTTGCTCTCATCATTGTGTCATCTGCTTCTCCATCAATCTACATTTCATCCTCTGGTGTCTACTCTTGGCTGCCACTTTACTTGGATAGAGAAGCATTGGGCATTGGCTAAGAAGAGTTCTCAGCCTGTATATGGTGCTTTTTGTACAGATTTGGTTAAAGGATTAAAGCAATGATAAGGAAAGTGACCTCTGAATGTGAAAGATCATTGAATGGGCTAAAGTTAGGAATGGACTGAGAACCAGAAGAGAGCGATGCTCAACCTTCTGTCCAATACTTTGGAATTGGTATGTTCTTTTGACTTCATCCCTGCATATGGGTTTCAGATTCTGCAGTCTGTAAACAAAGAATTCCTTCAGTATCTCCATGGTCTTCCAGATGTTTATCCAGAGAATAGTCTCAGTCTTACCAAAACTTCCAGTTAATTTTTTAGGTAGAACAGCAGCTGGTTTTCTCCTAAGTCTCCCACAGGTTTTGCTTTATCACACACTACTTGAAACCCTGTCCAAATTGTATTCAAGTCAGTAATTGATACCATTCCATGTATTCTCATTCACAACATCTCATCACCTATATTTATAATTCTCATTACACATGGAAATATTTATAGTAAAAATTAAACAAGTAAAAACAATCATTTTGAAATAAAATTATATAAAGTCAAACATTGTAGGATTTTTCACCCTCTTATTGTGTCTTTCAAACTAATATATTGCCAAAAACACACTACATATATATGTATAACTTATATGTATATATTACATGAAGAGAAATATATATGTATGTAGTGTGGTTTTGGCAATATATTAGTTTGGCAGACACAATAAGAGGGTGAAAAATCCTAAAATATTTGTACTTATATATTTATATATAATATTACATTGGTTCTGAAAATTTAGTGGCTTAGTCTCAACTTCTATAGTGACTAATTGAGAAATTTGAAACAATTTTCCCTCCTATATAGTTCTTTTGTGATGTCATATTATATACCAAGTTTTCTTTAAAAAGAACAAATAAGTAATACATATATCATTGTAGGACGATGTCTGTTGAAGTTTATTTTCAATTGTTATTTTAAATGAAAAATAAATGACTAATATGTAAGAATGTAAAATAATATAATGTAACCTACAGATGAGTAAAGGAATTTGTAATATATTTGTCATATATTTTTATATTTGATTCCATTTAGAATAAGTAAATATTATTTTTAGCTCAATTTTTATTAACTTATTTATTGATTTTAAATCCAAATTTCAGGCCTCCCACAGAGTCTCTACCCACAATCTTTCTTTTTTTTCTCTACTTAATAAGTGGAGGCCCCCGTGGGTATCACCCCAGCCTGTCATGTCATGTTACTACAGGAATAGGCACATCCTGACTAAGGCCAAACAAGGCAGCCCAGTTAGAGGAACAAAATTCACATGCAGGGGACAGATTCAAGAACAGCCCCTGCTATAGTTGTTGGGGGACTTGCATTAAGACCAAGCTGCTCATCTGCTGTATATGTGTGGTGGTGGAGGGAAAGAGAGGGCAAGGTACAGTCCATGCTTCCTCTTTGGTGGTTCAATCTCTGGGAAACCCATGGGTCCAGGTTAAATGACTTTGTTGGTCTTCTTGTGAAGTCCCTATTCCATTCAGGTCTTTCAATTCTATACCCAACACTTCCATAAGACTCTTCACCTCCATTTAATGTTTGGCTACAGGACACTGCATCTGTTTCCATTAGCTTCTGGGTAGAGTCTCTCAGAGAACACTTCTGCTAGATTCTGGCTATAAGCACAATAGAGTATCATTAATAGTATCAGAGACTGTTTCTTGCCCATGGTATGGATCTCAATTTGGGACAGTTATTGGTTGGCTATCCCCTGTCTGCTTCACCTTTGTCCCTGTACATCTTGTAGGCAGGACACATTTTTGTGCAAAGGATTTGTGGGTAGATTGGTGTCCTTATTCCTCTATAGGTATTCTTACCCTCTCCTCCTTCCAAGTTTCTGGCAAGCCCTAGAGGTGCCCCATCTGCCTCCTGCTGATTTCCAATCTCGCCTACTTCTCAAAACCTGATCCCACTATCCTGCTTTTATCCCCAACTGCTCTCCCACCCAGTTCCCTTCCTCCCTCCATGTCTAATGTCTATTATCTCTCTGTGTGAGAAAGATTGATGTGCCATACCTTGGGTCCTCTTTGTTAATTGGCTTTTTTGGGTCTCTGCATTGTAGCATGGTTATCATGTACTTAACAGCTAATATCAACTTATAAGTGAGTAGAAATGATGAATGTCCTTGTAGGTCTGTGTTACCTCTCTCAGGATGATATATTTTAGGTCCATTTATTTGCCTCCAAATTTCATGATGTCCTTTTTTTTTTTTGTAGCTGAGTAGTATTCCATTCCTCACATGAGGGATATCTGGTTGCTTTTAGTTTCTAGTTACTATGAGTTAAGCTGTTGTGAACATAGCTGAGCAATTGTCCTTGTGAGATGGTGTTCTTTCCAGTATATGACTAGGAATAGTATAGCCAGATTTTGAGGTAGAAAAATTTCTAGTTTTCAGAAAAACTGCCACATTGATTTTCAGCATGGTTGTATAAATTTACACTCCTAACAGCATTGAAGGAGTGTTCTCTGTGCTCAATATCTTCACCAGTATGTATTGTCCCTTGAGATTTGATCTCAGCCATTCTGATGGCTGCAAGGTTAAATTTAAGAGTTGATTTCATTTTTATTAACTTTAGTCTGAAGTCACACAGCTATCTTGACTGTTCTACTTAAGATTGAATTTATTTATATATTATAATTGTCGTCCTGTATAATTGTCGTCCTGTAGGTCAGAGCAGGTAACCAAAACTCATTACAGATGGTCATGAGCCACCATGTGGTTGCTTAGGACCTCTGGAAGAGCAAACAATGCTCTTAACGTATAAGCTCCATAAGCAAGTTTTTTTTTTTAATTAATTTATTTTTTACACTCTATATTCCATTTCCCGCCCTGCTTCCCCTTCCAACTTTTGACTGCTCCACACTTCACACTTTCTCCCCATCCCCTGTCTCCATGTGAATGCCCCACCCCCCACCCCACCTGACCTCTAAACTTCCTCGCGCCTCCAGTCTCTTGAGGGTTAAGTGCATCATCTCTGAATGAACACAGACCCGGATATCCTCTACTGTATGTGCATTGGGGGCCTCATATCAGCTGGTTTATGCAGTCTGTTTGATGGATCAATGTTTTAAAGATCTCAGGGGTCCAGATAAATTGAAACTTCTGGTGCTCCTACAAAATAACCCTTCTCCTCAGCTTCTTTCAGCCTTCTCAAATTCAACAACAGGGGTCAGCTGCTTCTGTGCGTTGGTTGGGTACAAATATCTGTATTTGACTCTTTCAGCCGCTTGTTGAGTCTTTCAGAGGGAAGTTATGATACATCCCTTTTTGTGAGTGTTCCATAACCTCAGGGATAGTGTAAGGCCTTGGGACCTCCCCTTAAGTTGGATCCCACTTTGGGCTTGTTGCTGGACCTTCTTTTCCTCAGGCTGGTTGGATCAGCGGTTAAAAGCACTGACTGATCTTCCAGAAGTCTTGAGTTCAAATCCCAGCAACCACATGGTGGCTCACAACCATCTGTAATGAGATTAGATGCCCTCTTCTTGTGTGTCTGAAAACAGCAAATATTCTTAATACACTAACAAATCTGGCCTGGAAGGGAAATTTAAAAAAGTCAGAAAAGACAAGATTGAAAAAAAAAATCAAGACATTCCTTCAACTATCAGTTTATATGAGTACATCAGAAATGAAAATGAGGATATTACAACATCGAGTGAAGAAACAGTATAGGAGGCTACTATGAACAATCACATAGAAACACATTTCATAATCCTGATGAAGTAGAAAACTTTGTTTTAAAAAACAACCTTAAAAGATTGTGTTATGTATGGATTATAGCTTGAATTATCTACCTGAGTATTCCAGCCTTCCAAAAATGTCCCCAATAGATTCTTCATTTGTGACGGTTGTTGAACATATACAATTATACATGTAAGTGCTTATCTGATTCTATAAGTCAACATGATAGAGGGAAGGGAGTTTTCCTTAAGTTATTTACAGAAGTCAACATATTGATATCGATTCCATAAGAAAATGCTACAAGTAAAAGTCCCAGACACATCTTCTTCCTGAATAGTAATGAATATCTTACATGAATCACTAGTTAAACAAAATTAGCAGCACAAAAAGTATTATCAAGCATGAACAAGTGGATTTATTTTCATATTTTAAAATAATGTAAACATATACAAATTTGTGTTTAAAATATTAAGTATTGTCTTCTCCCAACCCCCAGTTAGCTTTACTATGGAGCCTCCTTGAAGCAGTTTCTGTACTAGGGGAGGAACTTGAGGTTTTATAATTCAACATTACTTCTTACAGGCTCCTTGCATTCTGCCCATGAGTGCCATGATGCCATGTGACCAACTCCAGCTGCCATGCAATCCTCAAAAAGGAAAATTGAATGCATACAATATACAATTTAAAGTAAAACTTCCTCCAATAATTTGGGTTTTGTCTGATATTGTCAACCCAGAAAAGTAAGCACTGGATAAAATCATAGTACTAGATGTAAATTTTGTCAACAACAACAGAAAATATGTCTATATTAGACAACAGAATGTAGTTTTTTTTTGTTCACAAGTAAGATAAGATTATCTGCAGAAAACTATAAATATTATATACAATCACATAGGACTAAGAAATGAGTTCAGGCTCTACTTTCCTGATTCTACTCCTCTACCTGTGCCAGACTTCAGAACCATATATGTAAGATTCCTTTCTGCCACCCACCTTCCCTGCTGCCTGAGCTCTCTGGAAAAGGCAAGTTGCCCGAGCAGCCTGCCATCCCAGGGAAACCTCCATTCCCCCTCTACCTCTCTTCCACATCCATACAGGAAAGTATCCCTTCCCTGATCTCTGAGCACTCTGAGCCAAGCCAAGCTGCCCTGAGTAGCTTGCCATTCCAGGGGCAAAAGTCTCCTCTAATGTAGATACATTCGAGGATTTCTCCTAAAGGCAATATCTTGCCATATTATGAAGCAGTAGCCCAGATGATTATCATTGGGAGGAAGAAGGCACTAACTTATTTTGGCAAAGAGCCAGATATTATTGTTCAGCCTTCCAAAGTAAGTCAAGACACTTGGCTGAAACAGCATAGTACTTGGTTGCTTGCTCAAATAGGGTTTAACGGAAAAATAGATATCCACTACCCTCAAGATAGGTTGATAGAAATTTTAAATGTACATGAAGTGATATTTCCTAAAATGACTTCCTTACAGCCTTTATATAATGCTCTATTGATTTTTACTGATGGCTCCTCTAAAGAGCGAGCTGGATTTCTTATTAATAATCAACAGGTAATCATAAAGACTCCTGGCCTCTCTGCTCAATTAGCAGAATTAACAGCATTACTGCATGTCTTTCAGTCTGTGCATGAGGCTTTTAATATTTTTACTGATAGTTTATATGTTGCACAATGGGTACCCTTATTGGAGACCTGTGGTACTTTTAACTTTAATATGCCAGCAGGATCCATCCCTGTTTTCACAATTACAAAACATCATTCTTGCCCCAAAACACCCATTCTATATTGGCCACATACAATCTCATTCTGGTCATCCTGGACCTTTAGCTGAAGCCAATGATTGCATCTACAGAGCTCTAATAGGAGAAGCCTTCATTTCAGATCCTGTTGCTTTGGCCAAGCGTGATCATGAAAATTTTCTTAGGATGCCCAGTTTTTTGGCCTGCTTATGAAAAGACTCCTGAGTCACCAATTTAAATCTAACCTTCTGTTACCAACTAAACAATTATTTAATCTTAACCAACAACTTATGAGCTGATTGTGAAGACACACAGAGGACATAACCAGTAAAAAAACAAGTGAAGCAGCTACACTTAGACCAATCCGAGAATATTAATTTTTCTAGCTATAATTATAAAATAAAAAAGCACTTTCTTATTAGCTAAATGCAATAATCATGAATGCAGAGAATTTTCTTAGGAAAAAAACATCTATCAGCTTTTTCGCCCCAATACCATGAGGCTGCAGACACTCTTTTTTCTTTTAAAGAACAGTTTTTACAGCAGGGATCCTCCTGCCATGTGCCTGATGCTGTGACCACTCTCGGCTTTGGTATACGAGCAGTGAAAGTTTTAGTCATCTTTTACCTTCCAACATGAAAACACTGAACATTCATTCATTCAGACTAGACACAAACATATATGAATTGAACATGTGGACAGACCGGTATACTGGTCATTAGACAAGACCTTAGACAAAAACACAAAGAGGGCAGAGAACTTCTGCCGTAAGGCCCAGAGAGAACAAAGCAGGGCCTACCCCATTCTCTCTGTTTCTGGGACATTTTCCTCCCACCTGATGCATTTTCCAACTGTGGCCAATCCACCTGATTATAAAATCCCTTTTATTAAACCCTTTGTTTTCTCTCGCCTAAAAAAGCAGCTTCTGGAAGCTGCGTCCGACTGCCTGCCTGTTGAGTTCCTAGTTCCCAATAACTCACTGCTGAACCTAAGTGAATCCAGTGCAAGGGTTTAGTGCCGTTCCAGCTTAGCCCATACCAAACTTCTCTGGTATGAATTTTCTTTAATTCCTTTCTTCTTCCATGGAGCTCCACAACAGCAGTGGTTCTTCCAAATGTCCTCTGCCTTTCCCAGGTCCCGAGTTGGTTTGCCAAATTTTTGGGGCCGGCCTGTGGCTCTCATGTCCGGGTTCGAGCCTGGAAGGCATCTTGGAACTGAAAGAGAGGAAAACTAGGCGATGAGAGAAAGATGGAACCAAGACAACTAGTCTGATCAAGGTTCAAATTTTTAACGACGGACATGCTTTATAAAAGTGGGGGAGAAGTCCATTTCTGCCAATTCATCCTTGGAGCCGGGAGTCAGCTGCAGGTGATGACATGCAGGATAGGGCATAGTCTCCGGAATAGCTCTGGGGCCTCTCAGCAGGTAGCAGTATCTTGAAGAGGAACATCTGCAGTGGTAGAACAATAGAGTGATCTAGGGAGGAAGGCTCCACCCTAGATAATCTCCTTAGTGGCAGCAAGGTCAAGTTCTAGCTTAGCCTGCTTCAGGTTTATGGGAGATTACACTGAGGTTGCTGAAAGTGTTTGCAAACCCTATGTGTTGTGTCCAGCCAGCGGTTCACACGTCTGGGTTCTGTTCTGGGAAGGCATTTTGGAATCTGGAAGAGAAGAGGGAGCTAGGCAGCGCGAGAGAAATATGAAACCAAGACAGTCATTCTGATCAAGGTTCAATTTTAATGTCAGCAAACATGCTTTATAAAGAAGAGGGGAGGCCCATTTTTAGCCATGCAAAGTTTCTTTGAAGTAGATATGTCAGCCTTTTAGTGGGAACTCGTGAAGATCGCAGTTTGATGCTAACTCCAGAAAAATCTTGGAAGAGAACAGGTTTAGCCTCAGGTAGGTTGGGTGTTGGGCAGGTAGTGGCACATCAAAGGAGCAGCACAGCAGGTGGCTCTGCTTAAGCAGCAGATGGTCACAGAAAGCCTTGCTAGGCTGGAAGGAGGTAACACTATGAAGGACAACAGTATCAACCAACCAGAAACCCCTGCCAGAGCTCCCAGGAACTAAACCTCCAACCAAGAGGAAGCCATGGGAAGGACCCATGGCATGGTTTTGGTACAGAGACAGACAGGTCAATCAGTGGAATAAAATTGGAGACCCAGAAATAAACCCACACACCTCTGGTCACTTGCTCTTTGACAAAGATGGCAAAATCATAAAGTGGAAATAAAGAAAGTATCTTCAACACATGTTGCTGATCAAACTGTTGGTCTAAATGTAGAAGAATACAAACTGATTAATTTATACCTCTTTGTACAAGGATCAAGTCCAGTATATTAAGGAACTCTACATAATATCAGTATACTCAATCTAATAGAATAGAAAGTGGGAAATATCCTTGATCAGTTTGGGGCAGGGAAATTTTTCCTGAACACAGCATCAATGTCTCAAACTCAAAAATCAACAATTCACAAATGGGATCTTATGAAACTGAAAAGCTTCTGTTAGGCAAAGGACACTATCAATAGAACAAAACGGCAAACTACAGATTGGCAAAAGGTCTTTACTAAACCTTCACACCTTAGAGGGCTAATATCCAAAACATACAAAGAAGTTAAAAAGTTAGACTCCAGAAAACAAATAACACAATTAAGCAATGGAGTTCAGAACTAAACAGAGGATTCTCAACAGAGGAATCATGAATGGCCGAGAATCACTTAAAGAAATTTTCAAAGTCCTTAGGCAAAGAGAAATGCAAGTCAAAATAGCTATGAGGTTCCATCTTTCACCTGTCAGAATGGCTAAGATCAAAAATTCAAGCAATAGTACATGATCAGGAAGATGCAAAACAAGAGAAAATCTTCTTCATTGATGGTGTTAGTGCAAACTTATACAACCATGTTAGAAATCAATTTGGGCTTCCGGTCAGAAAAGCACCGGGGCAGCTGGGGCGCAGGGTCTGCTGACACTCGCCAGCTACCCACAACACCCACCACAGGATCTTAAGACTTCTGGTGAGTGGAGCACAGCTTCTGCTCCAATCCAATTGCGCTGGACCTGAGACTGCATTAGTTAGGGAAGCAGAAACCGGCCTGAGTAGGACCACAGGCCTCATCCGGCTGGATCAGCGCCAGGGTAGCAGGAGCGCAGGGTTGCCTGACACCCGCCAGCTACCCACGACCCCCGCCACAGGATTTTGGGACTGCTGGTGAGTGGAACACAGCTTCTGCTCCAATCCAATTGCGCGGGACCTGAGACTGCATTAGTTAGGGAAGCAGAAACTGGCCTGAGTAGGGCCACAGGCCTCACCCGGCCAGATCAGCGCCAGGGTAGCGGGAGCGCAGGGTTGCCTGACACCCGCCAGCTACCCACGACCCCCGCCGCAGGATTTTGGGACTGCTGGTGAGTGGAACACAGCTTCTGCTCCAATCCAATTGCGCGGGACCTGAGACTGCATTAGTTAGGGAAGCAGAAACCGGCCTGAGTAGGGCCACAGGCCTCATCCTGCCGGATCAGCGCCGGGGTAGCTGGAGCGCAGGGTTGCATGACACCCGCCAGCTACCCACGACCCCCGCCGCAGGATTTTGGGACTGCTGGTGAGTGGAACACAGCTTCTGCTCCAGTCCAATCACGCGGGACCTGAGACTGCTCTGGTTGGTGAGAGAGAAATCCGGCCTACATAGGGCCACAACCCTCTTCTGGTCAGAAAAGCACCGGGGCAGCTGGGGCGCAGGGTCGGCTGACACTCACCAGCTACCCACAACACCCGCCACAGGATCTTAAGACTTCTGGAGAGTGGAACACAGCTTCTGCTCCAATCCAATTGCACGCGGGACCAGAGACTGCATTAGTTAGGGAAGCAGAAAAATGGCCTGAGTAGGACCACAGGCCTCTTCCGGCTGGACCAGCACCAGGGTACCATCAGCTACCCACGACCCCCGCCGCAGGATTTAGAGACTGCTGGTGAGTGGAACACAGCTTCTGCTCCAATCTTTAAATAGTGACAACGATAACAACTAACCCCAGAGATTACCAGATGGCGAAAGGTAAACGTAATAATCTTACTAACAGAAACCAAGACCACTCACCATCATCAGAACCCAGCACCCCCACTTCGCCCAGTCCAGGGCACCCCAACACACCGGAAAAGCTAGACACGGATTTAAAAGCATATCTCCTGATGATGATAGAGGACTTCAAGAAGGACTTTAATAACACACTTAAAGAAATGCAGGAGAACACTGCTAAAAAGGCAGAAGACAATAAAGAGGAAGCACAAAAATCCCTTAAAGAATTGCAGGAGAACACTGCTAAAGAGTTACAAATCCTTAAAGAAAAACATGATAACATAATCAAACAGGTAGAAGTCCTTACAGAAAAACAGGAAAACACATCCAAACAGATGATGGAAATGAACAAAACCATACTAGACCTAAAAAGGGAAGTAGACACAATAAAGAAAACCCAAAATGAGGCAACACTGGAGATAGAAACCCTAGGAAAGAAATCTGGAACCATAGATACGAGCATCAGCAACAGAATACAAGAGATGGAAGAGAGAATCTCAGGTGCAGAAGATTACATAGAGAACATCGGCACAACAATCAAGGAAAATGTAAAATGCAAAAAGATCCTAACTCAAAACATCCAAGAAATACAGGACATAATGAGAAGATCAAACCTACGGATAATAGGAGTGGATGAGAATGAAGATTTTCAACTCAAAGGACCAGCAAACATCTTCAACAAAATTATAGAAGAAAACTTCCCAAATCTAAAGAAAGAGATGCCCATGAACATACAAGAAGCCTACAGAACTCCAAATAGACTGGACCAGAAAAGAAATACCTCCCGACACATAATAATCAGAGCAACAAATGCTCTAAATAAAGATAGAATACTAAAAGCAGTAAGAGAAAAAGGCCAAGTAACATATAAAGGCAAGCCTATCAGAATTACACCAGACTTTTCACCAGAGACTATGAAAGCCAGAAGATCCTGGACAGATGTGATACAGACACTAAAAGAACACAAATTCCAGCCCAGGCTACTATACCCAGCCAAACTCTCAATTAACATAGATGGAGAAACCAAAGTATTCCACGACAAAACCAAATTCACACATTATCTCTCCACGAATCCAGCCCTTCAAAGGATAATAACAGAAAAAAACCAATACAAGGACAGGAACCACGCCCTAGAAACAACAAGAAGGTAATCCCTCAACAAACCTAAAAGAAGACAGCCACAAGAACAAAATGCCAACTTTAACATCAAAAATAACAGGAAACAACAATTACTTTTCCTTAATATCTCTTAATATCAATGGACTCAACTCCCCGATAAAAAGACATAGACTAACAAACTGGCTACACAAACAAGACCCAACATTTTGCTGCTTACAGGAAACTCATCTCAGAGAAAAGGATAGACACTACCTCAGAATGAAAGGCTGGAAAACAATTTTCCAAGCAAATGGCATGAAGAAACAAGCTGGAGTAGCCATTCTAATATCTGATAAGATTGACTTCCAACCCAAAGTCATTAAAAAAGACAGGGAGGGACACTTCATACTCATCAAAGGTAAAATCCTCCAAGAGGAACTATCAATCCTGAATATCTATGCTCCAAATACAAAGGCAGCCACATTCATTAAAGAAACTTTAGTAAAGCTCAAAGCACACATTGCACCTCATACAATAATAGTGGGAGACTTCAACACACCACTTTCACCAATGGACAGATCATGGAAACAGAAACTAAACAGGGACACAGTGAAACTAAGAGAAATTATGAATCAAATGGATCTGGCAGATATCTACAGAACATTCTATCCTAAAACAAAAGGACATACCTTCTTCTCAGCACCTCATGGTACCTTCTCCAAAATTGACCACATAATTGGTCACAAAACAGGCCTCAACAGATATAAAAATATTGAAATTGTCCCATGCATCCTATCAGATCACCATGGACTAAGGCTGATCTTCAATAACAAAATAAATAATAGAAAGCCAACCTTCACGTGGAAACTGAACAACACTCTTCTCAATGATACCTTGGTCAAGGAAGGAATAAAGAAAGAAATTAAGGACTTTTTAGAGTTCAATGAAAATGAAGCCACAACATACCCAAACTTATGGGACGCAATGAAAGCATTTTTAAGAGGAAAACTCATAGCTCTGAGTGCCTCCAAAAGGAAACTAGAGAGAGCACACATTAGCAGCTTGACCACACACCTAAAAGCACTAGAACAAAAGGAAGCAAATTCACCCAAGAGGAGTAGACGGCAGGAAATAATCAAACTCAGGGGTGAAATCAACCAAGTGGAAACAAGA
This sequence comes from Mus caroli, assembly GCF_978045245.1. Lineage (NCBI taxonomy): Eukaryota > Metazoa > Chordata > Mammalia > Rodentia > Muridae > Mus > Mus caroli. The sequence goes on along the minus strand of NW_028227256.1, from coordinate 112,288,493 downwards.
AAAACTATTCAAAGAATCAACCAATCAAGGAGCTGGTTCTTTGAGAAAATCAACAAGATAGATAAACCCTTAGCCAGACTCACTAGAGGGCACAGGGAAAGCATCCTAATTAACAAAATCAGAAATGAAAAAGGAGACATAACAACAGATCCTGAAGACATCCAAAACACCATCAGATCCTTCTACCAAAGGCTATACTCAACAAAACTGGAGAACCTGGATGAAATGGAGAAGTTCCTAGACAGATACCAGGTACCAAATTTGAATCAAGATCAGGTTAATGATCTAAACAGCCCTATATCCCCCAAAGAAATAGAAGCAGTCATTAATAGTCTCCCAACTAAAAAAAGCCCAGGACCAGATGTGTTTAGTGCCGAGTTCTATCAGACCTTCAAAGAAGATCTAATCCCAGTTCTCCACAAACTATTCCACAAAATAGAAACAGAGGGTACTCTACCCAACTCATTCTATGAAGCCACAATTACTCTGATACCTAAACCACAAAAAGACCCAACAAAGATAGAAAACTTCAGACCAATATCCCTTATGAATATTGATGCAAAAATCCTCAATAAAGTTCTTGCTAACCGAATCCAAGAACACATCAAAACAATCATCCATCCTGACCAAGTAGGTTTCATCCCAGGGATGCAGGGATGGTTCAATATACGGAAATCCATCAACGTAATCCAGTATATAAACAAACTCAAAGACAAAAACCACATGGTCATCTCGTTAGATGCGGAAAAAGCATTTGACAAGATCCAACACCCATTCATGATAAAAGTCTTGGAAAGATCAGGAATTCAAGGCCCATACCTAAACATGATAAAAGCAATCTACAGCAAACCAGTAGCCAACATCAAAGTAAATGGTGAGAAGCTTGAAGCAATCCCTCTAAAATCAGGGACTAGACAAGGCTGTCCACTTTCTCCATACCTATTCAACATTGTACTTGAAGTCCTAGCCAGAGCAATTCGACAACAAAAGGAGATCAAAGGGATACAAATTGGAAAAGATGAAGTCAAAATATCACTTTTTGCAGATGATATGATAGTATATATAAGTGACCCTAAAAATTCCACCAGAGAACTCCTAAGCCTGATAAACAGCTTCGGTGAAGTAGCTGGATATAAAATTAACTCAAACAAATCAATGGCCTTTCTCTACACAAAGAATAAACAGGCTGAGAAAGAAATTAGGGAAACAACACCCTTCTCAATAGTCACAAATAATATTAAATATCTTGGCGTGACTCTAACTAAGGAAGTGAAAGATCTTTATAATAAAAACTTCAAGTCTCTGAAGAAAGAAATTATAGAAGATCTCAGAAGATGGAAAGATCTCCCATGCTCATGGATTGGCAGGATCAACACTGTAAAAATGGCTATCTTGCCAAAAGCAATCTACAGATTCAATGCAATCCCCATCAAAATTCCAAATCAATTCTTCAACGAATTAGAAAGTGCAATCTGCAAATTCATCTGGAATAACAAAAAACCTAGGATAGCAAAAACTCTTCTCAAGGATAAAAGAACCTCTGGTGGAATCACCATGCCAGACCTAAAGCTCTACTACAGAGCAATTGTGATAAAAACTGCATGGTACTGGTATAGTGACAGACAAATAGACCAATGGAATAGAATTGAAGACCCAGAAATGAACCCATACACCTATGGTCACTTGATCTTCGACAAGGGAGCTAAAAACATCCAGTGGAAGAAAGACAGCATTTTCAACAAATGGTGCTGGCACAACTGGTTGTTAACATGTAGAAGAATGCGAATCGATCCATTCCTATCTCCTTGTACTAATGTCAAGTCTTAGTGGATCAAGGAACTTCACATAAAACCAGAGACACTGAAACTTATAGAGGAGAAAGTGGGGAAAAGCCTTGAAGATATGGGCACAGGGGAAAAATTCCTGAATAGAACAGTAATGGCTTGTGCTGTAAGATCGAGAATTGACAAGTGGGACCTCATGAAACTACAAAGCTTCTGCAAGGCTAAAGACACCATCAATAAGACAAAAAAACCACCAACAGATTGGGAAAGGATCTTCACCTATCCTAAATCAGATAAGGGACTAATATCCAATATATATATAAAGAACTCAAGAAGGTGGACTCCAGAAAGTCAAATAACCCCATTAAAAAATGGGGCTCAGAACTGAACAAAGAATTCTCACCTGAGGAATACCGAATGGCAGAGAAGCACCTGAAAAAATGTTCAACATCCTTAATCATCAGGGAAGTGCAAATCAAAACAACCCTGAGATTCCACCTCACACCAGTCAGAATGGCTAAGATCAAAAATTCAGGTGACAGCAGATGCTGGCGAGGATGTGGAGAAAGAGGGACACTCCTCCATTGTTGGTGGGATTGCAAGCTTGTACAACCACTCTGGAAATCAGTCTGGCGGTTCCTCAGAAAATTGGACATAGTACTACCGGAGGATCCAGCAATACCTCTCCTGGGCATATATCCAGAAGATGTCCCAACCGGTAAAAAGGACACATGCTCCACTATGTTCATAGCAGCCCTATTTATAATAGCCAGAAGCTGGAAAGAACCCAGATGTCCCTCAACAGAGGAATGGATACAGAAATTATGGTACATTTACACAATGGAGTACTACTCAGCTATTAAAAAGAATGAATTTATGAAATTCCTAGCCAAATGGATGGACCTGGAGGGCATCATCTTGAGTGAAGTAACACAATCACAAAAGAACTCACACAATATGTATTCATTGATAAGTGGATATTAGCCCAAAATTTAGGATACCCAAGATATAAGATACAATTTGATAAACGCATGAAACTCAAGAAGAATGAAGACCAAAGTGTGGACACTGTGCACCTTCTTAGAATTGGGAACAAAACACCCAGGGAAGGAGTTACAGAGACAAAGTTCGTAGCTGTGATGAAAGGATGGACCATTTAGAGACTGCTGTATCCAGGGATCCGTCCCATAATCAGCTTCTAAACGCTGACACCATTGCATACACTAGCAAGATCTTGCTGAAAGGACCCAAATATAGCTGTCTCTTGTGAGACGATGCAGGGGCCTAGCAAACACAGGAGTGGATGTTCACAGTCAGCTATTGGATGTATCACAGGGCTCCCAATGGAGGAGCTAGAGAAAGTACCCAAGGAGCTAAAGGGATCTGCAACCCTATTGTTGGAACAACATGATGTACTAACCAGAACCCTGGAGCTCTTGTCTCTAGCTGCATATGTATCGAAAGATGGCCTAGTTGGCCATCAATGGAAAGAGAGGCCCATTGGACTTGCAAACTTTATATGCCCCAATATAGGGGAATGCCAGGGCCAAAAGAATGGGAATGGGTGGGTAGGGAAGTGGGGGGCGCTATGGGGGACTTTTGGGATAGTATTGGAAATGTAATTGAGGAAAATATGTAATAAAAATATTAAAAAAAAATAAAAATAAACCATCTTACAGCCAAAAAAAAAAAAAAAAAAAAGAAATCAATTTGGTTTTTACCTCAAAAATGCTGGAAATATTTCTAACCCAAGACGCAGTTATATGACTCCTGGGCATATATCCAAAGTATGCATGAACATCCCACAAATATGCTTGCTCAACTATGTTCATGGTAGCTTTATTCATGACAGTCAGAAACTGGAAACACCCTAGATATCCCTCAACTGAAGAATAGATAAAGAAAATCTGAGACAGTTAGACAATGGAATAAGACCCAGTTATTAAAAATCAATACATCATGAATTTTTCAGGCAAATGGATGGACCTTGCTAATATAATCCTGAGTTAAGTTAATCCAGTCCAAAAGGACTTGTAGAGTTTGTATTCCCTTACAGATACTGAAAGAAAATAAAACTTTAGACCTGTGATTCATGTAATTTATGTCAAATAGCCCAAAGTGTTGTTTGTGAGCTTTGAAACCTGGGGCTGAGAACATAGCAGAACAGGCCAGGACATGCCCGGGCAGACCTGTCGTTAAGACATTCCTGAGGCTGCTTGGCCATAAAGGTAAAGAGAGATAAAGAGAATGACATGCTGGACTGGCCCAGCACCTCCCTATCTCCTGCCCTTCTGACCTAAGTTAAATGTTAAACAGGCTGCTGATGTTTAATGGACCAATCATGTGAAACCTCGCCAATTCCTCCCTGCTGATGTTTGAATAAATCAATCACGTGAAACTGCACCAATTCCTCTCCCAGCCCCAGCTCCTTTTCTATAAAAACCCCTAGCTTCCAAGCCTCATGGTCTAATGCACTGTCTTCTGCATCAGATACATTTAGACCCTGAGCTCCACCGTTAAACTACCTCGTTTCACAAACTGTCTCTTGTGAAACTATGCCGGGGCCTAGCAAACATGGAAGTGGATGCTCACAGTCAGCTATTGGATGGATCACAGGGCTCCCAATGGAGGAGCTAGAGAAAGTACCCAAGGAGCTAAAGGGATCTGCAACCCTGTAGGTGGAACAACATTATGAACTAACCAGTACCCCGGAGCTCTTGACTCTAGCTGCATATGTATCAAAAGATGGCCTAGTAGGCCATCACTGGAAAGAGAGGCCAATTGGACATGCAAACTTTATATGCTCCAGTACAGGGGAAAGCCAGGGCCAAAAAAAAAATGGGAATGGATGGGTAGGGAAGTGGGGGGGGAGGGTATGGGGGACTTTTGGGATAGCATTGGAAATGTAATTGAGGAAAATACGTAATAAAAAATATTAAAAATTAAAAAAAAAACTACCTCGTGTTTTTACATCAAGATGGTCATCTGTTCGTGATTCTTGGGTGCACGCCGAATTGGTGAGTGGGGGTTTCCCCACTAGGTTCTTTCAATACCATGTTGTAATCCACAGACCTGAAGAAGCTAAATAAGAAGGAAGACCCAGGCATGGAAGCTTGCATCTCTCTTAGAAGGGTAACAAAATAGTAATAATATACAGATGAAGGGGGGGAAATTGGATGGAGGGGGAAGGAAAGGGTGAAGGGGTGTTCAGGTTCAGGTGTGGGGAATGAGAGCAGAGATGACTACATGGCCAGGAAAATTAATGGAAATTTGCAACTGACAGGTGTGAGGAGATGCAGGGGATATCTCCAGAAAAATTCAGAGACCTGGAATGAGGGAGGAGCCCAAGAATCAATGAAGGTGACCTTATCTGTGAACACAACATTGGGAATATGAAAACTGAATAGGCCACCTCTTGTAGCTGGATGGGAACCCCAGTGGAGTGATAGTGACACCAACCTATTCACAAAACTTTCAATCCCAATTTCCCTGTCTACAAGAAACACAGAGTCTGGGAATGGAGCAGAGAGTGTAGGAATGGCCAACCAATAACCAGCCCAAATTGAGATCCATCCTATATGCAATCACCAATCCTTAACACAATTAATGATATTCTGTTATGATTGCAGAAAGAGCATGTAGTTTTCTGAGAAGTAAAAACCAATCCCTAACACAAATAATGATACTATGTTGAGCTTGGAGACAGGAGCATGCTGGTTTTGAGAGGCTTCAGTCAAATGCTGATTCAGACAGATATGGACATCCATAGACAAACACGGAGTGGATCTTGCGGACTTTTATGGAGGAATAGCAGAAAGGTCTGATGCCCAGAAAGGTATAGGAACTCCTCAAGGAGATGAACAGAGTCAAATCACCTGGACCTTTGGGGTTGTCAGAGTCTGAACCACCAACCAAAGTACATATAGGTTTGACCTAGGCCTCATCCCTCATAGGTAGCAGATGTGTAGCTTGGTCTTTGTGTGGCCCCTTATCAACTGGAGCTGGGCTAACCCAAAATCTGTTGCTGTATGTATTGTATATGTTACTAGGTGGGCTGCCTTGTCTGGGCTCAGTGGGAGAGGAAGTACATAATCAGGCAGAAACTTGAAGTGTCACAGTGAGGGATACCTAGAAGGACCCCCACACTCTCAGAGGAGATCAAGGGGAAGTGAAGGAAGGACTGTGGGAAGGGGTCACCAGGAGGAGGACAATGAGAGTGACTTAAAGTGAATAATTTAAAAAATAATTAAATTAAAAAAGAGAAAGAAATGAATTCAGGGCCTGTAGTCATGGCACAGTGGTCAAGTGTATAATGGTCAAGTGTATAATGGTCTCTTGGAGGACTCACATTTGGTCTCTAGCAACTACATTGGGTAGCTCTCAACCTCTTCTACCTCTCACTCCAAATATCTGACAGAATCTTCTGGCCCTTATGAACTTTGTACTCATGTTTATATACCTTTACACAGACAGACAAAACTACATAAATACATTGAAAATAAAATAATTAAAAATCAACTTTTACAAGAAAATAATTCATCAAACTTGCAGAGTACAAAGTCAGAGAAATGTCACATATATCTTCAATGCACTAATAATGGCCTACCCAAAAAGAAGCAAGACAATAAATTTATGGTTGAATCAAGACAAAAAGTACTGATAAATACATCTGATAAAAAGGCAAAACAGTAATTCACTGTTTACCACAAAAGGTACTGAAAGTAACAGAGAAACTAACTTCATGCTATTGCACTCATGATCACCCTGCTACTATGGATACTTTCTTGGGAGATTTGCCCAGGAGTCTTTTTGTACTGGGCCAGCAAAATGTTTCAGGTCAAGTGACTTATGGAGAAGCCTGACGATCATAATGTGATATGTACAATTTGTGATGGAAGGACATAACCAACTTTAGCAAGTTTTTCTAAAAACTTGCTAAGTGCATATTCACATACACACACACAGACACACACACACATACACACACACATACTCACACACTCACTCACTCACACACACACACACACACACACACAATGTATAATTAAGAACGTGTATGTCATTATTTTCAGTGGTACCACCACTGCAATATAGCCCATGTCCCAGTCAATATTTCCTCACTCATGCTCGTACAAGAAACCTTAATTAAACTTAGTGTGTCACATGTAAAAGACAGGAAAATAACGGAAAGGACACTCAGAAGTAAGAAAATTTCTATTTGAAGAAGGAAGAATGTGAGAGGTTTCTGTAAGTAAAGCATAGTTGCCATACTTTCTTTTTTTTCTTCTTTTTTTTTCTTCTTCAGAAAGATGACGATGCATAAGTTTTATGTATATAAATATCACAATTACCTCATAAATTATCTTATAAATTTCACAATTATCTTAAAATTCTATTGACAAACTACAGACCAGATTGATTTTATGAGGTCTAGAACGTACTCAGTTGGAGTGACTCTTTAAGAAAATCGAAATAAAAATATGAAATTAACTACTAAGGGATCATTTTTGTGAATAAGAAAAACATTTTTAATCTATCACATATTACCAAAAATATAAATATTTTAACTACAAATATTTAAAGTATATAATCGTTCTATTAGCTGCCTAATTCTATAGCTCTTTATTCTGTGATTTTTAGTTTATATTTGTAGTCCTCCTTTACTATAGCATATTTTTAGTTAGATTATTTTCATTTATCCATTTTCCTCATTTTCCCTCAGAAAATGCCCTATCTCATCCCCCTACCCATGCTCACTAACCCACCCACTCCCACTTCCCTGTCCTGGCATTCCCCTACACTGTGGCATGAGCGTTCACAGGACCAAGGATCTCGCTTCCCATTGATGTCCCACAAGGCCACCCTTGCTACATATGCGACTGGAGTCTTGAGTCCCTCCTTGTGTACTCTTTAGTTGGGGGTTTAGTATCTGCGAGCTCTGGAGGTACTGATTAGTTCACATTGTTATTCCTCTAAGATGGTTGCAAACCCCTTCAGCACCTTGGATCCATTCTCTACCTCCTCCATTGTGGATACTGTGCTCAGTCCAATGGATGGCTGTGAACATCCACTTCTGTATTTGTAACACACAGGCAGAGAGTCTCAGGAGACAGCTATATCAGGGTCCTGTCAGCAAGCACTTACTGGCATCTACAATAGTCTCTGGGTTTGGTAACTGTATATGGGATGGATAGCCTTTCCTTCTGTCACTGCCCCAAACGTTGTCTCTGTATTACCTCCCATGGGTATTTTGATGCCTCTTCTCAGAAGGAATGAAGCATCCACACTGTGGTCTTCCTTCTTCAAGGGCTTCATGTGGTCCGTGAATTGTATCTTGGGTACTCTGAACTTTTGAGCTAGTATGCACTTATCAGTGAGTATATACCATGTGTGTTCTTTTGTGATTAGGTTACCTCACTCAGGATGTTGTTTTTTTTTTTTTTTTCTAGTTCAATCCATTTGCCTAAGAACTTCATGTATTCACCATTTTTAATAGTTGAGTAGTACTACATTGTGTAAGTGTACATTTTCTGTATCCATTCCTCTGTTGAAGGACATCTGGGTTCTTCTAGCTTCTAGCTATTATAAATAAGGCAGCTATGAACAGAGTGAAGCATGTATCTTTATTACATCTTCTGAGTATATGCCCAGGAGTGGTATAGCTGGGTACTCATGTAACATTTTGCCCAATTTTCTAAGGAAAGACCAAACTGATTTCCAGAGTGGTTGTACCAGCTTGCAATCACACCAGCAATGGAGGAGTGTTCCTCTTTCTCCACATCTTCACCAGCATCTCTTGTCACCTGATATTTTGATTTTAGCTATTCTGACTGGTGTGAGATGGAAACTCAGGGTTCTTTAGAATTGCATTTCCCCTATGACTAAGGATGTTGAACATTTCTTTAGGTGTTTCTCAGGCATTTGGAATCCCGCAGTTTAGAATTCTTTGTTTAGCTCTGTACCTCAAGTTTAATAGGGTTATTTGGTTCTCTGGAGTCTAACTTCCTGAGTTGTTTGTATATGTTGAATATTAGCCCTCTATCAGATGTAGGGTTGGCAAACTCTTTTCCCAATTTGTTGGTTGCCATTTTGTCCTATTGACAGTCTTCTGTGCCTTATTGAAGCTTTGCAATTTTATGAGGTCCCATTTGTTAATTCTTGATCTTAAACATATACTGTTGGTGTTCTGTTCAGGAAATTTTGCCCTGTGCCAATGTGCTTGAGGCTCTTCCTGTCTTTCTTTTCTATTAGTTTCAATGTATCTGACTTTATGTGGTGCTTTGTACAAGGAGATAAAAATTATCAATTTGCATTCTTCTACATGCTGACAGGCAGTTGAACAAGCACCATTTGTTGAAAATTGTCTTTTTTTCCACGTGATATTTTTAACTACTTTATCAAAGATCAAGTGACCATAGGTATGTGGTTCATTTCTGGGTCTTCAATTCTATTCCATTGATCTACCCACCTGTCACTGTACTAGTACCATGAAGTTTTTATCACAATTGCTCTGTAGTACAGTTTGAGGTCAGAGATGATGAATCCACTAGAGGTTCCTTTATTGTTAAGAACAGTTTTCACTATCCTGGAGTTTTTGTTATTTCAGATGAATTTGGAAATTGCTTTATCTAATTTTATGTAGAATTGATATGGAATTTTGATGGTGATTGCATTGAGTCTGTAGATTGCTATTGGCAGGATGGCCATTTTTACGATATTAGTCCTACCAATCTATGAGCATAAGAAATCATAACATCTTCTGAGATATTCCTAGATTTCTTTCTTCAGTGATTTGCAATTCTTGTTAAACAGATCTTTCACTTGATTAGAGTCACACTAAGGTATTTTATATTATTTGTGACCATTGTAAAGGGTGCTGTTTCCCTAATTTCTTTTTTAGCCTGTTTATCCTTTGAGTAGAGGAAGGCCACTGGCTTGTTTGGGTTAACTTTATATCCAGGCACTTTGCTGAAGTTGTTTATCAGGTTTAGGAGTTCTATGGTGGAATCTATTTGTCATTTAGGTATACTATCATATCATCTACAAAAAAATGATATTTAGGCTTCTTCCTTTCCAAATTGAATCCCTATGACCTCCTTTTGTTATCTAATTTCTCTGGCTAGCATTTCAAGTACTATATTGAACAGGTAGGGAGAGAGTGGACAGCCTTGTGTATAATCTGAACTTAGAAGGAATGCTTTAAGTTTCTCTCCAATTATTGTGATGTTGGCTACTAGTTTGCTGTATATTGCTTTTACTATGTTTAGGTATGGGCCTTGAATTTCTGATCTTTCCAAGACTTTTTTCATGAAGTGGTATTCGATTTTCTCAAATGCTTTCTCAGCATCTAACAAAATGATCAGGTGGTTTTTATTTTTGAGTTTGTTTATATAGAGAATTACATTGATGGATTTCTGTATATTGAACCATCCCTGCATCCTGGGATGAACCCTACTTTATCATGATGGATGATCATTTTGATGTGTTCTTGAATTCTGTTTGTGAGAATTTTATTGAGGATTTTTGCTTCTATATTCATAAGGCAAATTGGTCTGGAGTTCTCTTTTCTTGTTGGGTCTTTGTGTGGTTTAGATGTCAGAGTAATTTTGGCTTCATAGAATGAATTGAGTAGTGTTCCTTCTGTTTCTATTTTGTGGAATAATTTGAAGAGTGTTGACATTAGGTCTTCTTTGGAGGTCTGATAGAACTCTGCCCTAAATCCATCTCATCCTGGGCTTTTTTATGGTTGGCAGACTATTAATGAATGCTTCTATTTCTTTGGGGGTTATGGGACTGTTTATATCATTTATCTGATCCTGTTTTAACTTTGGTATCTAGTTTCTTTCTAGAAAATTGTCCTTTTATTCAGATTTTCCATTTTGTTGAGTAAACTTTTGTAGTAGTATTTGATAATCTTTTTTGGATTTCTGCAGTTTCTGTTGTTCTGTCTCCCTTTTCTTTTCTGATTTTGTTCATTTTTAACTATCTATGTGATCTCTGGTTAGTCTGGCTAAAGGTTTTTCTATCCTGTTGATTTTCTCAAAAACACAGCTCCTGGTTTTGTTGATCCTTTTATAATTCTATTTGTTTCTACTTCATTGATTTCAACCTTGTGTTTGAGTATTTCTTTTCTTTTTTTCTTTTAATTTTGAAATAAAAATCTGTTTTTTAAATATTTTATTAGCTATTTTCTTCATTTACATTTCAAATGCTATTCCCTTTCCTACCCTTTCTGAAAATCCCCTATTCCTTCCCCACTCCCTCTATTCACCAACCTACCCATTCCAGCTTACTCGCCCTGGCATTCCCCTACACTGGGGTATAGAATCTTTGCATTGATGGCTGACTAGTCCATCCTCTGCTACATATGCAGCTAGAGACACAAGTCCCACCGTGTGTTTTCTTTGATTGGTAGTTTAGTCCCAGGTTGCTCTGTTGGTATTGGTTAGTTCATATTGTTGTTCCTCCTATAGGGCTGCAAAACCCTTCAGCTCCCTGCATACTTTCTCTAGCTCCTCCATTGGGGGCCCTGTGAGCATTCAATAGATGACTGTGAGCATCCACTTCTGTATTTGCCAGGTACTGGCAAAGACTCACAGGAGACAGCTAATTCAGGGTCCTGTCAGCAAAATCTTGTTGATATCTGCAATAGAGTCTGGGTTTAGTGGTTGTTTATGGTATAGATCCCCAGGTGGGGCAGTCTCTGGATGTTCCTTCCTTTAGTGACTTTGAGTATTTCTTGTCCTCTACTCCTTTTGGGTGTATTTGCTTCCGTTTGTTCCAGAGCATTCAGATGTTCATCAAGCTGCTTGTGTATGCTCTCTCTAGTTTCTTTTTGGAGGCACTCAGAGCTATGAGTTTCCCACTTAGCACTTCTTTCATTGTGTCCCTTAAGTTTGGGTATGTTGTCGCTTCATTTTCATCAAACTCTAAAACGTCTTCAATTTTTTTCTTTATTTCTTCCTTAGCCAAATTATGATTGAGTAGTGTGTTCTTCAGCTTCAATATGGATGTGAGCTTTCCATTATTTTTTGTGGTTATTGAAGACCAAATATTGTCTTTGATGATATGATAAGATGCATGGGATTATTTCAGTCTTCTTGTATCTATCAAGGCCTGTTTTGTGACTGATTATATGGACAATTTTGAAGAAGTTCCCATGAGATGCTCAGAACAAGGTATATTCCTTGTTTTAAGATAAAATGGTGTATAGATATTTGTTAAATACATTTGATTCATAACTTTTCTTAATTTCACTTTGTCTCTGTTTAATTCCTGTTTCCATGATCTGTCCGTTGATGAGAGAGAGTAGGGTGTTGAAGTTTCCCACTATTATTGGGTGTGGTACAATGTGTGCTTTGTGCTCCAGCAAAGTTTCTTTTATGAATGTGGGTGCTGTTGCATTTGGGGCATAGATGTTCAGAATTGAGAGTCAATCTTTGTATATTTTACAGTGGATGTGTATGAAGTCCTTCCTTATCTTTCTTGATAACTTTAGGTTGAAAAATCAGTTTTATTCTATATTAGAAGTCTACTCTAGCTTTTATCTTGGGACCATTTTTTTGGAAAATTGTTTTCCAGCCTTTTACTCTGTAAAGTAAAAGGTAGTGTCCGTATGTGATACTGAGGTGGGTTTCATGTATGCAAGAAAATGATGGGTCCCATTTACATATCCAAACTGCCTAAGTCTTTTTATTGGAAATTGAGTCCATTGATATTAATAGATATTAAGGAAAAGTGATTGTTGCTTCCTGTTATTTTTGTTGTTAGAGGTCTAATTATGTTTATGTGTCTATCTTCCCTTTGGTTTGTTAAAAGATTATTTTATTGCTATTTCTAGAGTGTAGTTTCTCTCCCTTTGTTGGAGTTTTCCATTTATTATCCTTTGAAGGGCTGGATTTGTGGTTAGAAGTAAGTTTAGTGATAACATTGAATTATTTGACTGAAAAGCCATTGTCTTTTACAGACAATTTCTTAGCTATAATTCCATTTAGCTTTTTTAAAAAATAAGATTGAAGTGTTTAGGAAAACATTTCTTTGAAACACAATCCATTGAGCATGCATCTTCCATGCTCTTTGGTATTTTCTATTGTACTTGAATATGTTTTCTGAGATTCCAAGTTGATTGCTCTTGACTTTTCTTAACTGAAAATACTAAATGCTATTCCTTGGATAATTTCATAGAGAAAAAAAAGCAAAATAAAATAGAAACAAAGAAAACATCACCACTAAGTAAATGATGTTAAGAATAAATGGCATTAGATTGGTCCTAAACAAACGAAATCAGAACAATGTGGTTGCACTTAAAAGACATATTGGTTAGTATTATATTGTCTTTAAATTATATCTGCCTTTCAGTGCCTGAGCTGAGTTAACCTCTGAAAAAGATCCATAAATGATGCCTGAAAATAACTGGGTTGTTATCAACTTCTTAAGTAAGAGTTAATATATTTAAAGATAGTGTTTTTGTTATTTTATTTTCATTAGCTTTTACTAGTATAAAAGTTAAATTTTGTAATCTTATGATATTCATAGTACATAAAATAGATGCAATTCTATTAATTATCTCTACAAATTACATGGGTATATGAAAGATAGTTGATACAATGATGGGAGGATGATTTATAAATAATATTTATGTAGTTTATTTTGTATGTGCATAAACATATGAACATTTAACAGCATTTAATTAAGTATACCAATAGAATAATATGTAGATAGTTTATGTACAAATATGTGTAAATGTATGATTACTGTTTGGTGTAAAGTGCTACTAAAGAACTTAGATTTATATAAATATACTCATTACTTAATTGCACTTCACTGTCTAAGAAATTAAATATAATGTTTCTAATCCACTTATAAGATATTGGGATTCTTTTTCAATATGTGCACATATCTGTGTATATGTATGGAGGCTGAAAGTCTATATATAGATATCTTCCTCAAAGACTGTCCATTTCAGTTTTTGAGGCACTGTACTGGATAATATCATGTCAACATGACACAAGCTAGAATCATCAAAGTGGAAAGGACATCAATTGAAAAAAAATGCCTCTGTAACATAAGACTTTAGGCAAGCCTATATAGATTGTTTTAAAGTAGTGATTGAAAAAGAAGGGCCAGACTACTGTGTGTGATGTTGCCCTTTGGATGCCGGTCCTGGCCTCTAAAGAACTCAAACCAAGCAAGCTATGAAATGCAAGTCAATAATCAGCACTTCTCCATGGCTTCTGCATTATCTCCTGCCACCAAATTCTTGCCTTGCTTGAGTTCCATCTCGCTCTGATTTTGACAAAAAACTGTTATGTGGAGCTATGATTAAAATAAGCCCCCCCTACATTATTCTGGTTATGGTGTTTCATCACAGAAATGGTATGTTTACTAAGACAGATATGGTTTCTTATCTAATCTGGAGCTGACAGATTTGCCTAATCTGCCTAGCCAACAATTCCTGGAAAATCATGACTTTGTGTCCCAAATGTAGGGAGTATGGGTATGCATTGTTACACTTGATTTGTCACAGGGAAGTAGGTGATGCAAGTTAGGTATTCAAGTATTTTACCAACTCAACCATCTCTGTTGCCACTACTGTAGTTAGCTCTGTATGTCAAATAAAATTATTCCTCTAGTAGTGATAGAATTCCTAACCCCAGTGATCATGCTGAACATCAATGAAGGCTTTTCTCTGTGATTTCATTCACACAATTTACAATCTTTTCTAGATAGTACAATCATGAATCAATAACATTCATATCTTGTCCTATGATTTTTGAATCACTGTTCTATTAGAATGGTAAAACCTATTAAGGTAAACCTATGTTTAACAATGAGTATTATGTCATACACTTTAGCATGATCCAGAAGAAGTAGGTGGAGGAGATAGATTGAGATGTTGAAGCTGATCCATAGCTCTTGGTGGCATTATATGAAACAGGTTAATGATTGCTCCACATCTTAGAATACAACTTACCAGTGATGCTAATTGTTATCTGACTTTCTCTGGGGAGATTCGAACAAGTGTCCATTCACTCAAAACAAGGCACTGAACAAATCACAAAAAACGATTCAACAAAAATCAAAGATGAGTCAATGGGGTTACTTATGAAAACTGATTGCACAGAGATAACAGTATAACTGTAAAGCCCATTCCAGTTAAAGTCATGCTCATGAAACTCACTGTATAACTTGACAGCAGCTCAACAGGTGGAAGAGTCTTTTCTCTTCAATAACCATTGTTATTTACAAAATTTTGGTGATCTACTTTGCTTTGGTTGCTCTGGTAAAATATTGACCAAAAGGAACCTGGAGAAAAAATGATTGCAGAAGTGAATTCAGTGTAGGGTCTTAAGGCAGGATTCTGAAGGTATAAATTGAAGCATGGGCTGTAGAAGAGGAAAACTACTTGCTGGCTTGTTCATATTGTTTTCTTACATAATCCAATTTTTGTGCATGGGAATTGGGCCATCCACAGTGGACTAGTGTCTTTTTAATCAGTAAAAAAAATAGAATGCTTTGCAGAACTGCCTATACTAATATGATGGAATTAATTCTTTTAATTAAGGTTCTTTCCTCCCAGGTAGTTCTAGCTTGTGTGAAGTTGATGAAAAATAACCCATATTTGAAGAAGTAATGATCATTGAGAAACTTTTCAGTTTCATGGATATTCTGATTCTTGGAAGTAGTCTACAATACTATGTCTTAAGAAGCCTACCTTAGGGCTATAAATGTTTCAATTTGGAAGACATTACTTGAAAACATTAGTTATGGGAGCAAGAGTGTATTTGGTACATCTAATGTTTTTGTTTATTTATTAGAGATTATCATTAGAAAACCACATAGATGCAGCTGAAATAATAAAAACATTTTCAAAGTACATTATAACATGGACAATAAAATTATCAATATCTAAGTAGTTTAAGAATTGAGAATAAGGGTCATTATATGCCCCAGTACAGGGGAATGCCAGGGCCAAAAAAATGGGAATGGGTTTGTAGGGAGGTGGGGGGGGGGTTATGGGGGACTTTTGGGATAGCATTGGAAATGTAATTGAGGAAAATACCTAATTAAAAATATTTAAAAAAAAGAAGTTGGAAAAGAAACACAGTGAAATAATACTATTTTGGTAAAAGCCTTCCATTCATAGTTAAATAATACTTTTTGTAGAATATCCATAAAAGGCTAAAGCAAGTCCTGTGATTTCTGTATCTGGGTGTTTGATGTTTAGTTGAGAATTAAAAAATTTCTACTGAACCCTATGTAAGCAAATCAGCATAATTCAATGTAATTCATAGCTCATTAAGACATCTGAACTCGTATTTCAACTACATTTAAATTGTAATCCCTTTGACCCTTGATTACCTAATTTTGCCTCCTGTATTTTTAAAGAAATACGTTTTATTTTTCATTTGGAAAGGACCATTGTGTTTGACGAGCTGTAAATATTTTGTAATGTAGAATGTTGTAATGCTTTTCAAAGGAAGGGCACAGACTACATATTTAGCAAGGCTTTTCCTTCCTGTTTCTTGCATTTACCTTTCTATGAGATTGTTCTCAGACAGCTTAACTGATGTGGCACTGAGAAAGCACATGGAGTAATTTGGTAGGGTCCTCATTAATCTTTTTTGGGAATGTGATAGCAGGATGGAGCTAATAGCACTTCCAATTAGAATGCAGAGTGTTTCAGTTTCACAAAAACTTGAACCCCAGTGGTGTTGATTCATTTGGATTGAGAGAGGGAAGATGCTGGGTAGAGGTAAGGAGGCTTTATCTGGTCATTTGTTAAAATGGCTTTTTAATGATGACAAAAAAGGACTTTCACATCTCAGTCCACAGCAGATACAGAATCATAAATACATTACACTCTGAATTTCTTGGCTCAAAATCAATGATAGAACTAGAATTATGTTAAAGATGGGGGGAAAGATGAAACATTTACATTTGATTATGTTCATTGCTTCTCCATCTGCATATAATTGGTTAACTAAAAAACAAAGACTTGCAAAGCTCAGAACTTGCCCTTTTTATAGTGCTAAATTCTATGTTTTAGATAATCCTCATTCAAAACATAGTCATTAATATATGATTTCATTAATATATTATAAAATAAGACTTGGTTTCTAGTGAGAATTAAAGGAAAAATAAGCAATTTTATTCTTTTATGTAAGTTTTAGGTGTCATGTTGGTTAATCATATTTAAAAAAAAAACCTGATGTTGAAAATCAGTCTTGTTTCTAGAGCATTCAGGCAGGAAATCTGGCTTCTTTTACCTTGATGAACAGCTTGATTGTCTTTGAGTCCAGGTTCATATGGAGATTTTTTTCAGCAAGGTTGTTAATTTCAGTCTGGCATCAGTCAGGTACCAATGACACCACACTTCTCCATCCCCTCTACTCTTCGTAGTACTTGACTTTAATCCATGATTATTTTTTCTGTGTCATTCTCATGTTTCTCAGGTTTTGATTAATTTAGGAAAGCAATTTGGAACAGCCAGGGTGATGTTTTAATCATCTTGTGGAGTTTGCCTTGCAAATACAAATTTGGATGCACAGTCCTTATGAATGATGTAATAAGCAAGGTAATACATCCCTCTTTTAGGAAATCAAATATGCTTGTGTTCAAACAGCATCTTATAATACAATCTGTTAATAGAATTATCCTAGTTAACTCCGGTAAAGTGGCATTTTGGATCAAGCAATTTGTCTCTTGGGTGCTCAATTAATTCCTCTGATATAAGTAACACTGACACATATTTCAAAATGTTCTTAATGGTTTTTGACATGGAGCCCTGTATGCAAAAATAAGTGTCAGATGCACAACAGACATGCTATTTTAATGCATGTCTGATAACTTAATTTCTTAAATAAATTCTTGATAAAACATGGACAACAAATTAACACAGATGCAGCTCTCTGATTCATCACTGGGTAGAACATTTTCTGTGTAGAAAATGTTGAAGAGTTAAGTTTTAATCTATGTTGACTCTTGCCAAACGTGAATGTAACCATGTACACCTGGAACCCCAGTACTAAAGAATGGATACAGTCAGGAGTTCAGTAAAAAGGCAGTCTATGGAAAATGACAAACTTCAGATTCAACTTCAGAGTCTGTGTCTAAGGAGAGAAGGACACTACATCCAATATCTTTCTCTGGCCTTCACCAACACTATATTAATAAAGAATAGAGAGTGTGTGTACATTTTTCTTGTTTGTCATTTGTAATTGAAAAGAATTTCAGTTGTTATACATTTAGCATTTTATTTACTATAGGTTTGGAGTCCATAGCCTTTATTATATTAAGGTATGTTCTTTCTGTTCTATTTATTTTTTAGAAAAGTGTTGGAGTTTGGTTCTACATCAAGTAAAATAATCATGTAGTCTCTGTCCTTAAGTCAATTTAGTGCTTAATTACAAATATTGATTAGTGTTTTTTACCTTCACATTTTTCATTTTAATCACAGTGTATGAACTTTTTAAATGTGTTCTTGAATGCAATTGACAAGTTTCATTGAGAATATTTTTGCTTGAATTCATAAGAAAAGTGGTCTGTAATTTTCTTATTCACTGTAATTTTCTTTTATTTTTTGAAATTATACTGTATTGTTTTCCATCTTTAATTAATTAATCAAGTTAAATGTTTTAACCTTTGAAATTTTATCTATTTATGTAATGTATATTGATCATATACATCTACCACCATCACCTTTCAACTCCCTGTGGTCACATGCAACAATCATGTCTTCTTTTTTCTTCTGGTTAATAATATCACTGAGTCCAATTAGTATTACTCATGTGCACATTAGATTGTAGCCATCCACTGGGACATTAACAAACTATAGTGGCCATGTCTATTAAAGAGAGCGAATTTTCTTCCCTCTCTAGGCATGAACTCTTTATAGCTCCTCCAATAATATTGAATTTCTTGAGGGGTTCTTGCCACTTCATCTGTTTATTATGTTTATATCAGAGTAATGGCACATTGTACACTGATTTTCATAGTATTTTCCTTTCTATTTTATAAAACAATTTGAGTAACATTTGGTGTGAGCTGGTCCTTAACAGTTATATAGAGATTGCTAGTAAATCTGTCTGGTCCTGTGCTTTTATTTACTGACTTCTATAATTTCTTGGATTATTTTCCATTTGATTCAGTTGTTTTTGTTGTTTTATTTCATCTGTTCATTTCAGCCAGTTTCCTTGTTCAGTGAGTTGAAGATGATTTATTCATTTTTTTTAAATTAGGTATTTATTTCATTTACATTTCCAATGCTATCCCAAAAGTCTCCCACACGCTCCCCCACCCACCCACTCCCACTTCTTGGTCCTGGCATTCCCCTATACTGAGGCATATAAAGTTTGCACGGCCAATGAGTGTCTCTTTCCACTGATGGCCAACTAGGTCCTCTTCTGATACATATGCAGCTAGAGACACGAGCTCTAGGGGGTACAGGTTAGTTCATATTGTTGTTCCACCTATAGGTTTGCAGATTCCTTTAGCTCCTTGGTTACTTTCTCTAGCTCCTCCATTGGGGGCCCTGTGAACAATCTAATAGCTGACTGTGAGCATCCACTTTTGTGTTTGCTAGGTCCCAACATAGTCTCACAAGTGACAGCTATATCTGGGTACTTTCAGCAAAACCTTGCTAGTGTATGCAATGGTGTCAGGGTTTGGAAACTGATTATGGGATAGATCCCCGGATACGGCAGGCTCTAGATGGTCCATCCTTTCGTCTCAGCTTAAGATAATGCTTTTGTATATAATGTTTCAACACAGTTATTTACTTTCAGAACTTTAACTTATCCATCCATGTTTTCAGGGCTTTTGGATTTTCTACCAAGAAGTTTAATGTTAGTCAGGTAAAACAATTTAAGAGTGTATTTTTCCCTTGTAGCTTGTCAAAATCCTCTTATTTTCTTCTTCTTTTCTTTTCTTTCTTTTCTATTCTTTTCTTTTTTCTTTTCTTCCTTCCTTCCTTTCTTTCTTTCTTTCTTTCTTTCTTTCTTTCTTTCTTTCTTTCTTTCTTTCTTTCTTTCTTTCTTTCTTTCTTTCTTTCTTTCTTTCTTTCTTTCCTTCTTTCCTTCTTTCCTTCCTTCCTTCCTTCCTTCCTTCCTTCCTTCCTTCTTTCTTTCTTTCTTTCTTTCTTTCTTTCTTTCTTTCTTTCTTTCTTTCTTTCTCTTGTAGTTCTGGTTTGTAGACAACAGTGAGTCAAAGATGCTCTTGTTTGGTCATGTATACTAGGGATTCAAAAGACTTCTTACTCTTGAATGACTATTAAAGAGACAGATCCTAGCTTGACCTAGATTTTGGAGATATTTTGTTATAATTCCACTAAATCCATTTTCTAAGCCTTTGCTTTCTTTTCTGTTCTATGGAGTCCAAAGCAGATACCTAGATCGTGGCACAGGATTCTTGACGCTGTGACCAGCATTGCTCTCTTTCCCTGTATTAATGTTTGAATGTGTTTGGTTCCTTAGCCTTGTTTTCTATACCTATTTTATCTTCTGCATGAGTTACTTTATTGGTGATGCTTTCTACTGTGTCGTTAATACTTTGATGGCTTTAATACATTTCTAATGTTTCTTTTTAATTTTTTGATATATCGGTTTTCATAGTGTATTTCTCTTTCATATGTTTGACATTCTAATATTTGTCCTGAAATGTTTTTCTTACATTATACATCCAGTTCTTTGTTTTCACTTTGAAATCATAGAGTATTTTTCTGAGCACACTTCTGAGTTATTTATTCATCCGTACAGCTATGTTAGAATCCTTGGATTTGGTAATTGTGGATTTTTGATTTGTGGTAGGATCATGTTGCCCATCCTTTTCATGTTTTTATTCTTACTTGTGTTTTGTCCCTATGCTATTTTGGATATCCCTTCTGATAGTATCATTATTAGGATTGTCTTAATATCTTACTTATCTATCTATCTATCTATCTATCTATCTATCTATCTATCTATCTATTTGTGTGTGTGTGGGGGGGGGTAATACAAAAAACACTGACACTCATAAAGAGCTGTCTAACTGCTATAACAGCAACAAACTAACCAAAATGATAGTAAGAAATACATCTTACATAAGTTAAACCCAAAAACACAATTCTAATAGCCACAAAGCAAAACAAGACCAGTCTTAGGAAAAAAAAAGCAAAAAAGCTCAAGTCTAAGTGGATCAAGGAACTCCACATAAAACTAGAGACACAGAAAATTATAGAGGAGAAAGTGGGGAATAGCCTCGAAGATATGGGCATAGTGGAAAAATTCCTGAACAGAACAGCAATGGCTTGTGATGTAAGATCAAGAATCAACAAATGGTACCTCATAAAATTGTAAAATTTCTGTAAGGGAAAGGACATTGTCAATAAGACAAAAAGGCCCCCAACAGATTGGGAAAGATCTTTACCAATCCTAAATTTGATACGGGTCTAATATCCCATATATATATAAAGAACTCAAGAAGTTGGACTCCAGAAAACCAAATAACCATATTAAAAAATGGAGGACAGAACTAAACAAAGAATTCTCAACTGAGGAATACTGAATGACTGAGAAACACCTTAAAAAGCTGTTCAACATCTTTAATCATCAGGGAAAAGCAAATTAGAACAACCATGAGATTCCACCTCACACTTGTTAGAATGGCTAGGATCAAAAATTCAAGTGGCAGCAGATGCTGGCTGGTGAGGATATGGAGAAACAGGAACACTCCTCCATTGCTGGTAGGACTGCAAATGAGTATATCTACTCTGGAAACCAATCTGGAGATTCCTCAAAAAATTGGCTGGTGTACACCTTTAATCCCAGCACTTGGGAGGCAGAGGCAGAAGGATTTCTGAATTCAAGGCCAGCTGGTCTACAAAGTGAGTTCCAGGACAGCCAGGGCTATACAGAGAAACCCTGTCTCAAAAACAAACAAACAAACAAAAACAAAAACAAAAAACAAATAAAAGGTTAACAAGCTGAAGAGCCCAAGTGAGGATGCCTCAATCCCATTTCTTCGGAGGGAGAAGAAATAGGTCACAGAAATGGTGAGGGAGAGAGGTACCTGAATAGGAATGGAGACAGGGAGGGGAATAGGAAAACATGATCAGGTATTGGGTGGGGGAGAACAGGACTGAAGCCCAGGGGGCCAGCAGATAAAATGGAGACTGGCAACCTTGGTAGCAGGTATGGAGACCCTCCAGAATGTACCAGAAACCTGGGAAGTTGGGGACTCTCAGGACTCAAAGGGAGGGACCTCAGATGAAATGTTCTACAGTGAAAACAAGAAACTGGTAGAGCCCATCCCCAGGATAAAGGCAGGGAGGACATCAAGTGAGGGATGGGGATAGAATCCCACAGTAAAATACTCTGACCCATAATTGTGCATCTCTAAAAGAATTCAAGCACCAAAACTATAGAAGTCGCAAGGAAAATGAGGTTCAGGGACAGACCTAAATTTGGATCCAGGTAAAGGGGAAGTATCAAAGCCTGACACTATTAGTAAGGCTATTATTGTGTGCTCACGAAAAGGGGCCTATCATGACCGCCCTCCAAAAGACCCAATAGGCACCTGAAAGAGTCAAATGCATATATTTATACCCAAAGAATGGAGAAAAGCTGCTGTCTCTTGTGATAGAATTAAGGAAAAGCTGGACAAAGCTGAGAAGTAGGGTGGCCCTGTATAAGGAGCAGCAGTTTCAACTAATGTAGACCCCTGAGATCTCTCAGACACTAGGCCACCAACCAGGCAGTATATACCAGCTAATGTGATGCCCCAACACATATTCTGTTGAAGACTGCTGGGTCTAGACTCAATCAGAGAAAATGCACCAAATCATCAAGAGACTGGAGGCCCCAGGGAGTGGGGAGGTCTGATGGGATGGGGTTGGGGTGGGGACATCCTCTTGGAGACAGGGGGAGGAGGTATGGGAGGTAGAACATCAGAGGGTGGACTGGAAGGGGGATAAAATCCAAACTGTAAAAAAAAAAAAAAGAAAAATTAAATAAAATTTTAAAATGAAAGGAAGGAAGGAAGGAAGGAAGGAAGGAAGGAAGGAAGGAAGGAAGGAAGAAAGAAAGAAAGAAAGAAAGAAAGAAAGAAAGAAAGAAAGAAAGAAAGAAAGAAAGAAAGAAAGAAAAAAAAAAGAAAGAAAGAAAGAGAGAATATAAAAACGAAAATGTGGTACATTTACACAATGGAGTACCACTCAACTGTTAAAAACAATGAACTTATGAAATTCTTAGGCAAATGGATGTATCTGGAGAATATCATCCTGAGTGGGTCAATAAAATTACAAAAGAACTCACTTGATATGCACTCACTGATAAGTGTATATTAGCCCAGATACCTAGAATACCCAAGATACAATTTGCAAAACACAAGAAAAACAAGAAGAAGGAAGACCAAAGTGTGGATACTTCATTCCTTCTTAGAATAGGGAACAAATTACCCATGGAAGGAGTTACAGAGAAAAAGTTTTGAGCTGAAACGAAAGGATGGACCATCCATAGACTGCCCCACCCGGGGATCCATCCCATAATCAACCACCAAACGCAGACACTATTGCATGTGCCAGCAAGATTTTGCTGAAAGGACCCTGATATAGCTGTGTCTTGTGAGGCTATGCCAGTGCCTGACAAATACAGAAGTGGATGCTCACAGTCATCTATTGGATGAAACACAACCCCCAATGAAGGAGCTAGAGAAAGTACCCAAGGAGCTGAAGGTGTCTGCAACCCCTTAGGAGGAACAACAATATGAACTAACCAGGACCCCGGAGCTCGTGTCTCTAGCTGCATATGTTTAAGAAGATCGTCCAGTCGGCCATCCTTGGGAAGAGAGGTCCCTAGGTCTAGCAAACTTTTTATGTCCCAGTACAGGGAAATGCCAGGGCCAAGAAGTGGGAGTGAGTGGGTAGGGGAGCAGGGTGGGGGGAGGGTATAGGGGACTTTCAGGATAGCATTTGAAATACAAATGAAGAAAATATCTAATAAAAAATTGAAAAAGAAATTGCTTATGCCCAGAAAAAAATGTGAAGCTAGGAAAGAATGAAAGATTAAGTCCCTTTAAACAGAATTAGGAGACCATGTACCAAAGTGTCTGAGGGGCCTCTGGTAGCTTAGAAAAGCAAATACATGCATTCATACATAGTCTCAGAAATACTGAGAAATCATTTCCAACTTGGAATATTTTGTTCCCTAAGAATTGTGTATGTTGCTTAAGACACTGTGTTAATTTATCATAATATCTACAGGCAACCAATGCATGACCATTTTTTGTTACTTAACAAAACACTACTATATTCTGATCTTATACTACATTGTCCTAGAGAATCAATTTATTGTTTTGGAATTTATGATAAATTACCTCAGTGGTCTTTGTGTTTCTACAGGTTCCTGATTGACAAGTCTACTTATAATCCCCACTTGTTATCAAACTTGTGACTTCTACAAAATCTGTTTCTAGTCCCTATGAAACTCAAGTAAACCATAATGAATCTTTCTTATATGAGTATACATACACATACACACACACACACACACACACACACACACACACACACACAGAGGATGGGCACACCCACATTTAGATCTTACAAACATGACTATAGAAATTTGATAGAACCATTTTCTAAGTTGAAGTTCTTCCCAGATAACTCTAGCTTCTATCAAGTTGGCAATCAAAACCTTTTCAGCTCAAATGTGAAAAATGTTGTTTGTCACATAAATTGAGGAATGCTACAGCAGCTAGATAGATCAACTTACTTCAGGAAATCAGGAAAAAATCAACTTCCATGTTTAATGCATTTTATCTGTTCTGCAATTGAACCATGCCTCCCTGATTTAGGGGACCAGTTTGCTTTAAATAATTTGATGAAGAAAATCCCTGACAGGAATGCTTTTAGCTTGAGTTTTAATTAATTCTAGATGCAATTATGTTTACAATCATAATTAGTTATCACAGAGACTTCCTCTTGTCAATTTGATACAACCACATATCTTTAATTTCATCTTTAATGTGTCATCTTTAATTTCCAAATGAAAACAGTAATCAGGTCACAATTTCCCCTAATATGGTATAAGTACCCTATGCACAAACACAAATGCATTATATATTTGAGAACAGATGTAAAGTCCCTTGATGAATGCTTAGCCTTTTACATATGACAACATATATTGTCAACATTGAATAACTAATATTATATCAATTAATGTAATATTACATGATAAAAAATAGAGGGGAAAACATGAATACTAATTCAATATATGACCATATATGCATAAGCATGTTCTTAACAAAACAGGATAGATAAATTTATTTTAATAATAAATCACATTTCTGTAAGTGTTCATGTGAACTTAGGTAGACGTTATAATTATTTTCTTCTACAACTGATTACATATTTTCTTTACTTTCAACAATCTCTTCAGTATAACTTTGTTCTTTTACTAAAATATGATGTATAGCTTTATCCCTGAAGAACCTGGGATTTTTATCATCCTACCTGGATCATGTTATATTATCCCATTGACATTAGTCAGAGCACATGATAACACCAGGGGAAACCCTAAATGTCTTTCTGTCCTTCAGTGGTAATCTTTCTTACCTCTAGTGTTAAGACTCAGTCCAATACTTCCTGGAAAAGTCACCCCTTTAAATATTTATTTATTAATTATCCTGTTGAATTAAGGATGTCAGAAAATCCAATAGCATAAGTTTATTTTTTCTCAGTAAGACTTGTTTTATATCAGAAATAAATAAGAAAATTATCAATTTTAAAAATATTAATTGACAAATATTTTCATTTCAATAACAAAAATGTGTCTGATGTGTGAAAAATGTAGGTAGAGGGATAGATAAGAAATACATAAGATTTACATGTATATATTGATCTGGAGAGATGGAAAATTCAATAAGAACAATGGCTCCTCTTGTAAAGGGCCTATGTTCAGATTGGGTCAGAAGAAGTCTATGGTTTCAGCACAACAGAATATTTGTATATTTTGGTAGGAGAGCTCTTTATCTGGAACCCAAACCTCTAGGTCAGCACAAACAGGTCACAGGAACAGAAATAAATCCTTCAACATAGGAATTGTGGCTATAGGAGAGATGGGAATATTTAAAGTTTAACTATGTGAATTTTGTATAATGATATAACATGATCCCATGAGGATAGGGAAAATAACGTGGTGGTTTGAGTTAAAAAGGTATTCCATAGGTTTAGGCAACTGAATATTTGGTACAAGTTAGGAGTGCTATACAGGGAAGAAAATGGTATTGTATTCCCTGGAAATGAAGTTACACAAGGCTGTGAACTTCAATGTGGTGCTAGAAATTGATACAACTCACATACCTTATGAAACTCAAGAAAAAGGAAGACAAAAGTGTGGATTCTTCAGTCCTTCTCTATTAGAAGGGGAAACAAAACACTCACAGGAGTTAGAGGGTAGGTGGAACTTGGGAGGAAGAGAATTGAAGGAGGAATAAAGGGGAGGCACGATCAGTTATGGGAGGAGATGAGCATGCTATACAGTGTCTGGAAATTGAACAGAGGTGTGTAGCAATGGCGTATGGTTAAATTTGGGGTAGGCACCAGAAAGTCCCAGCTGCCAGGAAAGCAAGAGGCTCCCAGCACCCAACAGGGATGATATTGGCTGAAATACCCAACAAATGTGAGGAAAAACCTATACAGACCATATCCAGAGGTTATGCAAATGCCCTGTTTGGAGGATGGTGCCACCCGCTCATCTCAAAAATTTTAACACAGAATTGATCCTGTCTAAAGGAAATAACAGGGATAAAGCATTGAGCAGAGATTGAAGGAAAGACCACACAGAGACTACCCCGACCTGAGGATCCATCCAGTATATAGGCATCAAACCCAGACAATATTATGGATGCCAAGAAGTGCTTGCTGACAGGCGCCTCATTTAGCTGTCTCTGAAAATTCTCTGCCAGGGCATGGCAGATACAAATGTGGATGCTGGCAGCCAATCATTGGACTAAGCACAACTGGCAGAGTTAGGGAAAGGACTGAAGGAGTTGAAGAAGTTGCCATGGGTCTAGCTGCATAAGTAGCAGAGGATAGCCTTACCTGGAATCAATGGGAGGAGAGGCCCTTGGTTCTGTGAAGGCTTGATGGCCGTTTGTAAAGAAATGCTAGCATGTTGAGGTGGGCGGGTGGATGGTAGAGTACCCTCATAGAAGCCTGGAGAGGGGAAAGGGAAAGGAGAGTTGTGGAGGAGAAACTGGGAAATGGAATAACATTTGAAATATAAATAAATAAATAAAATGTCCAATAAAAAATTTAAACAATAAAATAAAAAATGAAAAGTTAAAAATGCAGGAAAGTATAAAGAAATGATGCTTGTTTATTTGGAGGAGTCACTTTTTAGTTCAAAAATGCATATATCTGAATTTTAGTCTATAACGGAAAGAAAGTACACTTTTAAATTTTATGGGCTGATAGGAATTACTTACTGGATTATAGTACCAGGCAATATTTAATTTATATGTCAAATATTTTCCATAAACTATTTTAAGCATATTTCCAGTGCTTTCATGCTATTCATTCAAAATATGCCCCACTTTACGACCACATTCTTCTATGTAGTTTACGAAGTTTCTGAATGGTTGATGGTGTTTTCCAACATGAAACTAAGTAAAGGGTAAGAAGTAATGAGAGAATAGTCAGAACATTGTATTTCTCATTATGTCTTACCCACTCAAATTCATTCTTTTGAAATAAATTCTGTAAAAAGGTTTATTATTAACTAAACTGTGGTCACCTAATTTTATATAGTTATATAAATATGTAGTATACATATTATTCATATAATTACCCAATCTTACTTATCTTTTATATCTCCTTTACTCACCCAGTTCACATCCTACCAACATTATTTTGTATATGTGTATTTTTGTGGTCATGTTGTAATGGCCATTACTTATCCAAAAAGTAGTATTATATACACCCTTTCCCGCCCTTTGGCTCTATTTACAAACTTTCTTACCTTGACTTTGTGGTTTTTCCTGCACATTGAAAAGGATGATATAGATGTCTTCATTGGGACTCAGCACTATGACCAATTGTGATTCTCTGCATTAACTGCCACTTCCTGAAGAAAAGAAGTTTCTCTGGTGCAGGTTGAGAACAGCACCAGTCTATGTGTAGAAGCACAAAAGTTTAGGTGACTGTTTGTACAACTTTCTTTAACAAATGCTGAAAGCCTAATAGCAGACATGGCTGTCCTGGATGACAGTACTTTCAGTAAGATATCAGGTGAGACCTAATCTCAAAATAATAGTGTCATTCTAAGAAGAAAGCACCAGAGGACACTGGTTCATCCACTCATGAACAACCATTCCCCTATCCCTGTCAAGCTTCCTCCTTTCTTCTGCCCATATACTACGGAAAGGTTCTGTGAAGCAAACGAAAATAGCTCACCAGAAGCCAATGCTGATGCTGACCCACCCATCAGAAAAATAAGTGACTTTGATGGTAAAGTCTAGCTTATACACACTTGTTATGGCAGTCATATGAAAACTGAGATCTGGTAGAAGGTCCTGCTTCCATGTCACCAAAGATTAATGGACTCCTATGGATTTTTCCTGATCATTTAGGTGCTAATTCTTAAATATTAATTTCCTGAAGTACCTTAACTTTACTAAGAATTAAACCACACAGCAAGACTTTGAACTCAAGACACATATATTACATCAGAATCTCTCACATTGGGGATGTATGAGAACCACCATTAAAGCTCAGTCTACTGGTCTCTTGTAAGCCATTCAATGACTGACCAGGACTGGGATAACGGTATACATTTCTAGATGTTAAATTGATGCTGCTTGTGGTTTGATAGCTAAAGTTTTATGTTTGGTTTATGTTCTTTATTTTTTTCCTGACCATATTTCTTTCATTATCTGTGACACAGAAACCTTCAAACATACATGTTCTGACATCAGCATTTCCTTACCAATCAGAACTGGCTTTCTGCACAGCCCTTCTTATATATCCCAAAAGACTCTTACCTCAATAAATCTACATCTGAAAAAAAATCATTCACCTAAAATATCCATTTTTCCATTTTTTCTAATCATATTATGTCCATGTGAGTGAATGTTGTTTACCCACTTAAAAGGCATTGTTCATATATTTTCATGCTCTCACTTACTCTGTATGATCTGGCTGTTGCTTACCTGTCCCACATGGCTGTGATACTATTGCAGTATCACTAAAGCCAGTCAGTACCAAGGTGCAAGTGAATTCAGACCATGCCATTTTCCTACTGAAAATCTAGAATTGGTTTATACTCTTTAGCCCACATATATTTCCTAACATGTAAGCAACCTCTTTTCCATAGGGACCCTTCTGTTTGGTATTTACATTATTTTCCCTCTCTCTCTGCTATAAATACCCCTCTCAATTCCTAAGTCCCTGTCTCTCTGAACCTATATAATCTGCCATATCTTAGTGTTGCTTGCACTAGACAACAGAAGAAACAGTTAAAAAAAAATGGTGTGTGTGTGTTTAAGACTGAACACTTGGTATTGGATAACCAAATAAGGGGCTCATGTTGAGCAAATGCCAATTTTCCTTTTTCTTTTTCTTTCTTTTTTTTTTTTTTTTACACTCATTAAGTTCCTATAGTTCAAAACCAAACCAAACCAACCAACCAAACAAAAACAAAAACAAAAACAAAAACAAAAAACATAGCCAGGCAGTGGTGGTGCATGTCTTTAATCCCAGAATTTGGGAGGCAGAGGCAGGTGAAATTCTGAGATCAAGGCCAGCCTGGTCTACAGAATGAGTTTCAGGACATCCAGGCTACACAGAGACACCCTGTCCTTAAGAAAAACCAAACAACAACAACAACAACAACAACAACAAACAAACAACACCCCCCCCCAAAAAAAAAAACACCCAAAAACCCTTCCTGTACTTCTTCAAGGCATGGACCATGTGAGACTCACCTATTGTTATTTCAATGTAATTTTGTGTTGTCATTGTTTAAGTTTTGTTTAGGCAGCCATTTAGTGATTTCACAGAAACAACTTCTCTATCTCACATCAGAGACAGAATTTTATAGCAGATACCCTCTCTTTTGCTTCTATTTCCCTATGATCCTTTTCACAATGATCCTTGAGCCTTACATGTAAAGGTATGTGGTGTGGGGCAATGGGCTATTCACAGACAGTCTGGTCTCCAGTCAAGTTGAGGTCTGAACCCTGGTAGAACCTGAGTGGTGATAATTCACCTAAATGGGATGGTAGGTGTTCTCTCATGTCTCCAGGAACCCTGGCTCCTCTCGAAGTTGCCACCCCCACAGCCCCCACAGGAGAAGCGTGGATTTTAGTCACAAAGACAATGTCCCAAGCTTTTGACCTTCAGGCTAGACTCCTCCCAGTCACCTAGCAACACCAAGATAACAGCCCACTATAGGAGGGGCTGATTGGTCCCACTAACTCTCTCCTCTCATTCTCTTATTCTCTCTCCTCAATCTCTTATTCTCTCTCCCTCTTGCTTTCTCCCTCTTACTCTAGCCTTTCTTGTCTCTCTCTCCTTTTCCCCCTTCTCCCCTCTTGGCCATGGCCAGTCTTTCTCTCTTTTGCCTTCTCTCTTTCCCCATGCCTTTCTATAATAAAGCTCTAAAACCATAGATTGTCTCTGTTCATCAAGGCTCACTGTGCTTGAATAAGCTGTTTCTAATCTCCAGATGGAAGGCCTTCCTATGATCCAGCCACGGACCAGACTAAAGACTCTTGCCTGCATGGGAACCTCTCTCCCTCTGCCCTCACTCCTGTATCCCTGGGGCCAAGGATGTTGCTCAGGGGCCCCTGGTATTGGGGGGTGCCCCTTGTCCACCCTGTCGAGTGGGGTCAGTGGCTTAGATGCCCACCTGGGGCTGAGTGGAAAGCATCTGGCAGCCTTCCCACATTCACCTGCCCAGAGCACAGGAGCTCTGGCTAGATGCAGGTTCTCTCCCTCTCCTTGTCCCTCAAACCTTGACAGGCCCACAAGGGTATTGTTGTATATCTATCAATTGTGGTTGGGCAACTCATAGTCAGTTGTTATTTACATTTTGACCAGTCATGTTTTCTGTAATGGCCTCTGTCTACTGCAGAAGAACCTGTTTATTTGAGGGGTAAGAGATACACTTAATCTGTTTGCGTAAGGATAAGTATTTAGGATGTAATTTTTAATTATCCTGGTTTATTAAAGTGGCATGAATAGGTTCTCTTCATAGTTCAATGGCCTCCCAGTGTATTTCTTGCTATTCAGTAGACCTTAAGTAAAGTACACAACTCTAAATCCTATTATCACACCTTTGTGGATATTCTGCCATGCTGGCCACTGCTGAGGTTCATAAGACTTGTGATTGTGCATGACTATTGATTATTTTTCTCTCTCAATATCTAGCATAGCAGCTTGAGGTACTATGAAAGGAGGTACTCTAAATGTGTTCCTCAGAGAGTAATTTTCCAAGGCAGATGCAGATTTTTCTAAGTCCTACATCTAAAGTATGCAATGTATACAAAATAGGGTCTTAATTTCAAGTTCTGGAAGCAAGTAAGGCCACCATTAAATCCCATACTGTACTGGAAGATGTTACCTCCTTCCAGCCTAGTAAGGCTGGCTGTGACCATCTGTAGCTTAAGCGGAGCCACCTGCTGTGCTGCCCCTTTGATGTGCCACTACCTGACTGAGGCCCAACCTGCCTGAGGCCAAACCGGTTCTCTTCCAAGAATTTTCTGGAGTTAGCACCGAACTGTTATCTGAGAGTCCCACTAGAAGGTTGATCTGTGTACTTGAAAGGAACTTTGTATGGCCAGGGATGGGCCTCCTCTCTTCTTTATAAAGCATGTTTGTTGACATTAAAATTGAACCTTGATCAGACTGACTGTCTTGGTTTCATCTCTCTCTCTCTCTCTCTCTCTCTCTCTCTCTCTCTCTCTCTCTCTCTCTCGAGTGCCGCCTAGCCCCCCTCTTCTCTTCCAGATTCCAAGATGCCTTTCCAGACTAGAACCCAGACATGTGAGCCACTGGCCGGATACAACAGGAAAACTGTTACACTCCCCTTACCAAAAATTATAAAGATTTCTTTGTCTGGTATTGAGACTTTTCTTGTGTGTCTATGACTTTAATAAAGAACATTATAACTCTACTCTAAATTGCTCAATTTATTTACACACACACATGCAGGGGGGCAAATTTTTTAGATAAACATAAAAGAAATATAATCCCCTGTGGCTTTTTCAAACCTTTCAGTAATTGGTTATTTCTCCTCCACAATCTTCTTATTGACCATCCTCCCCACTGCCCAGTTAAATCCACTCCAGATTTACACATACTTTCTTCATGTAATCTCTAGAACTCCTTCTTTACCTACTTATGGTTCCTTTTACTTTCTTGTATTCTAAGGTTATGCAAGGTTCTATACTCACATCTGAAGATTGGGAGCTGTGGGTCACAGCTGGGACATTTAAGAATGTCTTCCTAGTCTGAGTTACTTCACTCAGTATGAAACCCTGACCTAAGTACTTACTCATTTCTCAGCATATCTTCTACGAACTTGTCTTGCTCCTTCCACTCAGGAAGACATGTATTTCAGCTATACTGTCATACAAGTTGTTGAATTAGTCAGGTGTACAACATAAATGGGTATAGAATCTTCCCTGGCACAACAACTTTACCTTGTTTATGGGGGAGATAGTAATGCTTTAGTTACTGCTGTTATTGGTCTATTTATTTATTTTGTTTCCCAGTGCAAAGAACAGTAGATTTAACACACTTTCAGCATAGTAAGAAAAACATCTTTCTGTGCAAAGATCTCTTCCATAACCAGAATAGAAATGTCAGGGTCAAGGGAACTTTGTTTCCCCTGGGATCTTGTTCTGTAGCCACACTCAAGAAGAATTCAAATCCCACTGTAGTCATTAATTTTCTCAATGCTATGTTAATCAGTATATGTGGGAAAAAAGCAGATTAAGGAGGAACAATTTTATTTCTGCTCATGGTTTGAGAAGATATAAGTCTACAAAGCAGGGAAGTCATGGTAGGAGAAGCCTAAAAAGTTGGTCATACTGTATCTACAGTCAGGACTCAGACAGACTCAAATGGCAATGCTTAGTTTGCTATCATTTTTTTTTTTCAGTCTAGGTCCCCAGGACATGGCATATTGCCTTCATTCAGGATGGATCCTCTCACCTCACTTAGCCATTTCAGATATTCCAGGAGGCAGGATCATATCAATAATAAATAATTCAAGATCCTCATGTATGGATCTACATACACACACATACACATGAGTCACACACACACACACACACACACACACACACACACGTACACCATTGTGCTTACAAGTTATATATACATAAAATGTGGAATATGGATCAGTCTCTTTGGGGTCTGTCTGCACAGGTTACAGTGTAAGCAGTGAGTTATCAAAGACCTAATTAAATGCAGGAAATAGCTCAGAAAGTGAGCCCACATTAATACTCTTTATAAAATCCAGTTACGGAGATAATCTAGGAAGTGTTGAAACACATGTAAAGTGAAGGCATCCAATGTGCAAAAAAGAACGCAAATTTATGCATATTTATTTCAATTAATGCAGCTTATTATTGAGGTTGGGTTGGGAGTAAAGATAATCATCTGTAGACAAATGTAATTTTGTAGTGAGTAAGCCTCTTAAGATTAGAGAATTAAGACTGGCATTAATTATATATGTCATTATTGTATTAACTTCTCAGGGAGAAAAACACATATATAATGATGGTGGAAATTACCAGTGTTTATTCAGAATGTAGTTAGAAATCTTTTACTCATATCCTTAAGGAATGTCATCTACCTTGAAATATTGGAGCACATTAAGTGTTCTATAATAAGAGCATACTGATTTATAATAAGTAGGTTTGCCCTTCTTTCATAAAAGAAGAAATAGAAATGGTGATGGTTATTCCTACTTGTCAACATGACTATATTTGGAAAAAAACCCATTCCAGAAATGGAGGACACACATTTGATCCAGATTTGAGCCTAGAATTCACAGATTTCTGACCTGGATCATGACATGGAGTTCTTGACATATAGTAGCCATGAAAAGCTTAGGCCCAGGTCTGTTAGTATATGCTTTTAAGCCCAGGAGACAGAGGCATGGAGATCCAGTTGAAGGTCAGCCTGGGACACAGCAAGTACCAGATCCAGGCATGGTGGTACACACCTTAATCTAGGCCTCACCTTCTGCTAGAGGCCTATATAAGGACATTGCAAGAAGGAAGAATCACTCCTAGATTTCTTTCACTTACTTACCAGCACATATGTTGGAACATATTTCTACTGAAAACTGGCTAAAACAACTAACTTCATGGGACTGAGAAACTTTCCATAGACAGCTGCCCATTTTTGGGTTAGTTGGACTACAAACTGTAAGTCATCACAATAAGTCCCTTTAGTATATAGAGAAATTCCTTAATTTCAGTAACTCTAGAGAACTCTGAATAATACAGAAATGACCTCTGTCC
The DNA here is from genome assembly GCF_978045245.1 of Mus caroli. Taxonomy (NCBI): domain Eukaryota; kingdom Metazoa; phylum Chordata; class Mammalia; order Rodentia; family Muridae; genus Mus; species Mus caroli. The sequence goes on along the minus strand of NW_028227256.1, from coordinate 112,254,195 downwards.
TTGCAGTGCCCTGAATTTTATAAAAATATAGTTCTCCCTCTTTCTATCTATGTCTATCATATCTATCTCCTTCATTCCCCCACACTGAACATATTTCCAATGAAGTACCTTAATCCCACTTGTAAATTTTTGTTTTATGTTCTTGACAATGCATATCTGACTTTGACTTATTACTAAACACTCTAATACATTCCATTCATGAGATAGAAAAATGTTCACCTTGTCTTCTTCTAGTTGGGTATACTGTCATATATATAGAAGGTGCTGAATTAGAAAAGATGTGGCTGCGGTTTTACTTGTGTAATATCCTTGTGCCATCTCCCTACATTTTCATGTAATAGCCATTTCCCCCAAAAAGAATACAATTATCCCTCTCATCTGGGGCAGACTGCTAGCTAGTCTGCTCCTTGGAGACCCCATATCCTGAGCGAGGCCAGAAGATCCACTGCACTCAGGGTAACTGACAACAGAGCTTGAGGCATCCCAGGAGATCCTCTGTCTACAAGGCAACTAACAGTACACCCTGATACACCCAAGGAGATCTGCTGCACACAGGGCAACTGGCATCCCAGGAGATCTGCTACCTACAAGACAACAGAGCAACTGATTGCAGCTTGTCTGCTTCCCCAAAGATACCACAACTTGAAGGCATCCTAGAAGCTCTTCTGTATACAACAGACACCACAGTATGAAGACCTCCTTGTGGCTCTGTGGCATGCAGGGCATCCGATCCAAAAGACTGAAAGACTAGAATTCTGCAGCACATAGGGAAACAGAAACCATAGTCAGTAATCCCCCTGGAGAATATCTTCACACATGACAACAGCCTGACTGCTTCTCTAAGACCCAACAGTCTGAAGGCCTTCCAGGAGATCTACTGCAGCCAGGGCAACAGATCAGCAGCTTTTCTGCCCCCCTGAAGACCCCCCCATTTGGAAAGTCCCACAGCCAGGACCCCAGGCCAACCAGGAGATCTGAAGTAACCCAGGGACAAAAGAGACAGACTCCAGTCAGAGTCATCCAGACCAGTAAACTCCAAGGACAACCAAATGGTGAGAGGCAGGGGCAAGACCATGAGCAACAGAAGTCAATATATGTGGGCATCTTTGAACCCAGTTCTCCCACCACAGCAAGTCCTGAATACACCAAAACACCTGAAAATCAGGAATCTGACCACAATCCTATCTCATGAAGATAATAGGGTCCTTTATGTAGGATATAAATAACTCACTGAAATAAATATAGGAGAACACAATCAAACAGGTGAAGGAATTGAAGAAAGTGGTCCAAGATCTAAAAGTGGATATAGAAACAATAAAGACAACACAAAGGGAGGCTAATCTTGAAATGAAAAATCTAGGAAACAGGTCAGGATTTACAGATGTATCACCAACAGAATACAAGAGATAGAAGAGAGAATCTTGGGTGTAGAAGATACCGTAGAAGAGATTGACACAACTGTCAAAGAAAATTCAAAACATAAAAATCCCTAACCCAAAGCATCCCAGTAATTCAGGACACAATGAAAAGACCAAATCTAAGAATAATCAGAATAGAGGAGAACTAAGATTCCCACGTCAAAGGAACTAAAAATGTTTTCAACAAAATCATAGAAGAAAACTTCCTCAACTTAAAGGAAGAGATGACCATAAAGACACAAGAAGCTTATAGAACACCAAATAAATAGCAGCGGAAAAGGAAAATCCTCTAATCAGATAATAACTAAAACACAAAAACCACAGAACAAAGAAAGAATATTAAAAGCTGCAATGGAAAAGGGCCAAGTAACAGACAAAGGTAGACTATACAGAATTACACCAGACTTTTTAACAGAGATTATGAAAGCCAGAACATGGCTAGAGGTCATGTAGACTCTAAGAGAACACAAATGCCAGCCCACGATACTATACACAGTGAAACTCTCAATCAACATAGATGGAGAAAACAAAATATTCCAGCATAAATCTAAATTCAAACAGTATCTATCTACCAATCCAGTCCTTCAGTGGATCCTAGAAGTAAAACTCTGGGATGTGGAAAGTTCCTGAACCAAAGAAATGAGATATTAAGCATCTTACCACAAAGTCAAAAGGAGAGAACAACAAAGCACATAGAACAATCAATAAAAAGAAGCATATCAGGAACCAAGAGTCATCTATCTTTAATATCTCTCAATATTAATGGACTCAACCCACCCATAAAAAGACATAAGCTAATAGACTGGATATGTAAACAAGATCCAGCATTTTGTTGCATATAAGAAACATACTTCAAGAACAAAGTCAGGCCAGTTGCAGTTTGCACCCAGGGGCTAGGGCTATTCCACAGCCCTCTATACACAGGTCCCACCAGAAAGGAGCTGGTCTCTCAGGAGTGCTGACACAGGCTTACAGACCCACAGGAGGGACACGATCTAGTCAGAGACAGCACAACAAACTAATAACAGAGATAACTAGAATACAAAAGGCAACCACAAGAAACTTACCAACAGAAATAAAGGCTACTTTGTATCATAAGAACCCAGTTCTTCCACCAAAGCAAGTCCTGTATACCCCAACACACCAGAAAAGCATGATTTGGATTTAAAATTACATCTCATGATGCTGATAGAGGACTTTAAGAAGGATATGAATAACTCCTTTAAGGAAATACAAGAGAGTGACAGACAAGTAGACCAATGGAATAGAATTGAAGACCCAGAAATGAACCCACACACCTATGGTCACTTGATCTTTGACAAGGGAGCTAAAACCATCCAGTGGAAGAAAGACAGCATTTTCAACAAATGGTGCTGGCACAACGGGTTGTTATCATGTAGAAGAATGCAAATTGATCCAGTCCTATCTCCTTGTACTAAGGTCAAATCTAAGTGGATCAAGGAACTTCACATAAAACCAGAGACACTGAAACTTATAGAGAAGAAAGTGGGGAAAAGCCTTGAAGATATGGGCACAGGGGAAAAATTCTTGAATAGAACAGCAATGGCTTGTGCTGTAAGATCGAGAATTGACAAGTGGGACCTCATGAAACTGCAAAGCTTCTGCAAGGCAAAAGACACCATCAATAAGACAAAAAAAAAAAAAAACCACCAACAGATTGGGAAAGGATCTTTACCTATCCTAAATCAGATAAGGGACTAATATCCAATATATATAAAGAACTCAAGAAGGTGAACTCCAGAAAATCAAATAACCCCATTAAAAGTGGGGCTCAGAACTGAACAAACAATTCTCACCTGAGGAATACCGAATGGCAGAGAAGCACCTGAAAAAATGTTCAACATCCTTAATCATCAGGGAAATGCAACTCAAAACAACCCTGAGATTCCACCTCACACCAGTCAGAATGGCTAAGATCAAAAATTCAGGTGACAGCAGATGCTGGCGAGGATGTGCAGAAAGAGGAACACTCCTCCATTGTTGGTGGGATTGCAAGCTTGTACAACCACTCTGGAAATCAGTCTGGTGTTTCCTCAGAAAATTGGACATAGTACTACCGGAGGATCCAGCAATACCTCTCCTGGGCATATATCCAGAAGATGTCCCAACCGGTAAAAAGGACACATGCTCCACTATGTTCATAGCAGCCTTATTTATAATAGCCAGAAGCTGGAAAGAACCCAGATGCCCCTCAACAGAGGAATGGATACAGAAATTATGGTATATTTACACAATGGAGTACTACTCAGCTATTAAAAAGAATGAATTTATGAAATTCCTAGCCAAATGGATGGACCTGGAGGGCATCATCTTGAGTGAGGTAACACAATCACAAAGGTACTCACACAATATGGATTCACTGATAAGTGGTTATTAGCCCAAAACTTAGGATACCCAAAATATAAGATACAATTTGCTAAACGCATGAAACTCAAGAAGAATGAAGACCAAAGTGTGGACACTATGCCCCTTCTTAGAATTGGGAACAAAACACCCATGGAAGGAGTTACAGAGACAAAGTTTGGAGCTGTGATGAAAGGATGGACCATCTAGAGACTGCCATATCCAGGGATCCATCCCATAATCAGCTTCCAAACGCTGACACCATTGCATACACTAGCAAGATTTTGCTGAAAGGACCCAGATATAGCTGTCTCTTGTGAGACTATGCCGGGGCCTAGCAAACACAGAAGTGGATGCTCACAGTCAGCTATTGGATGGATCACAGGGCTCCCAATGGAGAAGCTAGAGAAAGTACCTAAGGAGTTAAAGGGATCTGCAACCCTATAGGGGGAACAACATGATGAACTAACCAGTACCCCGGAGCTCTTGTCTCTAGCTGCATATGTATCGAAAGATGGCCTAGTTGGCCATCACTGGAAAGAGAGTCCCATTGGACTTGCAAACTTTATATGCCCCAATACAGGGGAATGCCAGGGCCAAAAGAATGGGAATGGGTGGGTAGGGAAGTGGGGGGGGGAAGGGGGGACTTTTTGGATAGCCTTGGAAATGTAATTTAGGAAAATATGTAATAATAATAAAAAAAGAAATACAGGAGAACGTAGGTAAACAGGTAGAAGCTCTTAAACAGGAAGTATGCCCTTCCAGTCACAGCCAGCTCCAGGGCATCTTGGGTGGGAACTCGGCAGAAGGTCCCAAGGCTCCCAAAGGACTCTCCATGCCTCAGGCGCCCTAGCACACCCAGGATCTTAAGATCACTGGTGAGTGGAAGACAACATCTGTTCCAAACCAATTTTGACAGGCCTGTGACAGCAGGAGCAAGGACACAGGAGCTCTGCCTGACCAGCAGCTCAAGTTTCTTCTGATCAGTGCTGGTATACCTTGGTTTTGAACACACCAGACAGCCCCATAGTCCCCAGAGGAGACACTACTTCCAGGAGCTCTAATACACCCTGAATCTTAGGAATTCAGGATCCCAGGATAACAGGGGCTTGATCACACAAGTATCTCAGGGTTTCAGAGGAAGCTTGATTGCCAATAACTCTGACACACCCACAATCTCAGCTTTACGGGCACTCAGAATCACAAGGATCACAGAGAAAGCTGGATTCTGAGGAGTCCTGAATCAACCAGGATTATAGGAAGGACAGGCTCCAATAAGATATATTGAGGGCAGCAATCACTTGGGATAATCAGATGGCAGGAGGCAAGCTTACTAACAAAAGCAACAGAGACCAGGTTACTTGACATCATCAGAACCAAACTCTCCTACTATAGTAAGTCTTGGATACATCATCACATCAGAAAAGCAAGTTATGGATCTAACGTCATTTCTCATGATGATGATGGAAGACTATAAGAATGAAATAAATAACTCCATTAAAGAAATACAGCTGAACACAGGGAAATAGGTAGAAGCCTTTAAAGATGAAAACCAAAAATCCTTTAAAGAGTTACAGGAAAACATAACCAAACAGGTGAAAGAATTGAACATAACAACCCAGGATCTAAAAATGGAAGTAGAAACAATAAAGAAAACTCAAAGGGAGACACCTCTGGAGATAGAAACCCTAGGAAAGAAATCAGGAACCATCAGCAACAGAATTCAAGGGATGGAAGAGAGAATCTAAGTTGCAGAAGACTCCATAGAAAACATGCGCACAACAATCAAAGAAAATGCAAAATGTAAAAAGATACTAACTCAAAACATCCAGGAAGTCCAGGACACAATGATAAGACCAAACCTAAGGATAATAGGTCTAGATGAGAATGAAGATTTTCAACTTAAATGCCAGTAAATATCTTCAACAAAATTATAGAAGAAAATTTCCCTAACCTAAAGAGAGATGCCCATGAACATACTAGAAGCCTAAAGAATGACAAATAGACTGGACCAGAAAAGAAATTCCTCCTGACACATAATAATCAGAACAACAAATGCACTAAAGATAGAATGTTAAAAGCAGTAAGGAAAAAGGTCAAGTAACATAAAAAGGCAGACCTATTAGAATTGCACCAGACTTCTCACCAGAAACTATGAAAATCAAAAGATACTAGAGAGATGATATACAGACCCTAAGAGAACGAAAATGATAGCTCAGGCAACTGTAACCAGCAAAACTCTCAATTACCATAGATGGAGAAACCAAAGTATTCCATCACAAATCCAAATTCACACACTATATTTCCACGAATCCAGCACTTCAAAGGATAATAACAGGAAAACTCCAACAGAAGGAGGGAAATGATGCCCTAGAAAAAGCAAGAGAGTAATTCTTCATCAAATATAAAAGAAGACAGCCACAAGAATAGAATCCCAACTCTAACAACAAGAAATAACAGGAAGTAACAATTACTTTTTTTAATATCTCTTAATATCAATGGAATCAATTTCCCAATAAAAAGACATAGACTAATAGACTGGCTACATAAACAGGACACAACATTTTGCTGCATACAGGAAATCCATCTCAGGGAAAAAGAAAGACACTACCTCAGAGTAAAATGCTAGAAAACAATTTTCCAAGCAAACGGTCTGAAGAAACAAACTGGAGTATCCATTCTAATATTGAATAAATTCGACTTCCAACCCAAACTTATCAAAAAAGACAAGGAGTGGTACTTCATATTCAAAAAAGTTAAACTCTTTCAAGATGAACTCTCAGTTCTGAATAACTATGCTCCAAACACTTGGGCATCCACATTCATTAAAGAAACTTTAGTAAACCTCAAAGCACACATTGCACTGCACACAATAATAGTGGGGACTTTAAGACCCCACTCTCATCAATGGACAGATCCTAGAAACAGAAACAAAACAGAAACAGAGTAAAACTAACAGAAGTTATGAAACAAATGTATTTAACAGATATCTACAAAACATTTTATCCTAAAACAAAAGGATATAACTTCTTCTCAGCACCACATTGTACCTTCTCCAAAATTGACCATATAATTGGTCAAAAAACAGGCCTCTACAGATACAAAATTATTGAAATTTTCCCATGCATCCTATCAGATCACCACAGAATAAGGCAGATCTTCAATGACAATATAAATAATAGAAAGCCAACGTTGCTATGGAAGCAAAACAACACTCTCCTCAATGATAACTTGGTCAAGGAAGAAATAAAGAAAGAAATTAAAGAATTTTTAGAGTCTAATGAAAATAAAGCCACAACATACTCAAACTTATGGGACACAATGAAAGTAGTCCTAAGAGGAAAACTCACAGCTCTGAGTGCAGCCAAAAAGAAACTAGAAAGAGAACACACTAGCTGCTTGACAGTAAACCTAAAAGCTCTAGAACAAAAGGAATCAAATTTACCCAAGAGGCGTAGATGGCAGGAAATAATCAAACTCAGGGATGAAATCAACCAAGTAGAAACAAAATGAAACTATACAAAGAAATAAACAAAGCAGGAGCTGGTTTTTCAGAAAATCAAGAAGATAGATAAACTCTTTGCCAAACTAACCAGAGGGCACAGGGACAGTATCCTAACTAACCAAATCAGAAATGAAAAGGGAGACATAACGACAGAACATGAGGAAATCCAAAGCATTTTCAGATACTATTACAAAAGGCTATACTCAACAAAATTGGAAAACCTGGATGAAATGAACAATTTTCTAGATAGTTACCAGGTACCAAACTTAAATCAGGATCAGATTAATGATCTAAACAGTTCCATATCCTCTAAAGAAATAGAAATAGTCATTAATAGTCTCTAAACTGAAAAAAGCCCAGGACCAGATGGGTTTAATGTAGAGTTATATCAGACCTTCAAAGAAGACCTGTTCCAATTCTCCTTAAACTATTCCAAAAAAATAGAAAAAGAAGGTCCACTATCCAATTCATTCTATGAAGCCACAATTACTCTGATACCTAATCCACATAAAGACCCAAATAAGAAAGAGAATTTCAGACCATTTTCTCTTATGAATATAGATGCAAAAATACTCAATAAAATTCTCCCAAACCAAATCCAAGAACACATCATAATGATCATTCATCCTGATCAAGTAGGCTTCATTCCACGGATGCAGAGATGGTTTAATATAATGAAACCCACCAAAGTAATCCACCATATAAACAAACTCAAAGAAAAAAAAATATGATCATTTCACTAGATGCTTAGAAAACATTTGACAAAATCTTTCACCCATTCAGGAAAAAAGTCTTGGAAAGATCAGGAATTCAAGGCCCAGACCTAAATATAACAAAAGCAATACACAGCAAACCAGTACCCAACATCAAACTAAATGGAGAGAAACTTGAAGCAAACGCACTAAACTCAAGAACTAGACAAGGCTGCCCACATTTCTCTCTACCTATTCAATATAGTACCTGAAGTCTTACCCAGAGCAATTAAACAACGAAAGGAGATCAAAGGGACACAAGTTGGAAAGGAAGAAGTCAAAATATCACAATTTTCAAATGATATAATAGCATATATAAGTGACCTAAAAATTCCACCAGAGAACTCCTAAACCTGATAAACAACTTCAGTGCAGTAGCTGAATATAAATTAACTCAAACAAATCAGTGGCATTTCTCTACACAAAGGATAAACATGCTGAGATAGATATTAGAGAAACAACACCATTCACAATATTCACATATAATATAAAATACTGTGGTGTGATTCTAACTAAGGTAGTGAAAGATCTGTATGATAAAAACTTCAAGTCTCTGAAGAAAGAAAATGAAGAAGATCTCAGAAGATGGAAAGATCTCCCATGCTCATGGATTGGCAGGATTAATATAGTCAAAATAGCTATCTTGCCAAAAGAAATCTACAGAGCCAATGCAATCCTCATCAAAATTCTAACTCAATTCTTCACTGAGTTAGAAAGGGCAATTTGCAAATTCATCTGGAATAACAAAAAACCTAGGATAAGAAAAACTGTTCTCAACAATAAAAGAACCTATGGTCGAATCACCATGCCTGACCTCAAGCAGTACTACAGAGCAATTGTGATAAAAACTGCATGGTACTGGTACAGGGACAGACAGGTAGATCAATGGAATAGAATTGAAGACCCAGAACTGAACCTACCCATCTATGGTCACTTTATCTTTGACATGGGAACTAAAACCATCCGCTGGAAAAAAAGACAGCATTTTCAACAAATGATGCTGACTCAACTGGCTGTTATCATACAGAAGAATTCTAATTGATCCATTCTTATCACCTTTTACAAAGCTCAAGTCTAACATGATCAAAGAACTCCACATAAAACCAGATTCACTGAAGCTTAAAGAGGAGAAAGTGGGGGAAAGCCTCAAATGTATGGGCACAGGGGAAAAAATTCCTGAACAGGACAGCAATGGCTTGTGCTTTAAGACCAAGAATTAACAAATGGAACCTCACAAAATTGCAAGTCTTCTGTAGGGCAAAAGATACTGTCAATAAGACAAAAAGACCACCAACAGATTGGGAAAGGGTCTTTACGAATCCTAAATCTGATAGGGGACTAATATCCAATATATACAAAGTACTCAAGAAGATGGACTCCAGAAAATCGAATTACCCTATTAAAAAATGAGGTACATAGCTAAACAAAGGATTCTCTACGGAGGAATACTGAATGGTTGAGAAGCAGCTGAAAAAATGTTCAACATCCTTAATCATCAGAGGAATGCAAATCAAAACAACCCTAAGATTCCACCTCACACCAGTCAGATTGTCTAAGATAAAAAAATTCAAGTGACAGCAGATACTGGTGAGGATGTGGAGAAAGAAGAAAACTCCTCCATTGCTGGTAGGATTGTAAGCTTGTACAACCACTCTGGAAATTAGTCTTGCAGTTCCTCAGTAAATTGGACATAGTATTACCAGAAGATCCACCAATTCCTCTCCTGGGCATATATCCAGAAGATATTCCAGCTTGTAATAAGGACACATCCTCCACTATGTTCTTTAGCAGCCTTATTTAAAATAGCCAGAAGCTGGAAAGAACCCAGATGTCCCTCAACAGAGGAATGGATAAAGGAAATGTGGTACATTTACCCAATGGAGTACTACTCAGCTATTAAAAACAATGAATTCATGAAATTCTTAGGCAAGTGAATAGAACTAGAAAATATCATCCTGACTGAGGTAACCCAATCACAAAAGAACACACATGATATATACTCGCTGATAAGTGGATCTTAGCCCAAAAACTTAGAATGCCCAAGATACAATTTGTAAAACACATGAAACTCATGAAGAAGGAAGACCAAAGTGGGGATACTGTTTTCCTTCATAGAATGGGGAACAAAATACCCATGGAAGGAGTTATAGAGACAATGTTCAGGGCTAAGACTAAGGAGTGACTATCCAGAGACTGACCCACCCAGGGACCATCCTATATACAACCACCAAACCCAGAAACTATTGCATATGTCAACAAGATTTTGCTGACAGGACCCTTATATAGTTCTCTCTTGTGAGGCTATGCCAGTGTCTGGCAAATACATAAGTGGATGCTCACAGCCATCTATTGGATGGAACACAGGGCCCCTAATGGAGGAACTAGAGAAAGTTCCCAAGGAGCTAAAATGGTCTGCAACCCTATAGGAGGAACAACAATATGAACTAACCATTAGTCAGCATCTGCCAGAGCTTGTGTCTCTAGTTGATAATGTAGCAGAGGATGGCTTAGTCGGCCATTAATGGGAGGAGAAGCCCTTGGTCTTAAGAAGATCATATGACCCAGTACAGGGGAATGACAGGGCCAGGAAGCAGGAGTAGGTGTGGTGGGGAACAGGTTTCAGGGAGGGTATAAGGGACTTTCAGGATAGCATTTGAAACGTAAATGAAAAAAAAATATCTAATTGAAAAAAAGAAAAAAGAAAAAATGAAGAGGAAACACAAAAATCTCTTAAAGAACTACAAGAAAATACAACCAATCAGGTGAAGGAATTGAACACAAGCATCCAGGATCTAAAAATGGAAGAAACAATAAAGAAATCACAAGAGAGACAACTCTGGAGACAGAAATCCTAGGAAAGAGGTCAGGAGTCATATATGAAAGCATCACCAACATAATAAAAGTGATAGAAGAAAGAATCTCAGGGGCAGAAGATACCATAGGAAATATTGACACAACAATCAAGGAAAATGCAAAATGCAAAAATCTCCTAATTCAAAATATCCAGTAAATCTAGGACACATTGAGAAGACCAAACTTAAGAATAATAGTTGTAGAGGATAGTGAAGGTTCCCAACTTAAAGGTCCAGTAAATATAATTCAGCAACATTAGGAAAGAAAACATCCCATATCAGAAAGAAAGAGATGTCCATAAACATAAAATAAATCTATAGAACTCCAAACAGATTGGATCAGAAAAGAAATTCCTCCTGCCACATAATAATCAAAATACCAAATGCACTAAACAAAGAAAGAATATTAAAAAGAAGTAAGGGAAAATGGTCAAGTAACATAAACGAAGACCTAACAGAATTACACCAGAATTCTCACCAGACTATGAAAGCCAGAAGATCCAGGGCAGATGTCATACAGACACTGAGAGAACACAAATGCCAGCCCAGACTACTATATTCAGCAAAATTCTCAATTATGATAGATAGAGAAATGAAAATATTCCATCATTAAAAACAAACTTACACAATATTTCTCCACAAATCCAGGCTGTCTAAGGATAATAAATGGAAAACACCAACAGAACGAGGGAAACAACACCCTAGAAAAAGCAAGAAAGTAATCTTTCAACAAACCTAAAAGAAAATATTTGTACAAACAATTCCACCTCTAACAACAACAATAATAGGAAGTAACAATCACTTTTCCTTAATATCTCTTAACATCAATGGACTCAATTTCCCAATAAAAAACATAGACTAACAGATTGGACCCAATATTTTGCTGTATGCAGGAAACCCACCTCAGTAACAGAGACAGATACTACCTCAGAGTAAAAGATGGAAAACAATTTTCCAAGAAAATTATCACAAGAAACAAGCTGGAGTAGCAATTCTAATATCGAATAAAACCGACTTTCAACAAAACTTATCAAAAAGAATAAGGAAGGACACTTCACATTGGTCAAAGGAAAAATCTAACAAGATGAACTCTCAATTCTGAACATTTCTGTTCCAAATGCAAGGGCACCAACATTCATTAAAGAAACTGTACTAAAGCTCATAGCACACATGGTACCTCACACAATACTAGTGGGAGACTTTAACACCACACTTTCATCAATGGAGAGATCATGGAAAAAGAAACTAAACAGAGACACAGTGAAGCTAACAGAAGTTATGAACCAAATGGATTTAAAAGATACCTATAGGACATTTCATCCTAAAGGAAAAGAATATACCTTCTCAGCACCTCATGGTACCTTCTCTAAAATTGGCCATATAATTGATCACACAACAGGTTTCAACAAATATAAGAAAAATGAAATAATCCCATGCATCCTAACAGATCACCACAGACTAAGTCTCCTCTTCAATAACAACAAAAACAACAGAGAGCCCATATATATGTGGAAGCTGGAGCTGACTCTCGTCAATGATAAATTGGTCAAGGAAGAAATAAAGAAAGACATTAAAGACATTTTAGAGTTTAATGAATATGAAGCTACAACATACCCATATTTATGGAACACAATGAAAGAAGTTCTAATAGGAAAACTCATAGTTCTGAGTACCTCCAAAAAGAAACTGGAGAGAGCATACACGAGCAGCTTTAAAGTACATCTGAAAACTCTAGAACAGTAAAAGAAAAAAAAAAGGAAAAAATACACCCAAGAGGAGTAGAGGACAAGAGATAATCAAACTCTTGGCTGAAATCAATGAAGTAGAAACAAATAGAACTATACAAAGAATCAACCAAACCAGTAGCAGGGTTTTGTTGTTGTTGTTGTTGATTGTTTGTTTGTTTTTTGTTTGTTTGTTTTGTTGTTGTTGTTATTTTGGAGAAAATCAACAGGATAGAAAAACTGCTACCCAGACTAACCAGAGGACACAGAGACATTATACAAAATTCCCATGGAAGGAGTAACAGAGACAAAGTGTGGAGCAGAGGCGGAAGGAATAACCATTCAGAGAGTGACCCACATGGGGATCTGTCCCATATACAACCACGAAACCCAGACACTATTGTGGATGCCAACAAGAGCTTGCTGACAGGAGCCTGATATAGCTGTCTCCTGAGAGGCTCTTCCAGTGTCTGATAAATTCAGAAGTGGATGTTCACAGTCATCCATTGGATGGAGCACAGGGTCCACAATGAAGGAGCTAGAGAAAGTATCCAAGGAGCTGAAGGGGGTTGCAGCCCCATAGAAGGAACAACAATATGAACTAACCAGTAACCCCAGAGCTCCCTGGGACTAAACTACCAATCAAAGAAAACACATGGTGGGACTCATGGCTCTTGCTGCATATATAGCAGACAATGGCCTAGTCGGTAATCAATGGGAGGAGCGGCCCTTGGTCCTGTGAAGGTTCTATACCAGTATAGGGGAATGCCAGGACCAGGAAGCAGGAGTGGGTGGGTTGGGGATCAAGGGGAAGGAGAAGGGAATAGGGGATTTTCCAATACTAGGAAAGGGGATAACATTGGAAATATAAATAAAGAAAATATCTAATAATTCCCCCCCAAAAGAAAGAAACAAAGAAAACAATACAAAGAATCAACAAAACCAAAAGCTGATTCTTTGAGACAATCAACAAGATAGGTAAATCCTTAGCCAAGCTAACTAAAGGGCCCAGAGGCAGTATGCAAATTAAGAAAATCAGAAATGAAAAAGGAAACAACAGAAATGAAGGAAATCCAAAAAATCATCAGATCCTATTACAAAAACCTATACTCAACAATACTGGAAAATCTAGATTAAATGGGTGGTTTTCTAGACAGATGCCACTTAACAAAGTTAATTAAGTAAATTAAGAACAGGTAAACTAAACTGACCCATATCCCATAAAAATAGCAGAATTCATTAAAAACCTCCCAACCAAAAAAAGCCCAGGGCCAGATGGATTTAGTGCAAAATTCTACCACTCCTCAAGCTATTCCGTAAAGTAGAAACAGAAAGAACACTCCCTAATTCGTCCTATGAAGTCACAATTACTCTGATTCATAAGCCACACAAGTATGCAACAAAAAGGGAGAACTTTAGACCAATCTAGTGTATCAATATCAATCCAAAAATATTCAATAAAATTCTCACAAAATGAATCCAAGAACACATTCAAATCATCATTTACTTTGGTAAAGTAAACTTCATCATAGGGATGCAAGATTGGTTCAATATATAAAAACCCGCTAGCAAAATCCACTATATAAACAGAAACTCAAAGAAAAAAAATCACATGATCATCTCCTTATCTGAAAAAAAAATTGACAAAATACAACACCCCTTCATTTTAAAAGTACTGTAAAGATCAGGAATTTAAGGCCCATACCTTAACATAACAAAAACAATACATAGCAAACCAACAACCAATATCAAATTAAATGGAAAGCTACTTGAAGCAATTCCTCTAAAATAAAAAAAGACAAGGATGCCCACTCTTCCCATATCTATTCAATATAGTACTCAAAGTGCTAGCTAGAACAATAAGACAAGAAAAAGATCAAGGGGATATAAATTGGCAAAGAAGAAATAAAACTATCATTATTTGCAAATGATATGATAGTATACATAAGTGAAACCAAAAACTCTACCACAGATACTCCCCAGCTGATAAACAACTTCAGTGAAGTGGACAGATATAAAATTAACTCAAATAAAAAAAAGTAATCTTCCTTTATACAAATGATAAGCAGGCTGAGAAAGAAATTAGGGAAAAAATTCCCTTCACAATAGCCACAAATAATAAAAAATATCTTGGGGTAACTTTAACCAAACTAGTGAAAGATCTGTATGCCCATTTCAAGTCTATCAGGAAAAAAATTGAAGATCTCAAAAAATGGAGAGATCTCCCATGCTCACGGATTGAGAGAATTAACATAGAAAAAATGGCCATTCTACCAAAGATAATGTACAGATTCAATTCAGTTCCCATCAAAATCCCAGCACAATTCTTCAAAGACATGGAAAGAACAAGTCTCAAATTCATCTGGAAAGGAAAACAAAACAAAACAAAACAAAACAAAACAAAACAAAACAAAACAAAAACAAAAACAGAATAGTGAAAACAATACTTAACAATAAAAGAATGGCTGGGGGAAATCATCATCCCTGACTTCAAGTTTTACAACAGAGCAATAGCGATAAAACAACAACAACAACAACAACAACAACAAAAACAACTAACCAAACAAAACAACAACAACAACAACAAAAACTGCATGGTATTGGTTCAGAGACAAGCACGTTGACCAATGGAATAAAATAGAAGACCCATAAATAAAACCTCACACTTATGTGCGCTTGATCTTTGCCAAAAAAAAAAAAAAAAAAAAAAAAAAAAAAAAAAAAGCATCTTCAACAAATGGTGTTGTTCTAATTGGCTGTTGATATGTAGAAAAATAAAAATAGAACCGTATTTCTCACCTTGCACAAAACTTAAGTCCAAATGGATCAAGTTCCTCAACATAAAACCTGATACACTGAATGTAATAGAAGAGACATTGGGAAAGAGCCTTGAACTCATTGGCACAGAGGGAAATTTCCTAAATAGAACTCCAATGGCTCATGATCTAAGATCAAGAATTGATAAATTGGACCTCATGAAACTGCAAAGCTTCTGTAAGGCAAATAACATATCCAATAACACAAATCAGCAACCAGAGATTAGGAAAATATCTTCAGTAATCCCAGATCCAATAAAAAGCAAATATCCAAAATGTATAAAACAAATTATCCAATCAAAAATTAGGTTTAGAATTAAACTGAGAGTTCACAACTAAGGAATCTTGAAATGGTTGAGAAAAAACTTAAAGAAATGTTCAATGTCCTTAGTGATTATAGAAATGCAGATCAAAACGACCCTGAGATTCTCCTTACACCAGTCAAAATGGCTAAAATCAAAACTTCAGGTGACAGCACATATTGGTGAAGATATGGAGAAAGGGAAACACTTCTCCACTGCTGGTAGGATTGCAAGCTGGTCCATCCACTCTGGAAATCAACCTGGAGGATCCTCAGAAAATTGGAAATAGATCTACCCAGCAATAACACTCTTAGGAATGTACTCAAAAAACTGCCCCACCATGCCACAGGGTCTAGTGTTCCACTATGTTCATAGAGGCCTTGTTTGTGATAACCAGAAACTGGAAACAACCCAGATGTTCCACAACAAAAGATTGGATACAGAATATGTGGTACATTTACACAATGGGATACTTATCAGCTATCATGAATGGGGACATTCTGAGTTTTGCAGGCAAATGGCTGGAACCAGAAAATATCATCCTGAGTGAGTTAAAGGACATGCATGGTATGTACTCACTAATAGGTGGATATTAGAAAAAAAAAAAAGTACAGAATACTCAAGATAGAGTCTACAGAACTCAGAAAGGTCAACAAGCTGAAGAGCCCAAGTGAGAATGCTTCAGTTCCTCTTGGCAGGGAGAAGAAATTAATGAAAAGCAGGGAAGGAGGGATATGGGAGGGAAAAGGGATTGGCGTGTCGGAATGGGCAACATGATTGGGCATTGGGTGAGGGAAAAGGACTGAAATTCCTGAGGGCCATCAGATAGAATGGAAACAGGCAACCTTGAGAGGTAGGAGTTTGGGGCCACCCTCCAGAATATATCAGTGACCTGGGAGGTGAGAGACTCTCATGACTCAAAGAGAGGGGGCTTAGATAAAATGCCCTATATTGGGGAGAGGGAACTTGTATAGCCCACCTCCAGCAGAAAGACAAGGCATCAAGTGAGGGATGGAGTTACCATCCCACAGTTAAAGCTCTAACCTATAGTTGATCTTGTCTGAAAGAATAGAAGGGATGGAAATGGGGAGGTGCTGGAGGAAAAGAAGGTCCAGGGACATGTCCAAAGTGGGATCCAGCTCAACGGGAGGCTCCAAGACCTGACACTATTAAGGTGGTTATGGAGTGTTCACAAAAAGGGACCTATCATGACTGTCCTCCAAAAGACCTAATAAGAAGCTGAAAGAGCCAGATGTAGATATTTGCACCCAACCAGTGGACAGAAGATGCTGACCACTGTGGTTGAATTAGGGTAAAGCTGGAAGAAGCTAAGGAGGAGGGCAACCCTGAAGGAGGACCATCAGTCTCAATTAACCTGGACCCCCAAGACTTCTCAGATAGAGGAACACCAACCAGGCAGCATACACCAGCTGATATGAGGCCCCCAACACATATATAGCAGAGGACTGCCAGGTCTGGGTTTATTCAGAGAAGATTCACCTCACCCTCAAGAGACTGGAGGTCCCAGGGAATTTAGAGGTCTAGTTGGGTAGGGGTTGGGGTGGGGACATGAAGACAGGAGTATCAGAGAGGAGGTATGGGATGTGGAACAGTCAGAGAATGGCCTGGAGGGGAAGAAAATCTGGAGTTTATTTTTAAAAAGAATAAAATTGTCACCTATTGTTGGTGAATGCTAGTATCATACAGCATACTGAATGATGTTTACTCTTTTGAGAACTTACAACTGTGTTAACTGTTATTTTGCAATCGCTATATAAAACTACCTTATGTTTTAACTTCCTAAAAGAGATAACACTGGCTTTGTTTGTATCTTGTCTCCAGGGACTAAGCCAGAGCATGAGTTCTAGTGGTAGTTTAGTTACTACATTTTATCCATACTCACTAATTGGATTTATCAGTGAATGAGGAATATATCTTTTTTTATATATATATTTTTATTACATATTTTCCTCAATTACATTTCCAATGCTATCCCAAAAGTCCCCCATAGCGCCCCCCACTTCCCTACCCACCCATTCCCATTCTTTTGGCCCTGGCATTCCCCTATATTGGGGCATATAAAGTTTGCAAGTCCAATGGGCCTCTCTTTCCATTGATGGCCGACTAGGTCATCTTTCGATACATATGCAGCTAGAGACAAGAGCTCCGGGGTTCTGGTTAGTACATCATGTTGTTCCAATAATAGGGTTGCAGATCCCTTTAGCTCCTTGGGTACTTTCTCTAGCTTCTCCATTGGGAGCCCTGTGATACATCCAATAGCTGACTGTGAACATCCACTCCTGTGTTTGCTAGGCCCTGGCATCATCTCACAAGAGGCAGCTATATTTGGGTCCTTTCAGCAAAATCTTGCTAGTGTATGCAATGGTGTCAGCGTTTAGAAGCTGATTATGGGATGGATCCCTGGATACGGCAGTCTCTAAATGGTCCATCCTTTCATCACAGCTACGAACATTGTCTCTGTAACTCCTTCCCTGGGTGTTTTGTTCCCAATTGTAAGAAGGTGCACAGTGTCCACACTTTGGTCTTCATTCTTCTTGAGTTTCATGCGTTTAGCAAATTGAAACTTATATCTTGGGTATCCTAAGTTTTGGGCTAATATCCACTTATCAGTGAATACATATTGTGTGAGTTCTTTTGTGATTGTGTTACTTCACTCAAGATGATGCCCTCCAGGACCATCCATTTGGCTAGGAATTTCATAAATTCATTCTTTTTAATAGCTGAGTAGTACTCCATTGTGTAAATGTACCATAATTTCTGTATCCATTCCTCTGTTGAGGGACATCTGGGTTCTTTCCAGCTTCTGGCTATTATAAATAGGGCTGCTATGAACATAGTGGAGCATGTGTCCTTTTTACCAGTTGGGACATCTTCTGGATATATGCCCAGGAGAGGTATTGCTGGATCCTCAGGTAGTACTATGTCCAATTTTCTGAGGAACCGCCAGACTGATTTCCAGAGTGGTTGTACAAGCTTGCAATCCCACCAACAATGGAGGAGTGTTCCTCTTTCTGCACATCCTCGCCAGCATCTGCTGTCACCTGAATTTTTGATCTTAGCCATTCTGACTGGTGTGAGGTGGAATCTCAGGGTTGTTTTGATTTGCATTTCCCTGATGATTAAGGATGTTGAACATTTTTTCAGGTGCTTCTCTGCCATTCGGTATTCCTCAGGTGAGAATTCTTTGTTCAGTTCTGAGCCCCATTTTTTAATGGGGTTATTTGACTTTCTGGAGTCCACCTTCTTGAGTTCTTTATATATATATTGGATATTAGTCCCTTATCTGATTTAGGATAGGTGAAGATCCTTTCCCAATCTGTTGGTGGTATTTTTGTCTTATTGATGGTGTCTTTAGCCTTGCAGAAGCTTTGTAGTTTCATGAGGTCCCACTTGTCAATTCTCGATCTTACAGCACAAGCCATTACTGTTCTATTCAGGAATTTTTCCCCTGTGCCCATATCTTCAAGGCTTTTCCCCACTTTCTCCTCTATAAGTTTCAGTGTCTCTGGTTTTATGTGAAGTTCCTTGATCCACTTAGACTTGACCTTAGTACAAGGAGATAGGAATGGATCGATTCACATTCTTCTACATGTTAACAACCAGTTGTGCCAGCACCATTTGTTGAAAATGCTGTCTTTCTTCCACTAGATGTTTTTAGCTCCCTTGTCGAAGATCAAGTGACAGTAGGTGTGTGGGTTCATTTCTGGGTCTTCAATTCTATTCCATTGGTCTATTTGTCTGTCACTATACCAGTACCATGCAGTTTTTTTTTTTATCACAATTGCTCTGTAGTAGAGCTTTAGGTCCGGCATGGTGATTCACCAGAGGTTCTTTTACCCTTGAGAAGAGTTTTTGCTATCCTAGGTTTTTTGTTATTCCAGATGAATTTGCAGATTGCACTTTCTAAATCATTGAAGAATTGATTTGGAATTTTGATGGGGATTGCATTGAATCTGTAGATTGCTTTTGGCAAGATAGCCATTTTTACAATGTTGATCCTGCCAATCCATGAGCATGGGAGATCTTTCCATCTTCTGAGATCTTCTATAATTTCTTTCTTCAGAGACTTGAAATTTTTATTATACAGATCTTTCACTTCCTTAGGTAGAGTCACGCCAAGATATTTAATATTATTTATGACTATTGAGAAGGGTGTTGTTTCCCTAATTTCTTTCTCAGCCTGTTTATTCTTTGTGTAGAGAAAGGCCATTGATTTGTTTGAGTTAATTTTATATCCAGCTACTTCACCGAAGCTGTTTATCAGGCTTAGGAGTTCTCTGGTGGAATTTTTAGGGTCACATATATATATACTATCATATCATCTGCAAAGAGTGATATTTTGACTTCATCTTTTCCAATTTGTATCCCTTTGATCTCCTTTTGTTGTCGAATTGCTAGGCTAGGGCTTCAGTACAATGTTGAATAGGTATGGAGAAAGTGGACAGCCTTGTCTAGTCTCTGATTTTAGAGGGATTGCTTCAAGCTTCTCACCATTTACTTTGATGTTGGCTACTGGTTTGCTCTAGATTGCTTTTATCATGTTTAGGTATGGGCCTTGAATTCCTGATCTTTCCAAGACTTTTATCATGAATGGGTATTGGATCTTGTCAAATGCTTTTTCCGCATCTAACGAGATGACCATGTGGTTTTTGTCTTTGAGTTTGTTTATATACTATATTACGTTGATGGATTTCCGTATATTGAACCATCCCTGCATCCCTGGGATGAAACCTACTTGGTCAGGATGGATGATTGTTTTGATGTGTTCTTGGATTCGGTTAGCAAGAACTTTATTGAGGATTTTTGCATCAATATTCATAAGGGATATTGGTCTGAAGTTTTCTATCTTTGTTGCTTCTTTTTGTGGTTTAGGTGTCAGAGTAATTGTGGCTTCATAGAATGAGTTGGGTAGAGTACCTTCTGTTTCTATTTTGTGGAATAGTTTGTGAAGAACTGGGATTAGATCTTCTTTGAAGGTCTGATAGAACTCTGCACTAAACCCATCTGGTCCTGGGCTTTTTTTAGTTGGGAGACTATTAATGACTGCTTCTATTTCTTTGGGGGATATAGGGCTGTTTAGATCATTAACCTGATCTTGATTCAACTTTGGTACCTGGTTTCTGTCTAGGAACTTCTCCATTTCATCCAGGTTCTCCAGTTTTGTTGAGTATAGCCTTTGGTAGAAGGATCTGATGGTGTTTTGGATGTCTTCAGGATCTGTTGTTATGTCTCCTTTTTCATTTCTGATTTTGTTAATTAGGATGCTTTCCCTGTGCCCTCTAGTGAGTCTGGCTAAGGGTTTATCTATCTTGTTGATTTTCTCAAAGAACCAGCTCCTTGATTGGTTGATTCTTTGAATAGTTCTTCTTGTTTCCACTTGGTTGATTTTGTCCCTTAGTTTGATTATTTCCTGCCATCTTCTCCTCTTGGGTGAATTTGCTTCCTTTTGTTCTAGTGCTTTTAGGTATGTTGTCAAGCTGCTAATGTGTGCTCTCTCTAGTTTCCTTTTGGAGGCACTCAGAGCTATGAGTTTTCCTCTTAGAAATGCTTTCATTGCGTCCTATAAGTTTGTGTATGTTGTGGCTTCATTTTCATTGAACTCTAAAAAGTCCTTAGATTCTTTCTTTATTCCTTCCTTGACCAAGGTATCATTGAGAAGAGTGTTGTTCAGTTTCCACGTGAAGGTTGGCTTTCTATTATTTATTTTGTTATTGAAGATCAGCCTTAGTCCATGGTGATCTGATAGAATGCATGGGACAATTTCAATATTTTTGTATCTGTTGAGGCCTGTTTTGTGACCAATTATGTGGTCAATTTTGGAGAAGGTACCATGAGGTGCTGAGAAGAAGGTATATCCTTTTGTTTTAGGATAGAATGTTCTGTAGATATCTGCCAGATCCATTTGATTCATAATTTCTCTTAGTTTCTCTGTGTCCCTGTTTAGTTTCTGTTTCCATGATCTGTCCATTGGTGAAAGTGGTATGTTGAAGTCTCCCACTATTATTGTATGAGGTGCAATGTGTGCTTTGAGATTTACTAAGGTTTCTCTAATGAATGTGGCTGCCTTTGTATTTGGAGCATAGATATTCAGGATTGATAGTTCCTCTTGGAGGATTTTACCTTTGATGAGTATGAAGTGTCCCTCCCTGTCTTTTTTAATGACTTTGGGTTGGAAGTCAATCTTATCAGATATTAGAATGGCTACTCCAGCTTGTTTCTTCATACCATTTGCTTGGAAAATTGTTTTCCAGCCTTTCATTCTGAGGTAGTGTCTATCTTTTTCTCTGAAATGAGTTTCCTGTAAGCAGCAAAATGTTGGGTCTTGTTTGTGTAGCCATTTTGTTAGTCTATGTCTTTTTATCGGGGAGTTGCGTCCATTGATATTAAGAGATATTAAGGAAAAGTAATTGTTGTTTCCTGTTATTTTTGTTGTTAAAGTTGGCATTCTGTTCTTGTGGCTGTCTTCTTTTAGGTTTTTTGAGGGATTACCTTCTTGTTGTTTCTAGGGCGTGGTTCCTGTCCTTGTATTGGTTTTTTTTTCTGTTATTATCCTTTGAAGGGCTGGATTCGTGGAGAGATAATGTGTGAATTTGGTTTTGTCGTGGAATACTTTGGTTTCTCCATCTATGTTAATTGAGAGTTTGGCTGGGTATAGTAGCCTGGGCTGGAATTTGTGTTCTTTTAGTGTCTGTATAACATCCGTCCAGGATCTTCTGGCTTTCATAGTCTCTGGTGAAAAATCTGGTGTAATTCTGATAGGCTTGCCTTTATATGTTACTTGGCCTTTTTCTCTTACTGCTTTTAGTATTCTATCTTTATTTAGTGCATTTGTTGTTCTGATTATTATGTGTTGGGAGGTATTTCTTTTCTGGTCCAGTCTATTTGGAGTTCTGTAGGCTTCTTGTATGTTCATGGGCATCTATTTCTTTAGATTTGGGAAGTTTTCTTCTATAATTTTGTTGAAGATGTTTGCTGGTCCTTTGAGTTGAAAATCTTCATTCTCATCCACTCCTATTATCCGTAGGTTTGGTCTTCTCATTGTGTCCTGTATTTCTTGGATGTTTTGAGTTAGGATCTTTTTGCATTTTACATTTTCCTTGATTGTTGTGCCGATGTTCTCTATGGAATCTTCTGCACCTGAGATTCTCTCTTCCATCTCTTGTATTCTGTTGCTGATGCTGGTATCTATGGTTCCAGATTTCTTTCCTAGGGTTTCTATCTCCATTGTTGCCTCATTTTGGGTTTTCTTTATTGTGTCTACTTCCCTTTTTAGATCTAGTATGGTTTTGTTCATTTCCATCATCTGTTTGGATGTGTTTTCCTGTTTTTCATTAAGGACTTCTACCTGTTTGATTAGGTTTTCCTGTTTTTCTTTAAGGATTTGTAACTCTTTAGCAGTGTTCTCCTGCAATTCTTTAAGGGATTTTTTGTGCTTCCTCTTTACTGTCTTCTACCTGTTTACCAGTGTTCCTTTGTGTTTCTTTAAGTGTGTTATTAAAGTCCTTCTTGAAGTCCTCTACCATCATCAGGAGATATGCTTTTAGATCCGTGTCTATCTTTTCCGGTGTGTTGGGGTACCCTGGACTGGGCAAAGTGGGAGTGCTGGGTTCTGATGATGGTGAGTGGTCTTGGTTTCTGTTATTAAGATTATTACGTTTACCTTTCGCCATCTGGTAATCTCTGGGGTTAGTTGTTGTCGTTGTCACTGTTTAAAGATTGGAGCAGAAGCTGTGTTCCACTCACCAGCAGTCTCAAAATTCTGTGGCGGGGGTCGTGGGTAGCTGGCGGTACCCCGGTGCTGGTCCAGCTGGAAGAGGCCTGTGGTCCTACTCAGGCCAGTTTTCCGCTTCCCTAACTAATGCAGTCTCAGGTCCCGCGCGCAATTGGATTGGAGCAGAAGCTGTGTTCCACTCACCAGAAGTCTTAAGATCCTGTGGCGGGTGTTGTGGGTAGCTGGCTAGTGTCAGCTGACCCTGCGCCCTAGCTATCCCTGTGCTTTTCTGACCGGAAGAGGCTTGTGGCCCTACGTAGGCCGGATTTCTCCCTCCCCAACCAAAGCAGTCTCAGGTCCCGAGTGATTGGACTGGAGCAGAAGCTGTGTTCCACTCACCAGCAGTCTCAAAATCCTGTGGCGGGGATAGTGGGTAGCTGGAGGGTGTCAGCCGACCCTGCGCTCTAGCTACCCCGGTGCTGATCCGGCTGGATGAGGCCTGTGGCCCAACTCAGGCCGGTTTCTGCTTCCCTAACTAATGCAGTCTCAGGTCCAGCGCGCAATTGGATTGGAGCAGAAGCTGTGTTCCACTCACCAGAAGTCTTAAGATCCTGTGGCGGTGTTGTGTGTAGCTGGCGAGTGTCCGAGGAATATATCTTAAAGCTTTTATAGTACAGAATTAGGAACAAGACAATGCTGAAAATAACTTCCATACTTACCCATGGCATGATGCAACAAATGTTTATAATATTTAAGTACATTAATTAATAATAATTTATACTTTTTTTCTTTAGTTGTGTTAATACTCTGGAAATGCCTTGAACTGTAAATGGCAGGAATTGATGGAATCCTGGTTTACCTAAGTCTAAAATATTTTACATTCATGTCCCTTCATTATTGGAACACCAGATTTTTTTTATTGTTAAACTGTATAATTTAACCTTTTCTTCCTAGATTTTAAGTACTTAAAGTATTAACAAAGGTACCTGACTGTCTCAATAAAGGAACTAAAATATGCCTGATGAGATGTTCATGCCCCAGGATAGTACAGGCATTGTGTTGACAATCAAAGCTTTGGTAACTTCATGAGTGCAGTGTCTATAGGCTTCTTTGGATGCCTATATCCCCATCCTCTGGCTCTTTTGTTCCTTCTAAGCCTTGGAGCACAGTAGCACTTGTGTTGGTCTGTGCTACAACTTACTCTTGGAAATGTTGTTCATTTGGCAGTTTCTACTAACATACTACATTTGAAAGTATATTTCAGCTTTTTAGTTTTCATTTATAAGCTAAAGGAAATAAAGTAAAATAATCTATTTTGATATGTGGTCCTATATATTTTAACAATTTTGTATATTTGACTGGCATCCTTGTATTTAAGATACACAGAATTATGACCCCACAATGGCTTGCTTGCTGTGTCATCTTGAATCCTAACACTGGCAGTACTAATGTGCTCTTTCATGTGACTTGACTTTTATTTGAGAATGATGAATAGCATCCTCTAGTGAAAAACCTTTGAGACTGGCTTCATTCACACAGTATAATGCTACTGAAAATATCTTTGAGGGGCATCCAAGTTGCTCTGAATATTCTGTATTCCTTTTTGTTTCTGAATGATATTCTATTCCACAGATTAATCAGTTGCTTGTCCATTTGCCTATTGAAAGACATTGGTGAATAAAACTGCTATGTAGGAGTGGTTCTGGCTTGAAATTCATTCAACTTAGCATTGTTCAACTTCACCAAAGTTCAGAATTGCTCAATCATGAAAAAAGCTGTTCTTCAGTTCAGAATTGGGTTCTCTTCCAGGCAGCTGACCAGTGGCATGATCCTTTTTCTCCAGATTGTCGGAAATATTTTTTAATAGGCAGGCTTTCTGATCTGTATGTATCAAGCTGAGTATGGCCAGGGGTATGTATGTCTCTTTACATCCTCTGTGGTGACTCTGTGAAGATAACAAATATTCATGGAGAGAGAGTCCATGCTCATATTTCCAAGGGCTTTCCAAATAAATCATCTTCATATCTAAACAAATTGTTTATCAATGTTGTTTTTAATTTTTTATGCATTTGTAATTCCATTTGTTTACTTATCTACCTTTGTGGGTAAATTTGTGAGCCTTGGATTGCATAGATGCCATAGGACAACATTTAAAATTTATATTTTTTTACACTGTATGTCTCTCTGTGTGTATGTGTGTAACAGTATGTATACATTTTTATATATGAAAGATTCACAATCTTTTCCTTCCAATCTGTGTGACCTGGAGATCAATTTTAAGGCATCAGTCTTGGTCACAGTCAGGTTTATTCACTGAGTCATCTCTCTAATCCTTAGTCAATAGCCTTTTTGAGTGTTCATTAATGAATGAAAAAAAGTATGAGGAAAAGTAGTCTGACATCTTAATTTCAGCTTGTAGAATTTGAACCAACAAAGAACTAATATGTTCCTACATACTAGTCCCATAGAAACTCTAAGGTTATATGGTTCATCTTAAGCCAATACATTTATAGGAACTGGAGTGCCAAAAGAAAATGGACATTATATCATACAGGGTTTTGTTAGTTTGTTTTGAAATATAAAATTTTGAATCAATATGTCTATAATAACTTCTTAAGTAATTGTGTTGAAAATTCTATTGAAGTGAAAGTCCAGTGTTTACCTTTGTTTAACTTGTTACTTCTATTCCAGGGGAAAATCTCTTGTCTCAGGCTATTATGAGGTTTTCAGGGTTTTTTTTTTTTTAATCAGCCATTTCCTTTTAACTCAGGTACAAAACTTTCTCCCCCCTTTTCTCTCTACTCGGGAGGGAGTATTTAAGCTTTAATCATCATCTGATTCTTTCTATGTGTTTCATATTTTATGTTTCCTGTGGATATGTACATTTTAAATGAGTATGAAAATGTATTTCTTGTTAATTTGCCAATTCCAGTTCATTTCATCAAGGCTTTCAAGGACATACAAGATTGTAACCTGGTACAAGGTGTACACATATCTATGCTAAGATAACCAAGATGGGAGAGAGCACTGGGTTTCTAGAGTGCAAGGAGTTTACTGTAACAGAAGATACTAAATGAAGAGAGGACAATGAAGAAGGCATTTGCTGGACAGAAAAGAAGGAATCATGAAAACTATCTCTGCAATTTAAAAAATAATGAAAGTTAATGGCTACAGATCTTCAGGCTCTACCAAACTCACCTCACCAAGAGACTTGACTTAGTTAGTGTTTTACTGCTGTGAACAGACATCATGACCAAGGCAACTCTTATAAGGACACCATTTAATTGGGGCTGGCTTATAGGTTCAGAGGTTCAGTCCATTATCATCAAGGTGGGAGCATGAAAGTTTCCAAACAGGCATGTTGCAGGAGGAGCCAAGACTTCTACATCTTCATCTGGAAGCTGTTATCAGAATAATGTCTGCCAGGCAGTTATTATGAGAGTCTTAAATCCCATACCCACAGTGGCACACCTTTTTCAAGGCCACACCTACTCCAACAAGCACATACCTTCTAATAGTGCCACTTTTGGGGCTGAGCATATACAAACCATTATATTTCACTCCCTGGACCTCATATGCTTGTTCAGTCATATGAGTCTATGGGATCCATACCTAAATGTGGCATAATGCAAAATACTTTTAGATATACTTCAAAAGTCCCCATAGTTTAGCCGTCTTATCAGTGTTAAAAGTCCAAAGTCCAAAGTCTCTTCTGAGATTCATACAATCACTTAAATGTAATCCCCAAAGCAAGAAAGGAAACCAGCTGGGCAAACTCCAACCCCTGCAACTCCTTGTCTGATTTCAAAGCAGTCTTCAGGTCTCCAACTTTTTTTCATCTTGTTGACTGCAATAAACTTTTTTCTCCTGGCCTGCTTCCACTCCCTGTTAGCAGTTTTCCTAAGCAGATAGCCCATGGCTCTGGCATCTATAACATCTTGAAGTCTCCAAGACAACTTTAACGTTACTGTTTCTTGTTTCAATATCTGGGATCCACACATGATCTTCTGAGCTCCTCCAAAGGGCTGGCATCACTTCCCTATCTCTGTTGTCAATAGCACTCTAAGCTCAGGTTAACCCACTCTACTGCTGCTGCTGGTCTGAGAAACCAACCAATGGTACTGGCATTTCCCATACACTGTGTTCTGATGTTTCAACAAAGCTTCACTAATAGCCTCTCATAGACTCTCTTCATGGTACCAAACTTCAAATCATTTGCATGGTCGCCTCAGTCCTGGACCATAAGCTCCAAATAAGAATAAACTTTCTCCAATGTCCTTCCATGTCCTCTCCCAGTGCCAACCTTCAGCTATTCTTACTGACCCCTTCATGCCTTAGAAACCAATAACACTTTGGTGACTCTTACACATTTCCAAGGACATCTGCAGCATGAGGTACAACCTTGGATATCTCTGGAACACAGTTTCTTTGTGGTCTCAGAAAATACTACCTAGATTTCATCTCAGTGATGCTGTCCTCTTCTTAATCACCACTAATTTCTTAGCTTCAGCTAACCAGCATCAATTGTCCCAGTAGTACCTTCTATTCTGGACTTTAAAGTCAGAGCCATGTGGCCAAACTGCTGGTTTTTGCTGCTTACTGGGGCTGGAACAAGGTCTCCTTATTTTATTACATTATCAGCAGCTTTCTGTTTTCCAACTCCTTCACTGCTTAAGCTTGACTATCCTGTAACTTGCTCTGTAGACTGACTTTGGACTCAGATATGTGCATGCTTGTATCCTAAACATTTGGATTAAAGGTGTGGTCTACTGAGCATGAATTTAAGTTTTACTTCACCTAGAATTTACACTGTTCTGGGCTGGCCTTGTACTCAGAGATCTTCTCCTTACCTCCTGTACTATCATGCTTAAACCTAAGTTGAGTTCGGTGGGATCTGGCACAAGGTTACTACTCCCTTAATTTAATTTAATATCCTTGAATACAGGATTCAGTTGTATTTCACTTTCTGGGGCCCCTTTAATATTCTAACCACATATTTTAGGTATTTTCTTTCTTAGCTTGCTATGATTGTTTAATATGTTCTTTATGTGACTTAGCCAGAGAACAAAGTCTATGATGGGAGTTTCTGAGACTTCCTTTGTCAGGGCAATTTATCTGAGTCTCTTATCCTTAGCTTCAAATAGACTCCAGACAAAGGCAAAAAGTAGCCAAGTTCTTCACCAAAATACCACAAAACAGTCTCTGGGCCACATTTTGAAATTCTCCACTGAAACCTCTTCAGCCAGGTCCATACAATTCAAATCACTCTCAGGAGTATTCCATATTCCTACCAGGATAGCCCATTAAGACCCATTTAATGCATACTGCTGCTTTCCAAATCCAATGTCCCCAAATCGACATTCTTTCAAACAAAATATAGTCAGTCCTATCACATCAGTAATTGAGTCCTTAGTACTAGCTCTGTCTTACTTAGGGTTTTGTTGTTGTGAACGGACAGCATGACCAAGGCAACTCTTATAAAGAAAACATTTAATTGGGGCTGGGTTACAGGTTTAGAGGTTCAGTAGATTATCATCAAGGTGGGAGCATGCCAGTGTCCAGACAGGCATAGTACAGGAGGAGCTGAGAGTTCTACATCTTCATCAAAAGGCTGCAAGTAGAATACTAGTTACCAGGCACTTAGGATGTGGGTTTTAAAGCTGATACCCACGGTGATACACTTTCTCCAACAAGGCCACACCTACTGTAATAGGGGCATACCATCTAATAATGACACACCCTGGGCCAAGCATATACAAACCATTTTAAGACTCAAGACAGAAAACAATTACACTCAATTTAGAATTACATTGCTAAATACAGAACCAGAAACGAGAAACCATTTTTTTTTTTTTTTTTTTTTTACTTTTGGTATTGTACGTGAAAGATGAAATCTGATTTTGCATTTTCTTATCCTGTTTTCAATAAATGATTTTGAGTAATTTCCTTATAGTGAGATATTACTTGTCTGCTTTAAAATACTTATTGTTATTATTATTTTACTTTTCTACCTTGGTGGTAAGAAAACTGGAAATCAGATAGGATGATGGGTGTGTGAGTAAAGCTTGTCATGCAAATATGAGAGCCCATGTTTGACTCCTCCCAACCTATGTAAAAGCCAGACCCAGTCTCACAAGCATGTGTAATCTCAGAGATCCTATAGTGAGACAATAGGTGGACATCAGAGAGTTCCAAGAAGTTGTACATACATAGCATCAAAATGACAAAAAGACTCCAGCCCCCAAAAATATGGACAATGAATAATAGCATCTGAAATTGTCCTCTGACCTCTACACCAATATCATGACACACATAGACACATACACACACATATACTACACACACACACACACACACACACACACCCCAGAAACTAGAGAAATGCATAATTCATCCATTGCTATACATAAAATAATCAGCAAGTTGACAATGTCAATCTGAAAGAACAGATTCTAATATCCAAGACAAGCAAAACTCTCCTTTTCAATTGATGCCTTATGATTCTGAGCATTGGATGAAAATCTTAGATTAATTTAGTAAAATCTAAGTATGTCTAAAAAGAATGTATGTGAACAGAAATTGATGTGATACATTATGGGTCTCAGTAGGTGTAGAAAAAAGTTCTGGATCTTACATAGCACACAACTTTGCTATTAGACCTCAAGGATTAATAGAAAGCAAAGTAACAGTGTAAAAGAAATAGAATAAAACCATTTTGGGATACAACAACATCACCAGCCAAAGAAGATTCTCAAGGTTTCATGTGAGAATATCTAAGGTATTGACTCTTGAAAAACAACTCCTGCAAAGGGTCAGTGAAGCATCTTTGGACCATCACAGATGGCTGTTAGAGGTAGAGCCAGTGGATGTAGTGTTCCTTCTTAATAATAATAATACAAGAAAAAATATGCTTCTTCTTCTCCCTTTTCTCCTTTTTCTTTCTTTCTTTCTTTCTTTCTTTCTTTCTTTCTTTCTTTCTTTCTTTCTTTCTTTCTTTCTTTCTTTTCTTTTTTGCCCATCCTCTCCAATTCTATGTTTTTATTTTATTTAACACACCATTCAAAATTTTGTCTGCACCATTGCTACAGACATTAAAATAGAATTGTGGCTTGCCAGTCTTGGAAAGCTTTGAATGTTGTGTGAAGAATTTGGCTCCTACCTCACTCTCCCACTTCTCAGTAAGGAAGGATGTTTCATTCAACCATTATTATAATTCAAACCATTTCAGATTCTTATGTCATTCTTAGTAAATCCATATAGAAAGAGAGGAAAAGTAAATGACTTTTTCTATCATTTATCTGAAAACTAAAATATACCATGTTAATAAAGATACACTAATGTTTATATCTAACAAGCAGCTTAGACCAGTCTCCCAATGCCATCATTTCTTTGATCAAAGGCTGCCAATTAATGTAAAAATTACCATAGCTAGAGAATGGGGAGATGGCCCAAAGAATGAGGAACTGAGATTTTTTTTTCAAAATCCACTATAAAAAGCCAATGATAATGACAAAAATCATTAATACCAATGCCCGGGTGGAAGAGAAAATAAGACTTCTGAGATAAACTCAGTGATCAGCCCAGGTGAATCAATAAACTCCAGTTTCAATGAAAAAAAATCATGTCTCAATAAAGAAAGGTGGGGAATAATTGTAGATCATCATATACATGTACATACCATATACATAACCTTAAATACAGACATGTATAGCAAAAAACAAAATCACTCAATCAATCAAACAAACAAACAACAGAAACCAGACAAACCCAAACTAAAACAAAATGAAATCATCTTGGAAGAACTGCTACATCAAGCCTAGAGTGGATTTTGAGACATTTGCCAGGAAAAAGAAATGCCACTATCACAAGTTTATATCTTGTAGGAATCCTCAGATGGGTGGTACATTGACAAAACTAAACGATGTCCATTGTTGACCCACATTCAGTGTTGCTGATTCCCTACATCCCAGAAGAAGTGATTCAATCAGATTCACACTTTATTAATAATGGAAAGTGCAGGGCGGGATTGGTCATCATTAATAGACATATTCTCTCAAGAACACTCGTTTTCATGCCTCAGCTTTTCTATTTATCTATCCTCTGGAGCCTCACTCACCTTGCTGGTGCCACCAGCATGACTAAAGCTTTTTTGTCATGTTAGCTCCTACTTAGGAAATGTCAAAGCTATTGCTAATTATACAACTTGGGTTGGCATTGACTTAAATCTATTTTTAATAGCTTACATTTATATGGAGATTAAAAGCCAATAGGTATATTAAGCTCAGTTCTACTGAGATATTAACAGTAACTTGACAAGTTAATTCAGTTTGCTGAATCCCTGCTTCTCACTTAGGTAAACATTAATCAAATGAACTTATATTTTCCATCTCTTTTTATCTTTTTCAACATTGGAATGTAGAGTCCCAGTCAAAGTCTGCTTAAAAATATACATAACATGTCTTTATCATAAAACTAAAATAACTGAATAACAAATCTCTTAGGAAGTTTTAGTTTATATTGTGGCCTAACTACAAATATAATTCTATTTGTCTATATATATATATATATATATATATATATATATATATATATATATGAACGGATAGCAAAGTGGCACAGTCAATTCCTATTACCATGCAAGTATAAAGACCAGAGCTCTATCTCCAATACCTACATCAAAGCCCAGCATGAGGCCTGCATCTGTAGTGCCAGCACTGTTGGGGAGGAAACAGTAGGTTCCCTGCAGCTTGTTGGTCAGAGTAACTGAATCTGCAAATCAAAGACATCAACTTGTTTCAAAAAATAAAAAATAAAAATACTTAATAAAAGTACTCAATATCAACCTCTTACTTCCATTTGTACAAACACACACACACACACACACACACACACACACCCTCAGAGAGAAGGAGAGGGAGACAGAGACAGAGAGAGTGATGAAGTTTTATATAATGCTGTGAAAAGTTCGGCTCAGGAACTTTGGGAAGGTCATGAAACAGTCTTCCCTCAGGAAGGGAGAGGCTAATTAGCATTTCTCAGACCACAGGGTGGGAACTGACCTGCAGGTGGGGACACATTCCACAGGACTAACTGTTGCTCACCTTCAGACAAGGGAAGTCCATGTCACCTCAATCCCTAAAGACCAATCAGTGTAATAGCTGAGTAGTACTCCATTGTGTAAATGTACCATAATTTCTGTATCCATTCCTCTGTTGAGGGACATCTGGGTTCTTTCCAGCTTCTGGCTATTATAAATAGGGCTGCTATGAACATAGTGGAGCATGTGTCCTTTTTACCGGTTGGGACATCTTCTGGATATATGCCCAGGAGAGGTATTGCTGGATCCTCCGGTAGTACTATGTCCAATTTTCTGAGGAACCGCCAGACTGATTTCCAGAGTGGTTGTACAAGCTTGCAATCCCACCAACAATGGAGGAGTGTTCCTCTTTCTCCACATCCTCGCCAGCATCTGCTGTCACCTGAATTTTTGATCTTAGCCATGAAGTAACACAATCACAAAAGAACTCACACAATATGTATTCACTGATAAGTGGATATTAGCCCAAAACTTTGGATACCCAAGATATAAGATACAATTTGATAAACGCATGAAACTCAAGAAGAATGAAGACCAAAGTGTGGACACTGTGCACCTTCTTAAAATTGGGAACAAAACACCCAGGGAAGGAGTTACAGAGACAAAGTTCGTAGCTGTGATGAAAGGATGGACCATTTAGAGACTGCCGTATCCAGGGATCCATCCCATAATCAGCTTCTAAATGCTGACACCATTGCATACACTAGCAAGATTTTGCTGAAAGGACCCAAATATAGCTGTCTCTTGTGAGACAATGCCGGGGCCTAGCAAACACAGGAGTGGATGTTCACAGTCAGCTATTGGATGTATCACAGGGCTCCCAATGGAGAAGCTAGAGAAAGTACCCAAGGAGCTAAAGGGATCTGCAACCCTATTGTTGGAACAACATGATGTACTAACCAGAACCCGGAGCTCTTGTCTCTAGCTGCATATGTATCGAAAGATGGCCTAGTCGGCCATCAATGGAAAGAGAGGCCCATTGGACTTGCAAACTTTGTATGCCCCAATATAGGGGAATGCCAGGGCCAAAAGAATGGGAATGGGTGGGTAGGGAAGTGGGGGGCGCTATGGGGGACTTTTGGGATAGCATTGGAAATGTAATTGAGGAAAATATGTAATAAAAATATTAAAAATCAAAAAAAAAAAAAAAAGACCAATCAGTGTAAAGGGAGCACTATTCCACCAATCATATTGTGCCTAGTTGCTGAAGCTTTGTTCTGCCCCTGGAAACCACTTCAAAACTTGCCAAACTGGTGCTCATGGTTAGAGTTTTAGTCTTTTACTATTAAGTACAATTTCTGCACTCACCAATCAAAAGAAGGAAAAACTGAATTCCATGACAGATTTAAAGTACAACAGCAATCAGCTTCCTATTAACTTTCAGGACTCCTGTGTCTTCCTGCATCCCAGTCTTCTTCCTTGCTTCTAATGCCTACACTTTTTCTACTTTCTATTCTACCCAAACTTTACATGTTTTCTTTAAAGACTTATTAATTTTATATATGTGAATACACTGTCACTGTCTTCAGAGACAGCAGAAGAGGGCATCAGATCACATTACAGATGGTTGTGAGCCACCATGTGGTTGCTGGAATTGAATGAACTCAGGACCTCTGGAAGAGCAGTTAGTGCTCTTAACTTCTGAGTCATCTCTCCAGCACCAAAACTTTACATGTTAAAAGAGAACCACACATACATTTTTTTCTTGCATGTGTACATCCATACATTGTAGATACTTTCTGAGAATGAATGATCTCAGTACTATACATTCAAAGTCTACCCAGTCTCCATTTTTATTTAGTGCTGAGTAATACTCCGTTTAACATATGTGCCAGATTTTCATTATTCACTCATCTGTTGATGGACAACTAGCTTGGTTCCCTTTCCTTGCCACTGTGAATAAAACAACAATAAACATAATGGTGCAAATATTTCCTGAGATATGGATTTCACTGGGGACATACTGAGAGTGAAATAGCCAGGTTTCATTGTAGTTCTAGTTTAGATTTTTTAGAAAGCTTAAAGCTTATGTCTATAGTGCATTAATATTATTTTTACTCCACCAGCAGTTAAAAAGAATGTCTATGTTTGCTCATCCCAACTATTATTTGTTGCCAGGTTTCATAATGATAGCCATGCTTACTAAGACAAGACTAACTCAATGTAGTTTTGTTTATCTCTGATGGCTGGAGGCATTGGACACTTTATAAGTAGATACTGGTCATTTGTACTGTTATGTAAAATCTATTTATTCATTCATTGGGTCAATTGATGATTTAAAATGTTTTTTCTTGGTATTTAATTTCTACAGTTCTCTGTTAATTCTAGACTTTATACTATTCTCTGAAGCAAAGTGAATAAGGATTTTCCCCTGTTATGTTGGGTATGTGATTAATGTGCTTCCATTTTTGTGAAGAAACTTTCTATTTGCATGTGGTCACTGTTGATACTTGGGGATACATTCTGTTTATGCCATTCATGTTTCGTTACCGATGTTCTTGAAGAATATGACTTATTAATGTTGTCTAGAAATTTCAATATTTTGGGATAATTAAGTCACTGATCCATTTTCAAATGTTTTTATGTACAAGATAAAATATGTGTCTTCTGCAAGTTTATCTCCAATTCTGCTGGCCCCATTTGTTAAATACTCCATCTTTTCCCCAAAGTATGTTTTTGCCTGCTTTGTCAAAATTTAAGTCAACATATCTTTCTTGGGTTGGATTTGAAGATGGAAGTTGCTTAAATTGGTTTTTTCAGGTTTAGAGGATAGCTTATTTTCTCCCTCTATTTTATTGAGAATTTTGTTACTTATAGTCTGTGCTGGCATCTGTTATCTCTAGAGTCTGTTGCATATCTGTTTGTGCCCTTCTGGCTTTTATCCACTGAACATTCATGTGTAATTCAAATATGTCTATCTTTATATGTTACTTAGTCATTTTCCTTTGTAGCATTTAATATTATTTCTTTGTTCTGTACATTTAGTGTTTTGGTTATTATGTGCCAAATGAACTTTGCTGGTTTAGTATACTTGGTGTTCTGTATGCTTCTTGTACATTTATAGGCATTTCCTTCTTTAGTTTAGATATTTTTCCTTCTACACATTTATTGAAAGTATTTTCTGTACCTTTGTCCTAGGTTTCTTCTATGTCTTCTATCTATTCTTAGATTTGGTATATTCATAGTGTCAAAGATTTCATAAGTTGCCGGGCAGTGGTGGTGCATGCCTTTAATCCCAGCACTTGGGAGACAGAGGCAGGCATATTTCTGAGTTCAAGGCCAGCCTGGTCTACAGAGTGAGTTTCAGGACAGCCAGGGCTACACAAAGTAACCCAGTCTCGGAAAACCAAACCAAACCAAACCAAACCAAACCAAACCAAACCAAACCAAACCAAACCAAACCAAACCAAACCAAAACAAACCAAAACAAACCAACCAAACCAAACCAAACCAAACCAAGCCAAACCAAACCAAACCAAACCAAACCAAACCAAACCAAACCAAACCAAACCAAACCAACCAAACCAAACCAAACCAAACCAAACCAAACCAAACCAATACCAAACCAAACCAAAACAAAACAAACCAAAACAAAACAAAAGAAAACAAAACAAAGCAAAGATTTCATGAGTGATTTGGGCCAGAAATTATTGTTGTTGTTGTTGTTGGTATTGCTATTTTTAGATTTAACTTTTTTGACTAAGGTATTCATTTCTTCTGCCATGTCTTCACATTAGATTCCCTTTTCTATATCTTGTAATCTACTGGTAGGCTGTTTCTGAGGTTCCTGTTGGAGTTCCTAAATATTCATTTTGAGATTTCACTCAGTTTTGGATATCTTTATGATTTTTTTTCCACTTACAGGTCTGAAACTGTTGTATCCATTTTGTACCATTGTTTATTTTTGTTTTCATAGATGTCTTAATTTCTTCTTTAAGGACTGCTATCATATTCATATATGTTATCCTAAGATCTTTATTTTGTGACTCAGCTTTCTTACAATACACAGTGCTGACTGTGGGAGAGTTGCTTGGCCCGAATGGAGACATATTGTCCTGGCCATTATGGATTGCAGTTTTGCAGTGGCATCTAGACATCTGAGTTCGTGAAAACTGTAATTCTAAGTGTTGACATCTGTTTTTTGTTTGTTTGTTTGTTTGTTTTTTCTTTATTTGGTGGGCATTTTGTTTCCTGTTTCTGCTGCCTTCTATGGTTCTTGGAAGAGTGTGATGGTTGTAGCCTTGATGCAAATTCTTCTGGGATCCTGATAAGTATGGCAACGGGAGTTTCTAGGCAAAATGAATTTCTAGTTATTGGTAGCTGACACTGATGCAGAGGAATGGGCTGAGGAGGAGCAAAGGGATTCCAAAGGAGTCCACAAAGGAATATTCCACAAGGATCTGTTTAATCTGATGGGAATGGGAGCAAGGAGTAAGGATTGACCACAGCCTGGGGTTTGCTCCAGAGCTTGGTGTGAGACTGCGGAATTGGATTTGTAGGAATAGAAGAGAAAAAGAATTGTTGGTAGCTACTTGCTTCCTGGGTAGCCTTTTGGTTACCAGGGACTGCCTGCTGGAGTTAAAAGCTAGGATACACCAATGAGTGGCAGGGGTGATGGTAAGAACTATAAAATTTGGAAGAATCTGAAGATTCTACCAAAGCCTGACAAATACAAATGTGGATGCTTGCAGCCAACCATTGGACTGAGCATAGGGACCCAAGTGGAGGAGTCAGGGAAAGGACTGAACGAGCTGAAGGGGTTTGCAACCTAATAGGAAGAACAACAATATCAACCAATTAGACACCCCTGAGCTCCCAGGAACGAGACTATCAACCAAAGAATATTCATGGAGAAACCCATGGCTCCAGCTGCATATGTAACAGAGATGGCCTTATTTCACATCCATTGGAGAAGAGGTCCTTGGTCTTGTGAAGGCTCCATGTTCCAGGGTAGAGAATGCTAGGGTGGTGAGGTGGGACTGTGTGGGTAGGTAGGGGAGCACCCTCACTGAACCAGAGAGAGGGGAAATGGGATAGGGAGGTTGTGAATCGGAAACCAGTGAAGGGAATAACAGTGGAAATGTAAAGGAATAAAATGTCCAATTAATAAAAGATTGTGTAGGAAGCTGGTAGAGTGGAGTCTGCAGTACTACAACAGCTAGTCTAGTACAGATCTGGGACTAAGACAGAGTGTTAGATTTAGAGGAGCACAGTGGGAGGGTGACTTGATTTGGAGGTGCAGAGCGAGAGGTGAAGATATGCAGTTAGCCTACCTGTTTTTCTAAGTTGTGTGTTTCTTAGAAACAACAAATAGTTGGTTCTTTGTTCTTTGTCTTCCTCCCTCCCGCCTTCCCTCCTTCCTTTTTTCCTTCCTTCCTTCCTTCTTTCCTTCCTTCCTATCTATCTGACTATCTGGCTTTCTGATCTTCCTTCCTTCCTTCCTTCCTTCCTTCCTTCCTTCCTTCCTTCCTTCCTTCCTTCCTTCCCTCCCTCCCTCCCCCTCCCTCAATTATTTATTTATTTATTTATTTATTTCCTTTCCTTTCTTCCTTCCTCCCCCCCTCTCTCCCACTCCCTCCCTCCCCCCTCATTTCTTTCCTTTCCTTCCTTCCTTTCCTTTCTTCCTTCCTCCCCCCCTCTCTCCCACTCCCTCCCTCCCCCCTCATTTCTTTCCTTCCCTTCCCTTCCCTTCCCTTCCCTTCCCTTCCCTTCCCTTCCCTTCCCTTCCCTTCCCTTCCCTTCCCTTCCCTTCCCTTCCCTTCCCTTCCCTTCCCTTCCCTTCCCTTCCCTTCCCTTCCCTTCCCTTCCCTTCCCTTCCCTTCCCTTCCCTTCCCTTCCCTTCCCTTCCCTTCCCTTCCCTTCCCTTCCCTTCCCTTCCCTTCCCTTCCCTTCCCTTCCCTTTCCTTTCCTTTCCTTTCCTTTCCTTTCCTTCCTTCCGTCTTCTCTAAGACCAGTCTATCAGTCCTTACAATTTTGGGGTAAGTTGAAACCATCTATATGTAAAGTTAATATAGAAATAAATTTTCTATTTCCTACACATCTGTGAGATATTATTCTGTTTTGCTGGATTATTGCCTTTTTTTCTAATTTCTTTTTGCCAGGTTAATATTGGGGCTTCTTCAAATTTCTATGTCCCACATGGTTGATTTGTTCCAAGCTCTATTATATTTCTCTGATGTTTTGATGGAGAACACATTCATGTATTTTGGAAAAATGGCAAAGGAAGTCATATTTCTCTTCCTCCTTGTAAAATATTCAATTAAGAATTTTCTACAATTCTTTCCTGATTGTCTAGAATTGCCTTAGTTTGTGTTTGTGTTGAATTGTCTTTTTTTTTAAATAGGTATTTTCCTCATTTACATTTCCAATGCTATCCAGAAAGTCCCCAATACACTCCCCCCCCCACTCCCCTCCCCACCCACTCCCACTTTTTGGCCCTGGCGTTCCCCTGTACTGGGGCATATAAAGTTTGCAAGTCCAATGGGCCTCTCTTTCCAGTGATGGCTGAGTAGGCCATCTTTTGATACATATGCAGCTAGAGTCAAGTTTATTTCTCCTTCAAAAGTTAACTTTTGCAGGGCATAGCATTCTTGGTTCACATTCATTTACTTTCATCATGCAAATTCTTTTGTCTCATGTTCTGTTGGCTTTTGTAGCTGCTGGTGAAAAGGCTGAAGTAATTCTTTTATCTCTTCCTTTGAATTTGAACTGACATCTTTCCTGTTTTGATTTTGGGATTATTTCTTTATTAAATGTTGGTCATCCTGACCATAATTTGTTGTAGAGAGTATCTTCACTGTGTATGTCTGCTTGAAAGTTCTAACTTCAGAGGTTCCAGTAGTCACTGAAGAAATAGAAGTTTGTATAGGCCATTGGATACACTAGGAGAATGGATCTACCCTGCAGGTAAGACAGTTATCCTAGGAATCAATCCTGACTCTACTCAGATTCCTTTTTATCCTAAAGGTTAAACTATTGTTATATTTTTACAGGCATCACACACACACACACACACACACACACACACACACACACACATACACACACACACAGACACACAAAAAATCCCTTAATTTTTGTAATAGGAGTAATACATATGTCATTTAAATCTCAATGTCTAAATAGTGTTTATTAGAATATAACAATATTTCACTTAACATCAATGTCTTCCCAGGCATTAAACTTTTACAATGAAAGATTCAAATACTAGGTTCATTACAGATTTTCAATTACTTAACATCCAATGCTTAATCACATATTTTACCAATGTTGGATCCTTCACTCTGAAAAAAAAAATCCAAATATCATGTCATGTAAAAGGTTTTAGATAAATGTAAAAGGAAAACTAAAACAAAATGGAATACAGAATTTGCTTATAGGAAAAACTTTGTTGTTCAGTCTATTCTTTTCTTAAGTCAGGTGAGATTCTGAGATTGCTAGAATTCAGAAAGTAAAGTGATTTCTGATTATTCATGAAGATGCAAGTTCTGAACCCAGAACATACAGTAATACCACATATGCTAATGGATACCGAAAATATAAGAACTAAGGAGGCAGATACAGGCGGAAGTCTGGGGCTCACTTGTAATCTAGCCTGGCCAAATTGAAGAGGGTCCAGATTAGTGAAAGATTTTGTTACGAAAAGAATTATGGTACAGAATAATTGAAGAAGATATTCAATATCATCATCTATCCTTGACATATTCACATATTCATGCCTACCAATTCATTAACACACACATACACACACACACACACTCACACACACACACACATAATAGAAATTTTAAGAGGAAGACTTTATATAGGAAAGTAATTCCTGTAAGTGTCTCTGAGGGAAAAACATCACAAAGATCTCTGGAAACAGAACAGAGAAACAAAATTTCAAGCCTTATATATGTTCCCCAAAGCAGGCTTGGGATATGCATTCATAATGTAATGGAGCTGTTTAAAAATCAGTGTGGTAAGAAACCTTGGGAAACAAAGCTAATGATAGTTCATGAAAAAGGGAGAAATAAAATAATTTTATGAGTGTGGCTGCACTGAAATTTATGCAGGCACCAAGCAACACTTCCAGAATAACAATTACTCTGTTTGTTAACACTG
Organism: Mus caroli; assembly: GCF_978045245.1. Classification (NCBI taxonomy): domain Eukaryota; kingdom Metazoa; phylum Chordata; class Mammalia; order Rodentia; family Muridae; genus Mus; species Mus caroli. The sequence goes on along the minus strand of NW_028227256.1, from coordinate 112,213,527 downwards.
AAATGGAACTCCTTGTAGAGAGTCAACACTGAGTGAAATTAAAAATTCTTCTTACATGTACACAAGAGACAATCAATATTGTGTACATTATATGCTCAATACAGAGTACCATTAGCGGGTAGTTCTTCAGTAACTGTTTCCTTATCTTGAATTCCTAACACATCAAAATAATTCACTGTGAAGATTTTCACCTTATTTAAGCATGTTCCCAACAAGAAATCCTGCTTCTTTCTGTAAAGAAATCCTTCTTCTTTCTATAATACTGAATAGTTCACATCTTTTGAAAGATTCTGATAAGTAATTTCATCTTGAAAGAGCACAACACTGAAGAGTGTTTGTAAATATCTACACGACAACTTTGGATGGCCACAGGCCAAGTTTTGCTTTCAAATTCTTGGGTGTGTTTTTCTTTACTTAACTTATTTATTTGTGTGTGTACTGTGTTTTATGTGTGTATGATGTCTCTGTTTCTGTCTCTCTGTCTCTGTCTCTCTGCCTGTCTCTGTCTCTGTTTATCTGTTTCTCTGTTTCTGTTTCTCTGTTTCTCTGTTTCTCTGTTTGTTTCTCTGTTTCTCTGTTTCTCTGTTTCTCTGTTTCTCTCTCTCTCTCTCTGTCTGTCTCTCTCTCTCTCTCTCTCTCTTTCTCTGTGTGTGTGTGTGTGTGTGTGTGTATGTAGGTATATGCATTCAACAATATACAGCTGGAAGTCAGTATAATTTCAGGTCTTAATTCTAGACAGTTTCTCCTTGTTTACATTTGTGGACACTGGATCTTGTAACCCTTACATATCTAATTCTCATGTCCTTGTAGGAGCTTTGAGGTTACTAATATATTCTAAAATGTAGTAACTACAGTGTCTGGCTGTAGTTAGTCTTAGTGATCAGAAGCCAAGTCCTCACATTTGTGTGGCAGTCTCTTTAAAAAGACAGCCTTCTACTCAGAAAATTTCTGGCCTTCCAATGAATATCCACATACGAATGTATACAAACAAATGAACAAACATAAACATGTACATAACCTCATACATATGGAATAATAATATTATAATAATTATTATTATAATAATACTCAGTTCTACAAATGTTTTTTATTTGTGATAAACATCCTAGAAACACTAATCTAAAGGTAATAATATCTCATACTTATTAAGTACAGATATTTCCTAGTTACAAAATTGAAACTTTATGTGTGTATGTGTGTCTTTGTGTGTCTGAGAGAGTGTGTGTTTGTATATGCTTTTGCAAGTGTATATGGAGTCCTGAATTCAGACAATCAATTATAGTGGATTTTTGGGAGTCATTTTGTATGTTAACTTTTGAGCAGTGCTTCTCATTCTACTTGTAGCCCAAACATTTTCTAGATTAGCTAGCAGTGGAGCTACAGGGACCTGTCTCCACCATCTATTGCTGGAAATAAAGGCATGTGTCACATACCTAGCACATTACAAGAGTGCTGAAGAGGCAAATTCAGGTCCTCTTACTTGCACCCATGTGCCTAGATGTTGCCAATTTACTGCAGGCATCCCAAAACAGTTGTGATTATGACCCAACACTCATACAGAGGACAATGCCTTATCAACATGTAAAAGGATGGGTATGGATATCCATGCTGTTTGCATCTACTGCTGTCAAGATAAGTATTGCTCATCTGTGCTTCTCATTCCACTAAAGATGTTTAAATAGTTTTGTTTTATTTTTTTAATTCATTTCCCTGTTTCTGTAAAAAATGCCAAGTTAGAAGCAACTTAAAAGGTAGTAGGTTTACTTGGCTCACAATTCCAGGTTAAGGTTCACCATTAAAGGGTAATCACAGTAGCAAGAGCTTAAATGAACTTGTACATTCTGTCAAGAGTTCATAGCAAAGTGCAGTGTATTAGTACATATTTACCAGTGTCCATCTTGCTTTCTTAACACTTACACAATCAGGATGCCCTGTCCAGGGATTGGTGCCATAAAAAAATGAGATTTTCTTCATTTTAATCAAGGTAACACTCAACTGTCATGGCCATACCCAATCCTAATCTATACAACCCTTGAGACCTACTTTTCAGTGATTTTGGAACCTATTAGCATATATTGATGATTGTTTAAACAATTTTCAATATGGACAAAAGATGTAATTATTTTAAGAAGGTCTTATTTTGATCAAACCAAAGAACAAAATAAATTTGAGAAAAATAAACAATTTCAATTTTCAAGTCTCTCATCATTGGGCTATTACCTGTGGACGAGGACCTAACACTGTCTCCAGCCTCATCATGTCTGCCATAGATTACCTGTGAGAAATAGCTATTACAAAACCAAAATCAATTCATTATTTAAGTAAAACAAGTTTGTTGACCTGTGAACTTTGGAAAATATCACTGTAGAGTATCCCCAGATATGGTTATGTTCTTAGGTACAGAATTCCCGTCTTGAGCATGGTTCTCGCTGTGGCATTAACCTTGAAGTTAATCTGTGTTTTCATTATTGTGCATTAATATCTTAAGTAAATTTTAATGTTCTTAATATGTAAGTCTTTTACAACTTATATGAAATATTCATTTGTTATAAATAGAACTGGTCAGTTTCAGTTGTGAGCCACAAGCTTTTCACAAATGAAAGGCAATCTCGTAGGAAGGATGTTAGATGCTGCCATGAATTATTATTTCTGAAACAAATTGACCTCATGCATATTTAGCTCCTGTACATTCATTCTGTGTTTTTGTAGGAAAATTTGTCATTGGTTACAGCAGCTTAAAGCTAGCAAATAATCTCTGGCTTGGGACTTGCTAGACTCACTGCTGTTAGTTCAACTGTACATCTTGCTAAGGTCTTTTGGATTGTAAGGAAGATTTAAATAGACAAACTCATTATTTGAACTACATTAAACACACTTTCCTCCTTTTTATTTTTACAAGAATTAGATTCAAGATAATATTGCTTTTTCATGAGAAGAATGTGAATAATACTCTCTTTCTATGTATTTATACAGAGATAGATAGATGATAGATAGATAGATAGATAGATAGATAGATAGATAGATGGTAGATAGATGATATAGATATAGATGATACAGATATAGATACCTGCAAACTGCATATATATATACATATAGATATATAGATATAGATAAAGAGAGAGGGGGAGGGAGGGAGAGGGAGAGGGAGAGGGAGAGGGAGAGGGAGAGGGAGAGGGAGAGGGAGAGGGAGAGGGAGAGGGAGAGGGAGAGGGAGAGGGAGAGGGAGAGGGAGAGGGAGAGGGAGAGGGAGAGGGAGAGGGAGAGGGAGAGGGAGAGGGAGAGGGAGAGGGAGAGGGAGAGATCAGCAAACTTCAGTCCAAGAGAAAGATTTAGTTTCAAAAGCAAACAAAAGATAAGTATGAAACAAAAACATACAAGGCTGAAAGCCCATAAAATTACATTCAAGGATACCTTCTAAACTCTATGTACACATGTACCCTCCTGTTCACTTTTCCATATATGTGTAAGAACACAGTAAAAAAATTAATACAGTGGCTGATTACATCAAAGCTATATTTCTTATTATGTTTTATAATTGTTCATAATTGGCTCAAATCACTGTCTTCACATCACCTTTTCTCATTCTGCCATTTTTACCATCCAAATTCCCCAAATTTTATGGATGCTACTTTGCTCTAGTAGCTCTATTCACACACTCCTTTTTTCCTGATAGGATATTTTATTTATTTACCTTTCGAATGTTATCTCCTTTCCCAGCTTCCTCTCTGCAATGCCACTCTTCCACCCCCCCACCCTGCTTCTATGAGGAAACCCCCCCTCCCCACCCACCCTCTTCTGCCTCACCACCCTAAGATTCCTCTACACTGGGGACACCAAGGCTTTATGGGACCAAGGATCTCACTCCCATTGATGCCATATAAGGCCCAATCAACTCCTTCAGTCTTTCCCCTAATTCCTCCATTTGGTTTGCAGAGCTCAGTCTGATGGTTGGATGTGAACATCCACATCTGTATTGGTTAGGATCTGGCAGAGTCTCTCAGGAGACAGCTATATCAGGCTCCTGCAGGTAAACATTTCTTTTTTATTCTTGTTTTTTTCTTTTGTTTTTAATCATTTTTTTTTTTTTTTTTTTTTTTTTTTGGTTTTTCGAGACAGGGTTTCTCTGTGTAGTCCTGGCTGTCCTGGAACTCACTCTGTAGACCAGGCTGGCCTCGAACTCAGAAATCCGCCTGCCTCTGCCTCCCAAGTGCTGGGATTAAAGGCGTGCGCCACCACGCCCGGCGCTTTTAATCATTTTTTAAACGTATATAAGAAATAAATGTAATAAACCAAATACATGGACAAAAAATATAAGAATCATATGATCATCTCAATAGAAGCAGAAAATGAGAAAAAAATCTTTGACAAGATTCAACATGCCTTCTTAATAAAAGCCCCAGAAAGAGCTCTACGACTGATCGATGACCCTAACCTCTCTTTTATATTGTATTTTTTATGTAGAATCATACTTGGATGTCCATGTTTACCTTCATGTCTTTACCTTGCCTCCTGCTCTTTTACCCTCCTAAATAAATGGGATGACAGTTCTGTACCAGTAGGCTATTCAAAATTGATCTATTTCTTTATAAAATTACTAAAAAGATATTCACTGGTATAAGGCAGAGTCTATTAACAACTTTTGCTTTTTTGTAAGGTATTATTTTTTTGTATGTCTATTAAAAATGTCTAGTATATTTGGATCTGTAAGATATGGTAGTATTTTATTATGAATAAACTTTTTTGCTGAAAAAAAAAAAGCCCTAGAATAAGTAGGACTATATGAAACATATTCCAACTTAATGAAGGTTATGTTTGACAAACCCATGGCCAATATCATCTTAAATGAATAAGATCATTAATAAGCCCCATTAAAATCTGGAATGGGAGTAGACTGCCCACTATCCTTACTGCTCATCCATAATGTGATTGAAACATTAGCTGGAACAATAAAGCAAGAGAAGGAATACAAGTGGGAATTTATTAAGTCTCTCTCTCTCTTTTTTTTTTTTTTTTGGTGTTGGTTTTGGTTTTTGGTTGTTTTGGGTTTTGGTTTTTGGTTTTTGGTTTTTGGTTTTTGGTTTTTGGTTTTTGGTTTTTGGTTGTTTTGTTTGGTTTTTGGTTTTTGTTTTTTCGAAACAGGGTTTCTCTGTGTAGCCCTGGCTGTCCTGGATTTCACTCTGTAGACCAGGCTGGCCTCAAACTCAGAAATCTGCCTGCCTCTGCCTCCTGAGTGCTGGGATCAAAGGTGTGAGCCATCACCACCTGGCTACTTTTTTTGTTTGTTTGGTTTAGTTTTGTTTTGTTTTGTTTTGTTTTTTGAAGTCACATTATTTTCAATTGAAGATTATATTACTTTTTTACCGAATATTTTCAAATTTTGACTAGAAAAATTGTAGAAATTATCAATAATTTTAGCAAAATGTTATAATAATTAATTGTCTTACAAAATTTACCTGTCTTAATACATATGAGTAACAGGCATGCTGAGAAAGAGATCAAGGACACACACCTCCTCCCAGATTCTCAAATAAAATTAAATATTTAGAATATACATAACAAAAGAGGTAAAATTCCTTTGAATGAAAACTTTAAGTGTGTGAAGAAAGAGATTAAGAAACATACTAGAGCTGGGTGTGGTGGCACACACCTTTAAGTCAAGCACTCCGGAGGCAGAGGCAGGCAGATCTCTGAGTTCAAAGCCAGCCTGGTCTACAAAGTAGATAGCCAGAGCTATACAGAGAAACCTTGTCTTGAAAAAAAAAAAAACCCAAAACAAAAAAACAAAACAACAACAACAACAACAAAAAAAAACCAAACCAAACCAACCCCCCCCCAAAAAAAAATCATACTAGAATTTGAACACCTCCAAATTGTATAGCTTCATAGAATTAAGGTTGTAAAAAAAAGACCTTCCTACAAAAGCAATTTACTTATTCAATGAAATCACAACCAACATCCCCATCTCATTCTTCTCAAAAGGCAAAGAAAATTCAAAAGGCAAAAAGCTCCTAACCCAAAACATCCAGGAAATCCAAGACACAATGAGAAGACAAAACCTGTATATAGTAGATATAGAAGAGAGTGAAGATTCCCAACTTAAAGGGCCAGTAAATATCTTCAGCAAGAACTTCTTGGCATCAGCAATTAGTGTCTGGGTTTGGTGTCTGCATGTGGGATGGATCCACAGGTGGGTCTGTCTCTGGATGACCTTTTCTTCAGTCTCTGCTCTACTCTTTGCCTCTGTATTTCCCTTAGACAAGGGCAATTCTGGGTTAAAATTATGGAGATAGGTGGGTGACCCCATCCCTCAGTCAGAGAGGCAACATGCCTAACCTCTGGATATGGTATCAACAGGTTTTCCCTCCCTCCCTCTTGTTGGGTATTTCAGCTAATGTCATCTCCATGGAGTCCTGGGAGGCTCTTGCTTTCCTGGCATCTGAGACTTTCTGGTTGCTACCCCAGTTCCCCATCCCCCATTGCTACATAACTCTGTTCCATTTCCTGACCCTCTCTGAACATCTCTTCCTTCTCCTGTCATACCTGATTCTTCCCCTCTTTTTCTCTCCCGCAATTCTGTTCCTCACAACTCCCTCCCACCCTCTATTTACCTTGATTATTTTGTTCCCCCTTCTAAGGAGGACTGAAGTATCCACACTTTGGTCTTACATCTTTGAGAACTTTATGTTCTCAAAGGTCTGTGAAATGTATCTTGGATATTCCGAGGTACTAGGCTATTATCCATTTATGAGTGAGTGAATACCATGTATGTTCTTTTGTGATTGGGTTACATCACTCAGGATGTTGTGACAATGAATTCTAGTTCCATCCATTTGCCTAAGAATTTCATGAATTCATTGTTTTAAATAACTGAGTAGTACTGCATTGTGTAAATGTATCACATTTTATCTATCCATTCCATTGTTGAGGGACATCTGGGTTCTTTCCAGCTTCTTTTGTTTGGTTGGTTTTTTTGTTTGTTTTGTTTTGTTTTTTTGAAACAGGGTTTCTCTGTATAGCTCTGGCTGTCCTAGAACTCACTTTTTAGACCAGGCTAGCCTCAAACTCAGAAATCCTCCTGCCTCTGCCTCCCAAGTGCTGGGATTAAAGGCATGAGCCACCATGCCCGGCTCTTTCCAGCTTCTTACTATTACAAATATGGCTGTGATGAACATAGTGGAGTATGTGTCCTAATTACATGTTGGAGCATCTTCTGGGTTTATATCCAGGAGTGGTACAGCTGGGTCCCCAAGTAGTACTATGTCAAATTTTCTGAAGAACTGTCAGACTGATTTGCATAGTGGTTGTACCAGGTTGCAATCCCACCAGCAATAGAGGAATGCTTTTTTCCTCCAAATTCTCACCAGCATCTGCTTTTACCTGAGTTTTGAACTTAGCCATCCTGATTGGTCTGAGGTGGAATCTCAGGTTCATTTTGATTTGCATTTCCCTGATGACTAAGGATGTTGAAGACTTCGTAGGTGCTTCTCGGCCATTAGAATTTCCTCACTTGAGAATTCTATTTAGCTGTGTACCAGATGTTTTATTAAAGCTATTTATTACTCTGGAGTCTAACTTCTTCAGTTCTTTTTATATATTGGAAATTAGCCCTATATCGATTGTGAGGTTGGTTAAGATTTTTCCCAATCTTTTGGTTCCTCTTTTGTCCTATTGATAGTGTCCTTTGCCTAACAGAACCTTTATAGTTTTATGAGGTCCCAATTGGTTGTTATTGAAGACCAGCCTTAGTCTGTGGTGATCTAATAGGATGCATGGGATTATTTCTATCTTCTTATATATTTTGAGTCCTATTTTGTGAACAACTATACCATCAGTTTTGGAGAATGTACCATGAGATGCTGAGAAAAAGGTGTATTCTTTTGTTTTTTGATGAAGTGATCTATAGATATGTGTTAAATCCATTTGGTTCATAACATCTGTTAATTTCTCTGTGTCTCTGTTTATTTTTCTTTTTTTTTCTTTCCTTTTCTTTTTTTTTAAAATTAGATAATTTCTTCATTTACATTTCCAATGCTATCCCCAAAGTCCCCCATACCCTCCCCCCCCCAACTCCCCTACCCACCCACTCCCACCTCGTGGTCCTGGCGTTCCCCTGTACTGAGGCATATAAAGTTTGGAAGACCAATGGGCCTCACTTTCCAGTGATGGCCAACTAGGCTATCTTCTGATACATATGCAGCTAGAGACACGAGCTCCGGGGGTACTGGTTAGTTCACATTATTGTTCCACCTATAGGGTTGCAGATCCCTTTAGATACTTGGGTACTTTCTCTACCTCCTCCATTGGGGGTCCTGTGATCCATCCAATAGCTAACTATGAACATCCACTTCTGTGTTTGCTAGGCCCCGGCATAGCCTCACAAGAGACAGCTATATCAGAGTCCTTTCAGCAAAATCTTGCTAGTGTATGCAGTGGTGTCAGTGTTTGGAGGCTGATTATGGGATGGATCCCCAGATATGGCAGTCTCTAGATGGCCCATCCTTTCGTCTCAGCTCCAAACTTTGTCTCTGTAACTCCTTCCATGGGTGTTTTGTTCCGAATTCTAAGGGGCAAAGTGTCCACACTTTGGTCTTCGTTCTTCCTCAGTTTTATGTGTTTTGCAAATTGTATCGTATCTCTTGGGTATTCTAAGTTTCTGGGCTAATATCCACTTATCAGTGAGTAAATATCATGTGAGTTCTTTTGTGATTGGTTTACCTCACTCAGGATGATGCCCTCCAGGTCCATCCATTTGGCTAGGAATTTCAAAAATTCATTCTTTTTAATAGCTGAGTAGTACTCCATTGTGTAAATGTACCACATTTTCTGTGTCCATTCCTCTGTTAAGGGGCATCTGGGTTCTTTCCAGCTTCTGGCTATTAAAAATAAGGCTGCTATGAACATAGTGGAGCAAGTGTCCTACTTACTGGTTGGAACATCATCTGGATATATGCCCAGGAGAGGTATTGCTGGATCCTCCGGTAGTACTATGTCCAATTTTCTAAGGAACCTGTTTCCATGATCTGTCTATTGCTGAGAGTCAGGTGTTGAAGTCTCCCAATATTACTATGTGAGGTGCAATGTGTGCTTTGAGCTTTAGTAAAGTTTCTTTTATGAATGGGGCTGCCTTTGAATTTGGAGCATACATGTTCAGAATTGACAATTCATCTGATAGATTTTTCTTTGATGAATTCAAGTGTCCTTCCTTATTATTATTATTTTTTTGATAAATTTTGGTTGAATGTCGATTTTATTTGATATTAGAATGGCTACTCCAGATTGTTTCTTGGTACCATTTGCTTTGATATTTGTTTTTAAGCCTTTACTCAGTGGCAGTGTCTATCTTTCTCACTGAAGTATTTCTGTATGCAGGAAAATTCTGGGTCTTGTTACATATCCAATCTGTTAGTATATGCCTTTCTATTGAGGAATTGAGTACATTGATGTTAAGACATTTTAAGGAATAGTGATTATTGCTTCCTCTTATTTTTGTTTTGATTTTTATGTTTGTGTGGTTATCTTCTTTTGAGTTTGTCTTATAAAGATTACTTTCTTGCTTTTTCTAGGGTGTAGTTTCCCTCCTAGTGTAACGATTTTCCATCTATTATCCCTTTTAGTTCTGTATTTGTGAAGATATTTGGTAAATTTGTTCTTGTCAAAGAATATCTTGGTTTCTCCCTCTATGGTAATTGAGAATTTTGCTGGGTATAGTGGCCTGGGCTGGCATTTGTGTTGTCTTAGGGTCTGTATAACATCTTCCTAGGATCTACTAGCTTTCATAGTCTTTGTTGAGAAATATGGTATAGTTATGATAGGTATGCCTTTATATGTTACTTGACCTTTATCCCTTTCTGGTTTTAATATTCTTTATTTGTTGTGTGCATTTGGTGTTTTGACTATTATGTGACTGGAAGAATTTCTCTTCGGGTCCAATCTACTTGGAGTACTATAGGCTTATTTTATGTTTATGGGCATCTCATTCTTTATGTTAGGGAAGTTTTCTTCTATAATTTTGTTGTTACTGGCCCTTTAGGTTGAGAAACTTCTTTCTTTTGTATACCATTATCCTTAGGTTTGGACTTCTCATTATGTCCTGGATTTCCTGGATGTTTTGTGTAAGGAGCTTTTTGCATTTTGCATTCTCTTTGACTGTTGTGTCAATGTTTTCTGTGGTATCTTCTTCCCTTGAGATTCTCTCTTCTATCTCTTGTATTCTGTTGATGATACTTGTGTCTATGACTCCTGATCTCTTTTCTAGGTTTTTTCATCTCTAGGTTTGTATCCCTTTGTGATGTCTTTATTATTTCTACTTCCATTTTTTAGATCCTGGATGATTTTTTTTCCATTCTTCCATCTTTTTGGTTGTTTCCCTGTAATTCTTGAAGTGATTTTTGTGTTTCCTCTTTAATGTCTTCTACCTCTTTACCTGCATTCTCCTGTATTTCGTGAAGGTAGTTATTTATATCCTCCTTAAAGTCCTCCATCATCATCAGGAGAAGTGATTTTAAATCAGTCTTGCTTTTCTGGTGTCTTTAGGTGCCCAGGGCTTGTTGTGGTGGAAGAACTGGGTTATGATGATGCCAATTAGCCTCAGTTTCTGTTGCTTTTGTTCTTGCCTTTGCCTCTAGCCATCTGGTTATCACTGATGTTGGCTGGTCTTGATGTATCTGACTGTGCCTTGTCCCTCCTATAATTCTCTGTTTCAACGCTTCTAGGAGACCAGTTCTGTTGAGAAGGAATTTCGGTTTGGAGAGCTGTGATACAGGGTCAGGTCTGGGTGCAGACTATAACCAGAAGGTTCTTGTCACTGGTTCCTCCTTGGTTCCTATATCCTGAGTGTTCCTTGCTGTTCCCTCCTGGTCCAGGTATTTGAGCAAAAGTGGTGGTTTTACCTGTGTTCTCAGGTATGTCAGCACTTCTGGGAGACAAGATCTCTCCTGGTGGGATTTGGGTATGGAGAGCTGTGTCACAGGGTAAGCTCCAGAAGCAGATGGAAACTGGAAGCCACACACTCCTTAAATAGTGAATTTCTTTTACTTCTTTCTTATAGTTTGAGATAGGAACTGTATCAATCTATGTTGTGTAATAGGTCCTCTGAGTGTTTACAAAAACAAATCTAATCAGAGGCAGTGTATTTTGAGGATATGAAGATTACAGATAATAGATTCCATAATTTTTCTGTATTCTTTTAACTTCTATGTTAAAAAAACAGGAACAAGACTTGAGCTACTGATAGTATCCCTATTGGCACACACATGAACACTCAATAAATAGCATAGACTTAGAAAATATGGTGAAGTACAGACAAAGACCATAATATGTATAGGGACAGGTTGATGTCAGCTCTGTATCTAAAGACCCTGTATACTAATAAAAATAATTAATGTACTTTGGTGCCTCAAATGTGCATGATACTTTATGTATTTACCTTTATTTTAATTGATGGGAAGGATGATGAAAACTTTTACTAATTAAGTAATTTGTTCTTATACATCTTCCAGTTAATACTGTAAGTGCAATATTTTTCCACAGTTATTTTGCATTACCTTCATCTGGGTGTTTGCTTTCATGTATGTATATGGAGAACATTCATGTCTAGTACATGGGGATGTAAGAAAGACATACTGGATTGCCTCAAGCTAGAATTGCAGATCATTGTGAGTCATCAAATGGATACTGGGTACTGAACATTCTTTGCATGATTGTGTAGAAGAGCTCTTAACCTCAGAACCATCTCTTCAGCATCGTTATAACTTCATGAGTTAAATGTTACTGTGTGCATGAAGAACTTAAAGCTCACAGTATTTACCTACCTGGTGTAACACAGCAAAGGCATTGCTTCTCTAAATATAAAATTTTCTGAAGTTTCTCCTTTTCCCTGACTTTTTTTTTTAAGGGAAAAATTTATCTCAAGTTTGTGTGTCTAGATAAGAAATCCTCCAAATGTTCACATGTGTTTCTTTTCACTAAAGTAAATGCATCCAGTTACTGTGCTCAGTTTAATCATCAGTCAACAACTGTAGGAGTAACAACTGTAGAAGATCCCCAATGCCTTTAGGCAGATCCCTCTTTCTAACATTATTAAGTACTTTTAGCTTTTCTTATTACAAGCTTTTTCTCTGTAGAGCTCTGAGAAATATCTAATGAGATTTTGAAGGAATTTACTTCCCAAATTGGACTCATTTGAAAATTTCCTCTACAAACTAGAAGTATAGGTTTGATGTAGATTACCCACTTACAGCTGAGCACAACTAATTGTTATTGTAAGAGTTTTGATACATTTCAGAATTTCTGCTTCCTAACTGTCCACTGCTACAGGAAATATCACTGAACAACACTGGAAGCACAACAGGGCTGTGGTAAAAATACATTTATTAGAAGGGGAAAAAATCCTGAAGTTTTTTTTTTTCTTACTGGACATTTCCTTTTATATTATGCTTTCTGATTTTTGTGTTTTTATGTTGTATATGTTTGTGTTTGTGTGTGTGTGTGTGTGTGTGTGTGTGTGTGTGTGTGAGAGAGAGAGAGAGAGAGAGAGAGAGAGAGAGAGAGAGAGAGAGAGAGAGAGAGAGAGAGATTCCTTTTTCAATTTGGTTTATTCAATTCTTATATGTAAACTTAATTTTATGAATCTTTCCAAAAGAAGACCTTACTTTCCTTCCTAGTTTTCCTATGTAGGTCTCCATAGTCTCCTTCAAATTCATGGCTTATTCTTTCATTAATTATTTTTTCATGTACTTATATATTTATAAATGTGTATATTTTCTTAAATAAAGCCTAACCCTTTATGCATGTTTTCAAGGCTGATTGTGAGACACTGGGTTGTCAATTAACATGCTTATTCTTGGAGAGGAACACCTCTATTGATCCCATATTTATTCATTTGCCTATAGTTCTTCATGTAGATTTGAGGTCTCCTGGGATTTTCCCATGAGCTTTTACATGTTTATTGATGTCCTTGTTCATCTCACATTTCTGTTGCTACGCTAGTGAGTTCTTTATTTTATTTGTTTGTGCATTAGGGTTTTTTGAAGTTTGTTTGTTTTTTGGTTTGTTTACTTGTTTGCTATTGGATAAAGAGAGAGAAATAAAGAGCATTGAGTGTTAGAGGACCTGGCAAATGTTTAGGGATGGGTAGCCATGAGTAAAATATATTAAATAAATTTATTTTTCAGTCTGGTCTACAGAGTATACAGAGAAACCCCAGCTCAAAAAACTGAAAAACAAACAAACAAAAAAACACAAAACTAAAAAGCAAGTAAGCAGGCAAGCATGAAGGTGAGAAAGAAATGAAAAAGGGACACTGAGGGTTGGTTGAGGAGGTAGTAGTGTTTGGTTATTACCAAAACATACTGTACAGATACATGAAATTCTCATAAGATAAAAATTAAGAAACAAAGTCAAGGTCATGAAAGTATTAAATTGGGAACTTTCTTTATGTATAACAAAGCAATAGCTGTCTAAATTTATTTTTACCTGTTATACAGAGCTTGCAAGATCAGAGTCAAAATTTCTCTTGATCATTGAGTGCCCTATGAGTTTATTTGAACATTTAAAATATTAAATATTGTTTCACTGTTAACAGAAGTAATTTACTTGTTTGAAATTAGGCATTTGTTACTTGTTTGTCTATATTGTATTTACTCTGTGAAAATAGCTCATGGAACTTTTAAAAACTCCTACTGTTTATCTTGTGAGATCAGTTTACTAAAATTATAGAATGTCAGCTAATACTCTCCTTGGCAACAGTCACAGTCTGTTTCTAAGTTTAAAGTAAAGTAGAAATAGAGACATTGATGGAGGAAGCAATGTCAGAAGTATATGTTTCACAGAACACAGAAATCCAATGTTACTACTTATTATACCAGTTCCTACTGCTTAGCATGGTCATTTGCTACTTTTTTCCCTGCCCGATATAATTACCACTGCTTTCCTGTGTTGACACTTTTCATACACCATATGCTCCTGTGATTATGGGTACTTTCCTGGTATCATAATGACAAGTACCACATCCACACTGAAGTTGAATGGAATAGGAATACTTAGGCAGAGAGTCCTCTGAGTGGATGCCAGATGGGTACAAATACTAATTCTTTACAGTTCACTTCATAAATAGATCCCAAATCCATTCCATCTTTATTTTTTAAAAAATTATCATCAACTTTTTTGTCATCTGAAAATATTTGCTGGTGAATATATATGTTGGTTATTACAAACAAATTGTGAAGCTCAGAACCATTTCTTTTCCACTGTATCATGAGGAGGTAGGCAAATGCAAGAATATGCATTTATTTATCCTCTTAATTATAAAAGAGAAAAAAATTCTGAGATAGTGGCATATTTAGGACATGTCTGAGTCCATCTTACCTTTATGACCTTAGATTCATAGTTAAAATTATGTAAATGTACACAGTTTGTAATATCTTTATAACATTTAGAAAACTCTATACACTTTTGTGTTCAATTATAATTCAGAAAATCCATGAAAACTATATAAACTGAAAAGTAAATCCTTGTATGTTGTTTTGAAGGAGTAGTTTCCTCATTAGCATTATGTGTTTTAATACTTAATCCCAAGTAGGTTGAACTATGTGGTTGGGTATGGAAATAAAACTTGGGTGGAAAAATTAAACCTTGCCTCTGCCCCACTTCTTGTCTTCTACTTTAGCTTCATCCTGTGTGAGGATACATTGTGTTCTCTATGCTTCCTGTTCCCTCTGTCATGACTCACTCACAATTATGGACTCATCCCTCTTGTATAATAAGCTCAAACCAACTTCTTCCTTCAGTTGTGATTCCATAACATGATTACTTCATTATTGGATGCATTATAGCTGTGATTCACTGCATAGTCTCTGTAGAAATTATGAAACCTACAGCATTTAATCACTGGATAAGAGTGGCTCCAGAGGCTTGCATGTTCTGTGAGATTTAGATCAGTTACAGTTGATGGAAGCGGGAGAAACACATTTTACAGTGGTGTAGACATTGAGTTGCCTATAGTCCTGTAAATAAATCTCTCACCTGAAGGGTGTCCATTCATTCCATTTTTCTTCCCACTTAGAAACTAGGCCATAAGCCATCTGCAGACCCCCAAAAGGACAGGAACAAGACAATAAAATCCCCCACCCAAGGAACAACCAGAAGAGAGCAGCATGAATGAGAGATATCTTATCCCAGGACAAGTCATCTGTGATGTGCAGCCCATCCAGTGGTTAACCATTCACAATTTAGGAATGCAATCAATCTGGGGCACCCAATGAGGTTTTAGATTATCTATGTCTAACAGAGTAGCCAATCATTAACAGAGACAGAGTAAAACAGTCATTAACTTGAAATACAAATAGAGGGGTGGTTTGGGCATTTGCTAGTATATATACTGAACACCTGTTAGCAACAAATTATCGATAAATCCTTTATAAGGTTTATTAATTAGAATTGTTTAATATGTCAGTAACTGTGGGAGTGCTGCACAGTTATTGGGCAACAGCAGAGGTATTGCAGCTTGTGTGTTTTCTCATTACAGCAAAAAGAGTAAGTTTCTCCGGGGTACTGGTTAGTTCATAATGTTGTTCCAACTATAGGGTTGCAGATCCCTTTAGCTCCTTGGGTACTTTCTCTAGCTCCTCCATTGGGAGCCCTGTGATCCATCCAATAGCTGACTGTGAGCATCCACTTCTGTGTTTGCTAGGCCCCAGCATAGTCTCACAAGAGACAGCTATATCAGTACCCCGGAGCTCTTGACTCTAGCTGCATATGTATCAAAAGATGGCCTAGTCAGCCATCACTGGAAAGAGAGGCCCATTGGACACACAAACTTTATATGCCCCAGTACAGGGGAACGCCAGGGCCAAAAAAATGGGAATGGGTGGGTAGGGAAGTGGGGGGGTATGGGGGATTTTTGGGATAGCATTGGAAATGTAATTGAGGAAAATACATAATAAAAAAATATTAAAAATTTAAAAAAAAGAAGAGTAAGTTTCTCAACACACTAATTCACCTCCCTTTTATCTATAGGAGTAATGATGCAGACCTATTAAAGCCTAATACTGAAAATACGATGTGTGATCATTAATATTGATTCTCAACCCAACTAGTTTCTGGTATGCCTACATTAGGAGTAATCTGTATTAAGTTAACTAAATTGTCAAAATGGACCCTAAGTATGGGTAATACTGTTCCATATGCACTGGAATGAAAAATGAGAATAAAGAAAGCTGAGCACTGGTTTTCATCTCTGTGCTTCTTGATTGTGGATGCAATGTGACTTGGTACCTCATGCTCCTCCTATTGTAACTTCCAAACCATGTACCTTCACAGCTTAAGCCAAAGCAATACCTTCCTTGACTAAATTGTCATGTCAGTGTATTATAATAACAGAAAAGTTAAATAATACACACACTCACACTCACACACACACACACACACACACACACACACACACACACACAATGTGTGTCATTCTTTAATTTTTCCTATTGCAAACTAAAACATAAACAAAACCATTTAAAAAACTCTAATATTCTTAAATCAAAGTTATTTACAACACATAGATTGTTTCTTCCTGAAAAATTCTCCTTAGTAACTTCAAAATAGAGTTGATGTGAATCACTGAAACTGTGTGAATTAACATCTTGGGAAAGGGCAAACTATTTGTGTAAAATCATTTGTCCATTTATGATTTAACATTTTTATTGAAATGTAGCAGGAGAGAACAACTTGTGTTTGTGATTTTCTTAATATTGTTCATCTGTTAAATATTATCACTTAGGGACTGAAGGAGACAGAGTCACTTTCTTCATCTCATAACCTAATGGGCAACAAAAATTGTAAAAATATATGACAAAATATACTAAATTTATTGGTAAAAATGAATATGTACTGTAAAGGTACATTGAGTAAGGATAGAGGTAGTTAAATTAGGTAGACTTATGTGTGTCTAGAAGTGACGTGTGTATGTGTATATGAGTGTATGTTTATTTGAGTTTGTGTACAATGTGCATTACAATGGTAATGTAATAGAGATTAAAAAAAAAAGGTTGAAATGGCATGTTAAGGCAACTTTCCCACACTTCCAATCAGTGAAAATTATGTATAAATCAAAACGGTGAGATACCAGAGAGATGAGGTATATGACAGACATTCCAATAAGGAAAAAAATCCTTTATGTAAAAAGCCTCAATATCCTTGTGACCTAAGTAAAGGGGAATCACATGTATTTTTGTATTATCAGAATATAAAAGTTAAAAAGTATTGGTCAAAGAGGAGTCTTTCTCAAGATGAAAGAATGGAATCAAAAAAGATTTTTCTACCCTGGCAGATAATTTGCAGTATATTGTGGGTTATTGAACAAGCATGCAAAGCACAGATGACACAACCACACTGAGTACATAGAAAATATAGAAAATATCTGAATACTCCTTAATCATTTGCAGAATTGGACATTAATAACTTTGGTAGATATGTAAAAGCACAAACCTATTTAATGGGAAGACCTTATTTATAGTTATTCATTATTTATATTCACCACATTCATTTATATTATATTATATTCATATTATTAATAATTATTCAAGTGATTGATAGACTACATTTATCCCTCTTATACTATACGTGTTTTGCTTTGCTGGAGAAACACTCAAAATAAGGAGTTGGTCTAGAATTCTCTGGACTTATTCACACCAGAGAAAGGAATTATGTACCATTCTTGAAGCTATTTGGTGATAGGTGGGCAAAAACCATCACCAGCTGATGGCTGAGCAGAGGCTCGGTAAAGTGCTTGCTACATAAGCATGAGGACTAGATCTTTAGCATCCATATAAATCCTAGAACAGTGGGAGGTGATTGTAATCCTAGATAAGAGAAGCTAGATCCTTGATCTCACTTGCCTGTTGATCTAAACAGCTGGTGAGGTCTTGGTTCAGAGAGAGAATGCCAGTCTCAAAACAGAACTAAGGAATAATTAGATGACACTCAGAATCAACCACTGATCTCCATATGAACATACATGAGTGAGAACACCTGACATGTCATACCTGACATACCTGATATATGTCATACCTGACATACCTGACATGTCATACATGACATACCCTACAAACCTACTCACATCCCCGAATAAAACTTTAGTTTGGTATATAGTCTCCAGGGGTTTTCTATCTTTTCTTTTTCTTCTGTTTTTATATCTCTTCTCTTCCTCTCTTCTCTTTTTTTCTCTATTGCAACTTTTCTTTTTTTTCTTTTTCTTTTTTTATTAGATATTTTCTTCAATTACATTTCATATGCTATCCCGAAAATCCCTTATACCCTCCCCCCACCCTGCTTCCCAAGTCACCCACTCCCTCTTACTGGACCTGGCATTCCTCTGAACTGGGGCATATATTCTTTGCAAGACAAAGGGCCTCCATCCCATTGATGGGCTACTAGGCCATCCTCTGCTACATATGCAACTAGAGACACAAGCTCTGGGAGGTACTGGTAAGTTTATTTTGTTGTTCCTCCTATAGGGTGGCAGACCCCTTTAGCTCCTTGGGTACTTTCTCTAGCTCCTTCATTGGGAGCCCTGTGTTCCATCCAATAGATGGCTGTGAGCATCCACTTCTGTATTTGTCAGGCACTGACATAGCTTCACAAGAGACAGCAAAATCTTGCTGGCATATGCAATAGTGTCTGGATTTGGTGGTTGGTTATGGCATGGATCTCTGGGACCAATGAAGCAATGACAAGTTTTGTTTTGTTTTGTTTTGTTTTGGTTTGGTTTTTCAAGATAGGGTTTCTCTGTGTATTCCTGGTGTGCTGGAACTCACTCTGTAGATGAGGCTTGCCTCAAACTCAGAAATCCACCTGCCTTTGCCACCTAAGTGCTGGGATTAAACACATGAACCACCACTTCCAGGTGAGTCAAGGCAGTTTTTTAATTGAAAGTAGGTATAATATTGAAATAATTATTATGAGTAGTAATTTCTATTCAAAGTGCTGGATTTGATAAAATGAGAGGATCTTCTTTTGTTTGTTTGTTTTCCTCTGAAAATTTCATTCTGAATTTTAGATACTTTTGTTTTAAAAAGAAAGAAATAAGCACCCAAGCTTCTTTATTTTTATTAGAAATTTTCTTTATTTACATTTCAAGTGTTATCCCCTTTCCTGGTTTCCCCTCCAAAAACCCCCTATCCATTCCCTACATCCCCTGCTCATCAAATCACCCACTCCTGCTTCCTGGTCTGGGCATTCCTCTATACTGGGGCTTAGAGCCTTCACAGGACCAAGAGCCTCTCCTCCCTTTGATGACTGACTAGGCCATCCTCTGCTACATATGCATCTGGAGCCATGACTCTCACCATGTGTACTCTTTGGTTGGTGGTTTAGTCCCTGGGAGCTCTGGGGTTACCGGTCAGTTCATATTCTTGTTCCTCCTATAGGGCTGCAAATCCCTTCAGCTCCTTCTTTATTCTCTCAAGCAGGTATTAATAATAGGTAGGCAGTGATAAAGAGCTGGGATAGAAATTGTCATATTTCCTTTATAGTTTGTGGTTATTACACATGAGATGTTCCTAAGTAATCAAACCCAGGTTTTTAGCAGTTTATTTGATTTTTATGTTACTGTTCATTTCAAGAGTTCCTACATAAATAATTAACTCCAGTATGGTGATTCGGGGACATACTTTTTTTTTTTTTTTCCATTTCATGGCTTGGAAATCCTTTAGTGTCTCAGAGATTTCTCCATCAAGATGGAGGTTAAAGAATTGAGAGTAAAATCAGAACAAAGGTTTCTTTGAAAATTCCCAGGCCACAAAAGCACATGTGACTCATGTTAGTCCATTGGGAGACCCAGTCAGAAAACCAAGACAGCATGCACATAGAGATAAGAATTAATCTGAGGACTGGGGATTAATTTTCAAGGGATCAATCTATGCTACCAAAGAGAGATCCAGGATGCTATACATTTTTTTTTCAATTATTTACTAGGGTTTCTTGTTTCCAAATAATTCATTTGTTTGTTTTTTTTTTAAAGTATTGTTTGGTAATTTCTTCCATGCATACAAAGCATTTATATTATATCTACTCAGTAGGACACTCTCCAATTCCACCTGGGTACTCAGTCTTAATTTGATCCCTTCCTCTCAACTACATGCATATCTATTGTTTTATTGTTTTTACAAACTGAGTCTAATTAGTGTTTCTCTTATGAGAATAAATCTAGGTGATTTGGTGGAGTCTGGACAGCTGCCAACCTATTGTGGATCAGACCACAGAAAAAAACTGACAATTCGTTGAATAGTTCTTTGTTTGTAATTTGATAACACAAAATTAATAATTATTTTATATGAATGGGATAATCAGGATATAAGTAAATGACTAGCAACACAGGGCAGTCAATGTAATGTTAGCTATCTAGACCTGAGGGCTTGAATTCTATACTAAGTGATAAAAGTCCATGAGAAGCAACAGGAGGGTGATACCTATGTTGATGAGACAGAGAGAAGTATCTCCAGGACTTTATGGCCAACCAATTTAGCAGAATCTGTGGGTCTCAGACCAGAATGAGTGACTGATCCTTACTAAAATAATAGAGTGGATGTTTCTGAGGAAAGATACCTGTAGTTGACCTCAGGCCTTCATGTTTACTTTGTATTCAGATTTTTAAACCTGTAGAGAAGCTGGGATTCCTAGAGAGAGCAACTGGAAAACCTCATTCACCTTCTAGAAAGGAATAAAAATAGAGAGGAGGGGGCTGGGTTTAGATAATTCCCTCAAAGGCCCAACCACATTGAACTAGCTTTTTTCACTGGACTTCTATCACCTTTCAATAAAGTCAGAAGTATAGTCTTGGTATAGTCTTCAAAACATTGGTCAAATTTAGCTAAGACAATGCATAGGGTATACTGGGTGTAGTTAATAATCTAAAAACTAAATGACAAAAACAAACAAGTGAAACCAAAGTTCAAAGAAACAAAAAAATATAGCCTTGGCAGAAAAGATTGTTCTTACACTCTTCCTTACTATGAGGCTTTTGTCTGAGCAAAATTAAACAAAACAAAACAAAACAAAACAAAACAAAACAAAACAAAACAAAGCAAAACAAAACAAAGATAGTGTAGAGAAATGACCATTCCTGAAAGAAGTACAGGAAAGACTTGAGATATTGTTCTCAGGTGGTAGAAAAATAGAGTTGAGTCATACCTATAAATCTGCCATCTTATTCAACCTGAAAAAGGAAATTACTTTCATTTGCAAAATATAATAATATGATTATGTATACAGATAGATATTCATGAGAGTATACACATGTAAAAGCAGAGAAAAATAATTTCTATAGGACTCATTGAAATATAAACCAAGAGCTAGTATAATGGCTCAGCAAGAAAAAGGATTTCTTGCCAAGTAGATGATCTACATTTCAGCCCAGAATGTACATTATGGAAAATTAGAACCCATCCCTGGTTGTTGTTCAGATATCTGCAAGTGTTCAAATATTTTGAGGAACACACACACACACACACACACACACACACGAGAGAGAGAGAGAGAGAGAGAGAGAGAGAGAGAGAGAGAGAGAGAGAGAATAAATAAATATTTTAAAATAAGAAATAAATACAAGCCAATGTTGCATAACCCTTGTTAATAAAATATGTTATGCATGAGATGAATTAAATGGAAAGTGAATGAGAAAAAAATTTAAATTAAAAATAGTTATGAAAATATTTCATAAATACTTTGTATTAAATACAGGGAAGTTATTATTACCATGGGTATGTTTATACAACAATCATTAATATATATCAAATTTTAGCCAGAGGAAATAATGATGTAATCTTAGACTATGACAATCATTGATTTGAGTAAAGCATAAAAAAGTAACATCTAAATTATGCTAAAATGAAACTAGATGTACTTTTAAGGTGTTAATAACACCTTAAAAGTTTAGTTCTTTCACATAAAACCAGAGACACTGAAACTTATAGAGGAGAAAGTGGGGAAAAGCCTTCAAGATATGGACACAGGGAAAAGATTCCTGAATAGAACAGCAATGGCTTGTGCTATAAGATCCAGAATTGACAAATGGAACCTCATGAAACTGCAAAGCTTCTGCAAGGCAAAAGACACCGTCAATAAGACAAAAAGAACACCAACAGATTGGGAAAGGATCTTTACCTATTGTAAATCAGATAGGGGACTAATATCCAATATATATAAAGAACTCAAGAAGGTGGACTCCAGAAAATCAAATAATCCCATTAAAAAATGGGGCTCAGAACTGAACAAAGAATTCTCACCTGAGGAATACCGAATGGCAGGGAATCACCTGAAAAAATGTTCAACATCCTTAATCATCAGGGAAATGCAAATCAAAACCACCCTGAGATTCCACCTCACACCAGTCAGAATGGCTAAAATCAAAAATTCAGGTGACAGCAGATGCTGGCAAGGATGTGGAGAAAGAGGAACACTCCTCCATTGTTGGTGGGATTGCAAGCTTGTACAACCACTCTGGAAATCAGTCTGGCGGTTCCTCAGAAAATTGGACATAGTACTACCGGAGGATCCAGCAATACCTCTCCTGGGCATATATCCAGAAGATGTCCCAACCGGTTAGAAGGACACATGCTCCACTATGTTCATAGCAGCCTTATTTATAATAGCCAGAAGCTGGAAAGAACCCAGATGCCCCACAACAGAGGAATGGATACAGAAAATGTGGTACATTTACACAATGGAGTACTACACAGCTATTAAAAAGAATGAATTTATGAAATTCTTGGGCAAATGGATGGACCTGGAGGGCATCATCCTGAGTGAGGTAACTCAGGATGGAACTCACACAATATGTACTCACTGATAAGTGGATATTAGCCAAAAACTTAGGATACCCAAGATATAAGATACAGTTTGCTAAACACATGAAACTCAAGAAGAATGAAGACTGAAGTGTGGACACTATGCCCCTCCTTAGAATTGGAAACAGAACACCCATGGAAGGAGTTACAGAGACAAAGTTTGGAGCTGTGACGAAAGAATGGACCATCTAGAGACTGCCATATCCAGAGATCCATCCCATGATCAGCATCCAAACGCTGACACCATTGCATTCACTAGCAAGATTTAGCTGAAAGGATCCAGATATAGCTGTCTCTTGTGAGACTATGCTGGGGCCTGGCAAACACAGAAGTGGATGCTCACAGTCAGTTAGTGAATGGATCACAGGACCCCCAATGGAGTAGCTGGAGAAAGTACCGAAGGAGCTGAAGGGATCTGCAACCCCATGGGTGGAACAACATTATGAACTAACCAGTACCCCGGAGCTCTTGACTCTAGCTGCATATGTATCAAAAGATGGCCTAGTCGGCCATCACTGGAAAGAGAGGCCGATTGGACATGCAAACTTTATATGCCCCAGTACAGGGGAATACCAAGGCCAAAAAAATGGGAATGGGTGGGTAGGGAAGTAGGTGGGAGGGTATGGGGGACTTTTGGGATAGCATTGGAAACGTAATTGAGGAAAAGATGTAATAAAAAACTAAATAAATAAATAAACACACATTGTTTTTTTAAAAAAAAGTTTAGTTCTGCTTGTAAAATAAAATTTTCAAAGTATTATCTTGTAAACACTGACATCTTAAATGTGAATATATAATTATATCATTAGCATTATAATATCTTCAAAATTTTAAAGCAAACATTATGCAGAAGCCTCAAAACATGAAATATTCTATGCAAAAGAATAGGGCTAATGAACCAATACAGACATTAAAAGTATTGTTTCGTAACTGAAGAGTACTTGCTGTTCCTTCAGAGGACTGGAGTTCCATTCCAAGCAACCAAATCATCAGGGAGCTAACTACCACCTGTTACTCCAGTTCCAGAGAATCCCTTGCTATCATCTGGACTCTAAGGGCAATTGAATATGTACACAACTCGCACACAGATACAGACACATATACATAAAAATGAAATGAGAAGAGAGCACTGACTAGAGTTACATAGATAAATTTTAAATATACAATGGAAATGGGAAATATCTGTGTGTGCATTTCATATGTTATGTAACCCTGTAGTCATCTCTGCTCAATTCTGGTGTAGGGTTTATTTCATTTCGAACTGTTATGTGAAAGCCAATATTAGAGATGTTTGGGACACTACCTACTAAATTGTCTTGTTTTTCCCAACTAGACACTTAAATAACAAATACATAGTTATAGCGATTGAAGCATATACTCTAAATGAAAGATAGAGGACCCATTAGCAAAACCTAAATCAAAGTGAAAGGCTTAACTTTCCTCTATTGGGATAATAAATGTAAGCATTTAAATACACATACCATAAAATATATATGTTTCAAAATATTTTCATCCATTTATTTTCTGAATGACAGTAATAATGCCTCCTTTATACAAGAGCTATTTTTCAAAATTACTTTACAAAGTATTTCATATACTATCTCATTGGAGAACAATGTTATCAATCACTCCATAAAATGGGCTTGGGTTATATCTCATTGAGTAAATGACTTGTCACATAAGGATGAGATTGAACTGGGTTCAAATTAGAAGAACTCACATAAAATCAGATGCCTTGTCATGTGTCTGTAATCATACTTAATGACTGGTGTCCTCTAACTGCCACATGTTCTGAGGCTCATGCGTGCCTACATTAACATACACATGAACACACACAGTCATGTGTATGCATGTACTTGCACATACAGAAGAACAATACTAACCAGAAATAATTTAAAAACAGATAAGAATAAAAATTATAATATTAAAAATACTATTTTTAATATCTAGAAGGTACTTACTTAAGAGAGAGACCAGGATATACTTCAAGACTATCAACTCTCACATTGGCACTACAAATGAACTTTCTCTACCAAGGCTTCACCTCCTAAAAATTTCATGTTAGCAGATTAAAAGAAAGCCCAACAACAATCAAATTTCTTATTTAAAAAAAAAAAAAAAAACTAGCAAGGTGTGGTGCTGCATGCCTTTAGTGTTTACAAATTTTAATGTCTTTTTTCCTCTCTTTTTAAAAATTAGATATTTTCTTTATTTACATTTCAAATGTTATTCCCTTTCCTTGTTTTCTCTACAAACCCCCCAATCCTTCCCCCCTCCCCTGCTCATCAACATACCCACTCCTGCTTCCTGGCCCTCGCAGTCTCCTATATTGAAGCATAGAACCTTCACAAGACCAAGGGCCTCTCCTCCCATTGATGACCGATTAGGTCATCCTCTTCTACATATGTAGCTAGAGCCATAAGTCCCACTATGTGTTTTCTTTGGTTGGTGATTTAGTCCCAAGGAGTTCTGGAGATAGTGGTTAGTTCATATTGTTGTTCCTCCTATGAGGCTGGAAACCCCTTCAGCTCCTTGGGTTCTTTATTTACATCCTTCATTGGGAACCCTGTACTCCATCCAATGGAAGACTGTGGGTATCGACTTCTGTATTTGTCAGGCACTGGCAGAGCCTCTAAGGAGACAGCTATATTAGGCTCCTGTCAGAAAGCTCCTGTTGGCATCCACAATAGTGTCTGGTTTTGGTGGTTGCATTTATGTAAGTTCCTCCTAACTATTAAAAAAATATTAACTTCTAAATAATGTTGATGATTACTGTGTAAAGATGGTTGATCTGAAATAAATCCCCTAATTTAAAAATAGATTTTAAGTACATGATGATGATGGAAAATATAGTAGATAGTAGGTAAACTTGAGCACATCAAGTGAGTCCAAAGATTAACTTTAAGTATTAGCTCAATGGTTTTTCTTCTAAGGACACGTAATAATGGGAATTTATTTTTTTTTAATAATAAAACACATAAAGAAGATGTCCTGATTTTCTTTTTGTTGTTTTGATAAATACCCAAGACAAGTAAGAGTTTATTTCATTTTATAGGAAGCACTCCATCACTGAGGGAATCCAGAGGAAAAATTAAAGGCAGGAACCTAAAAGTAGGAGTTAAAGCAGAGGCCATGAAGGAGTGCTACTAGTAAGCTTGCACTCTTGGCTTCTCAGACTACGTTTTTATATAACCCAGGGCCACCTTCTCAGGGCTAGCCCCAACTACAATGGGCTCAAACACTTCCATATCAATCATCAATCAAGAATAGGCCTCATAGGCTTGCTCATAGGCATTGAGAAACTGAAGGTGTTTCCTCAGCAAGAATTCCTTTTTCTCAGATATATCGAGATTTTTGTTAAGTTGACAGAAACTTATAAGCACACGTGGACTCACCCAACTTATTGCTCTTGATAGTATTACATAAAATAGTCTTGGATGTTTTTTTGACATGTTAAGAAGGGAGTTCCCAGGCCTTCTATGATAAGGGAGGATGTGAACACAAAATACTATGGCACTAATAAAAATATTTCTGAGTAATCAACCTACCTACACACTTTTCAAAGTAGAAATGAAATAGTCTAACTAAAGTCTGTATAAAACAGATATGAAAAATGTATGTATAATTTGAAGAGAACATAGAATAAATATTATTAAACTTATGTCTTTAAGATATATATTTTAATGAAAATATTTTTAATATATTCAGGTAATTTTTACAAAGCATCTTCCTTTAAGTTTGCAACAAAATGTTGGTTATAACTTCAACAATTATCTATTCCAGTTGCAAGACAGAATACATTTGGTTATAGCTTAATCGTTTATATATTAGGTTTTTCATTTCAGTCTAATGAGAAGAAAAATACTTTAATATGAATGAAATTACTCCTGTTATTTTCTTTCTCAACTTAGTTTCTCAGATTTATTACCAGTGCCATTAAACTGTTGTCTGAATTTGGAGAGGAAAACGTTAAGTTGAAGAGGAAGCAAAATTCATCTCAAGACAATTAACGTCTATTTTAATTTTTATTGTCTAATCAATTAGTTTAGAAGATTACAGGAAAATATAATAAAAGTTGATGGATACACAAAATATATGAGCACCTCAGGAGGCAAAACACATTTCAATAAAAACAATTATAATAAATTCATTGGAATGACAAAAAGAGTGAGACTCACCACTAAGCTTATGAAAATATGAAATTACAGGTATTGAGAGGGCATTGCAAGCTATATATTGGATTCTCAAAATGTGGCTTGTTTACCTCCTTTCTGTACACTTTTCAATCTAATAACATAATTCCTTTTGTACACAAAAAAAAAAAAACCCAAACATTTTTCTGTTTCATTTGTTTGTTTTGTTTCTGCTTGCTAGGCAAGAACTCCATCACTGTGTTAAATCAGCCCAAAATAAGCCTTTTATGGAAGGATTCTGTAAGGTATTGGAATGATTATGCCATCTCCTCTGCCTAAAGACTGCCATATTGCCTCAATAAACATAGCCAATAGATGTTGACCATTCCTAAAATCATAGCCTGTTCATATGTGTCATCTTCTGGTATAGATTTTTAATTTGAATTCTCATTGATGAATAATGTTTCCAAAAAACCTGAGGAAAATTTGATTCTACAGATTTGTGGAATCAGTGACTAATTTTTATATCTAAACTTATATATTTAAATTATCCTCACTTATTGCTGGAAACATGTAATATAATTAAATTTTACCATTGCATCAATACTAAAACATCAAAAACACTTCATGAAGTTTTTTATTTATTTCCGAACTTTGCAATATTTAAGAGGTACTATCACTACCTACAATACCAAATTGCAGCACCAATAGTAAGATATTATGGTGTGGATCTATAGATCAGCTTGCCTAAGTAAAAACTTTGGCCCCAGTGCTGCTTAAACCAAACTTGGTGAGATGATGTGTTCCTATAATCCTTATAGTGTGGAGGAGGAGGCTGGAAGGTCTGGTATTCAGAGTGTTCCAGAGATTTTGAGAATAATTTGGGTTCTATGAGACCATGTTGCAAGAAACAAAGAAGGGAAGGAAGGAAGGAAGGAAGGAAGGAAGGAAGGAAGGAAGGAAGGAAGGAAGGAAGATAGGAAGGAAGGAAGAAAAGAAAGAAAGAAAGAAAGAGAGAGAGAGAGAGAAAGAGAGAAAGAGAATGAGAGAAAGAGAGAGGAAGGAGGGATGTAAAGATGGGAGAGAGAGAGAAAGGAGAGAAAGAGAAAACAAACAGGAAGAGAGGATGGAAGGAAATAAGGAAAAAGAAAATAAGAAAGAAAGAAAGAAAGAAAGGAATAAAGTAAAAAAGGACAGAGAAAATATTTACTGAGAACATGAATTGCACATAGTAAAACAGTGTTTCTCAACCTATATGTTACAAACCCATTGGGTCGTGTGTATAACATAGTAACACTTCAGTAAATAACAGTAGTAAAACTGTAGTTATAAAGTAGTGACATTGCCCTTCCTGTCCCTGCCAGCACCGGGGTAGCTTGGGCTCAGAGTCTACTGACACCTGCAAGCTACCCACAGGCCCCTCCACGGGATCTTAAGACCTCTGGTGAGTGGAACACAGCTGCTGCTCCAATCCAATCACAAGAGACCTGAGACTGCATTGATTAGGGAAGCAGAAAACCTGCCCTGATCAGGGGCACAAGTCCCTTCCAATCCACGCCAGCACCAGGGTACCTTGGGGGCAGAGTCCAACAATACCCGAAAGGTATACACAAGACCCTCCACGGGATCTTAAGACCTCTGTGAGTGGATCACAACTTCTGCCAGGAGGCAGGTTTGAACACCAGATATCTGGGCACCTTCCGGGCAAGAGGAGAGCTTGCCTGCAGAGAGTATTCTGACCACTGAAACTCAGGAGAGAGCTAGTCTCCCAGGTCTGCTGATAGAGGACAACATAAACACCTGAGGAACAAGATCTAACCAGAGACAACTACAACAACTAACTCCAGAGATTACCAGATGGCAAAAGGCAAACTTAAGAATCTTACTACAGAAACCAAGACCACTCACCATCATCAGAACGCAACACTCCCACCCCACCCAGTCCTGGGCACCCCAACACACCCAAAAAGATAGTCCCTGATTTAAAAGCATATCTCTTGATGATGGTAGAGGAAATCAAGAAGGACTTTAATAATTCACTTAAAGAAAACAGGAGAACACTGCTAAACAGGTAGAAGATCTTAAAGAGGAAGCAAAAAATCCCTTAAAGAATTGCAGAGAAACACAACCAAACAGGTGATGGAATTGAATAAAACCATCCAAGACCTAAAAAGGGAAGTAGACACAATAAAGAAAACCCAAAGTGAGGCAACTCTGGAGAAAGAAAACCTAGGAAAGAAATCTGGAACCATAGGTGCAAGCATCAGCAACAGAATGCAAGAGATGGAAGGGAGAATCTCAGGTGCAGAAGATTCCATAGAGAACATCAGCACAACAATCAAAGAAAATACAAAATGCAAAAAGATCCTAACTCAAAACATGCAGAAAATCCAGGATATAATGAGAAGACCCAACCAATGGAAAATAGGAGTAGATGAGAATGAAGATTTTCAAATTAAAGGGCCAGCAAATATCTTCAACAAAATTATAGAAGAAAACTTCCCAAACCTAAAGAAAGAGATGCCCATGAACATGCAAGAAGCCTACAGAACGCAAAATAGACTGGACCAGAAAAGAAATTCCTCCTGACACATAATAATCAGAACAACAAATGTACTAAATAAAGATAGAATATTAAAAGCAGTAAGGGAAAAAGGTCAAGTAATATATAAAGGCAGGCCTACCAGAATTACACCAGACTTTTCACCAGAGACTATGAAAGCCAGAAGATCATGGACAGACCCTAAGAGAACACAAATGCCAGCCCAGGCGACTATACCCAGCAAAACTCTCAATTACCATAGATGGAGAAACCAAAGTATTCCACGACAAAACCAGATTCACACATTATCTTTCCAGGAATCCAGCCCTTCAAAGGATAATAACAGAAAAAAAAAAATACAAGGACGGAAACCATGCCCTACAAAAAGCAAGAAAATAGTCCCTCAACAAACCAAAAAGAAGACAGTCACAAGAACAGAATGCCAACTCTAAAAACGAAAAATAATAGGAAGCAACAATTACTTTTCCTTAATATCTCTTAATATCAATGGACTCAATTCCCCAATAAAAAGACATAGACTAACAGACTGGCTACACAAACAGGACCCAACATTCTGCTGCTTACAGGAAACTCATCTCAGGGAAAAAGACAGACACTACCTCAGATTGAAAGGCTTGAAAACAATTTTCCAAGCAAATGGTCTGAAGAAACAAGCTGGAGTAGCCATTCTAATATCGAATAAAATCGAATTCCAACCCAAAGTAATCAAAAAAGACAAGGAGGGACACTTCATACTCATCAAATGTAAAATCCTCCAAGGGGAACTCTCAATTCTGAGTATCTATGCTCCAAATGCAAGGGAAGCCACATTTATTAAAGAAACTGTAGTAAAGCGCAAAGCACATATTGCACCTCACACAATAATACTGAGAGACTTCAACACACCACTTTCATCAATGGACAGATCATGGAATCAGAAACTAAACAGGGACACAGTGAAACTAACAGAAGTGATGAAACAAATGGACTTAACAGATATCTACAGAACATTTTATCCTAAAACAAAAGGATATAGCTTCTCCTCAGCACCTCATGGTACCTTCTCCAAATTTGACCATATAATTAGTCACAAAACAGGCCTCAACAGATACAAAAATATTGAAATTGTCCCATGCATCCTATCAGACCACCATGGACTTAGGCTGATCTTCATTAACAACATAAATAATGGAAAGCCAACATTCACATAGAAAATGAACAACACTCTTCTCAATGATACCTTGGTCAAGGAAGGAATAAAGAATGAAAATAAAGACTTTTTAGAGTTCAATGAAAACGAAGCCACAACATACCCAAACTTATGGGACACTATGAAAGCATTTCTAAGAGGGAAACTCATAGCTCTGAGTGCTTCCAAAAAGGAACTAGAGAGAGCACACCCTAGCAGCTTGACAACACACCTAAAAGCTCTGATGCTCGCTTTGAGAAATTAGAATCAGATACAAAACTCCCTTGTGTTCGTGTCCTTTTGTCACTTTTTGCCGACTCCCTGCCCACCTGTTCCAAGACCCTGATTTCTCCCGAGGATTGGGGGGGTGCGACTGAGGCCAATCTGAGGCAAAAGTCTTCTTGAACACCATCATATTAAAACTCACTAAGAAAAACCTATAAACATGACATTGAGTTTATATGTGATAAGAAAGATTGTGCATAGCTTTAGTTATCTCTTACTAAAAAAGTCAAGGAAATCCTACATTATTTAAGCACTGTTTCTTGGTTTTCTCTATCTTGCTTTATGCAATGAATTTTGGGCAATTGAATTAACCACATCATCTTTATGTCCCAAAGTTCTTCATCAAGTTCATATAGAAGATATATAAGTAACCACCAAAGTTGTACATGCTCATTCTATTATTATTCTTTAATAGGATTTCTGAATAGATTTGACATCTACTTGACAGGCCATTTTGACATCACATTAGGAAATATTAAATAATTTTATATAACTATCATACACAGAGATAGATGAT
Source organism: Mus caroli (assembly GCF_978045245.1). Lineage (NCBI taxonomy): Eukaryota > Metazoa > Chordata > Mammalia > Rodentia > Muridae > Mus > Mus caroli. The sequence goes on along the minus strand of NW_028227256.1, from coordinate 112,182,029 downwards.
AAATAATGCTCACGTATTTTGATATTTGTAAATGTTATAAAAACCCTGAGTATATTGCTCAAGTATTTAATATATTTGGTTATATTTAGTAGCAATCATGGTATGGTTAAAGAAATATAATACTGGCTTTTGTGATGGTTCAATGTGTTAAAATCCTAGGATTAAAGACTGATGATTGAGTTTGAATCTTAGAATGTTTATGGTAGACTGAAAGAACCATTTCCACAGAGTATCCTATGATATCAATAGAAGTCCTATAACATTAATTCTCCCACCCATCTTTACCCCTCCTTATACATATAAAGTAAAATTTAGAAGGTAATAAAACTATTTAAAGAAACACAATAGCACCCATATATGTTACTGCTGAATAAATAAGATCAAATGAGAGAAATTTGCCTGTTGATTCTGACAAATAGCAGAGATGAGATGGACTATGAGACATAATAGAAAGAAAATGGACCATAGAAAATATAATGCCTAGAGATTTCTGACAGCTGGTAAGGCCAGTGTAACGTCTGTAAAATTCCCGTCTTATTCTATCCCACTCTGAAATGCAACTGTAGTCACAAGAAACTTGCATGCACATTGCAATGAATGTGATTCTTAAACTCTTCCATTCATAACCTCTTTGCTTCAAGAACTTTTCCCATGATTCCAGTTATGTAGGTACATAAAATGGAGATACAAGTCAAACATTTACTGACATAATTTTTAAAATATTTTAATTAGGTATTTTCCTCATTTAAATTTCCAATGCTATCCCAAAAGTCCCCCATACCCTCCCACCCACTCCCCTACCCACCCACTCCCACTTTTTGGCCCTGGCATTCCCCTGTAATGGGGCATATAAAGTTTGCAAGTCCAATGGGCCTCTCTTTACAGTGATGGCAGACTAGGCCATCTTTTGATACATATGCAGCTAGAGTCAAGAGCTCCAGAGTACTGTTTAGTTCATAATGTTATTCCACCTATAGGGTTGAAGACTGCCTGAGGGTAAGGTGAAGAGACTCAGATTAATTGCATTGACAAAGGTAGTCTCAGAGATGCCCAGCAGAGATTTTGCTCTCTGGTTAAGTCTCCTGAAGAGCATTTTGAACAAGTGTAGCCAGCTTAATAAGGAAAAAAAATTAAATATATGGTTTGAGTAGTAAAGGAGCACCAGGAAGGGAAATGCAGCCGAAGCTTATGTTCTAAGAGATGGCAGATTAAGGGAGTGGGACTTTAAGGTATAAGCCTACCAAGCTGAATTTAGATCCAGGCATGGTAGCACACACCTTTAATCACAGTAGATAATGCCAAGAAGATCTCTGAGTTCAAGGCCAATATAGAACAGGGCAAGTTCTAAGTGAAGAATAGCTTAAAGTCATGTGTGTTGGCGGTCCCTGGGCTCTCTGTGAGGTGTGGTTAGTTTATTTTGGTTTTCTTCCTATGGTGTTGGAATTCCCTTCACCTCTTTTAGTCCTTCCCCTAACTTTTCCATTAGAATCTTCTTATAGTGGACAGCAGTTAACAGACCAAAATGCAAACATTAAATGACTAAGTGACTCCAAGAGTGCTCAACCCTAAAAGGGATATCTAAATTATAGTTCCCACCCTGACTCCTGCATGGTTTTGGGATTATTTAGAAAGAGAAAGCAGGAATATAAAAGCCACAGGTGGTGAGAACTGTCAAGAAACATCTTGATTTTTTTTCATTGCTCTCAGCAAACAGCTCTGGAACTGACAAGCTGATCTCCTATGAGCTTAAAGAATCTAAGCAGAAGGTGTTCCTTTTGAAATCTGGTCGTTGTCATACTTCAGACAAATTTCCCTTGTGAATATCAATGCAAAAATACTCAACAAAATTCTCGCTAATCGATTCCTAGAACACATTAAAACAATCATCCATCCTGACCAAGTAGGTTTTATTCCAGGGATACAGGGATGGTTTAATATACAGAAATTCTTCAAAGTAATCCATTATATAAAGAAATTCAAAGACAAAAACCACATGATCATCTCCTTAGACGAGGAAAAAGCATTTGACAAGATCCAAAACCCATTCATGATAAAAGTCTTGGAAAGATCAGGAATTCAAGGTCCATGACTAAACATGATAAAAGCAATCTACAGCAAACCAGTAGCCAACATCAAAGTAAAAGGTGAGAAGCTGGAAGCAATCTCACTAAAATCAGGGACTAGACAAGGCTGCAAACTTTCGCCCTACCTATTCAACATTGTACTTGAAGTCCTAGCCAGAGCAATTCGACAACAAAAGGAGATCAAGAGGATACAAATTGGAAAAGATGAAGTCAAAATATCACTTTTTGTAGATGACATGATAGTATATATAAGTGACCCTAAAAGTTCCACAGAGAACTCCTAAACCTGATAAACAGCTTCAGTGAAGTAGCTGAATATAAAATTAACTCAAACAAGTCAATGGCCTTTCTCTACACAAAGAATAAACAGGCTGAGAAAGAAATTAGGGAAACAACACCTTTCTCAATAGTCACAAATAATATATCTTGGCATCACTCTAACTAAGGAAGTGAAAGATCTGTATGTTAAGAACTTCAAGTCTCTGAAGAAAGAAATTAAAGAAGATCTCAGAAGATGGAAAGAACACCCATGCTCATGGATTGGCAGGATCAACATTGTAAAAATGGCTATCTTGCCAAAAGCAATCTACAGATTCAATGCTATCCCCATCAAAATTCCAACTCAATTCTTCAACGAATTAGAAAGAGCAATCTGCAAATTCATCTGGAATAACAAAAAACCTAGGATAGCAAAAACTGTTCTCCAGGATAAAAGTACCTCTGGTGGAATCACCATGCCTGACCTAAAGCTTTACTACAGAGTAATTGTGATAAAAAAAAAAATACATGGTACTGGTATTGTGACAGACAAATAGACCAATGGAATAGAATTGAAGACTCAGAAATGAACCCACACACCTATCGTCACTTGATCTTCAACAAGGGAGTTAAAACCATCCAGTGGAAGAAAGACAGCATTTTCAACAAATGGTGCTGGCATAACTGGTGGTTATCATGTAGAAGAATGTGAATCGATCCATTCCTATCTCCTTGTACTAAGGTCAAATCTAAGTGGATCAAGGAACTCCACATAAAATCAGAGACACTGAAACTTACAGAGGAGAAAGTGGGGAAAAGCCTCGAAGATATGGGCACAGGGGAAAAATTCCTGAATAGAATAGCAATGGCTTGTGCTGTATGATCAAGAATTGACAAATGGGACCTCATGAAACTGCAAAGCTCTGCAAGGCAAAAGACACAATCAATAAGACAAAAAGGCCACCAACAGATTGGGAAAGGTTCTTTACCTATCCTAAATCAGATAGGGGACTAATATCCAATATATATAAAGAACTCAAGAAGGTGGATACCAGAAAATCAAATAACCCCATTAAAAAATGGGGATCATAACTAAACAAAGAATTCTCATCTTAGGGATACCGAATGGCTGAGAACCACCTGAAAAAATGTTCAGCACACTTAATCATCAGGGAAATGCAAATCAAAACAACACTGAGATTTCATCTCACACCAGTCAGAATGGCTAAGATCAAAAATTCACGTGACAGCAGATGCTGGCGAGGATGTGGAGAAAGAGGAACACTCCTCCAGTGTTGGTGGGATTCCAAGCTTGTACAACCACTCTGAAAATCATTCTGGTGGTTCTTCAAAAAATTGGACATGGTACTACAGGAGGATCCCGCAATACCCCTCCTGGGCATATATCCAGAAATTGTTCCTACTAGTAAGAAAGAAACTTGTTCCACTTTGTTCATAGCAGCCTTATTTATAATATCCAGAAGCTGGAAAGAACCCAGATGCCCATCAACAGGGGAATGGATACCAAAAATGTGATACATTTATATAATCGAGTACTACTCAGCTATTAAGAAGAATGAATTTATGAAATTCCTAGGCAAATGGTTGGACCTGGAGGGCATTATCCTGAGTGAGGTAACCCAATCAAAAAAGAACTCAAATGATATGTACTCACTGATAAATGGATATTAGCCCAGAAACTTAGGATACCCAAGATATATGTTACAATTTGCAAAACACATAAAACTCAAGAAGAACGAAGACCGAAGTGTGGACACTTTACCCCTTCTTAGAACTGGGAACAAAACACCCATGGAAGAAGTTACAGAGACAAAATTTGGAGCTGAGACAAAAGGATGGACCATCGAGAGTTTGCCATATCCAGGGATCCATCCCATAATCAGCCTCCAAACGCTGACACAATTGCATACACTAGCAAGATTTTGCTGAAAGGACCCTTATATAGCTGTCTCTTGTGAGTCTAAGCCGGGGCCTAGCGAACACATAGTGGATGCTCACAGTCAGCTATTGGATGGATTACAGAGCTCCCAATGGAGGAGCTAGAGAAAATACCCAAGGAGCTAAAGGGATCTGCAACCCTATAGGTGGAACAACATTATGAACTAACCAGTACCCAGGAGCTCTTGACTCTAGCTGCATATGTATCAAAAGATGGTCTAGTTGGCCATCACTGGAAAGAGAGGCCCATTGGACTTGCAAACTTTATATCCCCCAGTACAGGGGAACACCAGTGCCAAAAAGTGGGAGTGGGCAGGTGGGGGGGGGGAGGGTATTGGGGTCTTTTGGGATACCATCGGAAATTTAAATGAGGAAAATACCTAATTAAAAAAAATAAAGTAGTGACATTATATTTCAGTGTCACCACAATATGAGGAACTGTATTAAATAGTCACAATATTAGGATGGTAAAGAACCACTGTATTAAAGACATATTATAAGTTAAACACTGGGGCTAAGTGTTTATAGACAATGACAATTATTTATCATAAAGTCAAAAAAAAGAAAAAAAAAGGTACCTTTTAGCACATTTATCAAATTCAGTGTATTTTCAGTTTTTGGCCACTGAAGTAAAGGACTAGAAAAGCAGAAGAAAAAAATCAAAATTTCCCTGAGAATAAATGCTAAAGAGGGAGCTTGAAGAACATTCTGTGGGTAATTAAGAGTTACTGTTAAGAATAACCAGGACAAACATATATCAATTGATATTAGTGATTAATATTGTTAATAAAAAAAATCCAATACAACAGATGAGCAAACACCCTGCTGTAATGAACATGAGGCTTATACTTCATAATGTATTTGATGGCTTGTTCATATTGATTATCAGCTAGATGGAACTAGAGTCCTACAGGAGATGTCACCTAGGAGACAGACCTTTGGAACACATGAGAGGGGATTCCAGATTGTTTGAATTGAGATGGAAAGATTTATCTTAAGTGTGAGTTCCACTACTCAGCAGGTTTGAGTCTTGGAATATGTGAATGGAAGAAGTGATCTCAGCTCCAGGATTCATTGATCCACTTGCTATCAGAAGATGTAAAATGAGCAGCTGCCACTTCCTCCCAGACATTAAATAATTCTCATGGAACCATGAGTCAAACTTAACACTTTCTTCCCTTAAGTTACCTTTGACAGGAATCTGGTCATGGCAATATGTATAATAAACATTTTATCAAAATACTTTGTTCTAAAACTGATTTCTTGCCCTGCTCTCTTAGCACTCTAGGCCAAGCCAAGTTGCCCTAAGCACCCTGCAATCCCAGAAGGACCTTGATTCATCTGATGCCTCTCAACCTACCTTCAGCAGTCTTGAGAATCCTGAATCATATGGGTAAGTTTCCTTTTCCCCAACCACTTTTCCTGCTCTCATCCCTCTGGACCAAGGTATGCTGCCCCTGAGCACCGTGCCATCATAGGGAGACCACCATTCTTCTATCACCCCTATACACACCTTCATCCAAACTGACGCTCTTGAGCCACAGAGAACTGCAGGCCCAGAACCATACTGCACAAGGATACCCATCAGAGATCTGTCACACCAGGAACATGGAGGTTCACCCTCTTACCAACACTTCCTACAAAAAAATATAGTCAAGGACCAAAATCATCCAGATGGCTAAAGGACCTTGAAAGAACACAATCAACAAGAGGCAGGACACTATGACACCTCCAAAACACAGGTATTCCACTTCAGCAAACCCTGGATGTCCTAACACACCTGCAACACAAGGAAATGATCTTAAATACAATCTTATAAAGTTGATAGAGCCCTTTAAAGTGGAAATGAATAAATCCTTTAAAGAAACACTGTTTTCTGAGAGGCTCTGCCAGTGCCTGACAAATACAGAAGTGGTTACTCATAGCCATCCATTGGACAAAGCACAGGGTCCCCAATTAAGGAACTATAGAAAGTACCCAAAGAGCTGAAAGGGTTTGCAGCCCAATAGGAGGAACAACAATATGAACTAATCAGTACCCCCAGAGCTCACTTGGACTAAATCACCAATCAATGAAAACACACGGTACGACTCATGGCTCAAGCTGCATATGTACTAGAGAATGGCCTAGTCAGTTATCAATGGGAGGATATGCCCTTGGACCTGTGAAGGTTCTATTCCCCAGTATAGGGTAATGCCAGGGCCAGGAAGCAAGAGTGGGTGGGTTGGGAAACAGGGAGAGAGGGGATGGGATACGGGGTTTTCAGAGGGGAAACTAGGAGAGGGATAACATTTGAAATGTAAGTAAAGAAAATATCTAATAAATTATAAGTATGGGAAAATATAGGAAAATACAGTCAAATGCATAGTCTTTAAAGATGACTCAAATGAACCCTTAAATAGATACAGGAAAACATAACTAAACATGTGAAATAAACAAATTGTGTAAGACTTGAAAATAGAAATAGAAGCAATAAAGAAAAGAAAAACTGAGGAAATCATGGAGATGGAAAACCTAGGGAAGAGAACAGGAACAACAAATGCAAGAATAATCAACAGAATACAGGAGATGGAAGAGATAATCTTTATTGTAGAAGAAACAATAGAAGAAATTGATGCATCATTCAAAGAAAGTGTTAAAGCTACAAAATTCCTGACTCAAACCATCTAGAAAATCAATAAGACCTAATCTACCAATAATATGAATAGAAGATGAAGGGACAAAGGCCCAGAAAATTTAAACAAAATCATAAAAGAAAGCATTTCCCAACTAAATAAAGAGATATCTATAAATACACAAGAAACAAAATGAACACCAATTAGACTGTACCAGAGAAGAAAATCTATAATAATAATCACATAATAATCAAAACACAAAACCTACAAAATAAAGAAAGAATATTGAAAACAGTAAGAGAAAAAAGCAAGGTAACATAAAAAGGCAGACCTATCAGAATTACACCAGACTTCTCAACAGAAAAGGGTAGAAGGTCCTGGTCAGACAACTTGCATCCTATAAAAACTACAGGTGCCAACCTAGACTACTATGTCTAGCAAAACACTCAATCACCATAGATGGTGAAAACAAGGTATTTCAAGGAAAATCCAAATTTAAACCATATCTATCTAGAAACCCAGACCTATAGAAAATACTAGAAGGAGAACTCCAGTACAATAAGGATAACTACATTCAAGAAAATACAGTAAGTAAGTAATTCTATACCATCAAAAACAAGGAAAGCACACACAAACAAACACACACACACACACACACACACACACACACACACACACACACAACCACCACCACCACCATCCAAATGACAGAAAATAACAATCACTGGTCATTAGTAGCTCTCAACTTTAATGGATTTAATTCCCCAATAAAAAGACATAAGCTAACAGAATGAATGTGTAAACAGGATCCATCATTCTGTTGATTACAAGAAATCATAAATATAGACATTATGTAGAAGGAAAGGGCTAGAACAATATTTCTCAAGAAAGAACCAAGAAGCAAGCTGGAGTTGCCATTCTAATAAAATAGATTTTCAATCAATATTAATCAAAAGAGACAGGGAAGGACTTCATGCTTCATTCTCATTAAAGGAAAAATCTATCATGATGATATGTTAATTATGAACATCTATGCTACAAATACCCAGGCATCCATGTTTGTAAAAGAAACATTGCTAAAACATAACATGCACATTGAACCCCACACATCAGTAAAGGGAAACTTCAACACCCACTGTCACCAATTGAAAAGACTTAAACTAAACTGAGAAAAACAAAACTAATAGACATTATGAATCAATTGGAATCAATAGACAACTATAGAATCATTCACCCAAACTCAAAAGAAAATGCATGCTTCTCAGCATCTCATGTATCATTCTCCGAAATTGATCATATAATTGATCACAAAGCAAGCCTCAACAGATACAAGAAAATGGAAATAATGCCTTGGATCTTATCAGACTACCATGGATTAAACCTGGACTTTAACAACAACAGAAACCCTGCAAAGCCTACACACTCATAGATATTGAACAAATCTGTACTCAATGATCTCTTGGTCAGGGAAGAAATAAGAAAATAAGTTAAAGGCTTTCTAATTCAATGAAAAAATGAAGGTGCAACATACTGAAATTTATGGGATACTGTAAAAGGAATGCTAAGAAAAAATCTCATAGCATTAAGTGCTTCCATATAGAAATTAGAGCAGTCTTATACCAGCAATTTAAATGTATACCTGAAAGCTCTAGAAAAAAAAAAGAAGAAGAAGAAGCAAGAACACCAAAGAGGAGTAGAAGTGTAGATGTCAGCAAATAATCAAAATCAGGTCTAAAATCAATCAGTTCAAAGCAAAGCAAAAATCAAACAAAGAGATGGTTCTTTAAGAAAATCAACAAGATAGATAAGCCCTTAGCCAGAGAGAGAGGGGGGAGGGAGGGAGGGAAGGAGGGAGGATGAGAGAGAGAGAGAGAGAGAGAGAGAGAGAGAGACTGATTTTACCAAAATAAAGAGAATCAGTAATGAAAAAGAAATAACAGTTGATATTTTGGAAATTCAAAAAATCATTAGGTCTTACTTCAAAAACCTCTACTATATAAAACTGGAAAATCTTAACAAAATGGAGGTTTTGCTAGACAGATATGATTTTCCAAAGTTAAATCAAAACCAGGTAAACTATTTAAACAGCACCGTAACCCTAAAGAAATAGATGTAGTCATTTATCACAACCAAAACAGCTCAGGGCCAGATGGTTTGATGCAGACTTCTACCAGACTTTCAATGAAGAGCTAATACTTGTAATCCACAAACTATTTCACTAAATAGAAACATAGGAGCACTGCAAAACTCAATTTATGAGGCCACATTTACTCTGATACCTAAATCACACAAAGACTCAACAAAGAAAGAATTTCAGACCAATTTCTGTTATGAATATTGATGTAAAAAATAATCAATAAAATACTTGCAAACCTAGTTCAGGAACACAACAAAGACATCCTCCATCAGTATTAAATAGGCGATGGAGGGATGGTTCAATAAACAACAATCCATCAGTGTAATCCACCATATAAACAAACTGAAAGAATAAAATCAGAAGATTATTTAATAAGAAACTGCAAAAGCCTTTGATAGAATCCAACACACCTTCATGTTAAAGGTAAAGAGAAATCAATGATAGAGGGCAAATAACTAAAAATAGTAAAGGCTGTATAGAGCAAGCCAATAGACAACATAAAAATAAATGGAAAGAAACTTAAAGCGTTTACACAAAAATCAAGGACAAGGTTGCCCACTCTCTCCCTAACTATTTAATACTTTACTTGAAGTTCTACCCATAGCAATAAGACACCCAAAGGAGATCAAGGAGAGAGAAATTGGAAAGGAATAAGTCCAATAATTGCTTTTTGAGGATATGATAATATACAAAAACAACCTTAAAAATTCTACCAGACAACATCTACAGCTGATAAACCTTCATCAAATTGTCTGGATTCAAAATTAACTTAAAGAAATCAGTAACCCTCTTTTATGCAAATGATAAACATGCCTAGAAATAAATTACAGAAACAGCAACCTTTTCAATAACCATGAATCCTATAAAATATCCTGGTGTAACTGTAATTAAGCAACTGAAAAGTCTGTGTGAAAAGAGATTTAAATGCCTGAAGGAAGAAATAGAAGGTACCATATAATGGAAAGATCTCTCATATTCATGGATAGGTAGGATTAACATAGTGAAAATGGCCATATTCAATGAAATCCCCAACAAATTTCCAACACAATTTTTGGAGATGGTGAAATAACAATTCTTATCTTCATATGGCAAAAGAAAAAAAGCAGGATAGTCACAATACTGAACAATAAAAGAACTTAGGGTAGAATCACCATCACTGAACTCTACTGAGCAAAAGTAATAAAAATTTCAAGGTATTGGTACAAAACCAGGTAAATAGAATCAAATCAAAGACCCAGAAATACATCCACACACCTATGGGCATTTGATTTTTGATAAAGAAACCAAAGCCATACAATGGAAAAACAAATGCATCATCAACAAATGGTGCTCGATGTCTACATGGAGAATAATGAAACTAGATCCATACTTAACAGTCTGCACAAAAATTAAACCCAAGTGGATCAAGAAACTCAAAATAAAACTGGATATACTAAGTTTTATAGAAGGGAAAATAGGAAATAGCCTTGAACACACTGGGGAGACAATTTCCTGAACAAAACACCAATAGCTCATGTTCTAAGATCAATAATTAATAACTGGGAATTCATGAAACTACAAAGCTTCTGTAAGGCAAGGACACTGTCAACAAGTCAAACCAGCAGCCAACAAATTGAGAAAGGATCTTCACCAACCTTACATATGATGGAGAGCTAATATCCAAAATTTGCAAAGAACTCCAGAAGTTAGACACCAACAACCAAAATAACCTCATTAAAGTATAGGGTACAGAACTAAAAATAGAATTCTGAACAGAGGAATATCACATGGTTGTGAAGCACTTAAAGAAATGTTCAAAGTCCTTACTCATCAGTGAAATGCAAATAAAAATTACTCTGATGTTCCATATTGCATCCATCAAAGCAGCTAAGATAAAAAAACATCTAAAGAGATTACAAATGCTGCCAAGTATGTGGAGCATGAGGAACACTTCTTCCTTGTTGGTAGGAGAGCAAACTTGTACAACTTTAGAAATCAATTTGATATTTTCTCAGAAAACTGGGCATAGTTATGCCTACCAGCTCTACCACTACTGGGCATATACCCAAAATATGCTCCACCACTCCACAAAGAAACTTGTTCACCCATTCCATTTATTCCTCAACAGAAACTGGAAACAACCTAGATGTCCTTCAACTGAAGAATGGAAAAAGAAAATGTGGTACACAGATGAAATAGCATACTATTCAGCTATTGAAGGAGCTAGAGAAAATACCCAAGGAGCGAAAGTGTTCGGCAACCCTATAGGAGGATCAACAATATGAACTAACCAGTTCCCCCAGAACTGTGTCTCTAGTTGCATATGTAGTAGAGAATGGCCTAGTCGACCATCAATGGGAGGAGAGGCCCTTGGTCTTGAGAAGATCATATGCCTCAGTACAGGGGAATGCCAGGGCCAGGAAGCAGGAGTGGGTGGGTTGGGGAGCAGGGCGGGGGAGAGTATAGGAGACTTTGGGATAGCATTGGAAATGTAAATGAAGAAAATATCTAATAAAAATATTTTTAAAAAGCTAAGGCATTATGACATTTTCAAGCAAGTGTATGAAATTTGAAAATAATATCTTGAGTGAGGTAACCCAGTCCCAAAAGCACACACAATGTATGTACTCACTTATAAGTGGGTATTAGCCATAAAATACATGTACCATGTTACACTCCACAGACCCAAAATAATCTAAACCAGAAGGATGGGCCAAGTAAGAAAGCTTGAATCTCAATTAGAAGGGAGATAAAATAGTCAGAAATGTAGGTGGAAGGAGGAAACTTGGAGGTAGGGTGATGGAAAGTGGGATTAAGGATTAGGCATGGGGAAGGACATGGAAGATGGCAAGATGGCCTTGAAAATGAATGTAAATCTGTAACTGATGGGAGCTGAAGAGGAAGGGGTCATCTCCAGAATGAGACAGAGACCTATAATAAGATCCAATAATCTATGGGGGTGAGTTGAGCTGTGATTCATTTCACTGAGAATATGGAACCTGAAGAGGCTACCTCCTGTAGTCAGACTGGAATTCCAGTCTATCAACACAGACACCAACCTAGTCACAAAACTGGGGATATCCCATAATTTATCCTATCTAGAAGAATTTCAGGCACAGAGGATGAAGCAGAACCTGAGGCAATGGTCAAGTATAACCAACCCAGTGTGAAACCCATCCCATGGGCAAGCACCAATCCCTAATACTATTAATACTGTGTTATGCTTGCAGACAAGAGCATGTTGTCCTTTGAGAGGTTCCACCCAGCCACTGACTAAGATTGATATACACACCAACTCCCAAACACAGCAGATGAAATTTGGGGACTTATGGAAAAATAGGAGGAAGTATTGCAACCTGAATTTCACAGGAACCAACGAACAGATTCAACTAATCTGCATCCATGGGGCTCTCAGAGTCTGACCACCGGACCTAGGCTTCCCTGTTTATATGTAGCAGATGTGTATCTTAGCTTTCATTTGGGTCTTGAAGAACTGGAATGAAGGCTATCCCAAAAGCTGTTGCTTTTGTTCTACTAGCTGAGCTGCCGTTTCTGGCTTCTGTTGGAGAGAACACCTAATGTTGCAGAAACTTAAAGTTCCAGTGTGGGAGGGATATTCAAGGTGCCCCTACCTGCTCAAAGAAGAAGAGTGGAAACGATGGTGGGAGGGTGTTACTGGGAGGGTGGAACAATGAGTGGGATGTGAAGTTAATAATTAAAAAATACATTTAAATTATTTTTTTTTCGGGAGCTAAAATGATGGCTCAGCAGGTTAGAGAATTTGTTCTTTCTGAAGAGGACTTGAGTTTGGTTCCCAGCACACACGTCATCAGACAGTTTACAACTGCCTATTAATATCAGCTCTTGGGTAATCTGATATTCTGATGATTCTGGGCTTTGTATGCACACACACACACACACACACACATTATGTACACTACACATTTATAAATATAAATTAAAAACTTATAAATTGAAATGCTAAAGACCAGGTTATTACATTTAAGAATCCTTCCTTCACAAGTCCTGTGGTATGTGTCTTTGGTTGGAGCTAGAGATTGTGGCTCTGCTAGTAGCTTAAATGTATTTTCTTATTTACAATATGAATTGTACAGTAGTTTCACTGTGGTCTTGAACACCACAATAAACCAAAGACCTAACTCAGAGAATACTACAAAAGATTAACAATCCATTGATATCATAGCAGCAGCAGCAACAACAACAATAACAACAACAACAAAAAATAGAACAGTAGAGCAAATAAGTGGTAATAGCTCCTGGAAATATTTTAAGAGACTCATTAAAAAGTAAAATAATTGGTTAAATTGAGGTCAGCAGTTAAGATAACCTATTACTTTTCAAGAGGACTTGAGTTCAGTTCCAATCACTGGTTTTATGTAGTGCACAACCATGTAGAACTCCAGTTCTAGGGAATATAATATATTCTTCTGGCCTTTGTAGAAGTGAGCCCATATGTGCATATTGAACACACCTTTTTTTATGTAAAACTATATTGACTAAAAGAAAACCAATCAGAATAAAGAAGAAAAATCTGGACCTAATGTACATATTATGGAGGTTATAAAATACATTTAATGTGAATAAGGAGATAAAAAAGGAAAATTTAAATTTAAGTTTTTGATAAAAAATGATGGGAACTCCCCCTGAAGTTGATAAGGCACATGCGTGATGATGGATTATAATAATGTACCCTTTAGACTTTATATTCCTTTTTGCTTGGGGGATGGATTGTGCTAACTTAACTATTGAACCTGTAGAAAGGGGATATAAAATGTTCTAAAAACATCATTAAAATCTTGATTCAACTATACAATTGTGTAAAATGAACAAAGAGATGCTAAAGAAATACCAGATGGCAGGATATGAACAAATTATGTTGACAAAAATCTCCATTGGGATATCCCCAGTGCTCTAAATATTGTTCATCTAGAATACACACCAAACACCAAAATCTTCCTTTCTATTTGTGTTACCCTTCTAAATAAAATAAAATAGGGTTTTCTTACCCTGGGTAAGGAAGAAATTAAATTCAATAAATAATGAATGAATTTATACATGCATGAAAATTCTGTTTCTAAGTGTGCCTATCCTTTAAAATGTTATATATACTCAAGTTATACATCTGTGTACAGGTGTTTTGAGGATCAATTCAACTGGAAAAATTGGAGAAGTTCCATGTTTATTTTAGACATATTTCTTAAAGAAATGATGAAGAATTTATTTTCATCAAGAACTTCAGAAAGAAATGCTGGAAAAATCCAAAGTTTAGCTTTAGGATTTCTAGGAATTGTATCTAGAAGCACAGAAATAAGGTTTGTCATCTCCAAATTGAAGTAATACTTGGGCCAAGCAGAGGAAAGGAGCTTTAGTAACCGTGACATCAAGTAACAATGTGATGTTTGAAGAGGCAGAGAATGTATAGTAAAGAAGGAACTGTTAGTGGAATGAGAGCCACACCAGTTACAAGTAACATCTAGCTTTCTTCCTCCTTCTCTCTTTCACTCCCTCCCTCCTTTCTTACTTCTGCCTCTCTTTCCCTGCTCATGTGTGTGCCTGTGCATGTGTGTGTGTGTGTGTCCCCATACTTGCATGCTAACATATCTGTTTGCATACATATGTCATTATGTGGGTGCAGGTACATAAAGGCCAGTGCTCAGCCTTACATTTTGTGACATAGGCAATACTCATTTTATTTCTAAAGCCAGGCTCTTCAGTGAACCAAAATCTTTTGCCTGTTCTCATCTCTGCAAGGATGGAATTAGAAGTTTAAGACTGAAAACTAACACATTTTGGTAAGATGTTAGTGAACTAACTTACCTACTATCTCATGAAAGTACAGAGAAGACTTTACCATATCCCAAGGTTGAGTTTCTGTGAACTTCCTCTTTTTTCTTGATAGCCAGATAAACAGTATTTATACAAACTTTGTCTTAAGAAGCATTGTACACGTGTCTGCAAAGTGAAAAGCCACATTACCTGCAATCCGGGAAATCAATTCATGATGACAGTTTACGTGCTAATGAAAACACTTAGAAGTGTGATTCTTCATTCATCATTTTTCAAGAATATTTTGGAAGAATTAATTCTTAGGTACAAATTTATTTTTAACTCTCTTCTTTAGATCTATACCTTTCTATGATGTTTTCCAGTCAATTTTGGTAGGCACAGAAGTTCATGCATCAAAGAGTGTGAATTTTTCAAACATTGTAAGGTCCTGTCCCTCATGCTTTTCAATTTAGGGGATCACAGGTATAAATTAAGAAGGTTGTAAAGAACAGAGCTTTTATAATTTTTTAAACTTCAAAAAAGTTTTACAAACTAAACTATGAAGTACCTTGATCAAACAAAGATGGAATAAAATATATTAAAGATAGATTGCTTTCAAGGTATTTGAATGTCCTCTACACATAGTGTACAGGGACAAAGCTGTCTTTATAGTTTAACTCAGCTGTGGACACTAAGTGCAACATTACCAACCTTGTATGTAAAATGCTCTCCCATGGGGGCCACACTATCTAATATGTTATAGGGCTTAAAATGTTCTGGGATTGGATCTGTAACCTGCTCAATACAAGAACTCATATTTGTTATTGTAAGCCTGTTAAAGAGTCTATGTCTGAGGAGGTCCTAATGAAGCTACTGTTGCCTCACTAAATTAACATATGTAGATAAAACCACCCTCTGAATAGTTGTATTAGAATGTGTTTTAATGCTGACATAAATTTTGTTCTGAAAGATTGTTCTTATTGTGGGCATAAAAATCATTAAGATAATCATAACTCATGAAAAATATTAGGATATTTGACTTTTGAATGTTCAGACCTAGTTGAGACATAGATATCATGATATCATAACATAGGTATCATGTATCAAAGAATATACCAGCATAAGTGAAAAGTGAGGACATCATCTTGTCAGGCTCTTACACTGTTTCCACATCTTTTTCCTTGTGATTCCCAGTGCTTCAGGGGAAGAGATTTGATAG
Organism: Mus caroli; assembly: GCF_978045245.1. Classification (NCBI taxonomy): domain Eukaryota; kingdom Metazoa; phylum Chordata; class Mammalia; order Rodentia; family Muridae; genus Mus; species Mus caroli. The sequence continues at coordinate 112,165,991 of NW_028227256.1, read as the reverse complement.
AGATATCCAATTTAGTGTTTTGTGTTCCATGGTATCTCTCCCGTTTCTGTCTCTCTGTCTCTGTCTCTTTCTATCTCAGCTCTTCCTCAGCATTCAGTGGCATGTGGGGTGCACAAAAGTCTGAGAACCTGACGTCTGCAGCTTTCATGCAGTTCCAGGGATCCCCGAGCCAACCTCAGCAGTCCCAGGGATGTGGAAAACTTCAAAACACCTGCGTCCCATCTCCTCAGTGGCTGGAGCCCTGAGGGCAAATGCAGGCCACCCTTTAACTCATAGTCATAGGTGATCTTTATGAAAGAAAGAATCAATCACCAAGAAGGTAATGAACCACAGGTTAAGGACAACTGCTCTATACCTAATCTATCTGGGTCTATAGGCTCTGGTTGGTTATCATTTATTTTATGGCTAATATTCACATACAAATAAATTTAGAGCATATTTCTGGGTCTAAGTTGACTCAGTCAAGATGATTTTTCTCTAAGTCCATTCATTTGGCTCCACATTTCATGATGTCATTTATAAAAAGCCGAGTAAAATCCTGTTGTATATATGTACCACTTATTTATCCATTCTTGTGTTGGTGGATATATAGATTATTTCCCATTTCTGGCTATTATAAATAGATCAACTATGAACCTGTTTGAGCAAGTGTCCTTGTGGTAGGATCATGAGTCATTTTGGTATATGTCTAAGAATGGTATAGATAAATCTTGAGGTAGATTGATTTGCAACTTTCTGAGAAATCCAATTTGATTTCCATAGTGGCTGTGAAACTTTTGACACACATCAACAATGGATGAGTGTCCATTTACTTCACAACATTAATAGAATGAACTATGATTTGTGTTATTGGCCTTCGCAATTCTGAGACATTTCAGATCTCAAAGTAGTTTCAATTTGCATTTCCCTGAAGGCTAATGGTGTTGGACATTTTTCTAAGTGTTTCTTAGCCATTTGAGTTTCCTCATTAGAGAAATCTCTGTTTAGATCTGTATCACATTTTTTCATTGAATTATTATTTTTTATTTCTAGTTTCTTGCATTGTTTATATAATTAGGGTATTAACTTCTGATGCTGGGTTGGTAAAAATCTTTTCCCATTTTGTAGGCTACTGACTGGTCTGAGTGATGATAACCTTTGTCTCACCGAATGTTCTATACTTTGTAGGTCCCATTTATTAATTTTTGATCTTAGTAACTGTGCTATCCGTGTTCTGTCCAAGAAATCTCCTGTGCCAATGAGTTCAGTACTGTTCTCCAATTTGTCTTCTATCATGTTCAGTAATATAAGGCTTTATGTTGAGTTCTTTTATTCACTTAAAATTGTGTTTTATGAAATGTGATAAATATGAATCTATTTATATTCTTCTACATGCAGACATTCAGTTTGTCCAACAGAATTTGTTGCAGATGTTTTCTTTTGTGCAGTGTGTCTTCAAATTCCATTGATCAATGTGTTATTTTTAATTAATATAGCATGCAGTTTTTATCACTAATCACTGTAATACAATTTGAACTTGGGAATGGTGAGATGCCCAGCATTTCTTTCATTGTTCAGTGTTGTTTGCTCTCCTGATATTTATCTTTTCCATTTGTTGAAAATTGTCATTTCAATGTCTATGAAAATTTGTATTGAAATTTTGTTGAGAACTGTATTGAATCTGTATATTGCTTTTGGTAGAGCAACCATTTTTTTTACTATATTAATATGAGTGATCCATGGGCAAGGGTGATTGTCTTATCTTCTGATACCTTCTTCAGTTTAGTTCTTCCAAACCTTTTAGCTTATATCATATAAGCCTTTCATTTGCTTGGTTAATGTAATTCTAAAATATTTTATATTATTTGAGAATATTTTGAAGACTCTTTTTTTTTCCTGATTTCTTTCTCATTATATTTGCCATTGATATATAGGAAAGCTATGGACTTTTTAAAGTTAATCTTGTCTCTAGATACTTTGCTGAAACTGCATTTTAGCTATAGGAATGAATACTTAATATTTTCCTGAAAATATTAAACAACATCAAAATAAGAGGTGGGGAAAGTTGAAGAGAAGTGATGAATCTAATCAGTACACACTGTACAAATCAATGGAACTTTCAAAATACAAACTAAGTTATCAAAATAAAATAAATGAATAGGGTCTTAAACAATATAAAAAAACTAAGAGAAAGATTAATATACACATGAAGAGATATTTCATTCTCACAGATGAGTAAATTAAATATCCTCAAGATATTTACTCTAGTCAATATAGCTCTTACATTCAGTAAATCCTTGAGAAGAGATTCATATCTAGTAACCATAAGTATTATGCGGAAATATGATAACCCTCTAATTGTGTGATGGTTAAACATGATTGCAAACATGATAGGACTGAGCATCACCATGGAGACAAGTACCACAAATCTTGGAAATGGTTTATAAACTGACTCAATTGATATGGGAAGACCAAATGCCACATATATATGGCCAGAGCCATGGGTCCCTCCATAGGTGGAACACATTCCATGATCTGTGATCCTTAACTGAATAGAACAGAATGTGAGATGAACACCAACCCTCCCTCTCTGACCCCCGCTCTGCTTCCTGACTTTAAATGTTTTCTGATCACCTGCCTTGTGCTCCTGTTGCCAAGATCTTGACAGGATTATACTCACAAACTTTGAGGCAAAACAAACCTTTCATTGTTTCTAATTTCACTGAGGTCATTTGTCTGCTGAACTTGGAAAATGACTTGGATATAGCCATGACAAATATGAAGAAAAATGTGGACATTGAAGAACACACCACTTGACTTTGAAGCTTTTGGAAAAAAAATTCATAAAATGTAGTTTTAGTCTAAATGAAATTATGAATCAATGAAACAAAAAGCACAGAAATAGATAAATATACAAAAAAGTATAATCAACTAAAACATTTTTACAAAATGAAAAGAGCAATTGAACAAAGAAAGGGTAAGCTCATCATTAGATTATATCAGTAAAAAAACAATTATTAGGTACTTTCTGTATTTACATTTCAAATGTATTTTCCTTTCCAGTACTTTCCTTCTGAAACCCCTAACCTATCTCTCCCTCCCTCTACCTCTATGAAGGTGCTCCTCCAACCACTTACACATGCCTGTCTTCCATCACTGGCATTCTGCTACACTGGGGCATCAAACACCCTCAGACCCAAGGGCCTCTCCTCCAACTAATGTCCAACAAGCCCATCCACTGCCACATACGTGGACAGAGCCATGGGTACCTCTATGTGTATTCTTTGGTTGGTGGTCCAGTCCTCAGTAGCTCTTGGGGGTCTGTTGACACTGTTGCTCCCTGCATGGGGCTGCAAATCCCCTCAGTTCCTTCAGTCACTTCTCCATCTCCAACATCAGAACCAGCACTCAGTCCAAAGTTTGGCTTCTAGCATTAACCTCTGTATTTGTAAGGCTCTGGTAGAACCTCTCAGGAGACAGCCATATCAGGCTTCTATCAGCAAGCATTTCTCGGAATCCACAATAACATCTGGGTTTGCTAGCTGTATATGGAATGGATCCCTTGGTGGGGCTGTCTCTGGATGGACTTTCCTTCAGTCTCTGATCCACACTTTGTCTCCATATTTCCTTCTGTAGCCTATGGAAATGAGCTCAGAAACAGACAGATTTTATATGTTACTGAAATGATTTAAATCACTATTATAAACATATACATGTGTTCCAGAACAAGAAAAAAATTAGAAGAATATGAAGATCTATGTAAGTTTGAGTTCACGATCTTTTCATTAAAATAAAATTTGTTTAAGGTCTCTACACTACATATCACACAATATTTTTTTTCAGAACCTTTGTAATGTCACTGATAATTCAGCTTATAGAATGCATTGAAATAGTAATAGTTACAACTCTAAAAACATAATGTTTTTAAAGAAAAACATTTATACATATCTGTTTCTGAACATGAAACTATGATATTTATTCATATATTATTATAATTAATAGGAGTTTAAAGTCTTATATAGTATAAATATTGACTTATAAAGCTTAGATGGTTCTTTTGCCTTATACATATTACATCCATTATGGTATAATGTTTATTGTCACAAGACATAGATTTTCTAAGTGGAGGCCTTAATGTAACTAGGAAATGTACCATGGTTATACAGATCGGTGAGAATTTTGGGAGACCTAGGTATCTGGTGTTTGTAAGACAGAACATGGGAGGAAAAGAAGCCACACAAATAGAGAAATTTGGAAATCTGGAGAGGATTCTCTTAACATATTCCTTAGGGTCCACATAATGATGTGTATGAGGAGATACTAGTCAAAACTGATAGCAGAACCCCATAAGGATTGAAGGATAACAGCTGTCAATAGCAAATGCAGAGCACATCAGAGATGATGGGGCATTAGCTGCTGCTTGCTGATACTCAGCTTCTTAGTGACTGAATTCCAAACACAGATGGACCAAACTGCTAATAAATAAACTGCATGCTAAAATATGTTATAGTCTAGTTAAAAGATGATAACACTGACATTCAAGTTTGCTAAATCCCACTAACTGACATTATGCAAGTGCCTAGAGAACTCTATGAAGATATTTCATCTGATTTCAGTTCATTGAACGTCTCCCAGAAGGACAACAAAAATGCACACTCAAGGATTTGTGATATATTTATTAAGACAGAAAATGTCTTAGAACCATAACCCCATTCTCAGAAAAGCAAACAAAAATATTTAAACCATAAAAGATAGCCTCTTAGGCACTAATTAAATTAAATTAGATATGCATAATAGATTTTTGGAAAGGTCCTCAACATCTGAAAGTAAACTATTGTCTTATTACTCATAAGGCACAAGGAAATCAAAAGAAAAGGTAACATAAATCTTGAATAACTTAAAGGTGAAAATACCAAATATCAAAGACTGCTCCTGGAGTTCACTGGACGATTACATATCATGTTTCTGTGTTATATAAAACAAAATGTGTCAAGCGTAGGTTCTCAATTCTTACATTGGAAATATCATAAGGGCTGGTAAGATGGCTAAGATTGTTGAAGGCATCTGCTTCCAAATTTGAAGACCCACAAAGTAGAAGAAAAGAATAGATTCTTCTGACAATTGTTGCCAGTACTGAACAATAACAAAGATATTATAAACTATAAATAACGAATATGTTTCATGTATACAGGGTGAAGAGGAGAAAAAGTTTCCTACATATTTTGAAACCAGAATTGACTTCAAAAAAACATAAGGAAAATAAATAATCTTCATCCTGAACACAGAAAAAGTTTTAAAAATGGAAAACTTTACAAAAAATTATTAATACATGCTGAGAATAAGTCATTAAGTATGGTTTAATTACCAGCAATCACAATTTCACAGAAGAATCCCTAAGACTTGGGACCTCATTCTGTTCCCATTTCTGCGATATTCTCTGATTCAGCTGTAGAATTGTGTTGTAGATATATTGACTAAAGCTGAACATTCTTTTATCCACCGGCAGGTGTTTTTATTCTTTACTCTCCAAAAAAATAAAAGTAAGAAGTAAAATAAGAAGGAAAAAAAGAAGTAAAATCTTTTTAGAAAACGTGTGCTTTCAAGTCTTGTTGCTTCATTTGCAAGGCCACCCTCCCCTTAATTGTCTCACCTATTTCTACCCTATTATTGTTAGTTCTGTTGAGTGGCCATCAGTCTACTAATGCCAGCCTTCCAAACAGACTTAATGAATGCTAAATTATTCCAAAAATTGGCTTCATAAGACCAAAATTGCAATTCACTAGAAAGGTATAATTTCTCTACCTTCAAACCTTGTTATAGTCTTAGTATTTCTCTGCGTCTCTGTGAGAGATTAAATTAGACACTTAATATATTTACCTATTTTTTTTGTGTGTGTGTTTTCTATCTCAAGTCAATTGCCCAAACAGGAAGAGTGTTTCTATTAAAATAAAGGGAGTCATTATAGCTTTCAACTTCTATGCTTCCTTCGGTGGCTGTCAATCTATACCTGTCTGTTTAAGGTTTCCAGTGTGCACTGTGTTCGTCAAGGTGCAATAATGACTCTTCTGTTACTGTGATGGCATACCTTGAATAAAAACAGACACTGGGGAGGAAGGATTTATTTTGGCTCAGAGTGTGGAAAGCCACATGTGCGGTTGCAGGATGGCGCTGGCTTCTGCTGGCCACAACACATACATAGGCAGTAAAGTTCTTTTGCCAAGATGAGGTTTTGAGAATTAACCAAAATTAATGAATCAGAAGATGAGAGACAAGTTAACCAATCAGATGAGAGACAAGTTAACCAGTCAGATGAGAGACAAGTTAACCAGTCAGATGAGAGACAAGTTAACCTATCAGATGTAGGCATGCAAATGAGGTCATAAGCATAACCCAAGCACAACCAATCCGGGTGTGAGACACGCCTCTCCTAGGCCCAAGTTCTGGGCTTGGGGTCTCTTCGCCTCTGCAATCAAGCTCTCCCAATAAACGTGTGCAGAAGGATCCTGTTGTGGCATCTTACTTGCTGGCGAGTCAGGTCGCGCACAAGAGTTCCAAAAGGCATATATTCTGTTACAATGGAGAAGGTACAGCAGCAGAATGTGAGGTTGTCCAACCATATTTTCTATATACATAATAAAGAGATAGAAGAACAACAGTGAATAGGTCCAGGAGTCAAAATTTCAAAATCTATACCCAATAATTTACATAGTGTGGCAAAGAATTGACTTCTAAACAGTACATAAGTTTCCAAATTAGTGCCTTTATCTGGAGAGCACACACTTAAACATGGGAGCTTGTGAATGACATTTCATAATCAAAAGTACCTTTTTAAGGTGGAATATTAAGGTGATAAGAAATTCTGGTCTATGGAAGTCATGAAGATGGGAAACAGAAGTATTCATAGAGAAATACTCACAGATCAGTCTAATGCTATCCCATTTTGGCTAAGACTTCCTGGAGAAAATACTTAATATGCAAATAATATAACTCAAGGATTTAATGAAATGAGAAGATGTCATGTGATGGAACTTGATTGCTATAATATATTCTTGCTCCATATGCATTTAATCCATATTAAGTACATTTTAATAGCTGTCAAATGTAAAAGGCTCTACGTTCATAAGGCAGCTGCAATATTCCCACTGGGAGATGTTCCTCAAGTGAAGAGGTAAAGAAACAGAAAAAGCAGAACAAATTACTCTCTGAGCATCTCCTTCTCTGTTTGCGAAAGGATATGAAATAGAGCCCTTAGCTTGCATAATTACATCTTGTCACAAGGTACTGCCTTAAAAACATCAAAGATAGAAAAACTAAAAGCGACTAACTTAAGTCTGCACTAACAGTTTTAAACCCCACAACAAGTAAGGTATTCAATGATAAAAATTATATTTCATTTTCACCTTTACATTATTCATTTATGCTCTTTTTCGCTTTTGTTTTAAGCCTTCCTATTTTTTGAAAATGACTAATCAGCTGTAGGGAAATAGAATTATTTTTAAGCTGACATTTCCTGAATTCTTAAGCTCTTAAGGTTGACAAAAGATTACATACATGTGCTTTATAAAATTTTTGATGGAATTTATATAACAGATTTCCTGTTAGTTCTTGAAACAACATGGCCTAGTTCAATATTTAGGAGCAATTTCTGCTCTGGAAGGTGATATGAGGGAGATCACAGCCATTCCTGGGGATCATATGACACCCATGTTTAACACACACAAACCAATAATACAATTCTGTTATAGACCCTTGGTCACCTAGATGATGTCATGGAATTATTTTTAATGAGTATCAAAATAAAAAAACGCAACAGCTAGTGAGACAGTTCAGTTGGTAATAGTGCTAACCATGAAAGCATGAGGACCTGATTTAAAATTTCCACTAATCATGTAAAATGTTACACCTGGCCATGCATGACTCTAACCATAGAAGGATGGGGTAGAGATGGCCAGATTCAAGGGCTTCCTTGGCAGACATCCTAAATGAAAGAATAAGTCTCTGGTTCATTGTGAGACCCTGCATTAAGGCAATAGGTTTGACAATAATAAAGGTAGTCACTTGATACCCTACCCTGATCTCTGCATATGTGTACATAGAGACATACATCCACACATTCATATGTATCACATATACATATACCCATGTACACATACACAATCATAGACACATACATAGATAAATACCATTTAAATATATGAAGAGAGTGACAGGTAAGTGAAAAATCATGCTTTAAAAAATTCTGAGAGGATTATATAGGATTCCATTTAGTTATTTTATATGCTTTGTGCTGATGGCCCATAATGAATAAAATTAAGGAAGCATAACATGGTAATAAATCATCTAGTCTCACAACTTTGTAGATAACAGACTCCATACTCTTCTAGATGCCAAGCTTACTTCCTCTTTGATGTCTCCTCAAAAATATCACTCCTCTGTCAAATATATCTATCTATCATCTGTCTAACTATCAATTATCTATATATGTATCTGTCTATGTAATCTATAAGAAATCCATCCCTTTATTTACCTATCATCTGTAAGTCCATGTTTCATCTATTTATTATGTCTTCTATTCATCATCTATATGTCACCTATTTACCATTTTTATCATATATCTATGCGGCTATCATGTATTTTTTCTTCTATCTAACATCACATATCTATTATATATCTATTGTTTATTATCTAAATCTCTATCTGTAATCTATCTACCATTTATCTATTCATCTAATATTTTTCCTCTATCTGTCTTCCTATAATCTATTTACCATCTGTATATCTACTGCATACTGACATAGGTAACTATCATCTTTTTACTATGCTTGGTACCTATCATCTGTTTATCTATTTATCTATCTATCTATCTATCTATCTATCTATCTATCTATCTATCTATCTTTCTATCTATTTACCTACCTATCTACATCCATGATTTAAATCTCAAAATCTGATTGGCAGTAAACTCCCCTCAACTGAAACCGAGGTTAGAATTTGTATAGATGTAAGGTTGAGAGGAGAATCATCTCCTACAGGAAGAGGGAAGATTTCAATATTGTTGTTAGTAAGAAATCTGAGTTGGCTAGTCATATTTTCAGACAAAGCTTCAGTACCTTAAAAGAAGATACACTTATTTCTTTATACAACAAATGCCTCAAAAAACAAAACCAAACAAAACCAAAAGCCGGTGTACGGATGGATATTTTGAAGTTTCATGTGTGATTTAGTTCTCTGATTATGTCTCTATGTTACTTAAATAAAATTGTGGCCTGGCTCCTACTTCTCAGCACTATTACAGATAATATTGTAGTCTTGCAACTCCAATGAATAACTGTCAGTAACAATCTTTTTTTTCCATATTTTTTATTGGGTATTTATTTCAATTACATTTCCAATGCTATCCCAAAAAGTCCCCCATACGCTCCCCCATCCACTCCCCTACCCACCCACTCCAACTTCTTGGCCCTGGTGTTCCCCTGTACTGAGGCATGTAAAGTTTGCACGACCAATGGGCCTCTCTTTCCACTGATAGACGACTAGATCATCTTCTGATAACAATCTTAAATGCATGGAAAATTCAGGCTGCAAAGAAGTTAGATGTTGGAGGCTGGAGGTTTGGGGCTGGGAGCTGTTGATGGAGAACTGGGGTCAGGGAGCCAGTACTGGTATATGTTGCTTGTCTTCAATCATTAGAACCTCATTTTGGTGCCCGAGAAACCATGTTAAATTAAAAAAAGAAGAAGAAGAATTGACAACATGCTCCTGTAATTAATTCCAGTAATTCCTGTAATTAATTCCTGGAGCTATCAGGTTAGTCATTCTATTCCATTTGGCAATTATAGGCCCATGAGAAATCATGTTTCAGAAAATGGGCAAACTTAAGTTAACCTCTGTCCTCCACATATACATATGTGCCCCTGCAAACATACAAACCACAACACATGCATGCACATACACACACTACCAGAGAAATTATCTTCTGTAAGGTGACATTTGTATCTCAAATTTGGGATCTTTTATTTGTAAATGAGTAGAGAAACTGGAGAGTGAAGGAACAAAGCTGTTTGTTCTTCACATGTCATGTGTCCCATGTCATAGAGAAGATGTCATGTGTCATGTGTCCACACACAGGAGTTTTGTATTTTACTTTTCAGTTTTAAAGTACATTTTGTGGTTCGGCTTGTGTTTGTTGTGCATTATCTGATTGGCACTCTGTCCAAAATACTGGTAACAGAAACTTCGTTAATATTAGTTGGCATCTAGCAACTTATCACACAGTGGTCTTGGCAGGTCTGAGCTCCAGACACTGTGGAGCTTCATGCAGCAGATGGCGAATATTGCCTTGTGAGATGTTACATCATAGGATGTCCTAGTACCAGCAAGTCAGCTTTTCTAGCCAATAGATATGTGCAATTTTACATGTACAGAAAATATATTTGAGTTGATAAAAATTTATTTTATTTTATTTTATTTTAATATTTTTATTAGGTATTTTCCTCATTTACATTTCCAATGCGATCCCAAAAGTCCCCCATACCCTCCCACCCACTCCCCTACTCACCCACTCCCACTTTTTGGCCCTGGCGTTCCCCTGTACTGGGGCATATAAAGTTTGCAAGTCCAATGGGCCTCTCTTTCCAGTGTTCACAAAAAGTTTTTGCTATTTTGAAATTTTAAAAATACACTTACTGATAAAATAATATCTCTCCTAGACCACTGATAATCTTTTTTAAGTAAACTGATTGCTAGAAAATGCACACAAATATACAAATTAATAAATGTGTTTTAAATACTCTCTCACTATGCCAGGTGGTATCATATAATGACTTTTGAATGTACTTCTTAATGATTCATTTTTAATATTTTATGCTCTTTTATTATGCTTAATTCCCAAAGAATATTTTGTATGTTTTGAAACAACTTAGTATTCAACATTAGATATAGGATTCTAAGTTATGGATAGTATTAAATACTCACTAATGATATTTTTAGAGTGTGAAAGGATATGAACATAAAAGTTGAACAAATTTTTATGTATTATTTGATTCTCAAAATACTCAATATTACTAATATGTTTGATGTATACAGTGCATTTCTATAATAAAAAATTAAGAAGAAATAAAATAAAACAAAAACAAAACAAAAAAGACAAAAACAAAACACAAAAGGAGAGAGGCACAGGCAAAAAATTCAAACTTTCATTCTTCCATGTCCTTTTATGTGAACTCTTTCAGAAGGTGAATCACTGATATAGAGTGGGTACTTCTATGTCAAGAGATTCAATTAATAACTCCCTCAGAAGCATGTTTAAAAATTTGGATTTTAGTTGATTCCAGATGGAGTCAAGTTGACAGCCATGGCCATTAGTTACATTCCACATCTTGGTATTAACTGAGAGTATGAGGTAACTCACTTACAAATTCTATTAAGCATTGGGTGTGATGATTTTTATTTCTCTATCATTTTTTTAGTTGATTTCATCCTCAGAAATGTCTGTATTGCCTGTCTCAGGTATGTTTGTCTCTACTCTTGTGTACTATATTGGTTTTAGTCTTGTGCAGTATTTACACTCTGTGAACAAGAATATAACACACTCAATGTAAACTGTATGCAAGTGTGAAACTGTCTAACTTTGTTGCATGACCTTATACAATGGATAATATGTATAAGGATCCTAGAAATAGACCTTCAATTTTGCCAACTTGTCTTCTTCCCCTTACCTCCTACCTGTACTGCATTTGATGGAAGTTGTGGCCAGAATTTACATAACATTGAAGATCCTGACTTGGCTCTTCAGGTTTGATTGCAAAACAAGTGCTTTACCCAGTGAGCCTCATAACACTTGTGACTGGCTTATACAAATATATGTGAATCAAATGTTTCACAGTCTACCTTCAAGGATTCTTTCATGAATCCTAGTATACCACATTTTTCTTCTTTCCTTCCAAAGTAACCACATGAATAGAAGTAGAATCACAATTACTTGCCCCTGACACTAAGCCAAAATCTACAATTATTATGGGACATGTTCCAATTAATTCCCTGATTTAATTGAATATCTTTTTTATGTAAAGCAGAGCTTAGTATAAAGTGAATTGAATTATCATTCAAATCACAGATGCCCCAATTCCAGTGATGGGATCCTAAGAGGAATGTCTTGTCTCCTGGGATACCTTAGGCCTATATATATATATATATATATATATATATATATATATATATATATATATATATATAAGTTTATTACAAATATATGAGAGATGGGGATCTAAGATTCTTCCTTTGTTGTTTGTGGAAACCAAAAAGGGAAGGAAAACATTTTTTTCCCTTGGGGAATGTTGAAATTGGTTTATATATTTGCGTAGGCAATAAATCCATTCTCAGCCCTGGTTTCTATATGTCCCATTGAGTACATAAAAAAGCAAAGAGAATAAAAAGATAAAATTCCATCACATGCCTAAATTGGGGATATGGAAACACATCCTGTGACTGCACCAAAGCTATTATTGGAGAGCCTAAAACTTTCTCAAGTAAGTTTATTGTTTTGTTGTTGTTGTTGTTGTTGTTTTGTTGTTGTTTTTCGAGACAGGGTTTCACTGTATATCCCTGGCTGTCCTGGCTTCATTCTGCAGACCAGGTTTGCTCAGAAATCTGCCTGATTCTGCCTCCCAAGTGCTGGAATTAAAGGTGTGCGCCACCACCACTGGCTCAAGTAAGCTTATTGTAGGATGCGGAAATGGCTCATGAGGGGAAAAGAAAGAAAGAAAGAAAAAAGAAAAAAACACTTCCTACACAGACCTCAGTTTCCACTCAGGTGGAGTGAAGAAAATTACTCCAGAAGTATTTTTGAGTTAATGCATACATAATTCATACCCACATATACAATAATAGAAAACAAAGAATTCTTTAAAAGAAAATAAATAATATTGGTCACAGAAGTAATATTTTTCTTAGGTAGTAAACCCTATCTGCAACTAACTTTCTAAAATTAATTTATTAATGCAATTTCAAGTTGGGGATGCCATTTATTTGGCAGAATCTGTGCATTACACACAAAAAGCCCTTAGTTTGATTCAGTACTGAATAAAACTGGACATGGTGGTACAAACCTATAATCTTAAAACTTATGTAACCAAGACAGAAATATATGAAGTTCAAGATCATCTTCAACTGCCCATCAGACTGGGACCTTCAATCAAGACATAAAGTGGATAGGAAGGTAAGATGGCTCAGGAGATAAAGAAGTTGGCTGTAGTAGCATAGAGGCTTGAATTTGGTCCTTAAATATTATAAACACACACACACATACATGCACACAGAGGCAGACATATGCTCACGTATGCATAGTCAGAAATAACTAACTCATCCTTCCATAGCTACAAAAGTATTTATCTCAAATGAAGAATCAGTGCCAAACCTAATACTTCAAAAATACTTAATCCTTCAAAAAGAATAAAGAAAGTCCAATGGAGTTATTTGTATAGTACATTATAGTGTCTTATTTTTCCAGTTTCTTTGGATCAAGCAAAAGTCACAAAATGTTTACACAATGAGACTCTCTTCAGGGGGATAAATTACAATGCTGACCTTCCCATTCTTTAAGACTGTCATTTCCTAGGCATAGAAGACAAGCTTATCATTTGAATGAGCCAGCAGTACCTTGGGGAGGAGACCAAGCCAGAATGTTTATTGAGGATGAATTTATGCTCTGTACATGGTTGTTAAGATTCTAGGCAGAAACGGCTTAGACATCTGACATGAGTATTTTATCATTATTTGTTCTGCTTCCCAGGGACTATAAGGAACAGACTGGCAAACAATCAAGCGATTTTTCTGACAACTGAGAAGACATATGCCTGTGTGGGGAGGCTAGTGGATATACTCTTCATAGGATATAGAGCATACCTCTCAGACCCTCTTGATAGTGTGATAATGTAGCTTTGGCTTTTCAAGTAACCTCAGCAGGAAATCTCTGTTCTTCAGGGAATCTTTAATCCTAGGCTGAGAACAGCTCCATATACATAATACTTGTATAAGACAGACACACAAAATCTACAGTGGGATCCATTCATCATTTTGACTATGGACAAATTATTCAAGCATATAAGTTATAATGAAAGAAATACCATTTTAATACAAAAATGTCCAAGAGAGTACTTAAGGAAAATAAATAGCCTGGAAAACATATGCTGTGTGTCTCACAAATTAGAATTTGTAAATAAATGATTTTGGTTTAATTGCATGGCAATTTATGGAGGCATTTCTGGTAAAAATCATCATATTACCATCTCTGAGAAGAATTTCACACAGATTGATTAACAGAAGCCATCTAGATGAGAAAGATTAGCATAGCAGGAGATTTTCCTGAGAGGATTCATCATGGACTGCAGTGAATGAGCTCTTAGAGACAAGGCCCAAAAGACAATGTCTCAGAATAAATTTTTGTCATTTATATGCCTTTTCAATTGTTACTAAATGAATATAACAATACCTGGGCATTAGTTTACTTATTGGGTAGATTTTCTGCAAGTCAATGAAAATGTACAATTTTATGGTGATGCTACATAGATAAATAGGTGGCTTCTTGATTCCTAATGATAATTTTATAAGAACTCCTAAATTTATATTAGGAATTATTGAACCCTTTATAGAAATGGCTTCAATTAGAGCCCTCTGCAATATGAAAATTGAAATTGGGCATTTGCCAGTCTTCACAGGTCAGAAGTTAATTGGACTGAGATAGAAAGCAGGCTTGATACAGATTTATTACATAAGAATGCATTCCTTTAGGCCATGAAATTGTTAATTAAAGATCATAATAAGAAACAAATGATAATTTCTTTTACAGGAGAAAGGAGAGAAGATGAAGTATTGACTGGGATTATCTATATAAAGTCAATTCTAATGAGACATTAGGCAGATGGTATTCCTTTTGCTATATCATACTAACTTAGAATTATAGTTTTTAACTTTAAATGAAACTTTGGAGCTAGTGGTAGATAATGAGTACTTAGTTGGATAATTAGTCTTAATGGAAACCCATGTAAACATCTGCCATTGTTTCTTATTCAATTTATGATTTGAATGTATGCTTGCACTTGTGTGGACTCTTGAAATTTTTGAAAAAGATGCTTGAAAAATAATGTGATCATGTATACTGAGTTAATCACAACAACAACTGGGAACAAAGAGAATATATAAATAGGTTTTTACTTTTATAGATGGTATTTTTTCCTGAAGGTAGGGTTGTTTTTCCCTTAAAGATAGATTTGTCCCTTCATCTGCCCTTCTACCACAGTGCACAGCTGGCCTGTCTGCCTTAACCAGGAACAAAGGTGAGACCCTACCTCAATTCCTATCCTAACTGGGACCCCATGGAACCCAGCTACATAGGACCTGTCCACTCTGCCAGAGCCACATCTTCCTTCTGGTTTCCAAATCTGCCAGGGGCAGATCAGCCAGAACACCATGTCTTTTCCAGACTGCAGCTCTGTCCTTGGAAGATTGGGAGCTCCTGTCCTCCTACAAACCACAGCCTGCCTGTCTCCCTGGAGGTCTACCATACAAAGTGACATAGGAGGCCTGCTCTAACCTGAGACATAGGAGATCTTCCCACCAGAGTGAGCACTGTGTATCTCCAAGAAGGTCTGCTCTAACCAGTGTCACAGAGCTCTACCTGCCTCCAAGTAGGGACAGGCTCCAGTCAGAGGGACTCAGGTCAGCACAAAAATTAGAGGCAAGCACAAGAATATAAGCAACAGAAAACAGTGTAATTGGCCACCATCAGAACCCAGTTCTCCAAACACAGCAAGCTCTGGGTACACTAACACACCTGGAAAGCAATATTCTGACTCAAAAACCCATCTCATGAAGATGATAGAAGTCTTCAAGGAGGATAAAAATAAGTTCCATCAAGAAATCCAGGAAAAAACATGCAAACAGGTAATAGCCCTAAAGAAGAATATAATAAATCCCCAAAAGAAATACAAGTAAACACAATAAAACAGGTGAAGGAATTAAGCATAATGGTCCCAAAACCTAAAAATGGAAACAGAAACAACAAAGAAATCACAAATAGAGGTAACCCTGGAAACAGAAAGACTAGAAAAGACATCAGGAGCTACAGATTCAGTCATTACCAACAGAGTATAAGAGATAGAAGAGAGGATCCCAGGCTTAGAAGATATCACAGAAGGTATTTACACAGCAGTCAAAGAAAACACAAAGTGCAAAAAGCACCTAAAACAAACCATCCAGGACATTCAGGACACAATGAAAAGACCAAACCTATGAATAATTGGAATAGAAGAGAGTGATGGCCAGACACTCAACACCTCACAGTTCCTTATCAAAGATTGACATAATCAGACATGAAACAAACTTCGGCTGACACACAAAGATCAAATGGCCAGAAAACATCTTATAGAAGAAAACTTCTCTAACCTAAAGAAAGAGATATCCATAAACATACAAAAAAAACATACAGGATACCAAATGAATTGGACCAGAAAAGAAATTCCTTCTATTACATAATAATCAAAACATTAAACCCCAAGAAAAAAGAGACTATTAAAAGCAGTAATAAAAAATGGTGAAAGTAACAAATAAAGGCAAAACCTATTAGAATTTCACCAGACTTCTCAACAGACACTGTAAAAGCCAGAAGATCATCACCAGATGCCATACAGATACTAAGAGAATGCAATGCCAGCCCAGGATACTACACCCAGAAAAACTCTCAATAACCTAAATGGAGGAACCAAGATATTCCATGTAAAAGGCAAATTTAAACCATATCCTTTTAGTAATTCAGCGCTAAAAAGGATACTAGAAAGAAAACTCCAAGACAAGGACAGTACCTACGCCTCCCAAAAATTACACAAGAAATTAAACATATCTCAACAAACCCAAAAGAAAAGAACCACACATGCATAATACTACCAACAAAATATAGGCAATAACATTCATTGGTCTTTAATATCACTCAGCATCAATGGACTCAATTCCCATATAAAAATACATAGGCTAACAGATTGGATCCAAATCAGGACACAGCATTTTGCTGAATACAGAAAACATGCTTCAGTGACAAAAACAGAAATTACCTCAAAGTAAAAGAGGCAAAAACCCTTGAAAAAAAGGTTATCCAAGCAAATGGTCCCAAGAAACACGCTAGATTAACAATTTAAATATCTAATAAAGTAGACTTCCAACCAAAAGTTATAAAATGAAATGGAAAAGGTCACTTCCTAGTCATCTCAGGAAAAAATCCACTAAGATGAAATCTTTCTTCTGAACATCCATTCACTAAAAGAAAGGGCACCCACATTCATAAAAGAAACTACTAAAGCTCAAAATACACATCGAACATCCCACAATAAAAGTGGGAGTCTACAGCACCTCAATCTTATGAATGGACAGATCACTGAAACAGGAAGTAACAGGGACAGAGGGAAACTAACAGAAGTTATGAACCAAATGGATTTAACACATACATACAGAACACTTCACTCTAAAGAAAATGATTATAACTTTTTCTCAACACCTCAGGGTTCCTTATCAAAGATTGACATAATCAGACATGAAACAAACTTCAGCTGACACACAAAGATTGAATACCATGCATTCTATCCATTCTATCAGATCACCACAGACTAAGTCTAGTCTTCGATAACAACAAAACAACAGAAATTCCCCATACTGATGGACACTGAACAAGTCATACTCTATGGCAACTTGGTCATGGAAAAGAGCAGAGAAGGAAGTTAAAGACTTTCTCAAATTTTATGAAAATTAAGGCTCAGCATATCCAATCTTTTGGGATACAATAAAAGCAGTGCTAAGAGAACAATTCATAGCTCTAAGGGCCTTCATAAAGTAATTGGACTATTCTACATTAGTAATGTAACAGCATACCAAAAAGCTCTAGAACAAAATTGTAGTAACACATCCAAGAGGAGAAGAGTGCAGTATATATACAAACTTAGGGTTGAAATGAGCCAAATAGAAATGAAAGGAATGATCCAAAGAATCAGCAAAGCAAGAGCTGTTTTGTTGTTGTTGTTTTTTGTTTGTTTTTGTTTTGTTTTTTGAGAAAACCATCAAGATGATAAATGCTTAACCAAACTAAGTAAAGGGTACCCAGACTGTATCAAAATTAACAAGATCAGCAATGAGAAGGGAGATATTAGAAACTGAAGAGATTAAAAAAAATCAGATATTACTGCAAAAGGCTATACTAAAAAAATCGGAAAATCTGGAGGAAATGGGTGATTTTCTAAATAGATAACTTGTACCAAGTTAAATCAAAGTTGCATGCATTATCTATGCAGTACCACTACTTCTAAAGAAATAGACGTAGTCATTAAAAGCCACCCAACCAATAAAAGTCCATGGTCAGATGGATTTACTGGAGAATTCTACCAGACCAACAAAGAACTGCTATAACCAAAACAGCTTAAACTTTTCCACAAAATATATACAGAAGGAACACTACCCAATCAATTCTATGAAGCCACAGTTACTCTGAAACATATACCACACACAAAAACACAGACACACATGTAGAGACAAACACACACACACACACACACACACACACACACACACAAGAAAGACTCATACCAAATTTACTTATAATATGATGAAAAATACTCAATAAAATTCTTGCAAACTGTGTTCAACAACATATCAAAAGTTTCATTCACCACAATCAAGGAGATTTCATCCCATGGATGCATGGTTGTTTCAATATATAGAAATCCATTAACTTAATTCACTATATAAATAAACTCAAAGAAAAAAATCAAATTATCTCATTGGATTCTTAAAAAGCCTTTGAAAAAATGTAACATCCATGCATGTAAAAGTCTTAGAGAGACCATTAATTAAAGGCACATATCTAAACATAAGAAAAGTAATATACAGCAAACCAACATCCAACATCAACTTAAATGGAGAGAAACTTGAAACAAACACAATAAAACCAGGGACAAGGAAAGGCTGCCAAATGTCTCTCTATTCATTCAATATAGAACTTGAACTTTTAGCTAGAGGAACTATAACAAAAGGAGATTAAATTGATACAAATTGGAAAGGAAGAAGTCAAAGTATCACTTTTGGGGGATGATATGACCCAAAAATTATAACAGAGAACTCATATAGCTGATAAACAGCTTCAGCAGAGTGGCTGGATATAAAATTAATTCAAACAAATCCATACACCTCCTCTATACAAAGAATAAATAGTATGAGAAAGAATTCAAGGAAACAACACCCTTCAAATAGTCACAAATAATATAAAATATCTTGAGTTAACTATAACCAAGCAAGAGACATATTGGTATGACAAGAATTTCAATTCCATAAATAAAGAAATTGAAGAAGATCTCAGAAGATAGAAAGACGTCCCATGTTCATGGACTGGTTGGATAAACATAGTAAAAATGCCCATCTTACCAAAATTGATCTATGGATTCAATGAGATCCCCATCAAAATCCCTACTCAATTTTTCACAGACATCGAAAAAACATTTCCAACTTCAGATGGAATAACAAAACACCCAGGATTACGAAAACAATTCTCAACAATAAAAGAACTTCTAGGGTAATCACCATCCCTGACCTCAATCTGTACTACACAGCAATAGTGATAAAAACTGAATGATATTGCTAGAGAGAAAGACAGTTTGATCAGTGGAATAGAATTGAAGACCCCAAAATAACTCCACATACCTATGGACACTTGATCTTTGACAAAGATGCCAAAACCATACAGTGGAATAAAGAAAGTATCTTCAACAAATGGTGCTGGTTTAACTAATGGTCTGCATGTAGAAGAATGAAAATTAATCCATATTTATTAACTTGTACAAACCTCAAGTCCAAGTGGATAAAGGAGCTCAACATAAAACCAGATAAACTTAATCTAATAGAAAAGTAAGTGGGAAACACCCTCAAAAGCATTGGTACATGGGAAGTTTTCCTGAAATGATCATGAACGACTCAGGATCTATGATCAACAATTGATAAATGGGGCTTCATAAAACTGAAAAGCTTCCATAAAGCAAAGGACACTCACTGTCAATAAGAAAAAAGGGCAACATTCGCATAGGGACTAATATATAAAATATACAAAGAACTCAAGAAGTTATGCTACAGAGTACCAAATAACCTAATTAAAAATGGGGTACAGAACTAAATAGAGAATTCTCACCTGAGGAATTTTGAATGGCTGAGAAGCAGTTAAAGAAATATTCAATGTCCTTAGGTATAGGGGAAATGCTAATCAAAATTACAATGTGATTCCACCTTACATCAGTCAGAATGGGAACATGCCTCCATTGCTGGTGGTATTGCAAACTGGTATAACCACTCTAGAATTCAATCTATTTCCTCTGAAAATTGGAAATAGTTCTACCTAAAGACACAGCTATACCACTACTAGGCTTATACCTAAAAGATGCTCCACCATTCATAAGGACATGTGCTCCAGTATGTTCATATCAACCTTATTCATAATAACCAGAAGCTGAAAAAAAAAAACCCAAATGTTCTTCAAATGAAGAATGGGCACAGTGATTCATTTACACAGTGGAATTATATTCAGCTATTAAAAATGAAGACATTGCCGGGCGTGGTGGCGCACGCCTTTAATCCCAGCACTTGGGAGGCAGAGGCAGGCGGATTTCTGAGTTCGAGGCCAGCCTGGTCTACAAAGTGAGTTCCAGGACAGCCAGGACTATACAGAGAAACCCTGTCTCGAAAATAAAAAAAAAAAAAAAAAAAAAAAAAATGAAGACATCACAAATTTTGCAGGCAGGTGGATGGATCTAGGGAATATAATCCTGAGTGAAGTAACCCAGACTCACAAGGACATACGTAGTATGTTCTCACTGATAAATGGATATTAGCAAAAATGTAATACCTATAATATAAATCACAGACTATGTGAAGCATAACAAAAAGGATGGACCCAAGTGTGATTACTTCAATCCCACTTAGAATAGGGAACAAAATAATCACCAGAGGCAGAGATAGGGAGGGATCTGGGTGGGAGAGGAGAAGGAGAGGGAAAAGGGGGGTCAGGATCAGCTACTGGGTGAGATAAGAGAGAAACCCAGAGGGTAAGGAAAATGAATAAAAATATTCAGCAATGTGTTGTGGTGTCGGGGGAACTTCTAGAGAGTCCCAGACACCAAGGATATAAGAGACTCCTAAAATCCAATGGGAATGACCTTAGTCAAAATGACCAACAGTGGGAAGAGGGAACCTGAAGACACCACCTCTTATAGATAGACATTGCCCTCATTTGAGACATGGGGCCACCCACCTATCATCAAAATTCTTGATGCAGTATCATTTATTATTCCTGTCTAAAGGAAATGCAGTGAAAAAATGAAGCAGAGACTGAAGGAAATGCCATTCAGATACCAGCCCAACTTGGGATCTTTCCAATGCACAGGGACCAAACCCCGACACTAGTACTGATGTCATGTTTTGCTTCCGGACAGTAGCCTAGCATGGCTGTTCTCTGAGGGGTTTTACCAGCAGTTGACTTGAGACAGACACAGAAACTTACAGCCAACCATTGGACTGAGGTCAGAGATCCCTATGGAAGAGTTAGGGCAAGAACTAAAGGAACTGAAGGGGATTCCAACCATGTAAAAAGAACTACAGTATCAACTAAGTGCGACCCATCTAAACTCCCAGCGGCTAAACTGTCAGCCAAAGAGCATACATGGATTGGTTGCCGCTGGCACATTTGAAGCAAAGGACTGGTTTGTCTGGCTGTAGTGGAAAAGAATGTCAAGTATGTGCTTAATCCTGTAGAAACTTGATGCTCCAGGAAAGAGGATGGTAGGTCAGGTTAGGTGGGAGTGGGTGTGTTGGGGGAAGCACCCTTTCAGAAGCAAATGTGATGCGTGGGGGAAATCATATAGAATGTAAATATATTAAGTAATTAATAAAATAAACAGTAAATATTAGAATCTCCTTTCAAAGTGTTTATTTCTTCCTGTGAACAACTTTCTCTAGCTGACAAGGAGTTACTCCCAACCTGGGCCATGGAGGTTATGATGTGAAAAGACAAAAGAGACTTCTTTACTTAATCCCCAGCTGTTTAAAAATTGGGTATTAGTCACGTGTGATCTACAGTTTCTGGCCTCAGAAACTTAGACACAGACAGGTAAAATATAGAAAACAAAAGTGTAGAAACAAGCCTTTACTCTTGCAAAACCAAGTTCAGCCCCCATGCTTTTCCCTTTTCGCTACTTTCCAGAGAGTAACGAGCTCTGGGGCTGGTCCTCAGCAATTAACCTATTTGACTTTCTGAGTGTTTAGTTTTAGAAAATTTTCATTAATAGTTTAATGTTTAATTTTTTATATTATTTATTTTTTTTGTTTATTATAGGCATTTGTATTTGTTTTCATCTGCATCAGCCACAGCTTGTGGATGTCAAAGCACAGCCTGGAAGAGGGAATTCTCTTATTTCCCAGTGTGGGCCTATGGTAGTGAACGCAGATCAACAAGATTGATAGTGCCTCTACTTACAGAAACATCTCACTGAAAGTTATTAATTAAAAATAATAATTCATTTATACATGGTAATTATAACTGAAAGTCAAGTATGCTATCTATATTATAAATCAAGGACACATTTCTGAAGATTTGTTACTAGCCTCCACTCTGCAAAACCCTCTGGTACTAAGCACATTTTGCCCAGCTATGCAAAACCACTTTTGTGGAAACAGCCAGCTAACACCATGATTTTCCAGCTATCGTGTAGATTTACTGCTTGTTTATCTATATGTGATTGTCTCTTAGTGTGAATGGTGTGTATGCATCCATGCATGCACATTCAGAAACCAGAGTGGGATGAAGTTCAGTGTCCTGCTGTACCACTCTGTGCCTTCTTCCCTTGAGATGGGGTCTCTGCCTGAATTGATTAGGGATTCTCCTGTCACCTCCCTCCACAATGCTGAAGTTGGAGGTACATATGGCTTGTTATGTGGGACCTACAAAATTTTAATTTAGGTAATCATGTTTGTGCAGTAAGTGCTCTTATCCTGCTCTGAGTTTATTGATTTTAGCAACTGAGGAAAACCCAGAACTCTAACTGATTCTTGATTAGAAATACTGCAGCACAAAGAAACAATTAAGATATCTTTGACAAAGCAATATACTGCAAGATACTCTCTTTATATAAGGCAGCTAATAGTAGCTTAACATGTGTCTTATTTAGGATACACAAATAGAATCTAAGAGGAAATGTATAAGGAAGTAATATATAAATACACCCTGCTGTTTCAGGAAAATTATGTCTCAAATGTTTCTTTCCCTGTTGGTATAGAAAAATGATTACATCTCCTCCATTTTTTTAATGTACAAAGAAGATAGCTTAAGTACATATGAATAAATGTAGGCAAAACAAAAGGACTTAAACAGTTTCCCAACTATCTGCAATTAAAGAAAGACCCTTCTACTTGGAATCTAACATTTGTCCTAGCCTTGGGGTTCTGAAACAGAGATTATTTTCCCTCACTTTCTACCATATGTGCTTAATTGATATAGAGGTCACTATAGTGGAAAGAATTCGGGGCCCTAAATTTTTCATGCGCCACTCTGGCTAGTTATCACTGATTAACTACATTGCCATGCAGAAGAATCAACTTGTATTTTAATCACATTATTTTGAGGTCTTAGTTTTAAAATGGCTTCTCTAACTTAACCAACATCATTTACCTTAATAAGTTACCAATACTATTGATAAGATATATTTAACTTGAACATAGAATCATAGTTACTTTATGGAATCTACTAAAATATTTATTTATTTTCTATATTGTGATATACATGTACGGTATCTGCAAGTAAACATGTAGAAAAATCCACGTGTGCACCCATTTGCAGGTGTGAGAGGAAGATGTCAAGTGACTTTCTCTGTTGTCTATTTATGTGTTGAAGGACCTAAAGCTTATTCTTTGTTCACTTCCTATCCAGCTTGCCTCTCATTCTGAATCTCTTGATAACTTAGAAAAGAGGTCAGATATTCCTTTCTTTTCAATTATCTGTTTCCTCCTTTTTTTATTTTTTTGAAATATGGACATTTGTGCCGACGCCAAAGAGTATACTACGAGCTATTGAAATGCAACTGTGTGAGAATGGAGTTCTGTAACTCAAGAATTCCATGTTCCAATTCTGTAAGAACCAACTGTTTATGACCAATCATTCTAGTTCAAATGTCAAATCTCAGATACAGTGAGATACTCTGTCTCCACAAATATGGTGGAAAGACACAGATAATGGTACCTAAAACTGACCTCTGGCCTTCACACATGTACCCACTGAATAACAAGCACACCATCAGTTATACATGTACATAGAGCACACATGCATGTGCGTACACACACACACACACACACACACACACGAACCAGCTGACTAATATTCATTTGAACTCATTAATAAAACTTTCTTCAATTTAACTCTCCCAAATATCCATTTATAAAATATTACTTTAAATATTTCATTAAAAAAGCAATAATAAGGGCATTCATGCCAGGAATTTAGATTTGCATGAAGTGATTTTTGGATACTTCATTATTTGAAGCATGGAAAAAGTAGTTTGAACTTTACTAATCCAATACAACTTGATAATTCTATCTTGAATTTATTATTGAGAAGATAATTGATATGATTAAAAATATTAAATAATTCAGACATATCACAACAAAAGAATATCATAAAGAAAGAAATAGCTACTTGAAATATTTCTTGGTCAACATTTGTTTTTTTCCTTTATCTTCAGGAAATATAAACAATGAAAACACAAATGGGAGGCATAATCTTTGGGATTATTCATAGTCTTATGCAGAGTTTAGTTTTATGTAGATTTTTTTTTTTTTTTTGCTTTTATGCACTTACATTAAGTCACAATTCTTATCAACTTCCTACCTCAGTAGAGTCTTAGCAGGATTAGACAGAAATGAGAGTGCTGGAAAACTACAGTGCTCATCACTCACATGCCTCCTTTTCTAACTTTTAAATTATTTTCCATGATACCAATAGAGTATTTTTCCACATGAATATGAAATATAAACACATGAGCATTAATCTTATAGTTAGTCTTATCTTCATGTGAATACGTTTATAGGATATATACCAAGTTTCTATTTTAGTTTATGACTATGTATGTGTGTGTGTGTGTGTGTCTGCGTTTGTCAGTACATGTGTAGACCCAAATAGAGCATCAGGTTTTCTAAAGCTGGAATTATAGTTAGCTGTGAGATTCCTGTCTTGTGTGCTGGGCATAGAAAGAGGCTTTTTGCACATGTAAGAGATCTTTCTGGCTACCTATTTCTCTATGTTCCCACTGTTTCCATTAAATGTATGTACTTTGTATGGTGTGTATGTTTTAGTGTGTGATGTATGAGCCTCTGTGTTAGGATAACCTGCAGGAAAGTGTCTGCTCTAGATTAGTGATTTGGATTTTCACATGAATATCAAGATCTGAACTTAGGTCTTCAAGCTTACACAGCAAATATTCCTATACTGACCTTTAATTTCTAAACAGATAGCAAACACCAAAGTTAAATTAGGATCAGATAAACTATCTATACAGTCCCATATTCCCCAAAGAAATAGAATCTATCATTAAAAGTCTCCCAACCAAATAAAAACACAAGACCAGATGGGTTTAGTACATAATTCTATTAGAACTTCAAAGACCTAATTCCAATATTGTTCAAACTATCCCACAAAATACAAAGAGAAGGAATGCTACACAATTCATTCTATGAAGCCAGAATTATGCTTATATCTAAACCACACAAAGACCCAAAAAAGAAGAGAACTTCATACCAATTTCACTTATGACTATTAATGCAATAGTCAATAAACTGAATATTGCAAGAGCATAGTAAAACAATCATTCACCATGATCAAGTAGGCTTCATCCCAGGGATGCAAGGATGGTTAAATATACGGAAATACATCAATGTAATTCACAACATAAACAAACTCAAAAAGAAAACATGATCATTACATAAGATGATGAAAAATATTTGAAAAAATTCAACATTACTTCATTTTAAAAGTCATAGAAAGATCAAGAAGTCAAGGTCAATACCTAAGCATAGTAAAAGGCGTTCATAGCCAGATAATAGCCAACATTAAGCTAAAGGGAGAGAAACTTAAAGCCATTCTACTAAAATCAGGCAGATTAGACAAGGCTGCCCACTCTCTCCTTATTTTTTTCAATATAGTACTTGAATTTCTAGCTAGAGCAATTAGTCAACAAAAGGATGTCAAAGGGATTGAAATCGGAAAGATAGGATTCAAAATATCACTATGTACAGATGATATGATAGTATATTTAAATGACTCCAAAGAACTCTCCTAGAGAACTCCTACTGCTGAAAAAAATTCAGCAAAGTGGCAGGATAGAAAATTAACTCAAACATATCAGTAGCCTTCCTATACACAAAGAATAAATTGGCTGAGAAAGAAATATGGAAAACGACATCCTTCACAATAATCACAAACAATATGAAATAATTTGGTGTGACTCTAACTAACCAAGTGAAAGATCTTTGCAAAAGCAACTTCAAATCTCTGAAGAAAGAAATGGAAGAAGACCCCAGAAAGTGGAAAGATCACCTATACTCATGGATTGGTAGGACTAATATAATAAAAATGGCCATCTTGCTGAAAACAATCTACAAATTCAATGAAAACCCCATCAAAATTCCAACTCACATCTTCATAGAGTTAGAAAGAGCAATTCTCAAATTCATTTGGAATAACATAAAATCCAGGATACCAAAACATATTCTCAACAATTAAAGAATGTCTGGTGGAATAGCCATCCCTGACCTCAAGCTGTACTACAGAGCAAAAGTGATAAAAACTGCATGATATTGGTACAGTGACAGGCAGGTAGATCAATGGAATAGAATTGAAGACCCAGAAATGAACCCATATACCTGTGGTCCCTTTAGTTATACTTTAACCCAACTTGCCCACTATGGCACCAGAACCATCTATATGCACAAACAAGTGAACACACACACTCACACACACTAAAAAAAAAATCCAGCCACCCATCAATACATACATACATGCATACATACATACATAAATACATACATATATGTAACATAGAGTATGCAAGTGCTTTTTGATAAGAATGAAAGAACAGTTATTGGAAATGTAAATTTAGAAAATGAATTGTGTAGAGTACTTCTTTCTTCACCCCACTTATTCTCCTTATGCATCTCAGGACCAAATAATTTGGAGCTTATCTTATATGACAAAGGCATCAACAGTTATATCAATGGGAGTTTTTGTGTTTGTAAGAATGTACCCTACATAACGTGGGTTAGGGTTAGAGTGAGGACCACAGAGGCAGACAGCTTCTGGGACAGGCGGGAGCCACAGAGCCGCTGAGGCAGCACCCTTTTGGGGCCGCAGATATCCGGCACCCTCCCAGCCGGAGGACAGTGATCTGCCCTGCAGGGAGCGCCATCTTGGCTCCGGGACTCCGCCGAACTTAGTCTGTACAGGTGAGACTGAGGACCACAGAGGCAGACAGCTTCTGGGACAGGCGGGAGCCACAGAGCCGCTGAGGCAGCACCCTTTTGGGGCCACAGACATCCGGCACCCTCCCAGCCAGAGGACAGTGATCTGCCCTGCAGGGAGCGCCATCTTGGCTCCGGGACTCCAACGAACTTAGTCTGTACAGGTGAGAGTGAGGACCACAGAGGCATACAGCTTCTGGGACAGGAGGGAGCCACAGAGCCGCTGAGGCAGCACCCTTTTGGGGCCGCAGACATCGGGCACCCTCCCAGCTGGAAGACAGTGGTCTGCCCTGCACAGGAGCCCTCTGCCTCAGGAGCAGGGAGCACATCTTGGATCCAGGACTCCACTGAACTTAGGAAGTTAGTCTGCACAGCTGAGAGTGTGCACCACAGAAGCCTACAGCTTCTGTGACCTGCCAAAGCAACACAGCATCTGGGAAAGGTCCTGTTTTCTGCCTTCTTCTTCGGCCAGGAGGAGGTCCAAACACCAGATATCTGTACACCTTCCCTTTAAGAGGAAAGCTTGTCAGCAGGGAGTGCTCTAACCACTGAAACTCATATAAAGTTTGCAAGTCCAATGGGCCTCTCTTTCCAGTGGTGGCCGACTAGGCCATCTTTCCATACATATGCAGCTAGAGACAAGAGCTCCGGGGTACTGGTTAGTTCATCATGTTGTTCCCCCTATAGGATTGCAGATCCCTTTAACTCCTTGGGTAATTTCTCTAGCTTCTCCATTGGGAGCCCTGTGATCTATCCAATAGCTGACTGTGAGCATCCACTTCTGTGTTTGCTAGGCCCGGCATGGCATAGTCTCACAAGAGACAGCTATATCTGGGTCTTTTCAGCAAAATCTTGCTAGTGTATGCAATGGTGTCAGAGTTTGGAAGCTGATTATGGGATGGATCCCTGGATATGGCAGTCTTTAGATGGTCCATCCTTTCATCACAGCTCCAAACTTTGTCTCTGTAACTCCTTCCATGGGTGTTTTGTTCCCAATTCTAAGAAGCGGCATAGTGTCCACACTTTGGTCTTCATTGTTCTTGAGTTTCATGCGTTTAGCAAATTGTATCTTATATCTTGGGTATCCCAAGTTTTGGGCTAATATCCACTTATCAGTGAATACATATTGTGTGAGTTCCTTTGTGATTGTGTTACCACACTCAAGATGATGCCCTCCAGGTCCATCGATTTGGCTAGGAATTTCATAATTTCATTCTTTTTAATAGCTGAGTAGTACTCCATTGTGTAAATGTACCATAATTTCTGTATCCATTCCTCTGTTGAGGGGCATCTGGGTTCTTTCCAGCTTTTGGCTATTATAAATAAGGCTGCTATGAACATAGTGGAGCATGTGTCCTTCTTACCGGTTGGGACATCTTCTGGATATATGCCCAGGAGAGGTATTGTGGGATCCTCCAGTAGTACTATGTCCAATTTTCTGAGGAACCACCCGACTGATTTCCAGAGTGGTTGTACAAGCTTTCAATCCCAACCAAAAATGGAGGAGTGTTCCTCTTTCTCCACATCCTTGCCAGCATCTGCTGTCACCTGAATTTTCTTAATCTATGTCTTTTTATTGGGGATCTGAGGCCATTGATATTAGAAGATACTAAAGAAATTAACTGTTGCTTCCTGCTATTTTCTTCCAATTTTTTTGATATTTACTTCATTTACATTTCAAATGCTATCCCAAAAGTCCCCTATACACCCTCCACCATCCTGTCTCGCTCTCCTACACACTGACACCCACTTCTTGGACCTGGCATTCCCCTGTACTGGGGCATATAAAGTTTGCAAGACCAATGGGCCTCTCTTCCCAAGGATCAGGCCATCTTCTGCTACATATGCAGCCACAGACATGAGCTCTGTGGTAGTGGTTAGTTCATATTGTTGTTCTACCTATAGGGTTGCAGACCCTTTCAGCTCCTTGGGTACTTTCTCTAGCTCCTCCATTAGGGGCCCTGAGTTCCATCCAATACCTGACTATGAGCATCCATTTCTATATTTGCTAGGCACTGGCATAGCCTCACAAGAGACAGCTATATCCTTTCAAAAAGAATCTTGCTGGCTTATGAAATAGTGTATGCCTTTGGTATCAGATTATGGGATGGACCCCTGAGTGGGGCAGTCTGTACATGGTCCATTTTTCATTTCAGCTACAAACTTTGTCTCTGTAACTACTTCGATGGGTTTTTTGTTCCCAAATTCTAAGAAGTGATGAAGTGTCCACACTTTGGTCTTCATTCTTCGTGAGTTTCATGTATTTTGCAAGTTGTATCTTGTGTATTCTAAGTTTCTGGGCTAATATCTACTTATCAGTGAGTGCATATCATGTGAGTTCTTTGGTGATTGTGCTACCTCACTCAGGTTGTTATCCTTCAGATGCATCTGTTTGCCTAGGAATTTCATAAATTCATTGTTTTTAATAGCTGAGTAGTACTCCACTGGGTAAATGTTCCAAATTTTCTGTATCCATTCTTCTCTTGAGGGACATCTGGGTGTTTCCAGCTTCTGGCTGTTATAAATAAGGCTGATATGAATGAACATAGTGGAGCAGGTGTTCTTATCACCAGTTTGAACATCTTCTGGATATATGCCCAGGAGAGGTATTGCTGGATCCTCGGGGAGTACTATGTCCAATTTTCTGAGGAACCGCCAGACTGATTTCCAGACTGGTTGTACAAGCTTGCAATCCCACCAACAATGGAGGAGTGTTCCTCTTTCTCCACATCCTTGCCAGCATCTGCTGTCACATGAATTTTTGATCTTACCCATTCTGACTGGTGTGAGATGGAATCTCAGGGTTGTTTTGATTTGTATTTCCCTGATGATTAAGGATGATGAACATTTTTTCAGGTGCTTCTCAACCATTCGATATTCCTCAGTTGAGAATTCTTTGTTTAGATCTGTGCCCCATGTTTAATGTGTTATTTGGTTTTCTGGAGTCCATCTTCTTGAGTTCTTTTTATATATGGGATATTGGTTCTCTATCTGATGTAAGATTGGTAAAGATCCTTTCTGAATCTGTTGGTGACCTTTTTTGTCTTATTGACAGTGTCTTTTGCCTTGCAGAAGCTTTGCAACTTCATGAGGTCCTATTTGTCAATTCTTGATCTTACACTACAAGCCATTGAATTTCTCTTCAGTAAATTTTCCCCTGTGCCCATATATTCAAGGCTTTTCCCCACTTTCTCTTCTATAAGTTTCAGTGTCTCTGGTTTTATGTAGATTTCCTTGATCCACTTAGTCTTGAACTTAGTATAAGGATATAAGAATGGATCAATTTGAATTCTTCTACATGAAAACCACCAGTTGTGCCAGCACCATTTGTTGAATATTCTGTCTTTTTTCCACTGGGTGGTTTTAGCTCCCTTGTCAAAGATCAAGTGACCATAGATGTGTGGGTTATTTTCTGGGTCTTCAATTCTATTCCATTGGTCTACCTCTCTGTAGCTATACCATTAACATGCAGTTTTTATCACAATTGCTCTGTAGTAGAGTTTTAGATCATGCTTGGTCATCCCATCAGAGATTCTTTTATCATTGAGAAGAATTTTTGCTCTCCTAGGGTTTTTTTTTTTTTTGTTATTCCAGATGAATTTGTAAATTGCCCTTTCTAATTCATTGATTAAACTGAGTTGGAATTTTGATGGGGATTGCATTGAATCTGTAGATTGCTTTTGGCAAGATAGCCATTTTTACTATATTGATCCTGCCAATCCATGAGCATCTTCTGAGATCTTCTTTGATATCTTTCTTCAGAGACTTGATGTTCTTATCATACAAATTTTTCACTTCCTTAGTCAGAGTCACACCAACATATTTTATATGATTTGTGATTATTGTGAAAGGTGTTATTTCCCTAATTTCTTTCTCAGCCTCTTTATCCTTTGTGTAGAGAAAGGCCCTTGATTTGTTTGAGTTAATTTTATATCCAGATACTGCTCTGAAGCTGTTTATCAGGTTTAGAAGTTCTCTGGTGGAAATTCTAGGGTCACTTATATATACTATCATATAATCTGCAAAAAGTGATATTTTGACTTCTTCCTTTCCAATTTGTATTCCCTTGATCTCCTTTTGTTGTCAAATTGCTCTGGCTAGGATGTCAAATACTATATTGAATAGGTAAGGAGAAAGTGGGCAGCCTTGTCTACTCCCTGATTTTAGTGGGATTGTTTCCAGCTTCTCTCCATTTACTTTGATGTTGGCTACTGGTTTACTGTAGATTGCTTTTATTATGTTTAGGTAAGGTCCTTGAATTCCTGAGCTTTCCAAGACTTTTATCATGAGTGGGTAATCAATTTTTGTCAAATGCTTTCTCAACATCTAATGGGGTAATCCTGTGATTTTTGTCTTTGAGTTTGTTTATATAGTGGATTACGTTGATGGATTTCCATATATTAAACCATCCCTGCATCCCTAGAATGAAATCTACTTGCTCATGATGGATGTTCTTGGATTCAGTTAGTGAGAATTTTATTGAGTATTTTTGCATCGATATTCATAATGGAAATTGGTCTGGAGTTCTCCATCTCTGTTGGGTCTTTATTTGGATTAGGTATCAGAGTAATTGTGGCTTTGTAGAATGAATTGGGTACTGTACCTTCTGTTTCTATATTGTGGAATAGTTTGAGAAGAACTATGTCTTCTTTGAAGCTCTTATAGAACTCTGCACTAAACCCATCTGGTCCTGGGCTTTTTTGGTTGGCATTCTATTAATGACTACTTCTATTTCTTTAGGAGATATAGGACTGTTTAGCTCATTAATCAGATCCTGATTTAACTTTGGTACCTGATATCTGTCTAGAAATTTGTCCATTTCATCTAGGTTTTCCAGTTTTGTTGAGTATAGCCTTTTGTAGAAGGATCTGATGGTGTTTTGAATTTCCTCAACATCTGTTGCCATGCCTCCATTTTCATTTCTGATTTTGTTAATTAGGATGCTGTTCCTGTGCCCTCTAGTGAGGCTGGTTAGAGGTTTATCTATCTTGTTGATTTTCTCAAAGAACCAGCTTCTGGTTTGGTTGATTCTTTGAATAGGTCTTTTTGTTTCCACTTGATTGATTTCAGCCCTGAGTTTGATTATTTCCTACAGTCTACTACTCTGGGTGAATTTGCTTCTTCTTCTTCTTCTTTTTTTTTTTTTTCTAGAGCTTTTAGGTGTGCTCTCAAGTTGCTAGTGTATGTTCTCTCTAGTTTCATTTTGGAGGCACTAAGATCTATGAATTTTCCTCTTAGGAATGCTTTCATTGTGTCCCATAAGTTTGGGTATGTTGTGCCTTCATTTTCATTAAACTCTAAAAAGGTTTTAATTTCTTTCTTTATTTCTTCCTTGACCAAGTTAACATTGAGAAGAGTGTTGTTCAGTTTCCTTGTGAATGTTGACTTTGCATTGTTTATGTTGTTATTGAACATTAGGCTTAGTCCATGGTGATCTGATAGGATGCATGAGACAATTCAATATTTTTGTATCTGTTGAGGGCTGATTTGTGACCAATTAATGGTCAATTTTTGGAGAAGTACCATGAAGTGCTGAGAATCCTTTGATTTTAGGATAAAATGTTCTGTAGATATCTGTCAAATCCATTTGTTTCATAACTTCTGTTAGTTTCACTGTGTCTCTGTTTAGGTTCTGTTTCCAGTATCTGTCCATTGATTAGAGTGGGGTGTTGAATTCTCTCACTATGATTGTGTGAGGTGCAATGTGTGCTTTGAGCTTTACTAAAGTTTCTTTAATGAATGTGGCTGCCCTTGCATTTGGAGCATAAATATTCAGAATTGATAGTTCCTCTTGGATGATTTTACCTTTGATGAGTATGAAGTGTGTGCCCCTCCTTGTCTTTTTTGATAACTTTGGGTTGGAAGTTGATTTTATTCGATATTAGAATGGCTACTCCAGCTTGTTTCTTCTGACCGTTTGCTTGGAAAATTGTTTTACAGCCTTTCACTCTAAGGTAGTGTCTATTTTCATGAGATGGGTTTCCTGTAAGCAGCAAAATGTTGGGTCCTGTTTGTGTAGCCAGTCTGTTAGTCTGTGTCTTCTTATTGGGAGTTGAGTCCACTGATATTAAGAGATATTAAGGAAAAGTAATTGTTGCTTCCTGTTATTTTTGTTGTTAGTGTTGGGATTCTGTTCTTGTGGCTGTCTTCTTTTAGATTTGTTGAAGGATTACTTTCTTGCTTTTTCTAGGGCATAGTCTCCATCCTTGTATTGGTGTTTTCCAGTTATCCTTTGAAAGGCTGAGTTCATGGAAACATATTCTGTGAATTTGGTTTTATCATGGAATACTTTGGTTTATCCATCTATGGGAATTGAGATTTTTGCTGGGTATATTAGCATGGGCTGGCATTTTTTGTTCTCTTTTTCTGTATAACATCTGTTCAGGATCTTCTGGCTTTCATAGTGATGGTGAGAAATCTGGAATAATTTCAATAGGCCTGCCTTTATATGTTACTTGACCTTTTTCCCTTACTGTTTTTAAAATTCTGTCTTTAATTAGTGCATTTGTAGTTCTGATTATTATGTGTCAGGAGGAAATTCTTTTCTTGTCCAGTCTATTTGGAGTTCTGTAGGCTTCTTGTAATTTCATGGGCATCTCTTTCTTTAGGTATGGAACATTTTCTTCTATAATTTTTTGAAGATATTTGCTGGCCCTTTAATTTGAAAGTCTTCATTCTCATCTACTCCTATTATACATAGGTTTGGTCTTCTCATTTTGTCCTGGATTTCCTGGATGTTGTTGGATAGGATCTTTTGGCATTTTGCATTTTCTTTGACTGTTGTGTCCATGTTCCTATGGAATCTTTTGCACCTCAGATTCTCTCTTCCATCTCTTGTATTCTGTTGCTGATGCTCACATCTGTGGTTCCTGGTTTCTTTCCTAGGGTTTCTCTTTCCAGAGTTTTCTCACTTTGGGTTCTCTTTATTGTTTCTACTTCCATTTTTAGATCCTGGATGATTTTGTTCAATTCCATCACCTGTTTGGTACTTTTTTCCTGTAACACTCTAAGGGACTTTTGAATTTCTTCTCTAAAGACTTCTAGCTGTTTACCTGTTTTCCTGTATTTCCTTCTTAAAGTCCTCCATCATCATTTATATCCATGTCTTGAATTTCTGGTTTGATGGTGTATCCAGGACTTGCTCTGGTGGGAGAGTTTAGTTCTGATGATGCCAAGTATAATTTGTTTCTGTTGCTTCTGTTCTTAACACTTGCCTCCTGCCATCTGATTATCTCAAGTGCTTGCTGCCCTCAAAATATCTGATTGGTTCCTCTCCTTCCTGTAATCCCAACTGATTCAGGACTCCTCAGAGTCAGGCTTTCTCTGTGATCCTTTGATTGT
Organism: Mus caroli; assembly: GCF_978045245.1. NCBI lineage: Eukaryota > Metazoa > Chordata > Mammalia > Rodentia > Muridae > Mus > Mus caroli. The sequence continues at coordinate 112,131,095 of NW_028227256.1, read as the reverse complement.
GGGCTCCTGTGAACTTGAGATTCTGGGTCTGTCAGACTTCTTGGCATTCAAACTCCTCTGAGACCCAGAAATACTGGTGTGACCCAGCTCCTGTTATCCTGGGATCATGTTGTCCTAAGATCTTGGGCAGGTTACAGTGCCTGGAAGTGGTGTCTCCTTTGAGGATTGTGAAGCTGTCTGGTCTGTTCAAAACCAAGGTAAACCAGAATTGATAGAAGGGACCTGATCTTCTGGCCAGGAAGGGCTCTGGTGTCCTTGTTCCTGCTGTCACAGGCCTGTCACAATTGGATTGGAACTGATGTTGTGTTCCACTCTCCAGTGATCCTAAGATTGGGTGGAGTGTCCTATGGGGACTGTAGGGGTGTCCGCCGATTCTGAGCCCAAGGTGACCTGGTGCTGCTGCCGATAGCAAGGGACTTGTGGCCCCCTGGTCAGTCCGGTAATCAGCTTCCCTACTGCTGTCTCAGGTCCCACCTGCACAATTGGATTAGAACCAATGTTGTTTTCCACTCACCAGTGATCCTAAGATCACGTGGAGAGTCCTCTATGGATCGTGGGATTATCTGCCGACTCTGTACCCTGGGTGACCTGGTGCTGGCGCCAACCGGAATGGCACTTCCTGATATTTTTGTTGTTAGAAGTGGAATTACGTTTTTGTGGCTATCTTCTTTTCAAATTGATGAAAGAAAATTCCTTTCTTGCCTTTTCTACGGTGTAGTTTCTCTCCTTGTGATGGAGTTATCCATCTATTATCCTCTGTAGTGCTGGGATTGTGGAAAGGTTTAAATTTGATTTTGTCATGGAATATCTTGGTTTCTCCATCTATGGAAATTGAGAGTTTTGCTAGGTATAGCTGCCTGTCCTGGAATTTGTGTTCTCTTAGGATATATATTACATCTGCCCAGGGTCTTCTAGCTTTCACAGTGTCTGGTGAGAAGTCTGGTATTATTCTGATAGGTCTGCCTTTATATGTTACTTGACCTTTTTCCCCTCACTGTTTTTAATATTGTTTTTTGTTTTGTGTATTATGTGTTTTACTATTATGTGACATGATGAATTTCTTTTTTGATCCAGTCTATTTGGAGTTCTGTGTGCTTCTTGTATGCTTATGGGCATCTTTCTCTGTAGGTTAAGGAAAATTTGTTGAAAATATTTACTGTCACTTTAAGTTGGGAATCTTTGTTCTCTTCTATACCTATTATCCTTAGGTTTGGTCTTCTCATTGTGTCCTGGATTTCCTGGATATTTTGGGTTAGGAGCTTTTTGCATTTTGCATTTCCTTTGACTGTTGTATCAATGTTTTCTATGGTATCTTCTGCACCTGAGATTCTCTCTTCTATCTCTTATATTCTTTGGTGTTGCTTGCATCTATGACACCATACATCATTCCTAGGTTTTCTATCTACAGGGTTCTCTCCCTTTGCTATTTCTTTATTATTTCTATTTCATTTTTAGATCCTGGATGGTTTTGTTCAATTCTTTCTCCTATTTGATTATGTTTTCCTGTAATTCTTTAAGGGATTTTTCTGTTTTCTGTTTAAGGGCTTCTACCTGTTTATCTGTGTTCTCCTGTATTTCTTTAAGGGATTTATCAATGTCCTTGTTTAAGTCCTCTATCATCATCAGGAGAAGTGATTTTAAATCATAGTCTTGCTTTTCTGGTGTGTTGGGGTGTCTAATGCTTGTTGTGGTGAGAGAATTGGGTTCTGATGATGCCAAGTAACCTTGGTTTCTGTTGCTTATGTTCTTGCCCTTGCCTCTTGCCATCTGGATATCTCTGTTCTTGCTGTCTCTGACTATAGCTTGTCCCTCCTGGATGCCTGTGTGTCAGTACTCCTGGGAAACCAGTTCTTTCCGGGAGGAATTTGAGAATAGAGTGCTGTGACACAGGGTCAGCTCCAGGGTGCAGATTAAAACAGGATGCTGTCCCTGGCTTTTCCTTGGTTCCTGTGTCCTGATGACCCTGGTCTGGTTCCTTTTGAGCCAGAAGTTTGAACAGTAGTGGTTTTCTTACTTGTTTTCAGTTATGTCAGCACTCCTAGAAGTCCAGCTCTCCAGGAGGTATTTAGGTATGGATAGCTATGGCAAAGTTTCAGCTCTGGGTGCTGTGGCACAGGATCAACTTCATGGGCAGACAAGATCCTTTCATCTTGTTTTGTTTTATTTTGCAATGAGATCTCTCCTGTGCTCATGTTTGTTTTGTGTACCCTAGGCTTGCTAGCCCATGTACTTCTTATTGTCTTTCTTTTTCCTGCCTCTCATCTTGTTGTAGGGGTATTGGAAAATTTTCATATATATATATATATATATATATATATATATATATATATGTACATACATATATATGATGTTATCTTTTACTTAAGAACAAACTTATGTAAAGATATTTAGAACATCCCTGTATAAGACCATCTACTTTTACTCATAATAGAAATATATTAGCGTAGTGAATTTGGAATAATCACTGGAGCAATATTTATATTATTTTAATGGACACTATTATTTCATCAGATTAGCTTATTTTTTACGTATTGTTCTTTCTATATTTTAAATATTTTTGAAATTTTAATTAAAAGATAATTACCTCATTTACACTGTTGCCTTTCCTGTTTTCCTGCCTTCATACTACCACATGTTCCTTCTCACTGTTTATCAATACAGTAGTCTCTGATTCTTTGATTAACTTCTCTCTCTCTCTCTCTCTCTCTCTCTCCATGTGTTTGTATCCATAAACATTCTCAATCCGTAATTTTTCCAGAAAAGACTATTTGATATTGTATAATTAATTTGGAGCTCATCCCTAGAAAAATCTAACTCTCCGCATCATGAGAATCACTATGTACCTATAATTCTTGTCTAAGTATGGGCCCTGCTAAATTTCCCTTTGAGTATTAGAATATCCTTTGTTTTTATCATTGTTCAGGTATGCTTTGGGCAGTTACAATGTTGAGATATCATGGTTTAATGTCCCATTCATTTCTTGAAGACACAACCTTATAAGCAAACTTCTTGTCTTCCGTCTTTTAACATTTTTTGGCCCTGCATCCCTACATTTCAAGTTTTTCCTGGAGCCTTAGGTGCAAGAGTAATTGTACAAGTATCTATTTAACATGGGGTAACCCCTCAATAAGTTCATATCTTCATCTTGCCTAATGTCCTCTTCTGTAATAGTCTCTGACTAGTGTAAAAAGAAGCTTCTAAGATAACCGAGATCCAGTATTATCTGTGGGAATAAGGATACATTTTAGAATGCATTCAGGGATTATGCTGGTGTGGTAAAAAGATGGTTTTAGGTTCTTCTCTAAGATCCATGTCTTCATTAACCCTGAATTGTTAGTTAAGTTTCCTATATTATATATAGTTTCCTTCTAGTTTACTCTAAGCATAATTAGTTGTTGGTTACTGCCATGATATGCAAGTAACTATTCTACATTTAATAATATCTTAGCATTTTGGTCATTGATGTATTTCATAGGCATACAATCTGGATAGAACTACCAAATGCATTCCATGTTTGGAGCTTGCTTAACTTCATTTGGTTCTTTGAAAGTTGAATCTCCTTTTCCACTAAAGTGTATAATATTACATCCAAATTACATATTAGAGGCTAATGTCATATCTAAATACAGGCTGACTTTCTAATACCTTGTGAAATACAGTGGTAAAAGTAGATCTCTTACCATCATGTTGGTAGCCTTCTGGTGGGATACAGACTTCAGAGTACTCTTTTCACTATGCAGAGAAACAAGAAAAAAATGCCACTTATTTCTCAGGAAGTGTATCAATGTGAGACACTGAGTCTGCTGACTTGTTGACATTAACAACTTTCTGATCTACTGTCAATGTTGAGGTAACAAAAACAGATCCATGTTGCCACATTTTTTTTTGTAGCCTTAAAAGTTATCATAATCTTACAGGCACCTCAATTTAGACTGAACAGGGAGTTAAGGCTTGTACAATAAAACTTTCAGGATTAGTGAGTTTGTGAAGCAGAACTGTCATTTAACATATATTTTAATAAATTTAAATATGAAGGTTAAAAGAAAAAGTGAGCTGCTCCACAAAACAAAACAAAACAAAAAAAGTAAAAAATAAAAAGAAAATAAATAAAATAAAAAATCCCCAGCTATTCTTGCATTTCTCTTGTTCTCTCTCTTTTTCTAAATGAAATCAGACAGTGGCTCTCGAAATGTTTTCAGTATAGTTGTCTACTGACAATGCAAACCCAAGCATCCATAGGGTTGCATGAGTATTTCACTGCACTGCTTTTGCCAGGAAAGGGGATTTCCAATGATTTTTCTAAATCAGCACACATTTGTGGCTGGAAAGTGAAGGGAGGCCACAAGTACAAGGTATTTTTACTGAATTCCCCACTGTTGATGACAGGCTTCAAGGAGATGCCTGGGTAAGGCACAACCTTCCTTTTCATTTTCTCAAAATGTGCAAATTTCTATCCTTTCTCACTGTGATTTTTCTTGCTTAAATCAATTAATATTTTTACATTTGTCGTATAAAATCCAAAAATGTAGCTTTATCTTCTCGTATTCTCCTTGGCTATGCTTGCTCCTCAAACTTACATTGTTATCTTATGGCTGTGTGAAGCAGAACTGTCATTTAACATATAGTTTAATAGGGTAAAAATGAAAGTTAAAAGGAAAAGTGAGCTGCTCCAAAAAAACAAAAAAAAACAACAAAACAAAAACAAAATTATTTTCTATAAGCATCTCTCTCATGTTTGCTTATTTCTAACAGTTATTCCTGGCTTCCATTTTTGAGGAGGCTGCCCTCTTCGTCTGAACTCATTCAACTTTTGGTCTCACAGAATATTCAATCTATAAGGAAATATATATGATGTTTGCACTAGCAGAGCTTCAGATTTGGAAAAATCAGCTGCATTCCACAATACATCCTTGATTTTAACTGTCATAATTTTTCTCCTGAATGCTTCTAGCAGTTTCTCATGTCTTTTTTTCCTCCCCTTCCACAGAAACAAAAGTGAAGGTATCAAGTTAGGTTGTTATATTTCCTTTCTCAACTCAAAGTCTCACGGGATGGTTATCTCATGCACAGTAAAAGCCTTACACTCCTGTCATCAGATCTCACAATCCTGCATGATCTAGCTCCTGATTTGTCCTGATCAAATCTTGAATCCCAAGCTGCCTGTTATATACATATCTATGGTGTATATGTTATCTGTGTACATGTGGTATGCATATGTGTGTGCACGTGCCAGTACACACCTGGAAGCGAAAGGAGGATGTTGGGTGGTATTATTTATTTTTTCTTCTGTATTTGTCCACTTTATTCTTATGAGACAGCATATTTCCCTAAACTTAGACCTATGTTAATGGCCAGCAAGCTCCATAACTCTCCTGCCCTGTCTCTCACAGAACCAGGATTGTAGGAGCCTACAGCCACATGGACCACATCTATAGCTTGTATATAGGTGATGTGTTACATATGATTATATATACATGTGTGTGTGTGTGTGTGTGTGTGTATATATATATATGAGAGAGAGAGAGAGCGAGAGAGAGAGAGAGAGAGAGAGAGAGAGAGAGAGAGAGAGAACAGTTTGTTGTCACTGTGACAAATTAACCAAATAATCAACTTGTAAGGTAAAAAGGCTTTGTCTCAGTGTTGAAGTTCTTGTTTTGTTACCCTTTGCTTTCCTGTCTATAGTGAGGCATAAAACTTGGAAGAAAGTACATTGCAAAGCATCTTGTAATGTCTTGCAAGCACAGGAGGAACTAGAAAGGGCTCACAGCACTGTGTCTCATTTCAAAATGATAATTTCTTCCTACTGACTTCCAATGGCACTGTAGGTCAGAAAATAGGCTTTAATATATGTGTTCATGAAAAATATTTGTCTTATATGTGATTAATTCATACTAACCATGAATTACTTTTATTGTTTTGGGGCATCATGGCTAAGTCCATGAGCCAAGGTCATCAATGACATAAAATTAATTAATTAATTAATTAAAAACTTTGAATGTGCTTTCAGTCACCATGAGAAGCTACCTCAAGTACAGTACACTTAGAGAGGAAAGGTTTATTTCACATATTCTAGATATAGTTGCCTGGTCTTCACACTTGCCTTGGCTGTGATGATTCAGCAGTTCTGTGGTATGGAGCACATAGTAAGGAAATCAGAGAAAACAAAGAGGTCTGGGAATGAAAGAATAGAGGAAAGGAGAGGGTCCTAATATACCCTGCATGGTTAATATTCCACAAGATTGGAAGACTTCCAAAGAAGAACACCTTGCCAAGGTTTGATCACCTCCTATTTGCTCATGGGTGAAACCCAATCCTTTAACACATGGAATTACAGAACACTCATCTAAACAACAGAGTTGGAAAAGTATTTGATTCAGTATTAGTAGAATACCTATCCTCATCAAGAAGGGATATGTGGCAATGAATTTGTCAGTGAAATACCTGCCTTAGGTCTCATGAGTTTACTTTCATTGTGTCTGGGGCTTACAGTCTAAGCCCATAGCCAACATCATCAATGATATAAAAAATAAACAAATGAATGAATAAAAAATTCTATGTGTAGGAAATGACTAATAAAGTATTTGGGTTTTAGAGTTTAATTCTCCAGGACTCATATTAATGGACCAGAAAACCATATAAAGCAAAATAAAGCTGCCTACTCTACAATGCAAAGTTAAAAGGCTTTGATCCAGATGTAAAAATAAGGGAAATACTCTTGCAGATTTTCTGGTTGCAGACAAATATAGTTTTCTACCTCAAGCATGTTGTAATGAACTTCGAGAAGAGAAAGCCCATCTTTGTCTTATAGCCCCAGCAGTGGTTAGAGAATTCTTCTGTCAGATCCTTCCACTATGTCTGATGGAATAGGGCCTATATACAGTTTCATTAATGACATCGCATGGGATAACATGATCTCAAAAACACAGGGTAATATTCCCATGTCAGAATTTGAATTTTAAATAACATTGTGAGTTCTATTTTGTCCTGGAACTTCGTAGAATCACAGTTCCTAGAGATTACAATATGGACTTTCAGTGTTCTTAAGTTATTTCACCACATTTCATATTCATAGAATGGTCCTTGTATAATTAAACAGTCAATTGTGTCTTATATTCTTATGAAAAGATAGTTAATTTATTACATAGAAAATGTAGTATTCTGTCTTAGTCATATTTCTATTGGTATGAGGAAATATCCTAATGAAATGAAGTTGAGAGAGAAAGGGTCTATTTTCTTTAATTTTTTCAAATAGGGTACATTATGACATGGAAGACATTACATCAGGCATGTAAGGCATAGCAACATTGCAGCAAGAACAAGAGACATTGCACAACACTCAAAATTAAAACAGTTAACAGGACTAGCCTGGTTTATAAAGCCTCTAATCATGATATTTTGCTACTTCCTGTAGTGATGCTACAAGCCTTAAAGTTTCTACTGTTCCTAAAGGATATCACTATCCAGGAACTGAGTGTTCAAACATATGTTCTTGTAGGAGGTGGTTAAAGTATGCACCAAGTAGTGTTCTCTAAAAGGATATATATGTTTGTGTGTGTGTATATATGTATATGCATATGTATATGCATATATATATGTATATATATAATAAAATATATAATACTACCTTTCTGAATTTCCACAAGTGTTCTTTTCTAAGCTGATGTCTTTAATAATAAAATTAGACAATTAATGAAGCAATCAGTGTTATAAAGATACCCCTGTCACTTAGCTAATTACAACCTTCATTTGACAATGTGAACTAATAGTCTCGTAACTATTTGTTTGGAAAAATTTGAATAGCAGAATCAGTAATTTAAAAATGGGACAAAAAATTCAAGTTGTGTGGGCAACTTTTCCTATGATGACACAATAAACATGTTTTCGCATCAGTGATAGACCAAAAACAGTGATTGCAGCAAGGCCCAAATTGATTAATCCATGAGTTTACATCAGGGTTACTAACAGAAGGATGGGTTACTTGCAGGAGAAGTGGTCACTAAAAAACCCACTTGAAAGTAGATGAGGATTTAAAATCCATAACCCTGGAGCTCAGCATACACTGCAGGCAGACTGAGAATAATCTCTGTGTTAGCAGGATTAATGAATCTCATCCATCTGCAGTTGTTTATTTCTTATATAAAGCTGGGAAATGGTCTCTGAGCATCTTCAAAGATTTTACTTTCCCACACAGGTAACCATTTGTTAACCTTCTGTGTCTCATGAGCTTCATCTAGCTGATGCAGAATATGGTACATGTCCTATTAGTCTCTATCCAATGTACATTGGAGAGAATGACCAGTGCTCTTTTATGTTATTACCAACGTTTGCTAAATATACTCTTTTATTCCACATCGAGGTTATTGAGAAGCTTTGAGGGATTATCTCCTCAAACTATATATTCCATTCATAATCCTCTGGTGATGGGGGAGGACCAGGAGAGATGGATCTACAGTTAAGAGTACATATTGGTCTTGAAGAAGGTTTGAGTTCAGTCACCAACACACACAGGACAGTCAAAAAGTATCTGTAAATCCAGTATCATCACATTTAATGCCCTTTTCTGTCTGTGTAGGCAGGAGGCACACATGTAGTATACCTACAAATAAACAAGCAAATATGTACATAATCAAAATAAAAAATAAACACATGACCACAGAAAAAGAAGCAGCTTCCTGTAGTGATGCATATTAAGTAGCATCTTTATATATGTTCAAGATAAGTTGGAGAGGAAACTATATATTTTCAATTTTGTTCTCTGCTATAGACATAAGAGCCATAATAGTCATAGCAAATTTTCTTCTATAGCATTTACATTATCAGTAATTAATCAACAGGTAGAAGACAATCTTTCTAGGACTACATGTAATTAGTGTTATGGTTAGCTTTAGATTCCAGTATAGCATTAGTAGAAACATTTAGGGTGATTAATATGATTTCTAGATATTAATCTACAATCTAAATTCACCCATGAAGAGAAAATTTATACAGAATTGTTTAGCTTGTTTTGTCTTGTAGGTGTATATGGAGGTTTATTTTGATTAAACTGATTGATGTGAGACGATCCAAGGCACATCATTCCATAGGGTATGATCTGAAATACATAAAAGTGGAGAAAATTAACTGAGAGCTAAACATGCATTTGTTCATTTCTCTCTGTTTCTGATTATGGGTGTGATATAACTAGGACCCACAAGGTCCTGACTTGACCTTCCAAAAAACAGACTGCAACTTGAAATTTTAGCTGAGTAAAAAAATTCACCACTAATTTTTTCAGCATTTTTAAATACCAGCAATACTAGCATTTTTAAAAATTATCTTTAATATTTTCTTACATTCTAGTCATTATTCCTCTTCTCCATGTCCCACCACACCAATCCTCCCCACTACATAGGGCCTCAAGTTTTTCAAGGTTTAGGTGCATCTTATTTCACTGAGACCAGATCAGGTAGTGCTGCGTCAGAGGCCTGTGTGTTGGGGGGCTAGTGTATGCTGCTTGGTTGGTGGCTCAGTGACTAAGCGATCTCCGGGGGTCCAGTTTATTTGAGACTGTTGGTCTTTCTATAGAGTCACTCTCATACTCAGACTCATCAAGCATTTCCCTACTTAACCACAGGGTTCCCTGACTTCTGTCCATTGGCTGGGTGTAAGTATATTCATCAGTCTTAGTCACCTGTTTATTAGACCTCACCAAAAGCAGCCATGTTAGGCTCTGGTCTGGTAAGCACACAGTAGCATAAGTAATAGTGTGAGGCCTTGGAATCTCCCCTTGAGAAGGATTCCAATTTTGTCCTGTCATTAGACCTCTTTCCCTGTCCCTTCTCCATTTTTGTCCCTGCAATTCTTTTACACAAGAACAATTCTTGATCAGAGTATTTGACTGTGAGATGGCAACACCATCCCTCCATTTTTTGCCCTATCTTTCTACTGGAGATGGGCTCTACAAGTTCCCTCTCCCCACTGTTGGGCATTTCATCTAAAGTCCTGCCCTTTGGGTCCTTAGAGTGTCTCACCTCCCATGTCTCTGTTACATTCTAGAGGGTCTGCACACCTCCTATTTCCAAAGGTTGCCTGTTTCCATTCTTTCTGCTGGCCCTCAGAGATTCACTCTTGTTCACCCCCTCTAATATCTGATCATGTTTGCCTTTCCTCTCCTTGTCTCCTTGCTCACCCAGTTTCCTCCCTCCCTCTGTCCCCCACAATTTCTTCTTCTCTCTGTCCCCCTGCCCCCAAGTGGGATTGAGGCATCCTTACTTGGGCCATTTGGATAGTTAACATTCTTGAGTTCTGTGAATTGCATCCTGGGTATTCTGGACTTTTTGTGCTGATATACACTTACTAGTGAGTACATACCATGCATGACTGTTTGGGTCTGAGTTTGCCTTACTCAGAATGATTTTTTTTTTCTAATTCCATCTGTCTACAAAACTCATGATGTCCTCATTCTTATAGCTGAATAGTATTTCTATGTGTAAATGAACCACATTTTAACAGAGCAGTAAAAATGATACTAAAATAACATACAATAATGATAATTTAATATATGAAGTATTTATTTATTTAGATTTATAAGAAGCAAAAGGATTTTCTTGGGTTATACATACTTTTCATTGCACTGTGCTAGAGGCTTGTGATTACACACTGGAGAACTGGGGACAGGAGGATCATCAATGCTCAGTGACAGTCCTTTTACACTATTTCTGTGTTTTAGATCTCAGAGAGAGAGACACTGTCTCAAAAAAAAAAAAAAGATAGAGAACCATTGAAAAACAATCCGAACATTGAACTCTAGATTTCATATGCATACACAAACATGTTCAAGAGTAAAAATACATGTTTATGTGCAAACATGTACATACGTGTCCTCATAGAAACAGGAGAATTAACTTAAAAACAGGAAAGAATTTTCTAATGCCAACAAGATCAACACGTGTGGGATTAGGTTTTAATGAGAATTATGATTTAGTAATGTATAATAAAGTATCAGCAATCTTTGGCTACCAGTGCCAATGCACTTTCTACTAAGCTTCACACATTGTAATTAATTTTTTTCAAAGCCTACTTTTAATTTTTCTTAAATGTGTTACCATCCCTACTAGCTCACAACACACCAGAGGTAGTGAAAAGAAAGGATACAGGAAAGTGGATCTGTTTTGAAATGTTTCTTTGGAGCAAACCCCCATCTGTGTTGACAGGAAATCAGTATTTCAGTTCACAGGTCAGCAGTGGCAGTTCAGTCCACTCACAAACATTTCATGGACATATCAGCAGTCCAATTTGGTAGAGTTGGGTTAGCAAACATGAATCAGAAGTGTTGGCATAACCTAGCACAAACAGTCAGGCCTAAGCCAAATCCGCATTAGTCAGCAGGAGGGGCCAAGGCCAACAGCAACAACAGAAGTTCTTGACTCTTCCTTATTTAGTGAAGCAACATTCCATGAAGATTCTAGAGCAAGACCAACAAGTGTTGTACAGCTTGGCTAACCAAACTTAGAGCCAAGACTCTCTCATAGTCCATTGGGTTCTATTTACACTCCCTCCAAACATGTGTCCTCCGTCAGTCTTGCCTAGCCATGTCTCAGCAAGTGAGTCTAATTTAGAAAAATTTCTACCTGAGTCTGTCTCTATTGACATCACTCTGCCAATCACCAGAGTCCACGGAAGTGGCAAGAAGTCACAGCTTACCAGCAGAAGTTTTTTTGTTCATTCTCACTATGGAGTCACAACAAATGAAGCTCAACTAAACAATGTAAGGTTTCCCAATGCATGAGTGTCATTAGTGTAGAATCCTTCATCATTTGTCCTCTCATGTGCTTGCTCTAGGTTTTCATCTGTGTAAGTTCCCTTTCAATTACTATGTCATTATACTCATCTGTATTCCTCTTTCTTCCTCCTGATCTTGCTCTCTTCTGCTCTGATGTAACAATGCCCCACAATGTAATGTTCCTAGCTTTTTGTACCTTTTCCAGGAGTAACATAGATAACATGTTTTTTTCCAAGCATCTCTTTCTTCCTTCTTTCCTTCTTTCCTTCCTTCCTTCCTTCCTTTTTCTTCCTTCCTTCCTTTCTTTCTTTCTTTCTTTCTTTCTTTCTTTCTTTCTTTCTTTCTTTCTTTCTTTCTTTTTCTTTCTTTCTTCCCCAATTTACTAAAAGTTTAAATGTAAATTCAAATCACAAATTGAAGAAACATTATATAATTGTATCCATTAACACTAGGCATTCATTATCTATCAATATCTCTAATACTCATGGAGAGTTAAAGAGCTTAACTATGTTATCATTGAAGTTTTGTGTATAAACCCAGTCAATATTTTATCTTTTGTCTTTGTACCTACAATGAATCATTAGTTCACTTTTTATGACCTTTAGTTAATTGTTGTACAACCTCTTGGAATGTGCTCCAAGTTTTAAATGACTGCTTTCTTTTTCAGAAGCAATTAATTTGTGACATTTGAAGACTGTCAGAGTTCTCACTGTAGATTTGATATTAGAGACGACTTAATAGCAGTCTTATTAAAAGACTTTCTAATAAGACTTAATAATTTATAATATAATTATAGGAATTCTTATAGAATCATCATTAAGAATTAAGGAATCATCTATTTTTGTATAAAGCATCACTGTTCTGCAGAAATCTGCTCAAAAGGGTGGAATAATAATACCTAGTAACTGCTATATATATTTAGTAATAATGGGAAAAGCTTACTAGTGGAAAGAATATTTCCTAAAATTTAGTCCTTTTGGCCTTGCCTACAATGAATACTTCATCATCCTTTATAGTCCACTGTGAAACTATCTCAGGAAGATCACCTCCTAGTTTTTAGCTTCTCCTTGATGGCTTCTGGCACCATCTCTTGGCATCTCTATTTTCTTTGTATCTTATGGAGACTAAGCACCAACTACACAGCAGCTTTTAAAACCAGGACCTGCTACTTGCCTTCAGTAGGCCAAATAAATGACCATCTAACAGTGAGCAGAGGAAGGTGTTTTACACAATGCAGCCAAACACAAAATGTGAACCAAAAACTGTAGCTATGCTCTCCCAGCAGCCAATTTCATTTTTGTGGTTCTAACACTAAGTTTCTGTTTTAAACAGGGGTAAGCAATAAGCATAGATCTGCAGGAGACATCTTGGTTCCCAGACTCCACCAAGACTAGTCTGCACAGGTGAGAGTGTGGACTGCAGAAGCTAACAGCTTCTGGGACAGGCAGGAGCCACAGAGCTTCTGAGGCAGCCCCCTTTTTGGGCTCCAGACGTTCGGGCACATTCCCTGCTAGAGGATAGGTGTCCCCCCCCCCCCCAGCCAAGGAGGGCTTTGCCAGACCATCTGCAGGAGACATCTTGGTTCCTAGACTACACCAAGCCTAGTCTGCACAGGTGAAAGTGTGGAATGCAGAAGCTAACTGGTTCTGGGACCAGCGGGAGCCACAGAGCTTTTGAGGAAGTACCCTTTTCGGTCTCTTGACATCCGGGCACCTTCCCGTGACAGGAGAGGTGTCCACCCGGCCCAGGAGGGTTTTCCTGAGCATCTGCAGGAGATATCTTCACCTTGGACTCCACCAAGACTAGTCTGCACAGGTGATAGTGTGGACTACAGAAACTAATAGCTTCTGGGACAGGTCCTGTTTCAGGCCTTCATCTTCTGCCAGGAGGCAAGTCTGAATGCCAGATATCTGTGCACTTTCCCTGAAAGAGGAGAGCCTACCTGTAAAGAGTGCTCTGACCACTGAAAGTCAGGAGAGAGCTAGTCACCCATTTCTGCTGGTAGAGAATAACAGAATTAGGAGAGGAACAATCTCTAACCAGAGACAACTATAATAACTGACTCCAGAGTTTACCAGATGGCGAAAGGCAGACTTAGGAATCTTACTAACAGAAACCAAGACCACTCACCATCATCAGAACCCAGCACTCCCCACATCAGCCATTCCAGGGCACCCAAACACACCCAAAAACCTAGACCCGAATGTAAAGACATATCTCATAATGATGGTAGAACACATCAAGAAGGTCTTTAATAACTCACTTAAAGAAATACAGGATAACACTGCTAAAGAGTTGCAAGTCCTTATAGAAAAAGAAGAAAACACATCCAAACAGGTGATGGAAATGAACAAAATCATACTAGACCTAAAAAGGGAAGTAGACACAATAAAGAAAACCCAAAGTGAGGCAGCACTGGAGAGAGAAACCCTAGCAAAGAAATCTGGAACCATGGATGTGAGCATCAGCAACAGAATAAAACAGATGGAAGAGAGAATCTCAGGTGCAGAAGATTCCATAGAGAACATAGGCAAAACAATCAAAGAAAATGCAAAATGCAAAAAGATCCTAAGTCAAAACATCCAGGAAATCCAGGACACAATGAGAAGACCAAACCTACAGATAATAGGAGTAGGTGAATGAAGATTTTCAACTCAAAGGGCCAGCAAATATCTTCAACAAAAAATTCCCAAACCTAAAGAAAGAGATGCCCATGAACATACAAGAAGCCTACAGAACTCCAAATAGACTGAACCAGAAAAAAATTCCTCCCAACATGTGATAATCAGAACAAATACATGAAATAAAGATAGAATATTAAAAGCAGTAAGGGAAAAAGGTCATGTAACATATAAAGCAAGCCTAACAGAATTACACTAGATATTTCACCAGAGACTATGAAAGCCAGAAGATCCTGGACAGATGTATACAGACACAAAGAGAACACCAATGCCAGCCCAGGCTACAATACCCAGCCAAACTTTCAATTACTATAGATGGAAAAAACAAAGTATTTAACAACAAAACCAAATTCACACGTTATTTTTACACAAATTCAGCCCTTCAAAGGATAATAACAGAAACAAACAAACAAACAAAAAACAATACAAGGACAGAAAACACATCCTAGAAAAAGCAAGAAAGTAATCCTTCAACAAATCTAAAAAAAGACAGCCACAAGAACAGAATGCCAACCTTAACAACAAAAATAATAGGAAGCAACAATTACTTTTCCTTAATATCTCTTAATATCAATGGACTCAACACCCCAATAAAAACACATAGACTAACAGACTGGCTACACAAACAGGACTCAACATTTTCTTGCTTATAGGAAACCCATCTCAGGGAAAAAGACGACACTACCTCAGAATGAAAGGCTGTAAAACAATTTTCCAAGCAAATGGTCTGAAGAAACAAGCTGGAGTAGCCATTCTGATATCTAATAAAATCGACTTCAACCCAAAGTATTAAAACAATACAAGGAGGGGCACTTCAGATTCATCAAAGGTAAAATCTTCCAAGAGGAACTCTCAGTTCTGAATATCTATGCCCCAAATACAAGGGCAGCCAAGTTTCATTAAAGAAACTTTAGTAAAGCACAAGGCACACATTGCACCTCACACAATAATAGTGGGAGACTTCAACACACCACTTTCACCAAAGGACAGATTATGGAAACAGAAACTAAACAGGGACACAGTGAAAGTAACAGAAGCTATGAAACAAATGGACTTAACAGATATCTACAGAATATTTTATCCAAAAACAAAAGGATATACCTTCTTCTCAGCACCTCATAGTACCTTGTCCAAAATTGACAAAATAATTGGTCATAAAACAAGCCTCAAAAGATAAAAAAATATTGCAATTGTCCCTTGCATTCTATCAGATCACCATGGATTATTCCTGATCTTAAATAACAAAATAAGCAATAGAAAGCCAACATTCACGTGGAAACTGAACAACACTCTTCTCAATGATACCTTGGTCAAGGAAAGAATAGAGAAAGAAATTAAGGACTTTTTAGAGTGTAATGAAAATGAATCCACAGCATATCCAAACTTATGGGACACAATGAAACCATTTCGAAGAGGGAAACTCATAGCTCTGAATGATCCAAATATAAACTAGAGGGAGTACACACTAGCAGCTTGATAAGACACCTAAAAGCTCTAGAAAAAAAGGAAGCAAATTCACCCAAGAGGAGTAGACTGCATGAAATAATCAAACTCAGGGGCAAAATCAACCAAGTGGAAACAAGAAGAACTATTCAAAGAATCAAACAAAAGAGGAGCTGATACTTTGACAAAATCAACAACATAGATAAACCCTTAGCCAGACTCAATAGAGGGCTCAGGGAAAGCATCCTAATTAACAAAATCAGAAAGGAAAAGGGAAACATAACAACAGATCCTGAAGAAATCCAAACCACAATCAGATCCTTCTACAAAAGGCTCAACAAAACTGGAGAACCTGGATGAAATGAACAAGTTTCTAGACAGATACCAGGTACCAAAGTTAAATCAAGATCAGGTTAGTGATCTAAATAGTCCTATAACACCTAAAAAATAGAAGCAGTCATTAATAGTCTCCCAATCAAAAAAAAAAAAAAAAGCTCAGGACCAGATGGGTTAGTGCAGAGTTCTATATGACCCTCAAACAAGATCTGATACCAGTTCTTCACAAACTATTCTGAAAAATAGCAGCAGAAGGTACTCTACCCAACTCATCCTATGAAGCCACAATTACTCTGATACCTAAACCACAGAAAGACCCTACAAACATAGAAAACTTCAGACCAATTTCCCTTATGAATATCAATGAAAAAATCCTCAATAAAGTTCTCATTAAGCGAATCCAAGAACACATCAAAACAATCATCCATTCTGACCAAGTGGGTTTCATCCCTGGGATGCAGGGATGGTTCAATATATGGAAATCCATGAACGTAATCCATTATATAAACAAACTCAAAGACAAAAACCACATGTTCATCTCGTTAGATGCAGAGAAAGCATCAGACAAAATCTAACACCCATTAATGATAAAAGTCTTAGAAAGATCAGGAATTCAAGGTCCATACCTAACCATGATAAAAGCAATCTACAACAAAGCAGTAGCCAACATCAAAGTAAATTGTGAGAAGCTTGAAGCAATCCCACTAAAATCAGGGACTAGACATGGCTGTCCACTCTCCCCTACCTATTCAACATTGTACTTGAAGTTTTAGCCAGAGCAATTCGACAACAAAAGGAGATCAAGGGGATACAAATTTGAAAGGAAGAAGTTAAAATATCACTTTTTGCAGATGATATGATTGTATATATAAGTGACCCTAAAAATTCCACCACAGAACTCCTAAGCCTGATAAACAGCTTCAATGAAGTAGTTGGATATAAAATTAACTCAACTAAGTCAATGGCCATTCTCTACACAAAGGATAAACAGGCTAAGAAAGAAATTAGGGAAACAACACCCTACTCAATAATCACAAATAATATAAAACACCTTGGTGAGACTCTAACTAAGGAAGTGAAAGATCTGTATGGTAAGAACTTCAAGTCTCTGAGGAAAGAAATTAAAGAAGATCTCAGAGGATGGAAAGGACTCCCATGCTCATGGATTTGCAGGAACAATATAGTAAAAATGACTATCTTGCAAAAAGCAATCCCCATCAAAATTCCAAAACAGTTCTTCAACAAATTACAAAGGGCAATCTGCTAATTCATCTGGAACAACAAAAAACCTAGGATAGCAAAAACTCTTCTCAAGGATAAAAGAACCTCTGGTGGAATCATCATGCCTGACCTAAAGCTCTACTACAGAGCAATTGTGATAAAAACTGCATGGTACTGGTATAGGGACAGACAAGTAGACCAATGGATTAGAATCGAAGACCCAGCAATCAACCCACACACTTATGGTCACTTGATTTTTGACAAGGTAGCAAAAAACATCCAGTTAAAAAAAAAAAAAAAAAAAGACAGCATTTTCAACAAATGGTGCTGGCACACCTGGCCATGTAGAAGAATTGGAATTGATCCATTCCTATCTCCTTGTACTAAGGTCAAATCTAAGTGGATTAAGGAACTCCACATAAAACCAGAGACATTGAAACTTATAGAGGAGGAAGTAGGGAAAAGCCACAAAGATATGGGCACAGGGGAAAAATTCCTGAATAGAAGAGCAATGGCTTGTGCTGGATGATCAGAAATGACAAATGGGACCTCATAAAATTGCAAAGCTTCTGTAAGGCAAAAGACACTGTCAATAAGACAAAAAGGTCACCAACAGATTGTGAAAGGATCTTTACCTATTCTAAATCAGATAGGGGACTAATATCCAATATATATACGGAACTCAAGATGGTGGACTCCAGAAAATCAAAAAACTCTATTAAAAATGGGGCTCAGAGCTAAAAAAAAAAAAAAAAAAAAAAAAAAAAAAAGAATTCTCCCCTGAGGAATACCAAATGGCTGAGAATCACCTGAAAAAATATTCACTATCCTTAATCATCAGGGAAATGCAAATCAAAACAACCCTGAGATTCCACCTCACACCAGTCAGAAAGGCTAAGATCAAAATTCAGGTGACAACAGATGTTGGCACGGATGTGGAGAAAGTGGAACACTCCTCCGTTGTTGGTGAGATTGCAAGCTTGTACAACCATTCTGGAAATCAGTCTGGTATTTCCTCAGAAAATTGGATATAGTACTACACGAGGATCCTGCAGTACCTCTCCTGGGCATATATCCAGAAGATGTCCCAACTGGTAAGTAGTACACATGCTCCTCTATGTTCATAGCAGCCTTATTTATAATAGCCAGGAGCTGGAAGGAACCCAGATGCCCCTCAACAGAGGATTGGATACAGAAAATGTGGTACCTTTACACAATGGAGTACTACTCAGCTATTAAAAAGAATGAATTTATGAAATTCCTAGGCACATAGATGGACCTGGAGGGCATCATCCTGAGTGAGGTAACACAATCACAAAAGAACTCACACAATATATACTCACTGATAAGTGTATATTAGCCCAGAAACTTAGAATACCCAAGATATAAGATATAAGACTTATATCTTATAAGATATAAGACTTATATCTTATAAGATATAAGACTTATATTAGCCCAGAAACAGAATACCCAAGATATAAGATATAAGATACAATTTGCTAAACATATGAAACTCAAGAAGAACGAAGGCCAAAGTGTGGACACTTTGCCCCTTTGTAGAATTGAGAAGGACTCCATGGAAGGAGTTACAGAGACAAAGTTTGGAGCTGAGACCAAATGATGGACCATCTAGAGACTACCATAATGGATATCCACCCCATAATCAGCTTCCAAACGCTGACACCATTGTATACACTAGCAAGGTCTTGCTGAAAGGACCCAGATAAAGCTGTCTCTTGTGAGACTAGGCCAGGGCCTAGCCAACACAGAAGTGGATTCTCACAGTCAGCTATTTGATGGATCACAGGGCCCCCAACTGAGGAGCTAGAGAAAGTACCCAAGGAGCTTAAGGGATCTGCAACCCTATAGGTGGAACATCAATATTAACTAACCAGTACACCCTAGAGATCGTGTCTCTAGCTGCATATGTATCCAAAGTTGGCCTAGTCAGCCATCAGTGGAAAGAGAGTCCCTTTGGTTATGAAAATTTTATATTCCTCACTATAGGGGAATGCCAGGGCCAAGAAGTGGAAGTGGGTTTTTGGGGGAGCATGTGGGGGACTTTTGGGATATCAATGGAAATGTAAATTGAATAAATACCTAATAAATTTCTAAAAAAAAAATAAAGAAATAAGCATAGCTGACTGGTCCTGGTCAACCTGTGATTGTCACTTTCACTAACTTGTCATTTTCTGGTCTAAATTCTCCTACAAGGTAGTCAGACAAGTTGGTGGATGTGTGTTTCTTTCCCAGAAAACATAACCCCCATCTGGCAGGAAAAATATCTTCTGTCTTTTCTTTCTTCCAATATGAAGTTCTTCTGGAATCTCCTCTTCCTTGGCATTAATTTTTTTTTTCAGAAGTCCAACATTCAGGGGGTGGATGCAGGAGTATCTCTTAAGCATCTTCATTCCCACACAGTGCTTCTTGTATCCCTGGTTATGTATCTTAGTTTCTTCTCTAGAGGACTCTTTATTTCTTCATCCTCATGAATGAACATACACTAACGTATCTTTAAGGAGATTAGCAATTTTGCTCCATCATACTTTGAGTGAGAATGTATGGAGTGTGATAAAAAGTAGAATATAAAGTGGCATGTAGGTTTCTCTGTCTTTTGAAGAGTATGTTAGGGAGGATGTAGAGAAAGAAGAATACCTATCCTTTGCTGGTGGGACTGCAAAATGATAAAAGCACTCTGGAAATTAATCTGGAGGTTGCTCAGAAAATTGGAAATGTATCTACATCAGTATCCAGCTATACCACTCTTTGGCATATACCCTAAAGATGCCCCACCATGCCACAGAGGTATGTGTTCCACTATGTTTTATAGATGCCTTATTTGTGATAACCAGAAACTGGAAACAACCAAGATGTCCCAGGACAGAAGAATGGATACAGAAAATGTGTTTCATTTACACAATACAATACTACACAGCCATTAAGAATGAGGACATCCAGTTCCGGGACTCCACCGAACTACTTAGGAACTTAGTCTGCACAGGTGAGAGTTTGCACCACAGAAGCAGACAGCTTCTGGGACAGGCGGGAGCCACAGAGCCGCTGAGGCAGCACCCTTTTCGGGCCGCAGACATCTGGCCACCCTCCTAGCCGGGGAGGACACAAGACTGCCCTGCATGGGAGATCTCTGCCTCAGGAACAGGGAGCGCCATCTTGCTTCTGGGATTCCACCGAATTTAGGAACTTAGTCTGCACAGGGGAAAGTGTGCACCACAGAAGCTGACAGCTTCTGTGACCAGCCAAAGCAATACAGCACCTGGGAAAGGTCCTGTTTTGGGCCTTCTTCTTTGGACAGGAGGAGGTCCAAACACCAGATATCTGTGCACCTTCCCTGTAAGAGGAGAGCTTGCCAGCATAGAGTGCTCTAACCACGGAAACACAGAGGAGAGAGCCTGTCTCCCAGGTCTGCTGATAGATGGTAATCAGAATCACCAGAAGAACAATCTCTAAACAGAGACAACTATAACAACTAACTCCAGAGATTACCAGATGGCGAAAGGTAAATGTAATAATCTTACTAAGAGAAACCAAGACCACTCACCATCATCAGAAACCAGCACTCCCACTTCGCCCAGTCCAGGGCACCCCAACACACCGGAAAAGCTAGACACGGATCTAAAAGCATATCTCATGATAATGGTAGAGGAAATCAAGAAGGACTTTAATAACTCACTTAAAGAATTACAGGAGAACATTGCTAAAGAGTTACAAGTCCTTAAAGAAAAACAGGATAACACAATCAAACGGGTAGAAGTCCTTAAAGAAAAACAGGAAAAGACAACCAAACAGGTAGAAGTCCTTAAAGAAAAACAGGAAAACACATCCAAACAGGTGATGGAAATGAACAAAACCATCCAAGACCTAAAAAGGGAAGTAGACACAATAAAGAAAACCCAAATGAGGCAACACTGGAGATAGAAACCCTAGGAAAGAAATCTGGAACCATAGATGCGAGCATCAGCAACAGAATACAAGAGGTGGAAGAGAGAATCTCAGGTGCAGAAGATTCCATAGAGAACATCGGCACAACAATCAAAGAAAATGGAAAATGCAAAAAGATCCTAACTCAAAACATCTAGGAAATCCAGAACACAATGAGAAGACCAAACCTACGGATAATAGGAGTGGATGAGAATAAAGATTTTCAACTCAAAGGACCAGCAAACATCTTCAACAAAATCATAGAAGAATGCTTCCCAAATATAAAGAAAGAGATGCCCATGAACATACAAGAAGCCTACAGAACACCAAATAGCCTGGACCAGAAAAGAAATACCTCCCGACACATAATAATCAGAACAACAAATGGACTAAATAAAGATACAATACTAAAAGCAGTAAGAAAAAAAGGCAAAGTAACATATAAAGGCAAGCCTAAAAGAATTACACCAGATTTTTCACCAGAGACTATGAAAGCCAGAAGATCCTGGAAATGTTATACAGACACTAAAAGAACACAAATTCCAGCCCAGGCTACTATACCCAGCCAAACTCTCAATTAACATAGATGGAGGAACCAAAGTATTCCACGACAAAACCAAATTCACACATTATCTTTCCACAAATCCAGCCCTTCAAAGGATAATAACAGAAAAAAACCAATATAAGGACTGGAACCACGCCCCAAAAAAACAAGAAGGTAATCCCTCAACAAACCTAACAGAAGACAGCCACAAGAACAGAATGCCAAATTTAACAACAAAAATAAAAGGAAGCAACAATTACTTTTCCTTAATATCTCTTAATACCAATGGACTCAACTCCCCGATAAAAAGACATAGACTAACAAACTGGCTACACAAAAAGGACCCAATATTTTGCTGCTTACAGGAACTCATCTCAGAGAAAAAGATAGACACTACCTCAGAATGAAAGGCTGGAAAACAATTTTCCAAGCAAATGGTATGAAGAAACAAGCTGGAGTAGCCATTCTAATATCTGATAAGATTGACTTCCAACCCAAAGTCATCAAAAAAGACAGGGAAGGGCACTTCATACTCGTCAAAGGTAAAATCCTCCAAGAGGAACTATCAATTCTGAATATCTATACTCCAAATACAAAGGCAGCCACATTCATTAAAGAAACTTTAGTAAAGCTCAAAGCACACATTGCACCTCACACAATAATAGTGGGAGACTTCAACACACCACTTTCACCAATGGACAGATCATAGAAAAAAAAACTAAACAGGGACACAGTGAAACTAACAGAAGTTATGAATCAAATCGATCTGGCAGATATCTACAGAACATTCTACCCCAAAACAAAAGGATATAACATCTTCTCAGCACCTCATGGTACCTTCTCCAAAATTGACCACATAATTGGTCACAAAACAGACCTCAACAGACACAAATATATAGAAATTGTCCCATGTATTCTATCAGATCACCATGGACTAAGGCTGATCTTCAATAATAAAATAAATAATAGAAAGCCAACATTCACGTGGAAACTGAACAACTCGCTTCTCAATTATACCTTGGTCAAGGAAGGAATAAAGAAAGAAATTAAGGACTTTTAGAGTTCAATGAAAATGAAGCCACAATATACCCAAACTTATGGGACGCAATGAAAGCATTTCTAAGAGGAAAACTCATATCTCATATCTCTGAGTGCCTCCAAAAAGAAACTAGAAAGAGCACACATTAGCAGCTTGACAACACACATAAAAGCTCTAGAACAAAAGGAGACAAATTCACCCAAGAGGAGAAGACAGCAGGAAATAATCAAACTCAGGGGCGAAATCTACCAAGTGGAAACACGAAGAACTATTAAAAAATCAACCAAATCAAGGAGCTGGTTCTTTGAGAAAATCAACAAGATAGATAAACCCTTCTACAAAAGGCTATAATCAACAAAACTGGAGAACCTGGATAAAATGTAGAAGTTTCTAGACAGATATCAGGTGCCAAAGGTGAATCAAGATCAGGTTAATGATCTAAACAACTCTATATCCCCCAAAGAAATAGAAGCATTCATTAATAGTTTCCCAACCAAAAAAAGCCCAGGACCAGATGTGTTTAGTGCAGAGTTCTATCAGACCTTCAAAGAAGATCTAATCCCAGTTCTTCACAAAGTATTCCACAAAATAGAAATAGAAGGTACTCTACCCAACTCATTCTATGAAGCCACAATTACTGTGATACCTAAACCACAAAAAGACCCAACAAACTTAGAAAACTTCAGACCAATATCCCTTATGAATATTGATGCAAAAATCCTCAATAAAGTTCTTGCTAACCGAATCCAAGAACACATCAAAACAATCATCAATCCTGACCAAGTAAATTTCATCCCAGGGATGCAGGGATGGTTCAATATATGGAAATCCATCAACATAATCCAGTATATAAACAAACTCAAAGACAAAAACCACATGATCATCTCGTTAGATACATAAAAAGCATTTGACAAGATCCAACACCCATTCATGATAAAAGTCTTGGAGAGATCAGGAATTCAAGGCCCATACCTAAACATGATAAAAGCAATCTACACCAAACCAATAGCCAACATTAAAGTAAATGCTGGGAAGCTTGAAGTAATCCCACTAAAATCAGGGACTATACAAGGCTGTCCACTCTCTCCATACCTATTCAACATTGTACTTGAAGTCCTAGCCAGAGCAATTCGACAACAAAAGGAGATCAAAGGGATACAAATTGGAAAAGATGAAGTCAAAATATCACTTTTTCCAGATGATAAGATAGTATATATAAGTGACCATAAAAATTCCACCAGAGAATTCCTAAAACGGATAAACAGCTTCGGTGAAGTAGCTGGATATAAAATTAACTCAAACAAGTCAATGGCCTTTCTCTACACAAAGAATAAACAGGCTGAGAAAGAAATTAGTGAAACAACACCCTTCTCAATAATCACAAATAATATAAAATATCTTGACGTGACTCTAACTAAGGAAGTGAAAGATCTATATAATAAAAACTTCAAGTCTCTGAAGAAAGAAATTATAGAAGATCTCAGAAGATGGAAAGAGCTCCCATGCTCATGGATTGGCAGGATCAACATTGTAAAAATGGCTATCTTGCCAAAAGCAATCTACAGATTCAATGCAATCCCCATCAAAATTTCAACTCAATTCTTCAACGAATTAGAAGGAGCAATCTGCAAATTCATCTGGAATAACAAAAAACCTAGGATAGCAAAAACTCTTCTCAAGGATAAAAGAAGCTCTGGTGGAATCAACATGCCTGACCTAAAGGTTTACTACAGAGCAATTGTGATAAAATCTGCATGGTACTGGTATAGTGACAGAGAAGTAGACCAATGGAATAGAATTGAAGACCCAGAAATGAAGCCACACACCTATGTTCACTTGAACTTCGACAACAGAGCTAAAACCATCCAGTGGAAGAAATACAGCATTTTCAACAAATGGTGCTGGCACAACTGGTTGTTTTCATTTAGAAGAATGTGAATTTATCCATTCCTATCTCCTTGTACTAAGGTCAAATCTAAGTGGATCAAGGAACTTTACATAAAACCAGAGACACTGAAACTTATAGAGGATAAAGTGGGGAAAAGCCTTGAAGATATGGACACTGGGGAAAAATTCTTGAATAGAACAGCAATGGCTAGTGCTGTAAGATTGAGAATTGACAAGTGGGATCTCATGAAACTGCAAAGCTTCTACAAGCAAAAGACACCATCAATAAGACAAAAAGACCACCAACAGATTGGGAAAGGATCTTTACCTATCCTAAATCAGATAAGGGACTATTATCCAACATATATAAAGAACGCAAGAAGGTGGACTCCAGAAAATCAAATAACCCCAGTAAAAAATGGGGCACAGAACCTGAACAAAGAATTCTCACCTGAGGAATATCGAATGGCAGAGAAGCACCTGAAAAAATGTTCAACATCCTTAATCATCAGGTAAATGCAACTCAAAACAGCCCTGAGATTCCACCTCACACCAGTCAGAATGGCTAGGTTCAAAAATTAAGGTGATAGCAGATGCTGGCAAGGATGTGGAGAAAGAGGAACACTCCTTCATTGTTGGTGGGATTGCAAGCTGGTACAACCACTCTGGAAATCAGTTTGGTGGTTCCTCAGAAAATTGGACATAATACTACCAGAGGATCCAGCAATACCTCTCCTGGGCATATATCCAGAAGATGTTCCAGCAGGTGGGAAGGACACATGCTCCACTATGTTCATAGCAGCCTTATTTATAATAGCCAGAAGCTGGAAAGAACCCAGATGCCCCTCAACAGAGGAATGGATACAGAAAATATGGTACATTTACACAATGGAGTACTACTCAGCTATTAAAAAGAATGAATTTATGAAATTCCTAGCCAAATGGATGGACCTGGAGGGCATCATCTTGAGTGAGGTAACACAATCACAAAGGAACTCACACAATATGTATTCACTGATAAGTGGATATTAGCCCAAAACTTAGGATACCCAAGATATAAGATACAATTTGCTAAACGCATGAAACTTAAGAAGAATTAAGACCAAAGTGTGGACACTGTGCCCCTTCTTACAAGTGGGAACAAAACACCCAGGGAAGGAGGTACAGAGACAAAGTTTGTAGCTGTGATGAAAGGATGGACCATCTACAGACTGCCATATCCAAGGATCCATTCCATAATCAGCTTCCAAACGCTGACACCATTGCATACACTAGCAAGATTTTGCTGAAAGGACCCAGATATAGCTCTCTCTTGTGAAACTAAGCCGGGGCCAAACAAACACAGAAGTGGATGCTCACTGTCAGCTATTGGATGTATCACAGGGCTCCCAATGGAGAAGCTAGAGAAAGTACCCAAGGAGCTAAAGGGACCTGCAACCCTATAGTTGGAACAACATGATGAACTAACCAGTACCCTGGAGCTCTTTTCTCTAGCTGTATATGTATTTAAGGTTGGCCGAGTCGGCCATCACTGGAAAGAGAGGCCCATTGGACTTGCAAACTTTATATGTCCTAATACAGGGGAATGCCAGGGCCAAAAGAATGGGAATGGGTGAGTAGGGAAGTGGGGGTGGGTGGGTATGGGGGACTTTTGGAATAACATTGGAAATGTAATTGAGGAAAATACGTAATAAAAAAATTAAAAATATTAAAAAAAATAATGAGGACATCCTGAGTTTTACAGACAAATGGTTGGAACTAGAAAATATCATCCTGAGTGAGGTAACTCAGATAATGTACAAAAGTACACTCATGATATGTACTCATTAATTTGTGGATATCAGCCAATAAAGTACAGAATACCAAGAATACAATCCACAAAACTCAAGAGAGTTAACAAGATGAGGGTTCAAGTGAGTTTTTCTCAATCCTCCTTAGGTGGGCGATGAAAGCAATTACAGGATGAGAGGGAAGGAGGGATCTGGGTGTGAAAAGGGACAGGGAGGGGGAAGAGGGGACCAGGACTGAAGCCCTGAGGGCCATCAAAAAAGAATGGAATCAGGCAACTTCCTAGGGAAGTAGGAGTTGGGTGGACCCTCTAGAATGTACCAGAGATGTGTGAGGTGAAAGACTCTAAGGACTCAAAGGGAGGGACCATAGATGACAGTCCCAGCAGTGGGGAGAGGGAATGTGTAGAGTCTACTTCCAGTAGAAAGATAGGGCATCGAGAAGAGGGATGGGGTTGACATCCCACAGTCAAAAATTCTAATCCATAATTGTTCCTGTCTAAAAGAACTGCACTGACAAAAATAGAGAAGAACCTGAGGAGAGGAGGTCCAATGACTGGCCCAAATTTGGATACAGCTCAAGGGAATGCCCCAAGACCTAACGCTATTACTGATGCTATGGTGTGCTTACAAACAGGGGTCTATTATGACTGCCTCCTGAAAGACCCAACAAGGCTCTGAAAGAGCCAGACATAGATATTTGCATCTGACCAGTGGACAGAAGCTTGTGAGCTTTGTGGTGGAGTTAGGGAAAAGCTGGAAGAAATTGAAGAGGAAGGCAACCCTGTAGTAGGACCAGCAGTCTCAAATAACCTAGACACCTGAGATCTCTCAGACACTGAGCCACCAACCAGGCAGTAGACCCCAGCTTTTTAAGGCCCCCAACACATATAGATCAGAGGCCTGCTGGGTATGGACACAATAAAAGAAGATGTACTTTACTCCCAAGAGACTTGAAGCCCCAGAGAGTTTGGAGGTATGGTAGGGTAGAAGTAGGGGGAGTGAAGATATCCTCTTGGAGACAACAGGTGGGGTGGGAGAAGGTGTGGAATGTGTAACAGTTAGAGGGTAGAATGGGTGGGGGATAAAACCTGAGTGTAACAGAAAAGATATAAAGAAAGATAAGAAAGAAAGAAAGAAAGAAAGAAAGAAAGAAAGAAAGAAAGAAAGAAAGAAAGAAAGAAAGAAAGAAAGAAAGGAAATAACCTAATTTCAAAATAGAATATAGCTCCAAACAAAATTATCAAAACTCAAATGGCTAAGTTTTGAGATTAAGGAAACATTCAACACCCATGACCATTGGGGCACACATCAAAGGTACTTCGGCATTTCAACTTTTACCCATCAAAATTTCTAGGATCAATAAAACGTAATAGCTCATGCAAGTGAGAATTTATAGAGTCAGGGCTACACTCTTTCTTTGCTGGTGAAAGTACAAACTTATGAGGTACTAAGGAAATCACGTTGGCACTTCCTCAGAAAGATAGGTATCAGTCTACCTCAAGATCTAACAGTTTGTAACATTACATAAAAGATGCTTTATCTTACTCTAGGGACAGTTGTTATACCATGTTCAATACTTATCTAGTCATAATAAAGAATGGAAGCAACCTAGATGTCCCTCAAGAGAAGAATAAAGAAAATGTGGTACTCTTAAACAATGGAGTGTTATTAAGCTGAAAAAAAAGCATGGAATTTACTGGGTAAATGCATGTAACTAGAAAAAAAAATCATCCTGAGTGAAGCACCTCAGACCAAGAAAGAAAAATAATGTATGTATGCACTAATATGTGCATATTAGCTGTCAAATCAATGATAAGCAAGCTATAACCCTTAGAACCACAGGGGTAAAATATAGTCTAATGTACTGATGGGACGAATAAATCTCCCTGAGAAGAGGAAAGATAATAATGAATTGGCTGATTTTTTGTCAAGTGGATACAAGCTAGAGTCATCAGAGAAGGAGCCTTAGTTGCTAAATTGCTTCTGTGAAATTCAGCTGTAAGACAATTACTGTCAATTAGGGATCAGTGTTGTGAGGGTCTAGCTCTTTGTGGGTGGAGTCATTCCTAGGCTAGTGGTCCTGAGTTCTATAAGAAAGTAGGCTGAGCAAGTGAGCTAAAGCAAGCTAGTAAGCAGCACCACTCCGTGGCTGTGTATTAGCTCCTTCCTCTAGGATCCTCTCCTGTTTCAGTTCCTGTCCTGAATTCTTTCAATAAAGAACACCAATTTGGAAATGTAAGTCAAATAAACCTTATTTCCTAACAGGCCTTTAAAGTATGGTGTTTCATTTCATCAACGAAATGCCTAACAAATAGACTGATATTGATTGATGAGTACAAGGACTTGTATGTGACAATAAAATGGGTAGAAAAAAGGAAGATAATATGGGGAAAGTGTTGAAATTAAGGGCCATTAGAGTGGTAGTATGGAAATCTAAAACAGTATAAGGTTCTGAAGACATATACAAATCTGAAGGTAATCTAAGTAAATTTGTCAAATAACAGGGGAGATATATCTCTAAGTTCTCATCATTTGTGACCCAATGAAGCTTTCAGTACCAGTATTGGTTCCATATAATTTATTTGTTTGCCAGTGGGTTTCAATGGGAATCTCCAAAAGTCAGGCTGTGGTCAAGGATATAGGTTGCTCTCACAAATGGAAGGCAAGGCCCTATGGCTAATGACAATCCATATGCAAGTCAATAACTCATAGAAGTTGTGGTGGTGCCTATTTAGATCGTCGCAACTATATACTAGTTTTCTTGGCAATTGGAAATTCTTTTCTCACTACTAAAGAAGAAACTTAAACACCAACTCAGCTACAAACTCTTCCATCTACAGTGATACCCTATAGACATACTGTGGTATCCTGTGGTTGGATAGATAGAACAATTGTCCACAAAGTTTTGTGAATAACTAAACAGTATTATGGCACACTCCATGAGATAAAACTCATAACAGACACTGCTTAATTGACCACTAACCTGAGATTAGATAGCCCAGGTATGTAGAGTAAAAGCAAATGAGGGTAGATAAAGCAAAAAGTGTACTAGGTAAGAGAGGAGAGGAAAATATTCCTTCCCCAATTCATTCCCTCACATCTCAATTCTCTAAAATAGCAATGTTTCCTGTTAAGGACTTTCCTATACTTCCACATTTTTACTACAAGCATGGTTTCTAATTGCACATTGTTCAAATAATAAACACTTATTTCTTACCAATTTCTAGGGCAAAGAGCCAGCATCATTTATCCATGTCCAGTATTCAAGGGCCAACAATGCTCTTATCAAGGTGTCAGAATAATCTGAGGGTATTTGGGGAAATCAAGTCTGTTATCTCTTCCAATGTCCCTTAGCTTTGCCAGATGTAATTCCTGTGGACTGGAGAAATTACACTGACTCGATTACTATGGGAGATCTAGGATGCTGAGACTTTTAGACATTGAATCAAAACTCATCTAATTTTGTCTAAGTCAGCCTCATACAGGGCCCTTTCTCTGAATTAATATAAAGCCAACTGATTAGGGTTCCTGTAGAGGAATTTTAATTCAGTAGCAAGGTTTCACTGTCAAGGGATCACACCCAACAATCTTCTAGGTCTATATATCCAGCTACAATTCATACATTCTCCAAATTATAGAATGATCTGGCCAGAATACAGACATGACCTTAGTGTAAGCCTTTAATCTCTAATGAAGGTAATTTTAGATTGTAGAATGAAGGAGCCATGTTTGACAGTGAAATTTCATTGAGACATAGACAAAGTGACAAATCAGGGAAAACTTTGACAGAATTCATCGGAGATAGGCATCATCCAACTCACATGAGAACATAACAGGAAAGAGAGGCAACTTAGGAGTTCATTGAAAAAGAGGCAAAGAGTGAGAGACAGAGACACAGAGATAAAGAGAGAGAGAGAGAGAGAGAGAGAGAGAGAGAGAGAGAGAGGAAAGAGAGAGAGAGAGAGAGAGAGAGAGAGAGAGAGAGAGAGAGAGAGAGAGAGAGAGAGAGAGAGAGAGAGAGAGAGTTTTACCAAGACAGTTTTACAGTGACAGGTAGCAGGTAAAGACAGAACTAGAATGAGCCAGAGTCAGAAGCAACAAGAATATTAGAACAGACATTTAGAGTTAGTGGAAGGCCTAGCAGAGCAATTTACTCAGAAACCAAGAGAAGCAAATTTGAACTAGTCAGCTTGGAGATGAATTTTGAGACAAAAAGTCTGTGGTAAACCAGTCATCTAGAATTCAGAAAAAAAGCTAGAAAGAATGAGCTTATTCACCAGTAAGGCTCTGAGATGGAAATTATATTTAGCAAATAAAAGTTTATTTTATAGGGTCCAGAAAACGTTAGTGTGAATTCTTTACATTGTATATGCAATCAAGAAAATGGATTAAGGTCTATTAAGATGGTTCACTTAAGACATTTAATACATTTACTACAGTCTGGAATTGGATCCCTTGGACACAAATGGTGGAAAAGGAAACCTTTATTCTTCCAGTTGTCCTCTAATCTCAATAGCCACGCAGTGGTATGTGTATCTCCTCTGCCTCCAGCCCCTACACAAAGTTAATAAATGTAATAAAATCATAAATGAGATGTTTTTAACCCTTAAGGTCTAACAAAGCTTTTCTCTGGATTGTTTATGAGGAGCAATAGATGAAGATGTGATTATGGGGTGTCTTCAATTAAGCATATAGAGACTGTCTAATTAATGTTCTCCTTCTCAGGTTCTTAGGAAGGAGTAGGTTCCTGCACTGTGTTATGGAGGCGTGAGATGTGGATGAGAACACAGTGTTGTTAAAAAAAAAAAAAGACCTTTCACTAAATGGTTAGTGGAGACAAAGGAAACTGATTTAGGATTACAAGTTTATGAATTAGGATTGTAAAGTTTAATATTTTCCATGAATGAACAGGGAAAGTGAAGGAAAATAATTTGCAAAATGAGATTTCATTCAAGGTGTGTCACAGAGGAAGGGATTATCTGAAGAAAATTTGCTAAAATTGTGTGAGAAAAAGAGAAAAAAATGAAAATGAAAAGAAGAAGATATTAAAAAGGAAATGTAAAGTTCAAATGCTCAATGAAGTCAAATAGAAAGCTCAGTAAGAAGCAGTTATTACAGTTCAGAACTTTTTGTTTCTCAATCTTGGTTCTAAACCTCAATGAACAAATTAACAGATGTTAACTTTGAATGTATTATACAAAATGAATGTTTTTGTTTTTATTTTTGCTGATGTAGAAGGGTCATTGAATAATGGAGACAAATATTTGAATTTGTAGCATGCAGGCTCTTTCAGAAGAGTGTCAAAAACAGAAACAGTCAGAACTAGTAAGAAAATATTCAGTGATTTTAATAAGCATTATACAAAAATCCACAAGCCTTTGACTAGAAACTTGTGAGAATATTACATTTCAACAGTGAATAATTTTGTCATAAATTATATTTTATATTTATACTTCATTTTTAATGATGTGAATGCTGTATGTCTGTGTGTAAGTATGTGCACATGATTCTGCAAATGCCCATAGAGTATGCAAGAAATTTTGGATGCCCTGTATCTGGAGATAGAAAATGTTATGTGCCATTCAATATGGTTATTGAGAACTGAATTCTGTTTCTTTTCTAAAGCACATATCAGTCTTCCTAGCTTAATGCTCTATCCAATTCTTAGGCAAAATTGCTCAAATATATATGTAATTTATTTTGTAGCAAGTTGCCACATAAATGGAACTTGTGTAGATATGCTTGCAATGAGAATATGACAGGGAACCTGCCAGGATCACAAAGCATCAGTGATGAGGGTGTCCTTGCTAAGGGCAGGACTGCAATAAATGAGTTCTGATTCCTATTCCTTCATTATTTCATACATTAGCACATCTGTCAAAAAGCTAAGTGTGATAGAAGCTGACAAGAGACCCCTGAATTACATGAAATCTTTAAATAAAAAGTTTTTGTTCAGGTCAGATACTACTGTAGCTGTTACAATTGTTTACTTCCTTGATCTTGTCATTGATAAAGAGTAGAATTAACCAAGGTGAACTTTTGTTGTAAACAACATACGCAAATATTTCTATATGTTCACTTTGAAAATAAAGATGCCGGCAGCCAATGGTTGGGCAGGACAGACAGAGCTGTACGTTGACAATTTCCCAGGCTTGAGTCCAGAAGAAGAGGAGAGATGCTGTGCTTGAGACATGCAGGACAGAGAGGCATAGAGACCATGTAAAGTACTTGGGAGATCTCAGCCCAGTTGTGCAGTCCTCTGGGTCTAGGGTAGCTGAGATAGAACACAGAATTTAGTAAGTAGTAACTCAGGATAAACCGGATGTTGGTTAGGAAGTGGCCCAGCTATTGTGTTGTTAAACCATATTAAAAATAAAGGTTGTATATGTGTATTTTATTTGGGAAATTAAACAACTGAGTCAGGTTGCAAACCTGACAATGTGATTAATTAATTTATTTGATTAAACAAATGTGGTTCAAGACATCCCCATCAGAGTCTCATGGAATTTTAGACATCCATCTGGTTTTACTCACTTGGTAACAGATAAATTCTTTCCACAAAGTTTCCTAGGAGTCTTATAACAGTTATAAAGTTGGAATTGGCTCTATTTTAAAGATAATGAAACCAAGGTTGGAAAAGCCTAGTGGACTCTGATCACATCAACAAAGTTAGTGATTGTTGGAAGCAGAATGCTGCCCCAAGTATCTAATAGCAGAAGGTAAAGGTTCTGTTGCTATGTATAGTTAGAAAATGTCTTTGCTGACTGTATTAAAATAAAAGCTTTTAAATAATTATAAATATTCTAAACTCAGTGAGAATTGGATGGGGTCTTAACTGGTGTTAAAAATTCCAATGAATAGAGAGAAAATCTGACAGAATAAAATTAAAATCAAAAGTCAAGTTGAAATATGCACTTTTTTTCCCCTGTGGGAGAAAAAAGTCTAAAGAGTTAGATCAGTCACCAAAAATGAGCTTGCAGCCTGAGCACTTTAATGCTGTTAGCAAGTAGAAAGTTAATGAGAACCTTGCACTGCTAAACTTACTTTAGTATTCTCTATCTTCCATAGGAACAAGGATGCTGATGTGTTCTGACAGATGAAAGTAAGCTGAAGTTAAAAAGCATAAAAAATTGATATCAAAGCCAAGCCAGTTGTCCTTTATTACTTGTTTGATCTAGGGCAAGTCACTTGACCTGCCAAAATGATCTGATCTATAATAAGTAAAATAAATAGGCCAGAGAATTTGAGCAAGCATAACACAAAATTCAAGCCAATTCAGTTTAAATACTGTATAGTATTATACAGTATCACTATAGTGAATGTCACAGTATCACCATTATTCGAACCATACTCAATGATTGGAAGTGAAAATGCCACTTTTATATGGTCATCTAAAACGTCTGCCTTCATTAATAGGACATGTTATTCTGAAATTTTCTTACATTACTTTTAGAAAATTTAACATCTGATGTAGTAACCCAGTGTAGCACAGTTCACACTCAGATGGTCGAGGTGTTCGTTCTTAGCCCTGCTGATCAACTTGATATTATTTCTATTTTGGAAGAGTAAAAACTCAGATATGAATGTATGAATACTTATAGAATAAATACAAAGCACATACTATTTTCTGTTACACTAACACTCTGATTTCTAGCATTTTAACTTTTGTTTTAAATTATGATATATGCAGTGTCTTTGAATGTGTATGTGCACATGCCTGTGTGTGTACATGCATGTGGATGTCATATATGTTAGAAAAGACAATCAGTAATTTTGTATCTAGAGTTACAGGCAGCTGTGAACCATTGGACAGAGATCCAAATGACTTCACTCAGGTTCTCTTCAAGAGTCTTCTCTAAACTGTTGCTCCAGGATACTCCTAATCTAATTTTATATAAAAATATCAGTGATATATGTAAAAATTAATGTGACAAGAATATCAAATATTTAAATATACAAAAATAAATAAAAAGAGAAGGCAAATAAAATATCCAAAATAACATGCTTAATAATAAAGTATATACATTTTTAAAAAATAAAAGTTACCCATAATCTCAGAGATATACTGAAAATTGCTGAGAAATATATGTAATATATTAGTTTTCATGGATTTTTATAGAAAATTAAATGTAACTATATTCATAAAATTGCTTTTATTCATAGTAGTAATTTATTAATATTTTATAATATATTAGGAATTAAGGATGTTCAGATGTAGAGGACAGAGAAATGGCTCAGAGGTTGAGAGCATGCTCTGCTCTTGTAGTGGGTCCCAGTTCAACTTCTAGTACATGCATAGGTAGGTTCCAACCATCTGCAACTACAGCTCCAGAGCACCACATTCATGTGGGTCTCTCTCTTTCTCTCCTCTCACTCACTTTCTTGTTCCCTATGTAACATGAACAATCTTCAACAACAAACTTCCTTACAAACTTGATTCAACTCCAACTCTATTTTTATTTCTCTACTTTTATCAAAAAAAGTTTTGTATTCTTTTAATTATTTTAAGTATATAATATAGTTTATTTCAGGCATGGGGAGGGGAGTTAAGAGAGTAGTAGAGGTGGAGAAAGGCAGAAAGAGAGAGAGAGATACAGAGAGACAGAGAGAGAGAGAGAGAGAGAATGGAGAAGAGAAGTAGAGACCAGCCATGAGCATGTGGAGAGAGAAGGGGAAGGAACAAGAGGAAAGAGAAGGAGCAGGAAGGCAAGAGCAAGAATAAGAGTAGGCTTGAATTCTTTTCATATAATGCCTCAGACTGGACTCAGTCAGTCCTTCAACCCGCAGGGAACCAGGATTTCAGTAATCAAGTGGACATGGAATCAGCATGATGACAGACACAGACATCAGAGGGAGTGCTATATCTGAATGTAATTTCTCAAAGTGAGCATCAGATTTATATTACAGAAGAAAACAAAGAAGTTGTGTGACACATCAGCCAAGGTACTTTGAAGTTATCTAACACAAAACAAAACAAAAAACTGCATAAAAAAAGACTGGCAGGAACCAGGCAATGTTTACAATTGAGATAAGATCAGCCACATCTAAAGTCAGCTATTGACAGGAGCTGGGTGAGGATTTCACACCCTAGTCACAATTTATGCTATTCCTTTGAGCCTTGTGAAAGCTTGAACTTGGGGCAGGGGGTGGTTCTGCTCTTGCTGACCTTTTCATGAATAATGAAATACTGTAGTTCCTCCTAAAACCACAACCCTCCTTCTTCCTAGGCCATTGTAAATTCTGGCATATGAGAGTAACTTGTCTGCTCTTTTAAGTGTCTATAGGGAATCTCCATTTGTCAGAAGAACTCACCAACTTTCTTCTAATATGTAATGTAGTCTGACATAGCTGACTGTATTGATGATTCTAAGTTTACTTTGCTGAGCTTGCCCTGAGATTTATAGCTCCTTTCCAGTAAAATACTACAAGAAAGCATGCAATACCCTCCATACTATTGCAGGGACAAATTTGAAGCATTCATGCTATGGGGATACCAAAGGTCCAGGAGACCAAGTTTTCATGAAACATTTTACCTCAGGACTGCACCCAAGCTTCTGGGCCTGCCACACAGTCTTTACATGAGTTGGTGTAGCAATATAACATATTTTCATCATGTTTTTCTCTCTCATATTTCCTACTTTCTGCCTTCTACACTTTGTACTCTTCATCTCTCTCTCTCTCTCTCTCTCTCTCTCTCTCTCTCTCTCTCTCTCTCTCTCTCTCTCTCTCTTTTAAATAACAAGAAACCAAACAAATAAAAGAAAGGCAATAAACTCCAAATACACAAAAATTGAGATAAAAATAAACAAGCAAAAGATCATACAATTCGCAAAACACAGGAAACTCAAGAAGAAGGAGACCAAAGTGTGGATACTTTGATCCTTCTTAAAAGGAGGAACAAAATACCCGTGGAAAGAGTTACAGAGACAAAGTGTGGAGCAGTGACTGAAGGAACGACCATCCAGAGACTACCCCACCTGGGGATCCATTCCATACACAAACACCAAACCCAGACACTACTGTGGATGCCAACAAGAGCTTGCTCACAGGAGCCTGATACAGCTGTCTCCTGATGGGCTCTGCCAGTGATTGACAAATACAGAAGTGGATACTCACAGCCATCCACTGGACTGAGCACAGGGTCCCAATGAAGGAGCTAGAGAAAGTACCCAAGGAGCTAAGGGGTTTGCAGCCACATAGGAGGAACAACAATATGATCTGACCAGTAACCCCAGGGTTTCCTGGGATTAAATCACCAACCAAAGAAAACACATGGTGGGACTCATGGCTCTAGCTGCATATGTAGTAGAGGATGGCCTAGTTGATCATCAATGGAAGGAGAGGACCACGGTCCTGTGAAGGTTCTATGCCCCAGTATAGGGGAATTCCTGGCCCAGGAAGCAGGAGTGGGTGTTTTGTTGAACAGGGGGAGAGGGATGGGATAGGAGGTTTTCAGAGGGAAAACCAGGAAAGGGGATTTGAAACATTTGAACATTTGAAATGTAAAGAAAGAAAATATCTAATAAAAAAATTCCAGCAACAACAAAAAACAAACAAATGACCCCACCACCACCAAATACCACTGAATTCATTTTATGTCACCCAAGTACTCTTTACCATAGAGCCAGCAAAAGACTTGATATACATGATGACAATCCATTTGAGAAAAGTGAAAATTGATACTCCTTATTCCAGAGGGTATCAATTGTAGATAACATCTTAGTTAGAGTTAGGACCTGGGTCCTCTTCCTCCTCTCAGTCAATGCTAGGACTCATCTGGCTTAAACCTGGACATGTTTTGTGCCTGACATTACACTTTTGGGGAATGCATCAGTCCTGTTGTATCTGTAAGACACTGTTTCTTTGAGTGCAGTGTCTTGAGTGCAAGGGATTTGGCAAAGAAATTCCATTTAAAACTGACGACTTCAGCCAGGTGGTGGTGGTGCACGCCTTTAATCCCAGCACTTGGGAGGCAGAAACATGCAGATTTCAGAGTTCGAGGCCAGCCTGGTCTACAAAGTGAATTCCAGGACAGTCAGGGCTACACAGACAAACCCTGTTTCAAAAACAAAGCAAAACAACAACAACAAAACAACAAAACGAAAACAAACAAACAATACAAGAAAACCTGACAACTTCAAAGTCTCACACTGTCATCGCATTGCAGAGATACTGGTCTCTGTTGATTCCTCTCTACTAAAAGAAGGTGCTTCTTTAATATGTGCATGGCAGCGATATCCGAGTATACCAGTATGTCATTATGAATCATTTTATGTTTCTTCAGCAAAATATTATTAAGTTTCTGACTAAGTCCATGGCCTATGTAGGCTCGATTTCTTCTTTTCATATGAATATTATTTCCTTTCTCTTGCCTTGTTGTTCAAGCTAATGCTTCAAACACAAAATTTAAAAGTGTGGATAGTGGACAATCATGCCTTGCACCTAATTTTCATAGCATTGCTCTAAGCTTTTCTCTATTTTCAATGTTTCCTGTGTTTTTGGTTACTACTACTGATCAAAACATAATATGGGCAGTGAAGCATGCTTTTACAACAGCTAGGAATACTTTCTTGGTGGCTTTTCTGCAGAGGACTTATGGATCTCGGCTTGTTATATTTCTTTGCTGTCTTCTTGCTCCCACATTTTTCTCTGTCCTATCTAACATACTTATATATTTCTGATGTTCTTTTCTTTATCTATGATTAATACCATTTATTCATTTTATCCCGTCTGTTGCGGCCCACCCGCAGTCCGAAACTCGAACAGTTCAACTGAGGATGGCAGTTCGAGCTGAAAAGAGAGGAAGCTAGACGGGGCGGGAGAAAGAATGAGGCCAAGACGATTCCATGTTCAAGGCCCCCCTTTACTAATTCCAACATTTAGTTATAAAGGAAGGGGGAGGGAACCCAATTTCCCACCAAGTAACTCGGGGTCCAGTAGCAGGACGAACACATGTGTGCCTCCAAGCAGCAAGGCGACAGGGTCCAGCAGTGGGCGTGGCAGAACGAATGAGCAAGAAACTCCACCCTTGAGCAAGCAGGTTCAAGCAGGTGGGGGAAGGGAAACCACACCCATCCTTTACAAAAACAAAGAGAGACAGTTTCTAACTTTTAATATTATGAAAAAGTCCTTTGAATTAGTAGAAAGTTCAATCATATCTTTTTGTTCTCTTGACCAGACATGTGTCAATACATGTTCTGCTCAGAAAGTCTTCTCATACAAAAATGAGTTTAGGAGTATCTCAACACTTTTTTAGTTCAGTGTGTTTGGTTTTAGGATGAAGTTTTTGATTCACCTGGACTTGACTTGTAAACCAAGTACAGAATAAGGATCACATTGCTTTCTTCTACATGCATACATCTAAGTTGATCAATTTTTGAACAAGTTTTGTATTTCCCAGTGTGGATATATGGCTTCTTTATCAATACAAGGAGTCCATAGATATATGAGTTTATGTTTGGTCTTCAGTTCAGTTACATTGGGTACATTGTCTGGTTTTATGCCAATACCATTTAATTTTTATTTCTATAGATCTGAGGCACAGCTCGAGGTCAGGAATAATGATACCCCAGGAGTTCCTGTATTATTCAGGATTGATTTAGCTATCCTGGGTTTTGTTTGTTTGTTTGTTTTGTTTTCTATATGAAGTTGATAATTCTATTTTCTAGCTCTATTAATAATTATGTTGCAATTTTGTTCAGAGTTACATTGACTCTGCAATAGCTTTTGGTATGGTGTTTATTTTTAATATGATAATCATTCTGAACCATGAGTTGGGGAGATCTTTCCATATTTTGATATCTTCCTGAATTTTTGTCTTTTATAACTGGACATTTTTAATCATATAAGTCTTTCACTTGCTGGGTTTGGGTTATCCCAATATATTTTATATTATTTGAGGCTATTTTGAAAGGTTTTGTTTCTCTGATTTTTTTCTCAGTTCCTTTATATAGGAGGGTTAAAAGTTTTTGTTAGTTCATCTTTTATCAAGCTATTTTATTTAAAGTTGTTATCAGCTATAAGATTTCCCTAGTGAAAAAATTCAGATCACTTATATATTGTAACATATAATTTGCAAATAAAGATGCTTTAACTTCTTTTCCAATTTGCATACCCTTGATCTCCTTCAGTTGTCTTATTGCTCTAGGAAAAATTTCAAGTATTAGATTGAATAGTCATGTTAAAAATGGACACTCTTTCATTGACCTGATTTTAATGGAATTGCTTTGAGTTTTTACCAATTTAAATTAGTATAGGCATGGACTTGCTGTACATTGCCTTTTGTATGTTTATGATATCCTTGAGACCCTAAATTTTGTAGGATATTTGTCATGAAGAGAAGTTAGATTTTATTAAAGGCAATTTTTGGTACCTAACTTGATAGCAGTGTTTCTTCTCCAGTTTGTTTATAAGGTAGATTGTATTTATGGATTTTTGTATATTGTGTTTCTGAGAAGAAACCTAAATTTTCATAGGAAATTGTTTTCTGACATGTTTTTAATTTGGTTTGTATGTGTTTTATTGAGTAATTTTGCATGTATGTTCATGAGGGTGAATTGGTCTCTAATTCTCTTACTTTGATGAATCTATATATCTTGTGTATAAGAGTGACCATAGCCTCATAAAATGAATTTGGAAATGTTCCTTTTATTTTTATTTAGAAGATTAATTTAAGAAGTATTGGTTCTATTTTTAATGTAGAAATCTGTTAAAATCTTATACTATAACATTCTAGATTTGAACCACTTTAGGTTGGGAAATTTTAATGACTGCTTCTATTTCTTTAGTTATTTTAGTTCTATTTAAATTCCTTATCTGGTTATTATTTAACTTTGGTAATTGCTATCTATTGAGAAAATTATACATTTATTAATAAATATATTTTCAATTTTGTGTAGTAAAGGCTTTTAATGTATGAACTAGCGATTCTTGGAATTTCATCAATGTCTATTCTTATGACCCCATTCTATTTATTATTTGGTTATTTTAGATATTTTCTCCTCATTTTGTAGTTAGTTTGTATAATGGTTTGTCTATTCTGTTGATTTACTTAAAGAACCAACTCTTTGCTACATTGATTATTTTTTATTGTTCTCTTTGATTCTACTCCATTGACTTCAGCACTTAATTTGTTTATTTCTTGTCATCTAATTCCTGTGAGTATTTGTTGAGACTTAAAAGGGGGATGGGGGAGAGGGGGAAGGAAAAGACCCACACCCCACTACAATTTTACCTATTCTCTGGTCAGTCAGGTGTGGGAGGGCTGCTATTTACCTTCCATTCATCCCTGGGTGGGCATTCCAGCCTCTGAAACACTCTTCAGGGGGTGGTGAAGGGGCTGCCCTACCTGGGAACTCCAGAGATACTTTGCTAAAGTCACCGGGATTTTGGGAGAGAGGGATGTGGAAAGAGATTCCCAACACAGACAAGAGTGAGTGCAGTGGATCTTGACTGGAGCAGAAACTCTCTATGGTTTTAGAGCTTTATTATAGACATGCAGGGTGAAAGAGAGATTGGAGAGAGAGAGAGAGAGAGAGAGAGAGAGAGAGAGAGAGAGAGAGAAAGATAAAGAGAAGGAGAGTAAGAGGGAGAGAGGAAAGGAGAGGAGAGAGGAGAGGAGAAGACAAAGAGAAAGGAAAGAGGAGAGAGGAGTGAGAGAAGTGAGAGGTAAGAGAACAAAGGAGTGAGAGGTCAGAGAGCAAGGTGGGGCTGAACAGCCCTTTTTAGTCTTCACTGTTGCAAAGTAACTGGGGAGGAGTTTAGCCTGAAGCTTAGGCCATTGCCTACATGACTACTGACCATGCTTCTCTTGTGGGGGCTGTGGGGGTCGGTAACTTAGGCAGGAGCCAAAGTTCCAGGAGCATGAGGAAATGTCATATAGGTGAATTATCACCACCAGGGTTCAAACCTAAGCTCAACTGGAGATCAGCTTGTAACTCCCCACATCTCCCCCTCTGTTTATATAAGAAAAAAAGAGGGGGGATCACTGATATGACTGTGTCATTAGTTGTGAAATTTAGAGTAGATGGAAGTATCAGAAGAAAATACATAGCCTAGAGAAATAGCAGAACAAAGCCAGAGTAGTAGAGAGAGTTAAGACTTAAGAAGTCAAGACATTGAGTTAAGAAGGTAAGAGATTGTACAATCAATCAGCTGTTCCATTACAACTTGAGGGTAATAGCATCCATATTGAACAGCAATTAATTAATCTATATAGACATTAATCTTTCCTCACTATCATGTAACTTTCCCCAAAGTCCATCAGTCATTTCGCTTTGGCATAAGAGTCCATCTGTATCTGGAAGTTCCCAAGTCTGTCTTTTGTAGGGTTCACTGCATGTCTCAGGAGCCATCAGTCAGATGAGATTTTTGGAGGGAGGCAGCTTTGGTCTGTAGGTCTCAGGAGATAGCAATGTATCAGATGGATCTATGGCAGCAGACCCCATGTGGAGATAGACCTGTGGAGTAATTATAACAAAGGAGCAGAACACCAGCAGAGGATATCTGCATATTGTAGATAGAAAAATTATGCCTGTTATGGTTTGCTTAGGAGCACATCACAGTCTCTTGTGGATGGCTGAGGAAGGTAATATCATGTTAATTGTATGACTGGAGTAGGCAGTTAACAGTTCTTCTGTAAAAGAAAACTGGTTATTAATTAAGGATTGGATGACTTTTGCAACTTAAAGGAAATCTTAAACAAGTTGAAAGAATTTTTGGACATAAATTATAAATATTAGAGAGAAAAAAAAGCATCTAGAAAAAGAAGCAAGATTTTTTTTTGTTAAAAAGCACGATTCAGGTATTCCTGTAGGGGAATGCAGCTTTCAATGCAGTTTTCCAAGGCTTATCTAAATGGAGGGGGAGGGGCACTTTGTACCTGCAACCTTTTACTTCTCCCTAATTTTTTTTCTAGGAAAGCAGAAAGGAAAGGGTTAAGTGAAAGTCTT
Organism: Mus caroli; assembly: GCF_978045245.1. Classification (NCBI taxonomy): domain Eukaryota; kingdom Metazoa; phylum Chordata; class Mammalia; order Rodentia; family Muridae; genus Mus; species Mus caroli. Next base: position 112,088,504 of record NW_028227256.1, on the reverse strand, counting down.
TTAGCCAAAGTGCCTGTCCAGCCCAATGGGTGCTTCACCCTGCCTATGCAGCATCAGTCACTGCCTAGCTGGGCTGTAAATACAGCTCAAAGCTGAGCCAAGGCGGGTGGGGTACAGAGCTGGGGAAACCAGCTTCTTGCAGCTAAAAAGAGAGAGGGGGAGGGGGAGGAAGCTTGTCAGGAACACTTTAGAGAGAGAGGGGGGGGCAAGTTTTTTTAACTCAATCACTCAAGGTCTTGAGAAACTTGGAGATCTGATGTACATCTCTATTCAAAGCGTTCTTCAGCTGGTTCTGGCTCTTGTGGATGGCAAAACCATCACTCTGCTACCACTTGTTGGGAACTAAAAGGGGGGGGGGTGCTGGGGAAGAGAGGGAGGAAAAGACCCATACCCTGCCTGAGTTTTACCTATTCTCTGGTTTGGCCTGCATGGGAGAACTGTCATAAACTTTCCACTCACTTCTGGGTGGGCATTCAAGCCTCTGACCCACTCTTCAGGAGGTTGCAAAGGAGCAACCCTACCTTGGATTCCCAGAGCTATTTTGCTAAAGCCACCAGGGTTATGTTGATTTCATGTTGGTATAATTAAATGCTTCTATATCAGTGGAGGTTTTTTTCTTTTGTTGTCTATTTTAGTGGCAGTATCTGTATATTTGCATATGATGATGAAACTGGTGATTTTTGTCATTATATTTGTGCTGTCCAGAAATGTGAGTCTAGGCAAATCTAACTTCATTTTTATAACTTGTGCACACATTGTATTACATGGAAGTGAAAGAGAGTGATAAAATTAAGATTGCTAAGCTGCAGATCTTAAATAAGAACTTCCAGGTCAATACAGTAAATGTTTATAATTTGACAAAGAGAGAATAGATTCCCCCAGATACAATCATTCAGTCTAATCCTTAGCACTCCACAAAACACCAGCTGACCTTCTTTTCCTCCTGCACACATCCATTCCTAACTGCCTCCCCACTTGTCTCTGTGACCTATCTCCCAACTCATGCAGATATCCCTTCTCAAAGAAAGGTCATACTTACCAAGAAAAACAAATAACCTATTTACAAGAATTCTCCACACTCTTCCATCTCCCCAGCTCCACTCAATATCCAGAACATCTGAGACATTGTGAAAGGACATAAACTAAGGGTAGTAAAAACAGAGGAATGGGCAAAATCCCAGATCAAAAGCTGAGAAAATATTTTCAACAAAATCATAGAAGAGAATTTTCCTAACCTGAAGAACAAGATTCCTCTAAATGCATATGAATCATACAGATCAACAAATAGATGGGAAAAAAGAAGAAATTTACCTTAGTACATAAGAGTCAGAACACTATACATACAGAACAAAGGAAGAACATTAAAAGTTGCACTTGAAAAGAAAAGGGAACATATACAGACATATTGGGATTATACTTGCCTTCTTGAAGAAGCCTCTAAAAGCCACAAGGGTATTGAAGACTTTAAAAGACATCACATGTGAGCCCAGAATGCTACACATAACAATTTCAATCGTGATAGATGAAGAAAATAAGTTATTGCATGATGCTGTTAAATTTAAATAATTCTTATCCACAGTTTCAGTTTTTCAAAAGATACTAGAAGGGAAACTCTAACTCAAGGAAGTTAAGTAAGTGTCAAGAGTGTACTTCTCTTAGTAAACCTCCTTTATTTATAGACTGAGGCAGAGGAAAGGCTATATCTGGAAGTGAAACACAGTATTTTTGATACAAAAAGAAATGGAATAAGGAATGCATGTTTTGTGTGGACTAGGATAGATTTCTGAACTCTTTTGAGTGTCATAGCTGCAAACTTAGGCAATTTCAAGGATTGTACAAAATCACATGGGCTTTTGAAGTAATATCTAAAGTTTTCTTCAATTTCTTCAGTGTCTGTTGTTATGTCTCCGTTTTCAATTCTGATTTTCTCTATTTTGATTCTATCTCTGTGCCTTTTAGTTAGCTTAGCTAAGGGTATTTCTATCTTGTTGATTTATTCAAAGAACCATTTATTGATTTTGTTGACTCTATTGCTCTTTCTTTCTGATTTACTGATTTCATCCCTGCAATTTATTACTTCTTGCCATTTACTTCTCTTGGGATTTTATGCTTCTTTTGTACTAGAGCTATAAGATATACTGGCAAGCTGCTTTTATGGGATGTTCCCAATTTCTGTATGAACATGCTTAGTGCTATAAAATTTCCTCTTAACACTAGTTTTAGTGTTCTAGAAGTTTGAGTATATTGTGCTTTGATTTTCATTGAATTCTAGGAAGTCTTTGATTTCTTTATTCAGGGTGGTCACTGAGTAGACAGTTCAGTGTCCAGGAGTTTGCAGTCTTTCTTTTGTTTCTGATGTTGAATTAACAGCTTAGGTCTTATTTCAAAAGCCTGCACACCACAAAGTTGGAAAATATAGAAAAAAATGGATGATTTTTGAGATTAAAAACTACTTATAAAATATGTCAAGATCAAGTGAACTATTTTAAAAGTTATATAGCCCCTATGGAAATAGAAGTACTCATGACAAGAACTGTGGCTTTGAGGAAAGAAATTGAACAAAACAGCAGATGATTAAAAATCTCCCATTTTTATAGGTCATAGTAAAAAAAAATGTCCATTTTACCAAAAGCAATCTACATGGGCATTGAAAATTTCATTGTAATTATACAATGAAATTCTTTAGAGAGTTTGCAAGAAAAATTCTCAAATCCCTATGGAAAAACAAACAACACATAATAACTTAAAAGACCCTGTATAGTAAAAGTTCTTTTGGAGGTATCATCACACCCTGAATTTCAGCTGTACTACAGGACAACAGTAATAAAAAAAATGCACGGTATTGACATAGAATAGGTTGATCGATGAAATGGAGTCAATGGCCCTGAAATAAACATACTTATGGACACTTGATTTTTGAAACTGAAAGCAAAACCACACATTGAAAAAAAATGGAAAGCATCTTCAACAAATGCAGCTGGTATAATTAGATGTCAGCATGTAGAAGAATATAGTTTCATATTCATCACTGTTCTGAACAGTCATGTTCAACTCGATCAAAGAGCTCAGCATAAAACCAGATCCACTAAATCTAATAGAAGAGAAAATGGAGAATAGACTTGAATAATTCCCTTACAACAAGCAAGGACCCTGATCTGTGAATATACTACATACATTTTTCCACTCTTGGTTTTTAAATGAACTCGGTACCACTGAAGTTGCTTCAAGAGCTTAGAAAATGATTATCTTGCTGATGCCAGTGCAAATGAATTCAAACTACTTAGCTTACCAAATCTTTTATCTTCACAGTCAAAATGATACTTAATGAATTAATCATTCCTGTATCCTTTACTTTTCTATAAAAGGCCAGAATTAAAGATGGATAATATGGCAGAACAGAATCTAGTTCGTCTAGAATAACTTAGTTGTCAACAGTATCAGCAGCAACAACAACACCACAATCTCAGCCATGTTTAGAAAGATGAACTTCTGCCTAAGAAAACCTGCGGAGGCAACCTCAATGTGAATCTTATAACCAAGCTTGAACCAATTTTTAAGATAATCTTACCGCAAAATATAAACCATAATCTGTAGTGTAACGATGAAAAGTTGAAAGTCATGGAAATAATGTAATCTGTTCAAAGTCAGAGATTAAGATTATATGAACTCAAGGGCAAAGGTAAGAGTGATCTATTCCCAGTTATAGTGGATACTAGTAGGTAGGCTGCAGTTTACTCTCATGGAAATAATTGTAGAGAATGTGTGAAAGCTTAACTTTGTTCCTCTTTCTTTCATTTTTGAAGTTCTTTTGTCTGCATGGTGTGTGTGTGTGTGTGTGTGTGTGTGTGTGTGTGTGTGTGTTAGTCAGGGTTTCTATTCCTACACAAACATCATGACCAAGAAGGAAGGAAGTTGGGGAGGAAAGGGTTTATTCAGCTTACATTTCCACATTGCTGTTCATCACTAAAGGAAGTCAGGACTGGAACTGAAACAGGTCAGGAAGCAGGAGAAGATGATACCGAGGCCAGGGAGCAATGTTTCTTACTGGCTTGCTTCCCTTGACTTGCCCATCTTGCTCTCTTATAGAATCCAAGACTACAAGCCCAGGGATGACACCACCCACCATGGGTCCTCCCCTCTTGATCACCAACAGAGAAAATCCCCTACAGCTGGATCTCATAAAGGCACTTCACCAACTGAAGATCTTTTCTGTGTGATAACCCCAACCTGTATAAAGTTGACACACAAAATCAGCCAGTACAGTGTGTGTGTGTTGGTTGGTTGTCCTTATTTGGACACAGGTAAATACTTGAGCTTGTTTCTGCAGAGGCTCTGCAGAACTGTCTATGTTTTGCTATATCACACTTGTTCTCTCTTTAGACAAGGTCTTATGCTGAACATGGGCATGTTATTGCAGCCACTAATCCCTAGCAGCCCCTTGTTTCTGCCACTTTACCGGGGTTCCAAGTACAAAAATATTTTTGCATGAATGTGAGGGCCACTTGTATGTCCAGCAAGCATTTTTGTCCACTGAGCTATCTCCTTAGTTCCTGCAGTACTTCTTTGTTTTATACTGGAGCCTAGAATAGAATGGTGCATCATGATATTCTTATGTGTGTATGATAAGACATGAACACATTCCTTGCTAATAATGTAATTTTCTGGTTGAAAATATCAGTGAAATTAAAATTTGGGAGAAGATATTTGCTAGTTTTCTTTAAGCCACTTTATTTGACTTCTATTGAACAAACATTTTGTATAGATACTCATTAGAAATTGCCCACTGAAATAGCATTTTAACCTCTAATTGTTTTGGTAAATGATATCTTGATTATATTGAATAATTTAGAACTCAAATATATGAATTTAGGTCACATTAATAATCTTTATTGGAATAAACTGTACTTCTCATACTTCTCCAGAAATCCTGGTGGCTTATAACCTGGTACTCAGCCACAGATATATGAAAAATCTTAAAATTAATAGTATCATTATACAGAAAAAATATTCCTCTGCAAAATACCAAAATTGACTAATCAAAACCATATGAACACACTGAATCAAGCTCTTACATGAGTAAGAAATTACTATTATTTTATTGTTCTTGTCATATATATTTTGTCATACATATTTTACATTGTGGACATGGAAAGGCCTCTACAGAATCTCTTAGTTATTTGGTATGGATGAATATATTCATACAACTAAACATCCCTGAATATTACCCTTGTGAATTTGAGTTTTACCTAGAGAATTTAAGCTAAATAGTAATTAGGATTTTTGCTCTATTTTAAAATTACTTTTTAATGGAGAAATCTATTTATTTATTTATTCATTAAATACAGCATATTTTACCAACTACATGATCATGTTCTTACTAAATATCAGTAAAATATATAGCATAAGATAAAGGTGTATTTTTCCCAATATTCTCTTTTAGTGTTGGGAAGTTAATAAGCAGATAATCATCAGTTCAGCAAACTCCCAAGATGGTGAATGTGAAGGAAAGGGAATCTGGAGTACAAAAGAGGTGCGGGGGACATTCTTTGCTTTCTAGAAGAGGGTATAAATCATTAGGACATCAGATATGAGTAGAAATAATATGTTCTAAGAGGTAGAGCCCAGAGTATTTTTAGGCCATCTGAAAGGTTATAAGGAAGGCAGTGTTCTGCCTCTGCCTAGAACAAGAGATGAACAAGCTTTGAAGACACAAAGCTAGGACAATGATGAACTACAATCAGCATAACAGTCCTATACAACCTGAGAACCAGTTTATGCTGTAGTGTATTGTCCACTGGCGGAGATGAGTAAAGTCTAGGCCTGATGATTGCATTTGAAATATGAGCTTCTCATACCTTTTCATACTGGTGTCATGCCCTTATAATGTCCCTCCTCCATTATATCTAAATTACTGGGTAGTACCAAACAATTCATATACACACATACTGTATATGTATGTATGTGTGTGTGTGTGTGTGTGTGTGTGTATGTGTGTGTGTGTATGTGTGTATATATGTGTGTATATATATATATATATATATATATATATAATTAGAACATGCATATTATGCATAAATATGCATACAATTCTTGCTGCTCTTTCAACAGACCTGATTTGGTTCTTACACTACACAATACTTCTTGTGACATCTGCTCCAGGGGATCCAATAGATACTCTGGGCCTCTTCAGATACCAACATGCATATGTGCATACCCAACACATACACATAATTAAAACAAAAAAATCTGAAATAGTAAAATAGAAGATTTATAACATCTTACCAAAAGTTAATTTTTACATTCAGCCTTCCTGCGTGAATAATTTAAAAGAAAAAATACATTTGTAGGCCTTGATTCATATTGATTAAGTGAATATTACAAAATGTACCAGATAATAGGAACTAGAACACAAACATTCATTCATTTATTTTCTCATTTTCTCTCCCTTCATATCTCTATGTCTCTCTGTGTCTCTCTCTGTCCCTCTGTCTCTCTCCCTATTTCTCTGTCTCTTATTATCATTATCTCATCAAATTAAAAGTTTACATGTGATTTAGTTGTGCTTGTGTTTACGTGTTTGTGCATATGCTTATGTTGTAGGAGAGTTTTTAAGGTCTTTGTTGCTTGGTTTAGAATAGAGTAAGAGAAAAAAATCAGTCAAGAGAGCAGTCAGAAATGTGTATTTGGTTGGGGTGATGAGTAAATAGAAAGATATATTTTGGACTCGTGGTGAAAGTCTGGCGGTAGAGTGTCTGCATGGTGACTGACGTGCAGTGATATCTCCCACAACTATACCCAAGGTCGCCGATAATTGCTCCTTGGCTTCTCCAGCCTCGGTCTGGGGAACCCAGCACCTCCATCTTTGCTGCAGCGACTTCACACGCCAGGCGCTGACTGGGACTGCCCCGCTAATGGTCGAGTCACAGGAGGATAATTTGAGCAGCCTGACTTTGAACAAAAAAGATCTCACAATAGAAAAAGAGGTGACCAATGGACAAGAAGTCAAATACACTCTTGGAGAAAGTCAAGGTTACAAAGGGTCACCGATGGAAATCTCTCTTCCCATCACTCTGAGCAAAAATCAAGTGGTTGTTATAGAAATTTCCTTTGAGACATCTCCCAAAATCCTCTGCTCTTCAGTGGCTCACTCATGAATATACATCAGGAAAACAATATCTGTATCTCTTTAGTCAGTGCCAGCCCATCCACTGCACGGCAATCCTCCCTGGCCAAGACACTCCTGTGAAATTAACCTACACCACAGAGGTGTCTGTCCCAAAAGAACTGGTGGCTCTTATGAGTGCCATCCATGATGGAGAAGTCCCTGACCCAGAAGACCCCAGCAGGATGATTTACAGATTCAGCCAGAGGGTTCCCATACCATGCCAACTGATTGCTTTGGTTGTTGGAACTTTATAAAGCCAATTGGCCTAAGAACTCTGGTGTAGTCCGAGAAAGAGCAGGTGGAGAAATTTACTTATGAATTTTCTGAGACCGAATCCATGCTTAAAATTGCGGAAGATCTGGAGGGACCCTATGTTTGGGTGCAGTATGACCCCTTGGTTCTGCCCCTGCCCTTCCCGTATGGCGCTATTGAAAACTCTTGTCTCCTCTTCTTAACTCGTATGCTACTGGCAGGTAACAAGTCACTCCTCAACGTTGTTGCACATGAAATATCTCATAGCTGGACAGAAAATCTAGTGACTAACAAGACGTGGGATCACTTTTGGTTAAGCAAAGGACATACTGTCTATTTAGAGTGCCACATTTGTGGACGGTTGTTTGGCGGAAAAGTTCAGACATTCCCATGGTTTGGGAGGATGGGGAGAGCTACAGAATATGATAAAATTTTGGGCGGAGCCCCAGCCCTTCACCAAGCTCGTGGTTGATCTGAAGGACATAGACCCCGATGTAGCCTGTTCCTCCATTCCCTATGAGAAGGTCTTTGCATTACTCTTCTACCTTGAACAGCTTATTGGGGGACCAGAGCTGTTTCTTGGATTCTTAAAGGCTTATGCTAAGAAGTTTTCCTACCAAAGTGTAAGCACTGATGACTGGAAGAGCTTCCTATATTCCCACTTTAAAGATAAGGTGGATCTTCTCAATCAAGTTGATTGGAATGCCGGGCTCTATGCTCTGGGCCTGCCTCCTGTCAAGTCCAATTATAACATGACTCTGACACATGCTTGTATTGCCTTAAATCAAAGATGGGTCACTGCCAAAGAGGAAGATTTAAACTCATTCAGCATTGCAGACCTGAAGGATCTGTCATCCCATCAGCTGAATGAGTTCCTGGCGCAGGTGCTTCAGAAGGCACCTTTTCCCTTGGGGCACATAAAGCAAATGCAAGAGGTGTACAACTTCAATGCCATTAAAAATTCAGAAATACAATTCAGAGGGTTATGGCTCTGCATTCAATCGACATGGGAGGAAGCAATTCTTTTGGCCCTAAAGTTGGCAACTGAACAAGGAAGAATGAAAGTTACACCACCTCTATTCAAGGATCTCACTGCCTTCTACAAATCCCATGATAAAGCTGTCCGCACCTACCAAGAGCATAAAGCCAGTATGCATCCGGTGTCTACGATTCTGTGGGGAGAGATCTCAAAGTGGATTGAGGAACTGATTGTTGCTGGTTTCAGAAAATTTCTTTAAAAAAAAAATTGAACCTTTTAAGAAATACAAAATTTTAGCTCTCAAAAAAAAAAAAAAGATATATTTCCTTTTTAGTTAACAGATATCTTTGGAAGAAGTGAGGTAATAGGATGGAAAAGAAGTTTGTTGTAGACATATCACATTGGAGGATACTTTCATAAATTTGTGGTGACATTATACTGACAAGCTTGGAGATTGTGTGGCTGTATCTAGTAAAGTAAAATATCTACATATTCAGGAATTCCACTTTGCAAGATGCCTAAGTGGTATGTAAACATGTCACCCAATATATATACAACATACATAAAATAGACATCATATTCACAACACCTCGAAACTGCAGAGAGAGTCAATAATGACAAAACATAGTATAAATTTGTATATAACTATTTGTATATAACTAGTATAATCGTATATAACTATATATCAGTTTAAAGACTTCTAAACATACTTAGTAATGAGAGTCAAGCAAAAATATATGCAAGAATGTGCTCAAGAACATGTCCAGTCATATTTAAGCTGTAGTTGTATTAAAAATTGTGGTATCTTCAAGCTTGCTGGCAAAGGGATCAAAGGGAGTTTCCTAGTAATAATAAATAGTGCATCACATTTTCAAAGATTCATTAAAATTGGGTAGAGTATAGCTTAGGTGGCAAGGGAGCTTGCTACTCAAGAATAATGACCTGGGTTTGAATCTACAATACTCACACAAAAGCTCGGTGTGACCTGGCACATGCCTGTCATCCCAGCTATGGGATGGGAGGAAGCAGAAAGGTTAAAAGCAGTGGGCAGCTAACTGCCTGCTAAACTCAACCAGGTTTAGTAAGATTGTCTATATGAGTGTTCACAGCTGCACACATGAGTACACACACATGAAAATTCATTAGCTTTGACTTCCTTACTATACTATTCAATATTTGATTTAAAGTAAAAACAATTGAACATGATTTGTAGAGGCTCACAGTAAATTTCCAAAGGAATATTTGATTTGCTAATTAGGTGTGTACCAACAATATTTTCATGGTTGATGCTGGATATGAAATTGGGAACTGTCAGTGCACAGATGAGATATGTATTCTATATGTAGTATAGGACTATATATCCCCACAAAAGTAGATTGATAGTGAGGAAAAAGTACAAAGAAGTACCTTGTGCTATACCAGTTAAGCAAGGAGACATGACTTTTTTGAAATAGTGAACACTCCCTTAAAAGAAAAAAAGAAAGCTAGTTAAAAAAAAGAAAAGTGAGAAAGACCAATAGTGAGGTTTTGCTAGGGTCATCAAAAGACTCCAAAACAAGAATGCTAGTGCAGGGACAATACATTTCATGAGTTTGGTCAGGGTGCTTTAGAAAGAAAACATAAACTAGAAAATTGCTAGCATTGTTTATGATTGTAGGATGCATGCAGGGATGGTAGGTCTGCTGTTAAAACTTACTAGAGGTCCATTTTCCAAAGTTTCTATAAGGCAAAAGACACTGTCAATGAGACAAAAAGGCTACCAACAGATTGAGAAAGAATCTTTACTAATCCTAAATCTGATCGGGGACTAATATCCAAGATATACAAAGAACCCAAGAAGCTGGACTCCAGGAAAGTAAATAACCTTATTAAAAAATGGGGCACAGAGCTGAACAAATAATTCTTAACTGATGAATACTGAATATGTGTAAAGCATGTGACCAAATGTTCAACATCCTTAATCATCAGGGAAATGAAATTCAAAGCAACCTTGAGATTCCACCTCTCACCAGTCAGAATGGCTAAGATCAAAAATTCAGGTGACAGCAGATGCTAGCAAGGATGTGGTGAAAGAGGACCACTACTCCATTTCTGGTGGGATTGCAAGCTGGTACAACCAATCTGGAAATAAGTCTGTGGTTCTTCAGAAAATTGGATAAAATACTACCAGAGGATCCAGCAGTTCCTCTCCTGGGTATATACCCAGAAGATGTTCCAACTTGTAATAAGGACACATGCTCCACTATGTTCATAGCAGCCTTATTTATAATAGCCAGAAGCCGGAAAGAACCCAGATGATCCTCAGCAGATGAATGGATACAGAAAATGTGGTACATTTACACAATGGAGTACTACTCAGCTATTAAAAACAATAAATTTATGAAATTCATAGTCAAATGGATGGATCAGGAGGATGTCATCCTGAGTAAGGTAACCCAATCACAAAAGAACTCACATGATATGCACTCACTGATAAGCTCAGAAACTTAGAATACCCAACATACAATTTGCAAAACACATGAAACTCAAGAAGAAGAACAAAGTGTGGATACTTCATTCCTTCTTAGAATGGGGAAAAAATTACCCATGGGAGGAGTTACAGAGACAAAGTTTGGAGCTGAGACAGAAAAAAAAAGACCATCCACAGACTACCCCACCCAGGGATTCATCCCATAAACAGCCACCAAACCCAGACACTATTGCATATGTCGGCAAGATTTTGTTGACAGGACCAGATATATTTGTCTCTTGTGAGGCTATGCCATTGCCTGGCAAATACAGAAGCAGACACTCACAGTCATCTATTGGATGGAACACAGAGTCCCCAATGGAGGAGCTGAGAAAGTACCCAAGGAGCTGAAGTGGTCTGCAACCCTATAAGAGGAACAACAATATGAACTAACCAGTACCCCTCAGAGCTTATGTCTCTAGTTGCATATTTTGCAGAGGATTTCCTAGTTGGCCATCAATGAGAGGAGAGGCCCTTGGTCTTGTGAAGATTCTATGCCCCAGTAGAGGGGAATGCCAGGACCAGGAAGCAGGAGTGGGTGGGTTGGGGAGCAAGGGGGGGTGGAGGTTATTGGAGACTTTCAATATAGCATTTGAAATGTAAATGAAGAAAATATCTAATAAAAAATAAAAAATATATTAGAACATAAAAAAAAAAAACAAAACAAACAAACAAAAAAACAAAACAAAACAAAACTTACTAGAGGAAGAAACAAAAACAAGCCAGGAGGGCTGAAGCTTCCTAAGAGAGTAAGGATAGATGCAAATACAACAGGAGTTTTGCATCACAGAACAAGGCCACTCAAACTGATGTGGATCAAATAGTCAATGATAAAAGAATAGCTTCAGACTAATGTAACTTCTTTTTAACAAAGACAAGAGAAGCTATTGATTAATAACTTTTTGTTTGGAGAACATAATCATCAGTAATGGGTATGAAAAATCAACAGAAATGTCCAGCTCCTCCAGATGGTGGCTTTCTCCTTAAAAATAAATAAATAAATAAATAAATAAATAAATAAATAAATAAACAAACAAACAAATAAATAAAGTGTATGTTGATATCATTAACCTACACTCTACTTTTATGTATCAGAATAATAATATATGTTGTCATCAAATGAACCATGCTAGTCATTGTATATCAAAGCAATACCAATTTCTAAGAATATTTTCATAAGAGTATAAAACATTTTGAGATCTTAAGAACTTGAGAACTTATGTGAATATGATTTTATTTGTGTGTGTTTTCACACTGCCAGTCTTAATAGTTTATTGCCTTGGCTTGTAAATATGAATGAGATAATGGGTTCTTCAGTTTTCACTAATTGCGCACTTAGGCAGTCTCAGGAAACAACTGTAAAGTGATGCTAAACTCCAAGGTGGGGATATTTTTGATTCTAATAAGTGAAGAAACATCTGTTCCCACATGAAACAAATTACTTTTGCTATGGAAATAAACAGATACAGTGAGCATTAAAAACAATCATGGAGAATTGGGTAGATCAGAGTTAGGTGACTTCTGCCTTTGATATAGAGTGCCTTTTAATTTCATATCTCTGCAATAGCACATCTACATATCTGAACTCATAAAAGGGTGAAGAGAGTAATGGGAAAGACCTTCTGCCTATGTTGGAAATGGACTATTTTCTCTAGCAGAGTTTGCCCTGCCGCCTCCTCTCTCATCCATTCTTCCTTACAATCAAAGTAAAAAACTGTGACACACTGATATCAAACAACTGAAGCTGTGAGTGACCTCGAATCCTTTGATTTTTACTTTCCCCTCAAAGAAAAGGAAAAAAAGAGATAAAGAAAAGAAAAATAAAACAAATTGAAGTCAGAATTTTAGAAACAGTCAGAAGTTCACAGCAACCAGAGACTGACAGAATATAGAGAATTTAAAATGCTAAAGAAGGAGAGAAATCCGGCCTACATAGGGCCACAAGCCTCTTCTGGTCAGAAAAGCACCAGGGCAGCTAGGGCGCAGGCTCAGCTGACACTCACCAGCTACCCACAACACCCGCCACAGGATCTTAAGACTTCTGGTGAGTGGAACACAGCTTCTGCTCCAATCCAATTGTGCTCGGGACCTGAGACTGCATTAGTTAGGGAAGCAGAAACCGGCCTGAGTAGGGCCACAGGCCTCATCCGGCCGGATCAGCACAGGGGTAGCTTGAGCGCAGGGTCGCCTGACACCCGCCAGCTACCCACGACCCCCGCCACAGGATTTTGAGACTGCTGGTGAGTGGAACACAGCTTCTGCTCCAGTCCAATCATGCGGGACCTGAGACTGCTTTGGTTGGGGAGGCAGAAATCCGGCCTACTTAGGGCCACAAGCCTCTTCCGGTCAGAAAAGCACCAGGGTAGCTAGGGCGCAGGGTCGGCTGACATTCGCCAGCTACCCAAAACACCCACCACAGGATCTTAAGACTTCTGGTGAGTGGAACACAGCTTCTGCTCCAATCCAATTGCACACGGGACCAGAGACTGCATTAGTTAGGGAAGCAGAAAACCGGCCTGAGTAGGACCACAGGCCTCTTCCGGCTGGACCAGCACCAGGGTACCGCCAGCTACCCACGACCCCCACCGCAGGATTTTGAGACTGCTGGTGAGTGGAACACAGCTTCTGCTCCAATCTTTAAACAGTGACAACGATAACAACTAACCCCAGAGATTACCAGATGGCGAAAGGTAAACGTAATAATCTTACTAACAGAAACCAAGACCACTCACCATCATCAGAACCCAGCACCCCCACTTCACCCAGTCCAGGGCACGTCAACACACCGCAAAAGCTAGACACGGATCTAAAAGCATATCTCATGATGTTGATAGAGGACATCAAGAAGGACTTTAATAACTCACTTAAAGAATTACAGGAGAACATGGCTAAAGAGTTACAAGTCCTTAAAGAAAAACAGGATAACACAATCAAACAGGTAGAAGTCCTTAAAGAAAAACAGGATAACACAATCAAACAGGTAGAAGTCCTTAAAGAAAAACAGGAAAACACATCCAAACAGATGATGGAAATGAACAAAACCATACTAGACCTAAAAAGGGAAGTAGACACAATAAAGAAAACCCAAAATGAGGCAACACTGGAGATAGAAACCCTAGGAAAGAAATCTGGAACCATAGATACGAGCATCAGCAACAGAATACAAGAGATGGAAGAGAGAATCTCAGGTGCAGAAGATTCCATCGAGAACATCGGCACAACAATCAAGGAAAATGTAAAATGCAAAAAGATCCTAACTCAAAACATCCAAGAAATACAGGACACAATGAGAAGACCAAACCTACGGATAATAGGAGTGGATGAGAATGAAGATTTTCAACTCAAAGGACCAGCAAACATCTTCAACAAAATTATAGAAGAAAACTTCCCAAATCTAAAGAAAGAGATGCCCATGAACATACAAGAAGCCTACAGAACTCCAAATAGACTGGACCAGAAAAGAAATACCTCCGGACACATAAAATGCTAAAGAAGGTTTGTGCCATTTTCTCTTCTTATGACCCTATCATTCTCCTCTTTTAATAATAATTACAGTGAGTAAAGTGAAATTAATTAAAAAATTATGGATTTCAATTTGTATACAAACATCTGGAAGGAAAAGAGAATTTTTTCCAGGCTCATGGACATAGTCCTGCCAGGTGGAAAGAAATCCTGAGATTAATCTACAAAAAATTAATCAACAAAATTTAATTTAATGTACATTATCTTTTTCCAAACTGGAAGAAGATCTAAATAATTGATGAAAAACTGGAATAATGACAAGTATATGAAATGCAGAAAGTAAACACCTATACAAAAAGTTCAAAAGAAAATGCATTTAAGAAATGTGGACAACAATCACAGATAAATGAAAACCCAAAGATCACACACAAGAAGAAAAGGCTCATGATCAAGCTTCACAGAGGAATATCCATAACAAGCTCTATCTCTTATTACAAAATGAAATGTCATCTATTTTAAAATCTAAATATCTGTAAACCACAGCTTGATATGGAAATAACAAACTCATTTATTATGTAAATAAATGAAAAGGAGTAGAAAAGAGGTGGGAGAAATCAATAAAGCCAACAGTTGCTTCATTTAGTATTCAACAGAGTTGCTAAATAATTAGCTATATATCTGCAAAGGAAAAATATAAAACCATTAAATCAGAAATAAAAGGGAAAAACTATGACTTTAGCTTAGTTGGTAGTGATAAGCTTCAGGAAACATGGTAAATTACTTATATGAACATTCAAATATGATTTTAAAATTTAGAAAAATTAATACATTTATAATAAATAAGTAAATTAAATCATAAATATAAAACTAAACTTTGAGAAGACAAACACCCAATGTACTACATCATCATGTGTCAATGTTATATTTTTAAAAAATGTATACTATTCTTTCTCAAAAGTTTCATAACTGAAAAGGGAACAAGGTTACCTGTTTGACTTCTATGCAAAAGTCACCTGAAAGAAAATACATTTAAAGGACTTATAGATGCAAAATTATAGCAACTATGAAGCAAACAAAGATTCAAATACAAGAAAGTACACAGAGGAATCAGAGAATGGACGACAGTTACAGACTGATCTTTCCCTATTTAAAAAAAAAAAAAACAATTAGTACTGTATTTTAAAAAGAAAAGTGCAAGGTATTAATAGATGTCAAACTACAATTGACAAAACCTGAAAACTTTTTTTTTTAATTTATTAGGTATAATCTTCATTTCCATATCCAATGCTATCCCAAAAGTCCCTGATACCCTCCCTCCTGCCAGTCCCCTACCCACCCACTCCCACATCTTGGCCCTGACGTTCCCCTGTACTGAGGCATACAAAGTTTGCAAGACCAGTGGGCCTCTTTCCAATGATGGCCAATGAGGCCATCTTCTGATACATATGCATCTAGAGACACGAGCTCCGGGGGTACTGGTTAGTTCATATTGTTGTTCCACTTATAGGGTTGCAGATCCCTTTAGCTCCTTGGGTACTTTCTCTAGCTCCTCCACTGGGGGTCCTGTGATCCATCCAATAGCTGACTGTAAGCATCCACTTATGTTTTTGCTAGGCCTCGGCATAGTCTCACAAGAGAGAGCTATATCTGGGTCCTTTCAGCAAAATCTTGCTAGTGTATGCAATGGTGTCAGCGTTTGGAAGCTGATTATGGGACTGATCCCTGGGTATGGCAGTCTCTAGATGGTCCATCTTTTTGTCTTAGCTCCAAACTTTGTCTCTGTAACTCCTTCCGTGGGTGTTTTGTTCCCAATTCTAAGAAGGGGCAAAGTGTCCACACTTTGGTCTTCGTTCTTCTTTAGTTTCATGGGTTTTGCATATTGTATCTTGTATCTTGTGTATTTGAAGTTTCTAGGCGAATGTCACTTATCAGTGAGTACATATCATGTGAGTTCTTTTGTGATTGGGTTGCCTCACTAGGGATGATGCTCTCCAAGTCCATCCATTTGCCTAGGAATTTCATAAATTCATTCTTTTAAATAGCTTTGTAGTACACCATTGTGTAAATGTACCACATTTTCTGTATCCATTCCTCTGTTGAGGGACATCTGGGTTATTTCCAGCTTCTGGATATCATAAATAAGGCTGCTAAAAACATAGTGGAGCATGTGTCTTTCTAACCAGTTGATTATTTCCTGCCGTCTACTTCTCTTGATTGAATTTGCTTCCTTTTGTTCTAGAACTTTTAGGTGTGTTGACAAGCTGCTAGTGTGTGCTCTCTCTAGTTTCTTTTTGAAGGTACTCAGAGCTATGACTTTTCCTCTTAGAAATGCTTTCATTGTGTCCCATAAGTTTGGCTATGTTGTGGTTTCATTTTCATTAAACTCTAAAATGTCTTTAATTTCTTTCTTTATTCCTTCCTTGATCAAGGTATCATTGAGAAGAGTGTTGTTCAGTTTCCACTTGAATGTTGGCTTTCCATTATTTATGTTGTTATTGAAGATAAGTCTTAGTCCATGGTGATCTGATAGGATGCATGGGACAATTTCAATATTTTTGTATTTGTTGAGAAATGTTTTTTGACCAATTTCATGGTCAATTTTGGAGACTCTACCATGAGGTGTTGAGAAGAATGTATATACTTTTGTTTTAGGATAAATTGTTCTGTAGATATCTGTTAAACCCATCTGTTTAATAACATCTGTTAGTTTCACTGTGTGCCTGTTTAGTTTCTGTTTCCACGATCTGTTCATTGATGAAAGTGGTGTGTTGAAGTCTCTCACTATTATTGCGTGAGGTACAATGTGTGCTTTGAGCTTTACTAAAATTTCTTTAATGAATGTGGCTCCCCTTGATATTTGGAGCCTAGATATTCAGAATTGATAGTTCCTCTTGGAAGATTTTACCTTTGATGAGTATGAGTGTCCTTGTCTTTTTTGACAACTTTGGGTTGGAAGTCGATTTTTTTAGATATTTGAATAGCGACTCCAGCTTGTTTCTTCAGACCATTTGCTTGGAAAATTGTTTTCCAGCCTTTCATTCTTAGATAGTGTCTGTCGTTTTCCCTGAGATGGGTTTCCTGTAAACGTCAAACTGTTGGGTCCTTTTTGTGTAGCCAGTATGTTAGCCTATGTCTTTTTATTGGGGAATTGAGTCCATTGACATTAAGAGATATTAAGGAAAAGTAATTGTTGCTTCCTATTATGTTTGTAGTTAGAGTTGGCATTCTGTTCTTGTGTCTGTGTTCTTTTAGGTTTGTTGAAGGATTACTTTCTTGCTTTATCTAGGGCTTGGTTTCTGTCCTTGTATTTTTTTTTTCTGTTATTATTTTTGAAGGACTGGAATCGTGGAAAGATAATGTGTGAATTTGGTTTTGTCGTGGAATACTTTGGTTTCTCTATCTATGGTAATTGAAAGTTTGGCTGGGTATAGTAGCCCGGGCTCACATTTGTGTTCTCTTATTGTCTGTATAACATCTGTCCAAGATCTTCTGGCTTTCATAGTCTATGGTGAAAAGTCTGGTGTAGTTCTTATAGGGCTGCCTTAATATGTTATTTGACCTTTTTCCCTAACTGTTTTTAATATTCTCTCTTTATTTAGTGTATTTGTTGTTCTGATTATTATGTGTCAAGAGGAATTTCTTTTCTGTCCAGTCTATTTGGAGGTCTGTAGGCTTCTTGTATGTTCATGGGCATCTCTTTCTTTAGGTTTGGGAAGTTTTCTTCTATAATTTTGTTGAAGATATTTGCCAATCCTTTGAGTTGAAAATCTTCATTCTCTTCTACTCCTATTATCCGTAGGTTTGGTCTTCTCATTGTGTCCTGGATTTCCTGGATGTTTTGAGTTAGGATTTTTTTTTTCATTTTGCATTTTCTTTGATTGTTGTGCTGATGTTCTCTATGGAATCTTCTGCACCTGAGATTCTCTCTTCCATCTCTTGTATTCTGTTGCTGTTGCTCGCATCTATAGTTTTAGATTTTTTTCCTACGTTTTCTATCTCCAGCATTGACTCACTTTGGGTTTTCTTTTTGTGTCTCCTTCCCTTTTTAGGGCTAGTATGGTTTTGTTCATTTCCATTACCCGTTTGGTTGTGTTTTCCTGTTTTTCTTTGAGGACTTCTACCTTTTTAGTTGTTTTTTCCCTTGTTTTTCTTTAAGGTCTTGTAACTCTTTAGCAGTGTTCTCCTGTATTTCTTTAAGTGATTTATTAAAGTCCTTGATGTCCTCTACCATCATCATGAGATATGCTTTTAAATCCGCTTCTAGGTTTTCAGGTGTGTTGGGGTGCCAAGTTCTGGGTGAGGTGGGAGTGCTGTGTTCTGATGATGGTGAGTGGTCTTGGTATTTGTTAGTAAGATTCTTACATTTGCCTTTTGTCACCTGGTAATCTCTGGCGTTAGTTGTTATAGTTTTTTCTTCTTAGAGCTTGTTCTTCTTGTGATTCTGTTCGCCTCTATCAGCAGACCTGGGAGACTAGCTCTCTCCTGAGTTTCAGTGGTCAGAGCACTCTCTGCAGGCAAGCTCTCCTCTTGCAGGGAAGGTGCACAGATATCTGGAGTTCGGACCTGCCTTTTGGCAGAAGACGAAGGCCCAAAACAGGGCCTGTCCCAGAAGCTGTTAGCTTCTGTAGTCCACACTCTCACCTGTGCAGACTAGTCTTGGAGGGATGCTGGAACCAAGGTGGCTCCACCAGGTGCTCAGACAAAGCCCTCCCAGGCTGGCTGTACACCTCTCCTCTGGCAGGGAAGGTGCCTTGATGTCTGGAGCACGAAAAGGGGTTTGACTCAGAAGCTGTCCTCTAGGGACCTTGGGGGTGTCCATCAACTCAGTGCCCAAGGTGACCCAGTGCTTGTGCTGACTGGAAGGGACTTGTGACCCTGGTCAGGCCAGGTTTTCTGCTTCCCTAATGCTGTCTCAGGTCCCGCATTATTGGAATGGAACAGAAGTTGTGTTCCACTCACCAGAGGTCCTAAGATCTCATGGATAGTCCTCTAGGTACCTTGGGGGTGTCTGCTGACTCAATGCCCAAGGTGACTCCGAGCTGGAGCCAACTGGAAGGGATTTGTGACCCTGGTCAGGCCGGTTTCCTGCTTCCCTAATGCTGTCAGGATCGGATTAGAGCAGAAGCCTAAATCCTTTTCATAATAAAAAAATATGAATTTAGAAATTGTTCTTTCCTTCTAGACCTAGAATATCTCTAAATAGCCTAAACTTATTGTTGTTTTAAGAGCAACATACATATATTTCCAAGTTCAGGTCAAGGGAAGGATACTGACTGTCAGAGCTGTAATTCAATCGGATGCACTGATCACAGCAAATAGGCATGGAGAAGATTTATAGACTTCTAAGAAATAAAAGTTAGAAAGGACACAGTTAAGTTATTGAAAGCTCTTGCATATATTCATGTAGAATTTCAAAAGATCAGAATATTCAACACACTCTTATGAAAACAAAATAAAAGAGAAAGAAATGCAAAAGAAGGGAGAGGTGAGATATGAAGAAGTTGTGGTTTAAGTGTTTGCTATAATGGAAAAGAAGAGAGAGGTGAGATATGAGGAAGTTTTGGTTTAAGTAAGAACCAATTGAGACTTGAAGCCAAGTTAAATTTCTTCATTGATAAATGTCACCTGGAGTTTATTGTGTATTCCCAAGGGAAAGCAAAAACTCTCAGATCTTCTATTACTTTAGTTTATTTGAGGGATGTTCACTGAGTACTTGGTAATGTCACTTCTATTTTGTCCCTGAGATTCAGGAGTGAATGACACAGAAATTAAGTGTTGTTCTGCAGAACATTTTCTATATAGAGATGATACAGATCACCAATTATATGAGACTTTAAAATCACATTAGAATTTGGGCAGTCATAAACTCTAAAATGAATCTTAGACTGAGGCTAGGAAAATGCTTAGTTATTAAAGTGATGAAAGGTTTAAAGAACCAAATTCATCCCATCCCTAAATCCATTTTAAAATCATGTGCTGGTGATGCAGATGAAGATAGAACCCTTGGGCTAAATAGCCACAGAGCCAAACCCAATCAGTAGGATTCTGGCTGGTGAAAGCCCCTGAACCAGAAAACAACGTGAGTAATAGCAAGCAACATCATGTGGTGTTGATGAACATTGTGTACACATCACATAAAAGACAGAAGATAGATAATGCCAAACTCATTAATAAGTGACATCTGGAGAGGTGGCAGGAATGTAACAGAATGTCTTGCAAAAAAACTAAGTATCACATTAGAGCAAACTAGAGGACAAGAACAGGTAAGCGGGTGTCAGATACACTATTGTTTTTAATTTTTTATTAGATATTTTTTTCATCTACATTTCAAATTCTACCTATTCCCTTCCCTGGTTTCCTCTCCAAAAGTCCCCTATTGTGGGATAATGGGCTATGCACAGACAGGCTGGTCTCCAGTTGAGTTTAGAGGTAGAACCCTGGTGAAAACCAGTGGTGATAATTCCCACCTACGTGGGACAGAAGGCATTCTTTCATGTCTCCTGGACCCCTGGCTCCTGTCATATTTACCACCCCTACAGCCTCCACAGGAGAATCATGTGGCTAGTAGTCATGTAGACAATGTCCCAAGCTTCTGACCTTCAGGCTAGACTCTTCCCAGTTACCTAGCAATAGCAAGATAACAATCCCATTATAAGAGGGGATGCTTGGCCTCTCCTTGATCTCTTAAGCTTTTACTTTCCTTACTCTCCCTCTTATTCTCTCTCTCTCTCTCTCTCTCTCTCTCTCTCTCTCTCTCTCTCTCTCTCTCTCTCTCTCTCTCTCTCTCCACTTTCTTACTCTCCAGCCTTTCTTCTCTCCTTTTCGTCCTTCTCTCCTCTTTGCCATGGCTGGTCTCTCTCTCTTTCCACCTTCTTTCTTTCCCCCTGCCTTTTCTACAATAAAGCTCTAAAACCATAGACTGTCTCTGTTCATCAAGGCCCATTGTGCTTGGACAATGGGATAGGCTTTCTCCTAACAAGCCATGCCTAATCTCCCTTCAGAAGGTGATCCTGTGTTCCAGCGATGGACCAGACTAAGGACTCTCACCTGTGTGGGAACCTCTCTCCCTATCTTATATCTCTGGGGCTGAGAGTGTGGCCCCAAGGCACCAGTATCAGGGGCTGGCCCTTGTCCACCACCCACCGTGTGGGGTCAGTGTTTTCACACAGAGAGATGCCCACCAGGGGCCGAGTGTAAAGTGTCCGGCAGTCCTTCTGTATCTGCCTGCCCAGAACACAGGAACTCTGGCCAGATGTGGGTTCTCTCCCTCCCCCCTCTTCCCCTACACCGGTAGTCCCTCACCCTAATCCCTCCCCCTGCTCTGCTCCCCAACCAACCCACTCATGCTTCCTGGCCCTAGCATTCCCCTGTACTGGGGTATATAATCTTCGCATGACCAAGGGCCTCTCCTCCCATTGATGGCCGACTAAGCCATCCTGTTACATATGCAACTAGAGACACAAACTCTGGGGTTACTTGTTAGTTCATATTGTTGCTTCTCCTATATGGTTGCAGACCCCTCTAGCTCCTTGGGTACTTTATCTAGCTCCAGCAAGATTTTGCTGACAGGACCCTTATATAGCTACTCTTGTGCTATATCCACTCCAGTTTTAGAAACCTGAAAGCAGTCCCACGGTGAAGAATTTCACAGAAACTGAGTCTCCTGGAACTGTGGCATCCCATAGCATCTGTGTGCTTCCTTACAGTATTGTTTTGTTATAGGTGCCTCCAACCAATGACTTGGCAAATACCCAAGCAAAATCGAACTTTTCTTCCTGGCATTCATCAATGACCTAGGTAGTCCTTGAACTGACCATGGGCTTGGAATTCAGTAAGAATATTGCTATTCAGTGACATCCAGAATTGCCTCTAGTATTTTAAGAGAGATAGTGAAAGAAATTAGGCTTTACTATCTACTATATAGAATTAGAAATCTCAGGGCAAGCTTAGCAATTTAAGTTTAGAATTCTTATTATAGTTATGTATGGCAGACTATATTACTTATTAGTAGAATAGTCTCCCCACACTATCACTTAGAATAAAACCCAAGTGGCTCCCATACATAGGAATTTACAATGGTTTGGGAAGTAGATCAGGCTGTGGTTTAGAGTATTGCATTATTCATGAGAAGGTTAGCTAGAGCGGAACTCCCTATTTAGAACCATGACTTGAGCATGAAAGCATTTGCCCTGGGAGTGTAAAGACCTCATACCTGGCTTCTAAGAATATAGCTGGCCTTAGATAGAGCTCACTTTGTCTCAGTTGTTTTATTTCCCAGTTCCTGCCAGTCTTTGTGTTTGCATTTCTCTGTTTTGTTTAAGAGTCATTAAGCATCCAGTAACCTTATTGTACCTTGCCAATGTGTCACCTAACTTTTCTTCTGTATAAAAAGTTTGATGCTTAATTTGACATTACATTCAGAGTCAGCACACTCCCTTGTGTCCTGTCTGTCACCCCATTCTAGCCAACTCTATGCCTATCTGTCCAAGACCCTGATTCCCACAAATTGAGGGGGGAGGCGAATAGGCCCGGTCCATGGCACTCTTGTGAGGCTATGCTAGTTTCTGGAAAATACAGAAGTGGATGCTCACAGTCATCTATTTGATGGAACACAGGCCACACAATGAGTGATGTACTGTTTAGAAAGCAAGTCCTGGAAAAAGGGAAAGGACTTGCTGAGGGGCAAAAATAATCCAAGAGGGAGGGCATCCTGAGACAGGAGAATAAAAAAAAAAAAAAAAAAGATAAAGGAGATAAAGCAAAGGTGTAATTGGAAGCTGAAACCCTTTGGGCATTTCAGTGTTGAATGAAGTGATATCCTACAGGGAACATCAGAAATATTTGAGTTACATTGAACATTTAAGACATCTTAACAAATAAAGATGCTTGCAATTAGGTCTAAACACTTGAATTACCCATCCAGTACTAAGTGGGAAGAGAAAGCCAACTCCTATAGTGTCCACTGACTTTCTCCTATGTGTTCTGAGATATGCCCGATTCCCAGAACACACACATATAAAAGAAAGAGAGTAAAAAAAATAAAGAAAAGGAAAGAAAAAGTATCTGTTCTATGTTTGTCCCTGCATTTCTTTTAGACAGGAGCAATTTTGGGTGGAATGTTTTTTTTTTTTTTAATATTTTTATTAGGTATTTTCCTCATTTACATTTCCAATGCTATCCCAAAAGTCCCCCATACCCTCCCCCCCTCTTCCCTACCCACCCACTCCCAATTATTGGCCTTCACATTCCCCTGTACTGGGACATATAAAGTTTGCATGTACAATGGGCCTCTCTATCCAGAGATGGGGGACTAGGCCATCTTTTGATACATATGCAGCTAGATTAAAGAGCTCAGGGGTACTGGTTAGTTCATCATGTTGTTCCACCTATAGGGTTGCAGATCCCTTTAGCTCCTTGGGTACTCTCTCTAGCTCCTCCATTGGGGGGCCTGTGATCCATGCAATAGCTGACTGTGAGCATCCACTTCTGTGTTTGATAGGCCCCGGCCTAGTCTCACAAGAGACAGCTCTATGTGGGTCCTTTCAGCAAAATCTTGCTAGTGTGTGCAATGGTGTCAGCATTTGGAAGCTGATTATGGGATAGATCCCCGGATATGGCAGTCTCTAGATGGTCCATCCTTTCGTCACAGCTCCAAACATTGTCTCTGTAACTACTTCCATGGGTGTTTTGTTACCAATTCTAAGAAGGGGCAAAGTGTCCACACTTTGGTCTTCATTCTTCTTGAGTGTCATGCTTTTAGCAAATTGTATCTTATATCTTGGGTATCCTAAGTTTCTCGGCTAATATCCTTTATCAGTGAGTAAATATAGTGTGAGTTCCTTTGTGATTGTGTTAGCTCATTCAGGATGATGCCCTCCAGGTCCATCCATTTGGCTAGGAATTTCATAATTTCATTCTTTTTAATAGCTGAGTAGTACTCCATTGTGTAGATGTACCACATTTTCTGTATCCATTCCTCTGTTGAGGGGCATCTGGGTTCTTTCCAGCTTCTGGCTATTATAAATAAGGCTGCTATGAACATAATGCAGCATGTGAACTTCTTACCGGATGGGACATCTTCTGGATATATGCCCAGGAGAGGTATTGCATGATCCTCCAGTAGTACTATGTCCAATTTTCTGGGGAAACGCCAAACTGATTTCCAGAGTGGTTGTACAAGCTTGCAATCCCACCAACAATGGAGGAGTGTTCCTCTTTTTCCACATCCTTGCCAGCATCTGCTGTCACCTGAATATTTGATCTTAGCCATTCTGACTGGTGTGAGGTGGAATCTCAGGGTTGTTTTGATTTGCATTCCCCTGATGATTAAGGATGTTAAACATTTTTTCAGCTGCTTCTCTGCCATTCATTATTCATCAGGTGAGAATTCTTTGTTCAGCTCTGAGCCCCATTTTTTAATGGGGTTATTTGATTTTCTGGAGCCCAACTTCTTGAGTTCTTTATATATACTGGATATTAGTCGGCCCCTAACTGATTTAGGATAGGTAAAGATCCTTTCCCAATCTGTTGGTGGCCTTTTTGTCTTATTGACCTTGTCTGTTGCCTGGAAGAAGCTTTGCAACTTTATGAGGTCCCATTTATTGATTCTCGAACTTACTCCTTGTCTTATTGATGGTCTCTTTTTCCTTTCAGAAGCTTTGCAGTTTCATGAGGTCCCACTTGTCAATTCTCGATCTTACAGCACAAGCCATTGCTGTTCTATTCAAGAATTTTTCCCCTGTGCCCATATCTTCAAGGCTTTTCCCCACTTTCTCCTCTATAAGTTTCAGTGTCTCTGGTTTTATGTGAAGTTCCTTAATCCACTTAGACTTGACCTTAGTACAAGGAGATAGGAATGGATCCATTCCCATTTTTCTACATGATAACAACCAGTTGTGCCAGCACCATTTGTTGAAAATGCTGTCTTTCTTCCACTGGATGGTTTTAGCTCCCTTGTTGAAGATCAAGTAACCATAGGTGTATGGGTTCATTTCTGGGTCTTCAATTCTATTCCATTGGTCTACTTGTCTGTCACTGTACCAGTACCACGCAGTTTTTATCACAATTGCTCTGTAGTAAAGCTTTAGGTCTGGCATGGTGATTCCACCAGAGGTTCTTTTATCCTTGAGAAGAGTTTTTGCTATCCTAGGTTTTTTGTTATTCCAGATGAATTTGCAGATTGCACTTTGTAATACGTTGAAGAATTGAGTTGGAATTTTGATGGGGATTGCATTGAATCTGTAGATTGCTTTTGGCAAGATAGCCATTTTTACAATGTTGATCCTGCCAATCCATGAGCATGGGAGATCTTTCCATCTTCTGAGATATTCTATAATTCCTTTCTTCAGAGACTTGAAGTTTGTATTATACAGATCTTTCACTTCCTTAGTTAGAGTCACGCCAAGTTATTTTATATTATTTGTGACTATTGAGAAGGGTGTTGTTTCCCTGATTTCTTTCTCAGCCTGTTTATTCTTTGTGTAGAGAAAGGCCATTGATTTGTTTGAGTTAATTTTATATCCAGCTACTTCACCGAAGCTCTTTATCAGGTTTAGGAGTTCTCTTGTGGAATTTTTAGGGTCACTTATATATACTATCATATCATCTGCAAAAATTGATATTTTGACTTCATCTTTTCCAATTTGTATCCCTTTGATCTACTTTTGTTGTCGAATTGCTCTGGCTAGGACTTCAAGTACGATGTTGAATAGGTATGGAGAAAGTGGACAGCCTTGTCTAGTATCTGATTTTAGAGGGATTGCTTCAAGCTTCTCAACATTTACTTTGATGTTGGCTACTGGTTTGCTGTAGATTGTTTTTATCATGTTTAGGTATGGGCCTTGAATTCCTGATCTTTCCAAGACTTTTATCATGAATGGGTGTTGGATCTTGTCAAATGCTTTGTCCATATCTAAGGAGATGATCATGTGGTTTTTGTCTTGGGTTTGTTTATATACTGGATTACGTTGATGGATTTCAGTATATTGAACCATCCCTGCATCCCTGGGATGAAACCTACTTGGTCAGGATGGATGATTGTTTTGATGTGTTCTTGGATTCGGTTAGCAAGAACTTTATTGAGGATTTTTGCATCAATATTCATAAGGGATATTGGTCTGAAGTTTTCTATCTTTGTTGGGTCGTTTTGTGGTTTAGGTATCAGAGTAATTGTGGCATCATAGAATGAGTTGGGTAGAGTACCTTCTGTTTCTATTTTGTGGAATAGTTTGTGAAGAACTGGGATTAGATCTTCTTTGAAGGTCTGATAGAACTCTGCACTAAACCCATCTGGTCCTGGGCTTTTTTTGGTTGGGAGATTATTAATGACTGCTTCTATTTCTTTGGGGGATATAGGGCTGTTTAGATCATTAACCTGATCTTGATTCAACTTTGGTACCTGATATCTGTCTAGAAACTTCTCCATTTCATCCAGGTTCTCCAGTTTTGTTGAGTATAGCTTTTTGTAGAAGGATCTGATGGTGTTTTGGATGTCTTCAGGATCTGTTGTTATGTCTCCGTTTTCATTTCTGATTTTGTTAATTAGAATGCTTTCCCTGTGCCCTCTAGTGAGTCTGGATAAGGGTTTATCTATCTTGTTGATTTTCTCAAAGAACCAGCTCCTTGATTGGTTGATTCTTTGAATAGTTTTTCTTGATTCCACTTGGTTGATTTTGCCCCTGAGATTGATTTTTTTCCTGCCGTCTACACCTCTTGGGTGAATTTGCTTCCATTTGTTCTAGTGATTTTAGGTGTGTTGTCAAGCTGCTAATGTGTGCTCTCTCTAGTTTCTTTTTGGAGGCACTCAGAGCTATGAGTTTTCTTCTTAGAAATGCTTTCATTGTGTCCCATATGTTTGGGTATGTTGTGGCTTCATTTTCATTGAACTCTAAAAAGTCCTTAATTTCTTTCTTTATTCCTTCCTTGACCAAGGTATCATTGAGAAGGGTGTTGTTCAGTTTCCATGTGAATGTTGGATTTCTATTATTTATTTTGTTATTGAAGATCAGCCTTAGTCCATGGTGATCTGATAGGATGCATGGGACAATTTCCATATTTTTGTATCTGTTGTGGCCTGTTTTATGACCAATTATGTGGTCAATTTTGGAGAAGGTACCATGAGGTGCTGAGAAGAAGGTATATCCTTTTGTTTTAGGATAGAATGTTCTGTAGATATCTGCCAGATCCATTTGATTCATAACTTCTGTTAGTTTCACTGTGTCCCTGTTTAGTAAAAAATATGGAATGCTTCACGAATTTGTGTATCATCCTTGCGCAGGGGCCATGCTAATCTTCTCTGTATCCTTCCAATTTTAGTATATGTTCTGCCGAAGCAAGCACCTTTCCATCTTCTGAGATATTCTTTAATTTCTTTCTTCAGAGACTTGATGTTCTTATCATACAGATCTTACACTTCCTTAGGTAGAGTCACGCCAAGGTATTTTATATTATTTGTGACTATTGAGAAGGGTGTTGTTTCCCTAATTTCTTTCTCAGCCTCTTTATCCTTTTAGTAGAGAATGGCCATTGACTTGGTTGAGTTAATTTTATATCCAGTTACTTCACCGAAAATGTTTATCAGGCTTAGGATTTCTCTGGTGGAATTTTAAGGGTCACTTATATATACTATCTTATCATCTGCAAAAAGTGATATTTTGACTTCATCTTTTCCAATTTGTATCCCCTTGATCTCCTTTTGATGTCTAATTGCTCTGGCTAGGACTTTAAGTAAAATGTTGAATAGGTAGGGAGAGATTTGACAGCCTTGTGTAGTCTGTGATTTTAGTGGGATTGCTTCCAGCTTCTCACCATTTACTTTGATGTTGGCTACTGGTTTGCTGTAGATTGTTTTTATCATGTTTAGGTATGGGCCTTGAATTCCTGATCTTTCCAAGAATTTTATCATGAATGGGTGTTGCATGTTGTCAAATGCTTTCTCAGCATCTAACGAGATAATCATGTGGTTTTTGTCTTTGAGTTTCTTTATATACTGGATTACGTTGACTGATTTCCGTATTTTGAACCATCCCTGCATCCCTGAGATGAAACCTAATCTGTCAGGTTGGATGATTGTTTTGATGTGTACTTGGATTCGGTTAGCAAGAACTTTATTGAGGATTTTTGCATTGATATTCATAAGGGAAATTGGTCTGAAGTTCTTTATCTTTGTTGGGTCTTTTTGTGGTTTAGGTATCAGCGTAATTGTGGCTTCATAGAATGAGTTGGGTAGAGTACCTTCTGTTTCTATTTTGTGGAATAGTTTGTGAAGAACTGGGATTAGATATTTTTTGAAGGCCTGATAGAACTCTGCACTAAACCCATCTGTTCCTGGGCTTTTTTTGGTTGGGAGGCTATTAATGACTGTTTCTATTTCTTTAAGGGATATAGGACTATTTAGATCATTAACCTGATCTTGATTTAATTTTAGTACCTGGTATCTGTCTAGAAACTTGTCCATTTCATCCAGGTTCTCCAGTTTTGTTGAGTATAGCCTTTTATAGAAGGATCTGATAGTGTTTTGGATTTCTTCAAGATCTGTTGTTATGTCTCCCTTTTCATTTCTGATTTTGTTAATTAGAATGCTTCTCTGTGCCCTTTAGTGAGTCTGGCTAGGGGTTTATGTTGTTGATTTTCTCAAAGAACCAGCTCCTCGATTGGTTGATTCTTTGAATAGTTCTTGTTTCCACTTGGTTGATTTTGCCCCTGAGTTTGATTATTTCCTGCTGTCTTCTACTCTTGTGTGAAGATGCTTCCTTTTGTTCTAGAGCTTTTAGGTTTTTTTGTCAAGCTGCTAATGTGTGCTCTCTGTAGTTTCTTTTTGAAAACACTCAGAGCTGTGAGTTTTCCTCTTAGAAATGTTTCATTATGTCCCATATGTTTGGGTATGTTGTCGTTTCATTTTCATTAAACTCCAAAAAGTCCTTAATTTCATTATTTATTCCTTCCTTGAACAAGGTATCATTGAGAAGGGTGTTGTTCAGTTTCCACGTGAATGTTTGCTTTCTATTATTTATTTTGTTATTGAAGTTCAGCCTTAGTCCATGGTGATCTGATAGGATGCATTGGACACTTTCAAAATTTTGTATATGTTGAGGCTTGTTTTGTGACCAATTATGTGGTCAATTTTGGAGAAGGTACCATGAGGTGCTGAGAAGAGGTATATCATTTTGTCTTAGGGTAAAATGTTCTGTATATATCTGTCAGATCCATTTGTTTCATAATTTCTGTTAGTTTCACTGTGTCCCTGTTTAGTTTCTGTTTCCATGATCTGTCCATTGGTGAAAGTGGTGTGTTGAAGTCTCCCACTATTATTGTGTGAGGTGCAATGTGTGCTTTGAGTTTTACTAAAGTTTCTTTAATGAATGTGGCTGCCCTTTTATTTGGAACATAGGTATTCAGAATTGATAGTTCATCTTGGAGGATTTTACCTTTGATGAGTGTGAAGTGCCCTTTCTTGTCTTTTTTGATGACTTTAGGTTTGATGTCGATTTTATTAGATATTAGAATGGCTACTCCAGGTTGTTTCTTCAGACCATTTGCTTGGAAAATTGTTCTCCAGCCTTTCATTCTGAGGTAATGTCTATCTTTTTCTCTGAGATGAGTTTCCTGTAAGCAGGAAAATGTTGGGTCCTGTTTGTGTAGCCAGTCTTTTAGTCTATGTCTTTTAATTAGGGAGTTGAGCCCATTGATATTATGAGGTATTAAGGAAAGGTAATTGTTGATTCCTGTTATTTTTGTTGTTAAAGTTAGCAGTTTGTTCTTGTGGCTGTCTTCTTTTAGGTTTGTTGTGGGATTACCTTCTTGCTTTTTCTAGGATGTGGTTTCCGTCCTTGTATTGGTTTTTTTTTTTTTTTTTTTTTCTGTTATTACCCTTTGAAGGGCTGGAATCGTGGAAAGATAATGTGTGAATTTGGTTTTGTAGTGGAATACTTTGGTTTCTCCATCTATCATAATTGAGAGTTTGGCTGGGTATAGTTGCCTGGGCTGGAATTTGTGTTCTCTTAGTGTCTGTATAACATCTGTCCAGGTTCTTCTGGCTTTCATAGTCTCTGGTGAAAAATATGGTGTAATTCTAATAGGCTTGCCTTTATATGTTACTTGACCTTTTTCCCTTACTGATTTTAGTATTCTATCTGCATTTACTGCATTTGTTGTTCTGATCATTATGTGATTGAATGAATTTCTTTTCTGTTCCAGTCTATTTGGAGTTCTGTAGGCTTCTTGTATGTTCATGGGCATCTCTTTCTTTAGGTTTGGGAAGTTATCTTCTATAATTTTGTTGAAGATATTTGCTGGTCCTTTGAGTTGAAAATCTTTCCTCTCATCTACTCCTATTATCCGTAGGTTTGGTCTTCTCATTGTGTCCTGGATTTCCTGGATGTTGACTTAGGATCTTTTTGCATTTTCCATTTTCTTTGATTGTTGTGCCGATGTTCTCTATGGAATCTTCTGCACCTGAGATTCTCTCTTCCATTTCTTGTATTCTGTTGCTGATGCTCACATCTATGGTTCCAGATTTCTTTGCTAGCATTGCCTCACTTTGGGTTTTCTTTATTGTGTCTACTTCCCTTTTTAGGTCTTGGATGGTTTTATTCAATTCCATCACATGTTTGGTTGTGTTTTCCTGCAATTCTTTAAGGGATTTTTGTGCTTCCTCTTTAATGTCTTCTACCTGTTTAGCAGTGTTCTCCTGTATTTCTTTAAGTGAGTTATTAACGTTCTTCTTGATGTCCTCTACCATCATCATGAGATATGCTTTTAAATCCGGGTCTAGGTTTTCGGGTGTGTTTGGGTGCCTTGGACTGGGTGAAGTGGGAATGCTAGGTTCTGATGATGGTAAGTGGTCTTTGTTTTTGTTAGCAAGATTCTCACGTTTACCTTTTGCCATCTTGTAATCTCTGGAGTTAGTTGTTATAGTTGTCTCTGTTTAGAGATTGTTCCTCTGGTGATTCTGTTACCCTCTATCAGCAGACCTGGGAGACTAGCTCTCTCCTCTGAGTTTCAGTGGTCATTGCACTCTCTGCAGGCAAGCTCTCCTCTTAAAGGAAGGTGCACAGATATCTGGCATTTGGACCTCTCTTCTGGCCGAAGATGAAGGTCCAAAACCGGACCTTTTCCAGAAGCTGTGTTTCTTTGGCCTGTCACAGAAGCTGTTAGCGTTTCTGTGTACACTCTCACTTGTGCAGACTACGTTTTGATGGAGTCCCAGAACCAAGATGGCTTCAGCCATTCCTGAGGCAAAAGCCTCTCGGGCTGTGTGGACATCTGTCCTCTGGCCAGGGAGGTAGTCAAATGTCTGGGCCCCGAAACGTGTGCTGCCTCAGAAGCTCTGTGTCTCCTGCCTGTCCCTGAAGCTGTCAGCTACTTTATGCAAACTCTCACCTGTGCAGACTACTTTTCTGCAGAGTCCTGGAACTAAGTTGGCTCCCGCTGATCTTGAGGCAAAAGGGTGGAATGTTTTATGGGGGATTTGTGTTCCCATCTACTGGGGGTCCTGACTACTGGAGGTAATCCCTTCAGGTTCCATATGCCCACTGTTTGGTATTTCAGTGAACAATATTGAATCCTGTGAGCCTCTCCACACCCATATCTCTGGGACTTTCTAGAGGTTTCCCTGACCCCTGAGAGCTTCATGTCTCTATTCATTCCCTTGGCTCTCTGAACCTCTCTCCTGTCTCCCTATCATACCTTATCCTTACCCCCTTGTTTCCTTGTTATTTTTGAATAATATCCACATATAAATGATTATAAAGATGGATGTCATTTGGGGTCTAGATAACCGTACTTAGGATACTACTTTCTGAACTCAAACATTTGCCTGCAAAAGTCATGATGTCTCTGTTTTTAATAGCTGAATAGTATTAAATTGTGTAAATGAACCACAATTTTTTTGTTCATTCTTCAGTTTAGGGACATCTGGGTTGCTTCCTTTTTTTTTTTTTTTTTTTTGGCTATTATGAATAAAGCTGATATGAACACAATGGAGCATATGTCTTTGGGTATGGTGGAACATCTTTTGGATATATGCCCAGGAACGGTATAGCAACATCTTGAGGTAGAATTATTTCCATTTTTTTGAGGCAATGACAGATTGATTTCCAGTGTGGTTGTACATGTTTGAGATCCCTGCAGCAATGGGCAAGTGTTACCCTTTCTCCACACCCACTTTCCATTCTGATTAGTATAAGGTGTAATTTTAGTATCATTTTTATTTCCATTTATCTAATGTTGAATATTTCTTTATGTGCCTCTTTGCTATTTGAGATGCTTCTGCTGAGAATTTTTTATTTAGCTGTGTACCCAATTTTTAATTGGGTTATTTATGTATTTATTTATTTGGATTCTAATGTCTTGAATTTTTAATATATATTGGACATTAGCCTTTTCTTGTATGTAGTGTTGGTGAAGATCTTTTGCAAATTTATAGGTTGCAATTTCGTCCTATTGACAATGTCCTCTGCTTTACAGAAGTTTTTCAGTTTCATGAGGTGCTATTTATTAATTTTTGCTCATATATTTAAATACTTAGGGAATGGAAGTATTTTAAATGAATAAGAGCTGTGGGCTTACTGGGATAGGTGTAGCCTTGGATGAAGTATATGCATGAGGATAGGTTTGGGGATTTCAAAAGCTCAAGCCAGGCCCAGTGTGCCCCTTGCTTCCTCCTGCCTATGGATCTGGATATATAGCTGTCAGCTTCCATGCCTATCTTTGTGCCATCATGTTCCCTACTGTGAGGATAGTTGACTAAACCTATGAACTGTAAAGAACCCTTAATGAAGTGTTTTCCTTCATAAGAGAAAGGATCCAGATACAGCAGTCTCTTGTGAGGCTATGCCAGGGCCTAGCAAACACAGAAGTGGATGCTCACAGTCAGCTATTGGATGGATCACAGGGCCCCCAATGGAGGACCTAGAGAAAGTACCCAAGGAGCTAAAGGGGTCTGTAACCCTATAGGTGGAGCAACAATATGAAATAACCAGTACCCCCGGAGCTCATGTCTCTAGCTGCATATGTATCAGAAGATGGCCTCATCGGCCATCATTGGAAAGAGAGGCCCATTATTCTTGCAAACTTCGTATGCCTCAGTACAGGGGAATGCCAGGGCCAAGAAGTGGGAGTGGGTGGCTAGGGGAGTGGTGGGAGGGTATGGGGGACTTTTGGGATAGCATTGGAAATATTAATGAAGAAAATACGTAATTAAAAAAATAATAAAAGAGTTGTCATGGCCAGGATGTCTCTTCTCATCAATAAAATACTTTCCAAGTTAATTCTACCAATGAAGCTAACATTTAAACTTATCTTTTTCTCTTGGTAAATATCTAAATAAATAAAGGTTAGAAGATTCCCAGACATGGCTATGATTTCTTTCAGAAACGTAAAGATACAGTGAGCTTTTGATCCTGTTGTGTCTTGTTTTTTGTTTGTTTGTTTGTTTTTGTTTTTGTTTTTTGTTTGCTTTTTGTTTTCAGTTTAAATGCATACTGATTCAGTGTGGAGTCTTGAAAGAGCTTCTGACTTCTCTGGCAGAAATAGGTTACATGTCTCAGTGCTTGTCAGTCATCTAATATCTCTCCTATTTATTAGAAAAAATAAGACTTGAAATGATTTCAACTCGATCTCACCTCACACTAACCAAAGTCTTTTTTAATCAAGTCGTAGAATAAGAGTAATTCAACTACCCTCTGTAGCAGAATAAGTGGAGCAGTCAGTGGGTAGTTCACAAGGATGTGGAGGTATTTTTCCTTCAGTACTTGTCTTCCTGTTTCTTGCTGATTTTTGGATCTGCATCTTGTATTAAACACGCGGACATTGTGAACAATATCTGATTTTTTAAAAATTTATTTTGTCATTCACTGGGTTCAGAGAAATGTTGCTGACTTTGGGACATATTATTTTCCTTTTTTATGGTACATCTTTCTGTATATAGACTAATCTCTTTAACAACTTTTCAAATACTGCTAATTTAATACCTGATAAAATGTAAAAATATTGAGCAGCAAAAATCCTCACCTATGAGTCTCACCCTGTGTAGTTAATTAATTACCTGTATTCTTCCTTTACTTCACAATTCACGCTGTTGAAATTAGCACATAAATCTGTTTCCTCTTCAGCCCAGAATCATACGTTTTTATCCACCCCTAAGCCACTGGCAGGCTCTATATACTCCACTTAGACAAAGAAACCATGACAACCAAAAAAAAAAAAAAAAAATGGAGACATTGTTTATAAACTCAATAGGTTTATAGATGGTTCCCTTACAAGACTTAAGATCCTTCACTTTCACCTGGCCCCAGTATCTCTCTGATGACATTCCTCCAGGAAACTTGACTCCATGTCATTTCATACAGGAAAGTTTCATCAGATTGAATTGTGAAGCTACTGTGACCTTCTGCCTTCTATATTGTTGCTGTGTATCCAATCTCCAGACTTCATATTTGCACACAGTTACTTCTTCCACTTTATCTTCTGATCCTTCCTCAATCCCAGGTCTCAAGTTCTTAGTGACTTTAAAACATTATTTCTCATTGTTCAGAGCATAAGACGATTGAATATAACCTGAAAATGTTCAATTGAAATAAATATTGGATGTTATTCTAATGCCTGTCCTGTACTTCATATGTGATGCTGGTGAATTTGGCTTGAGTTTCTGCTAATACAATTTAATCATTTAACTTGTTTAAATCTACTTTTGACACAGTACTGTAGAAACCTGAATATGTGATATATAATTTAACATTTTGTTTGAAATTATTTAATTTGGCATCAGCACCTTAATGAGAATAAAATTAAATCATGTAAGGATTAGCCCACCAAGCAAAATGCTTAATTAAGTATGAATTAATTCTCTGTAGAGGAAATCCTGTGAGGTAGATCTCCATTATGTTCTTGATGCAAGTAAGGAGGCACCTGTCTAGAGAAAAGAAACAATTGTAATGTGGTCACTTCTGGCTTTTTTGAATCACTACTATGTCTCCTTCATAGTCTAGTTAGATTATTGGTAAATCTGTGAAAGGATTATGAGAAAAATGAACTTTATACTGACAATGCCTACAAAAATAACTAGGAGAAGTATTGTTTTGATTGTTTCAACAAGGTAAGAATGGAAGAAGGGGCTGTAAAAATGGCTCTCCAAAAGACTGGGGTTCATTTCCCAGCACCCACATTGCAGCTCTATTGTCTATTCCTGTAGTTCCAGAGGACACAACAACTTCACAAAGATATACGGGAAGTTGAAACACCAATGCACCTGAAATAATAATAAATCCTCCTCCCAAAGACTGAAGTCTAGAAGAGGTTATGGCCTTTTTCAATATATGTAGAACTTCTCTGCAATATGCCAATATTTCAATTTGTATCAACAGCTATATATGTATGAAAATATTTTTGAGTACACATGGAGGGAAACCATGGCTCCAGCTGCATATGTAGCAGAGTATGGACTTGTTGGATTTCAATAGCAGAAGAGGTCCTTGGTCCTGAGAAGGCTCTATGCCCCAATGTAGGGAAATGCCAAGACATGGAATCAGGAGTAGGTGGGTTGGTGAGCAGGGGAAGAGAGTATGAGATAGGTGGTTTTCTGAGGGGAAAGCAGGAGAGGGGATAACATTTGAAATATAAATAAAAATATCTAATAAAAAAGATTTTGTGAAACTATGAGAAAATACAAATTAATTGATACCATAAAATGTTAATAGAAACAAACTTCTTATGTCACCAGAATTCTCTTAAATGCTGCTATAATATGATGCATTTTTACCCTTCCTGGGCATTTGCCCAAAGGACCCCAAGGCAACACATCATAATATACTTGAACCCTGGTCTTTATTGCAGCACCATTTCCAACAGCTTTGATGCTTAGCCAAAAATGAACAGATGAAAAAGACATGGTTTACAAATACAGTAGAATTTTTTTAGTCACAAAGAATGAAATTATGTTGTTTGTAGGAAAATGGATACAAATAGAGATAAACATATTATGTAAATTAAGTCAGTTTCAGAAAGATAAATGTTGAATGATTTTCCTCATATGTGGGTACTAAAGTTTATAGTCACCTAAAATAATGCATGTGCACACATACAGCAAAAACAAAAAGAGAATTGAAATTGTCTAGGAGAACAAAGAGAATACTTTTTGAGAGGAAACCAAAAAAGAAGGTATAGGGGAGGTTGTAAAGGAAGGTTGTGTTTAAAACACAATATACTCAAGTAAGGAAAGCATTTTTATAGGAAAGAGTAATAATTATAGTTTACCAGTATAATTAAATAAAATATATATCTTTATTTTTCTTCATTGTTAACTTTTAGTCTACCCTAGTTTGCCTTCCAGTGAGAGACTTAAGTGCTCAGAAAATGGAACCTAGCATGACTGCACTCTGGACAACCCAACAAGCAGCTGAATCAGATGCATATATTTGCACCCAAGCAATAGACAGACGAAGAGAACCCCTGTTATTAAATTATGAAAGGTTGAAAGAAGCTAAGGAGAAGGGTGACCCTGTAGGAGGACTAGCAGTCTCATTTAATCTGGACCCACACGATCTCTCACAAACTAGACCATCAAGTAGGCATCATATGCCAGCTGATATGAGGCACCCAACACAGATACAGTGTAGGACTGCCTTGTCTGTGTTCATTCAGAGATGATGCACCTAACCATCAAGAGACTGGTGATCCCAGGGAGTTTAGATGTCAAGTGGGGTGAGGAGTAGGGACATCTATGTGGAGACAGAAGGGTGGGGAGGAGGTATGGGATATGTAACTGTCAGAGGATGGATGAGGTTGGGGGAATAAAATATAGAGTGTAAAATATATACATATTTAAAATATATATATATATTTAAAGTGCAGGGCAATCAGAATGCCTGGCTCCAAGTATAGGAGTCATTTTCCTCCATTTTCAGATGAGTCACATAGAACAAACTACATCTTGCATGGAAATCGTGGAAATAGATTGCCAGCCAGTAATGCTTCCTTTTAAATTCTATAATAGAAGGCTAAACAAAATACACACAAAGTCATTATAGCGACAAAGTATGGATCAGAGACTGAAGGAATGACCATCCATAAACTGCACCACAAGGGGATCCATCCCATATACAACCACCAAACACAGACACTACTGTGGATGCCAATAAGAGCTTGCTCACAGGAGCCTGATATAGCTGTCTCCTGAAAGGCTCTGCCAGTGCCTGACAAATATAGAAGTGCATGCTTACAGACATCCATTGGATGGAGCACAGGGTCCCAATGAAGGACTCTAGAGAAAGTACCTAAGGAGCTGAAGGGGTTTGCACCCCATAGGAGGAACAACATGAACTAACCATTACCCCCAGAGCTCCCTGGGACTAAACCACCAACCAAAGAAAACACATGGTGGGATTCATGGCTCTAGTTGCATATGTAGAAGAAGATGGTCTAGTCGGTCAACAGTGGGAGGAGAGACCCTTGATCCTGTGAAGATTCTATGCCCCAGTATAGGGGAATGACAGGGCCAGAAAGTGGGAATGGGTGGGTTGGTGAGCAGGTGGAGGGGTGGATATAGGGATTTTAGGAGGGGAAACCAGGAAAGGGGATAACATTTGAAATATAAATAAAGAAAATATCTCATAAAAAAGAATAAGAAAAAAAAAAGGAATTATAGGAAAACACAACCAATCATTTGAAGGAATTATACAAAACCACCCAGGATCAAAAAATGGGAATAGAAACAATAAAGAAGTCACAAAGGGAGACAACTCTGGAGAGAAAAATCCTAGGGAACAGATCAAGTGTCATAGATACAAACATCACCAACCGAATATAAGATATAGGAGAGTGAATCTCAGTTGCAGAAGATACCATAGAAACTATTGACACAACAGTCAAAGAAAATGCAAAATGCAAGAAGCTCCTACCAAAACATCCAGAAAATCCAGGACGCATAGAGAAGATGAAACCTAAGGATAATATTGAACTGTTGGGAACAAAATAAAGGGAAAGCATGGGGGGTCGGGGGGCAACAGAAGTGGGGGGAAGGGAAAGCT
Organism: Mus caroli; assembly: GCF_978045245.1. Classification (NCBI taxonomy): domain Eukaryota; kingdom Metazoa; phylum Chordata; class Mammalia; order Rodentia; family Muridae; genus Mus; species Mus caroli. Next base: position 112,050,114 of record NW_028227256.1, on the reverse strand, counting down.
GCCTAATGTCCAGCCAGACCTCCTGTGCTCTGGGCAGGCTGATACAGGTAAAGCTGCCAGATGCTTTTCCACAGGGCCCCAGGTGAGCATGCCTGACCCACACAGCAGGGGGGGGGTGGAGGGGGCAGCCCCAACCAGAGACTCACCCCCCCAGCTACCTTGCTAGCACCCAGTTGCAGGAGACACTGATCAGCATATCAGAAATTGAAAGAGCAGAGACTGTCTATGGTTTAAGATCTTTATTATAAAAATGCAGGGGAAAGAGAGAAGGTAGGAGAGAGAGAGAGAGAGAGAAAGACAGAGACAGAGACAGAGAGACAGAGAGAGAGACAGAGAGAGACAGAGACAGAGAGAGAGACAGAGAGAGAGAAAGAGAGAGAGAGACAGAGAGAGAGAGAGAGAGGGGAGAAGACAAAGAGAAAGGGAAGAGGAGAGAGAAGTGAGAGAACAAAGGAGTGAGAGTAAGAGCATGAAGTGGGGGATGAGCACCCCTTTTTATGGTCTTCACTGTTGCTAGGTAACTGGAGAGGAGTTTAGCCCGAAAGGTTAGAAGCTTGGGCCATTGCTTCTCTTGTGGAGGGTGTGGGAGATGGTACCTTAGGCAGGGGCCGGAGTTCCAGGAGCATGATGGAATGCCTACCATGTCATGTAGGTAAATTATGACCATTGGGGTTCAGACCTCAGCTCGCCTGGAGACCAGCCTGCAATCCCCACATTAAACAGAGTGAAGCTTCCCAACTTAAAGGGCCAGAAAATATCTTCAACAAAATTATAGAAGAAAACTTCCCTAATGTAAAGAAAATGATGCCCATAAACATACAAGAAGCCTACAGAACTCCAAATAGACTGGAACCAGAAAAGATATTCATCCCAGCACATAATAGTTAAAAGACCAAATGCACAAAACAAAGAAAAAATATTAAAAGCAGTAAGGGAAAAAGGTCAAGTAACATATAAAGGCAGACCTATCAGAATTACACCACACTTCTCACCAGTAGTCTATAAAAGCCAGAAGATCCTGGGAAGATATCATACAGACCCTGAAAGGACACAAATGCCAGCCAGGCTACTATACTGATTTTTCTAAACTATTCATGCAAATCAGCCTCAAATGATATAGCCCAAATGATAGATCACACAGAGACTGGATAATAGTGAGATTGAACATGCAATGTTACAGCTAGTTTTCTTTTTATGTGATAATTTTTCTAATTTCCTTTCAGGCTACAAAACAGGAATTTGTTTCCCCAATTCAGTATAAAGCAATTATCAGATTATTTTTTAAGTCCTTTAAGTTGGGTTAGATAGTTTTGGTCATTTTATGAGTTACAGATATACTGTTGATTTAGAGGGTAATTATCGACTTTTGTCAGGAAGAAAACAATAACATTTAAATAAATGAGGGGGGTTTTCTCTGTTGTTTAATAATGGAAAAAATAGTAGAAAATAAAATAATAATAATAAAAATGAAAGAAAATCATAAAAATATCTAATAGACAAACATTTTTCTTTAACATAGATTAAAATATATTGATAGAAATTTAAAGTTGTTTTGTTTAACTGCTGTTTAATGATTGAAATTTAAGGTTGCTATGATTAACTATTTTAGTGATAGACATGTATGGTTGTTTTGTTTGATCATTTTTTTTCTTGACAGAAATTAAAGATTTTTTTGTTTGATAATTGTTTGATTGCATATAAGTAACTTATTTAAAATATGATTTAAAGTTCTAGTATTATGGCTTCTATACTTATTTCTATTGTGTGTAGACTATTAGAAAAAAGACTTTGTTTTTAAATAGAAAAGGGTATATGAAGTGGAAATTCTGGTTTCTTTCACAACTCAATGGAATAAGATGAGTTTTTCTAGAACATGTCTTAGGGGAGGACTTGTAATATTATGCTGAAAACAGCCACTTGAAAGGGCATGTGGTGTTTAAAAAGAACCACACAAACAATGGGACTATGTTCTGCATTGTTATATTATGCAGACATTTGCTTCTTCACTGATCTTTGCTGCTCTTCACTGGTGTTCACTTTATAGAGAGAAACACACCAAAGACCTTCTCATGGTTTTCCTGCTAATTCTGGCTACTTTGGCTGACCCACAGTCATTTGGCAGAGCCTTGCTATTTCTGTTAAATTGAGTCACAGGTAATAATTTGAGTATGGTGTTTGCTATTGGTTTGAACAGCTGGTAACTAAAATGAGGAATAGAATTGCTCAAAAGTACATCTGCTAAATAGGTCTACCAACCTCTTTTATTTTAATCATTTTTTTTCTCCTCTATCTCTAGTACTTGGCCTAGAAGGGAGATTGAAACATATAAGAATCCTAAATAATGAAGTTTTGGAAAATTCTAAGCCTACAGATCAACAACCTAAGGAGACCCACTAAAAATGAAGATATTAAAGTAATAAGAAAAATCCTTCTGACTAAAATCTCTCTGGCACAAATGTATTCACACCAGAATACTACAGAACTCTGGAAAAGGATTTAAGGCTAATGTTTTTTAAAAACATTAAAAAATAAAATAAATATGAGTGCTTAAAAATTCCTCTACATCTCGTGTCTCTAGCTGCATATGTATCAGAAGAGGGCCTAGTCGGCCATCAGTGGAAAGAGAGACCCATTGGTCTTGCAAACTTTATATGTCTCAGTACAGGGGAATGCCAGGGCCAAGAAGTGAGAGTGGGTGGGTAGGGAAGTGGAGGGGGGAGTATGGGGGACTTTTGGGATAGCATTGGAAATGTAAATGTGGAAAATACCTAATAAAAATAATAATAAAAAATTCCTCTATATAGCCAGTACTATTCTAACACAAATACAAAACAAAACAACAACAACATCAAAAATAAACAGGTAAAGATGAAAGCAGTAAAATACAGATATATGCCAATGTTCTAGGTGAATATCAACTCAAAAATCTTCAAAATTATACTTGCAGAAAAAATATGTCAGGTTCACATACTCAAATAGAATAAATCATGTATAAAACAAAACAGTCACCATGGGGATTTAAGTTGGTTGTATTTATTTATTTATTTATGTAAAAATGCACAGATAGTTTAATATATATTCAATCGTCTCAATCATTTTGACTGAAACACAAAATCAAAAGATAACCACAACTGAATTTTTAAAAAAATGCCTTCAACATAATTCAGAATGATTTCATGTAAAACATCCATGTTAAACTTGAGAGTACATATACAAAAATGGATGTATATGACAAAATCATGAAAAAATTAACCCAAATGGGAAAAAAATTATGCTATTCTATTTAAATCAGGAGGAAGAGTAGGTTGTCTACAATCTGAAATGAATAGGACCCCATAGACAGTTCTAGACAAGCACTGAGCATATATATAAGGAAAGTTAAAAAGGAACCACAGTGGAAAGAATTTAGAGGAGAATAACAAGATAGTCACTATGATGGTTTATATATGTTTAGTCCTGGAGTGGCACTATTAGGAGGTATGTCCTTGTTGGAGTAGTTGTGTCATGTAGGTGTGGGCTTAAGACCCTTGCCCTAGATGTCTGGAAGTCAGTATTATGCTAGGAGCCTTCAGATGAAGATGTAGATCTCTCAGCTCCTTCTGGACCTTGCCTGCCTAGGTGCTGCCATGTTCCTGCTTTAATGATATTTGACTGAGCCTCTGAACCAGTAAGCCAAGCCCAATTAAATGTTGTCCTTTATAAGGTTATGGTGTCTGTTCACATCAGTAAAACCTTAACTAATACAGAATTTGGTACCCAGGAGTGTGGTATTGCTATGACTTGCCTGACTATTGTTTTGCCTGGAAGAATGTATATTTGGGGACTTTGGATTTGGAAAGCAGTGGAATGTGTTAAATTGAGCTTAATGGGTCATCCTAGTAGGAATATGAAAGACTTTGTTGGTGGGAGTAATTTGAACTCTTGTGACCTGGCCTGAGACATTTCAGAGGAGAATAATTTCAGAATGTGGCATAAAGATTGCTTTTGTAGTATTTTGATGAAGAATGTGGCTGCTTTTTGCCCTTGTCTGAAGAGTCTACCAGAGGTTAGGATAAACAAAAAAAATATTAAATGTATTGACAAAGGAAATCTCAAAAAAAAAAAAACAACCAACAGAGACTTCATTCTCTGGTTATGTCTCATGAAGAGCAAATTTAACAAGCATAGCAAGCTCAGAAAGGAAAAAATATAAAATATATGGTTCATGCATTAAAGGGACACCAGGAAGTGAAAGGAAGCTGAATCCGGTGTTCTAGGAGATAAGAGATTAGGGGAATAATGACCGTGTGGCAAAATTCCACCCAGATAAATTCAGATTCAGGCATGGTAGTATAAGCCTTTAATCTTGGAAAGCAAACACAAGATCTCTTAGTTAAGGTTCAGTCTAGAAAAGAGCAAGTTCTAGGTAAAGAAAAGGTTAAATTCAGATTTGGTGGCCCACACCTTTAATCTCGGTGCTTAGGAGACAGGCATTTTAGATCTCTGAGTTCAGTCAGTCTACAGAGCAAGTTCCAGAACAGCCAAGTTTAGGTAGTGAAGGAGTTGGAAAGCAGAAACCTGGCGATAAAGTAATACATCAAGGGGTCATATTCCAGCTCCTGCAAGCAGCATAATTCATCAGCTTTGGCCATGTGATTCTGGCTTAGAGTGAAAAATGGAAGTGACTACTGGAACAATCGATTCTGGTTAGCTGAGGCTAAGAAATTAGATTAAGAATAAATGTGATTAAGAGTAGACCAGCATTACTGAGATGAAATTTTCTGGAAAGTGTTTTCTGAGAGCACAAAGAAGCTGTGTTCCAGAGATAGCCAAGGTTGTACCCTATGGTGCAGCTGTACTTGGTAATATGTATGAGTCACCCAGGTGGTACTTGTTTTGAAGGCATAAAGTGGTCATAAAGAGCAGCAGAGTCTTGGGACTGTGAAAGGCCATGGAAGACCATTGGTAAAGGTATAGCCTCAGTTGCAGTTGATGGCCCAGGATTGAGGGGGTCTTGTTAAGGAGTTAAGGGGAGACAGAGAACCAGGAAGAGAGCCTATTAGAGGCTGTTGGTGAAGCCTAGTTGCAGCAGAAGGTCCCAGAGTATTGGGGATGCTAGTATGATTGGAGGACCACCAAGAACAGCAGCAGCCGTGGAGTGGATAAGCCTGAGCTTAGAGTGCTACAGAAAGAAGTGAGGCCAGCCCTTTAATAGAGCCAAGGAGATTCTGTGTGGATCTCAGACATTGAAACAAGAAGCTATAACATTGAGGTTACCTTGGAGATCCCAATATGTTTGAGACACCAGAGCTGTGGGCTATCTTCTGAAGGAAGATAGTACCAGGGTGTGGTACCAGCAAAAGAGAAAGGAGTTTGTTGGAGTCAACAAATATGAAAAGGAGACTGCTTTAACATCAGATATGGAGATGCAGAGTTTGGAGTTTGCCCAGCTGGTTTCCTGTCTTGCCTTGGGATTACAGTTAAGTGATTGAATAAATCTCAGAAGAGACTTTGAATATTTGACTTTTAACATATTTGAGACTGCTATAGACTATGGGGACTTTGGAAGTTGGACTAATAGTATTCTGCATTATGCTATGTGTAGGTATGGCCCTTGTAGACTCATATGTCTGGACAAGCCTATAGGGTCCAGGGAGTGGAATGTGGTTTGTATAAGTTTGGCCGAGGGAGTGGCACTATTATGAGGTGTGGCCATGTTGGAGTAGGTGTGTCAGTGTGGTTGTGGGCTTAAGACCTTCACCCTAGTTGCCTGGAAGTCAGTATTATGCTAGCAGTCTTCAGATGAAGATGTAGATCTCTCAGCTCTTTCTGAACCATGCCTGCCTGGATGCTGCCATGTTGGCACTTTGATGATAACTGACCAACCTCTGAACCTGTAAACCAACCCCAATTAAATGTTGTCCTTTATAAGACTTGCCTTGGTCATAGTGTCTGTTTACAGCAGTAAAACCCTCACTAAGACAGTCAGTAAATGGAAGGAAAAATAGCAAAAGCAGAACTGAGTTTTTTTGAGGGGATTGGTGACGGTGATCATTAATGAGAGAAAAGGAGTTTAAAGGGATACATAGCAATAGAGATGGCTGAAAGGTACAAAAGGAACTGTACTGTCTCATATTTACATAAAATTTATATATAATACATATTCAAATAGAGTATTAAGCTTAAATTAAGTTATGCAAATTGAAGTGATATTATTTTCCCCAGGACTATCAGCAAATCTCCCAGTTTGCCTCTTAAAGTAATATAGGTCATTGCTATTGTTTTGGGTTGCCTCCCAGAGGTTGAATGCAATCCATATTCTCTGAAGATACCACACACTTTAGGCAGAGGACTATGGAAAATTAAGGAGGATCTACTAGAGATGCCTGCCTGATTCTGTCAAGCTTTAGCTCACAAAGGAGTTATATAAGCTGGCACAGTAGTTAAGCAATCAATATTACTATTCAGATATGAGGAATATGAACCAAAACAATGACCAGCATTCCAAGATATTGCCAAAGGTACAGTCATGACATTTGTAACCTGGCAGTAACCAGCAACTTTCTTAATGTATGTAACCTCTCAACAAGAAGGTGACTGTGTGCTGGAAACACAGCCAACTACCAATAGCTACTAAGATCATTGACCTTACAGGATGATCTACTATTGCCACTCTAATAAACAAATATGTGTATATTAAAAAGTTATCTTCATACCCACAGAAAAATATAGCTCTATGACCACCCATTCAAAAAGGTACTATTTGTAGGAAAAATAGAGAATTACTGAAATCCGTAATTATTTAAAATTCAGAGAACAACTGACTCTGACTGCCCAGCCCCAGCTGCTAGAACAACATCCCCCTATATATAAGCTTTGGACTTTTCTCATTAGAGGGCATAAAAATTGTAAGAACAAAAGGACAAAAATTCTGCAATGAGATTGTGTCTTTTAGAAATAATATGTATACTGTACACTCTACAAAGGAAATCTCAACAATATTGATATCTAAATGAGAACTCAATACCAGTAGGCATGTTAATATAGAACCTGAAAATCTCATGTGGCTCCATTCCTAGACAAATAACTTCAGACATTTAAGGACTTCTGGGAGAGGGAAAGAGTTAAGCCTACTCTTTAGTTATTAAGTATCAAGTACACAATTTCAAAAGATATACATACAAGCAACACTAACTAGACTCAGTAGTTTGTATTTATGTTCTCATGTGTAAGTATGAATGTGTTTGAGGTGGAGAGAGAAAGAGAAATAATGAAAGTTATATAGGGAGAACTATATCTAAAAAAAAAAAAAAAAAAAGAGGCCATGAAGTAATGTGGAAATGAATGAAATGACCTGAGAGTGAAAAGGAAAAATTATATAATGGTTAAAAAGAAAAAGAAAAAAGAAAAAATGAAAAAGAAAAGAAAAAAGGAGGAGCTATTACATAGAAAATTTCTCCAAAATGACTCCCTAGTTCAGCTGTTTATGGACCTTTGGGGCCAAGCCTATTTTTGAACATACTGAATTTTCATGTGATTATTGCCTTGATCATGTAAGTAAGAAATATTTGGAATCTACAACAGGAAAGCACTCATGATTGAATCTTCTAAATTTCTAAGTCTTGCATTCAACAACTAAGTATGGCATTGCCAAATAACTCCTTATGTCTTTAAGATGACTAATGTGTTTTAAATGCAAACTGCCCCATAGTCTCATGTATTTAAACACCTGGTCTCCAGATGTTGTTATTGTTACAAGATGTTGTGTCTCCTCTGGGAAATGGGGTATAGCTAGAAGAAGTGGTTTTATAGCTTTTAAAGTTATAGTATAAATTTTATAACCCAGGCCCAATTTTTAATTGTTACTTACATCTTGAATGCAGATGGCAAATGGTCTCAGGATTGAAGAGAGTGAAACTACCTCTTTTTGTATTTGAATATAAAATAACCCCCATAGGCTCATAATTAATTTAATATTATTCCATTTTCCAACACTTGCTATCATTTCCTTTGATGTTAGTATATTTTACAGAAAATAATCACCAATGGTTTTATGAGGTATGCTTCCCTTATGTCTGGTATGCCAGTACCATTCAATTTCATTACTACGGTTCTAACATATGTTGAGGTTCAGTTATCGATGCTTCACAAATTGATTTAATTTCACAGAATGGAATTTGTAGGTTACTTCTTGTACTTCTTTTACATTAATTCATCACTATATGTGTTGAGGTCATGCCATCATTAAGTGTCTTTTTCAAGTACCTTGGTCAGGTCATTAAAATTTCACTATAAAAGTGTTTGACCTATTGATTTCATTTCTCTCTAGTTTGTTTTGTTTTGTTTTTGTTGTTTGTATGCTTTTATGCAATTGTGACATAGAATTCTTGTTAATTTTTTCTCAGGGAGGTTTTATAGTGTATAAAAACTTTTTGCTGTTCAAATATTCATTGTATTTTATATGTATTTGATGTGTCTGTGCATGTTTGTGTAGACACATGGGAGTTATACCTACACAGGACAGAAGAGAATGTTGGATCCTTGGAAATGTTTGTGAATTTTTGTGTGTTGATAGTATCCTGGAAAGTATTCATCAGGTCTGACTATTTTCTTCTTGAATTAGATTTTTAATTAATGAAATCCGGGACGTGGTCTCACTACCCACCTCAAAGCATTACTTTCCCAAATGAAATACACACATACAGTTTTTATATTTTGATAAGCCTTAAGTAGCACAATAGCTGGGCAACTGTCTAACCTCCATGTTGTCAACTCACCCCATCCCCCATAATTGATAATCTTGAGTTAACATTTACTAAATTCTATATTCTATCTCAGCTGCCCCAAATGCAGTTTGGCAGTCCTTTCTAGCTGTATTTTCCCATCTCCTTCACATGGTGGCTATGCATGTCTGTCCTGCACTCTTCTCAGGAAGGGCATCTCTCCTCTCTATGTTCTCTCTGTATGGTTGTCTCCTTCTCCTTCCTCTGTGTCCCCAATCTAAGAAAATTAAAGTCCCTCCTCTGTCTACCTTGTCTAGCCATTTTGCTGGCATCTTTATTTACCAATAAATAACTGAGGGCAGGTTCCCAGAAGGCATGTGCAGATATACTTTGGGGACCCAAATTAATATTAGAATACAATCAGCATTAGGCCAAACCCACTATATTTCTAATAGAATATGTAATCTTTTTATTATAGAATCTTATCATTAACAGTGATTAGTAATTTGTTCCTTTTCCTACTCCAATACATGTTATTGCTTTCTCTTTCATTATTGTACTGAAAATTTATTCTTCTTGTATTTCTGTGTTGTGAGTTATGAATGTGATGATTGATATATTCTTGACATTTAATTTGGAGATTTTCTTAGATATGGTTCAACCAACAATTGATTTTCAAAAGAAGAGAAAACAATTTCTTCAAATAGAAACAATACCAAGACAAACATGATAAACATACTAAAAAATTATAAAATCAGTTACTGTATCACTTAGAAACAATGTGTCAAAAATGATGGATGTGCTATGAGTTTAAAGTTGTTTAAAACTGATACTAGAGACATGGCTCATCAGTTAAAAGTACATAACACTCTAGTAGAGGTTCTGCATTTTGTTCCCAGTACTTCTGTCAGTTAGCTTGTACCCAATCATAATTCCCTCTCCATGAGTTCTGATGAGTCCTGAGGAAACATTCTATTGTTTCAATAATGATCATGTTATCATTCAATATTCTTAATGCTGTTTATATCCATGATTTGTGCTTCTATTACCTCTGGCAAAATAACGATTTTGCAGTGGGTACTGGTCACTATAGGGATGTATAACTATTCAAAATACTTTAAGAGGGTGACTTTCAGTACTCAGATGTGGAAGATTAGGCTGTATTAGCTTTCTCTCATCTGAGTGTAAGGGAACATGGCATAAACAGGGACAAATAGCATTTTACAGCTGGAGAATGTGGAGGAGAGCGATGAAATAAATTCTTCTGGAAATAAGATATATGTTCCACACCCTAGCTCACTTAGGTTGTGATTGCCTGCCATTATCAAGCCAGTCAAAAGTCTAACATGAATGGGATCTCACTGCCCCACTTATAAAGAGAAGCTATTAGCAGTTTGTGGCTGTTGAGGGAGAGAGATTCACATTACTTTGGGAATGTAACTACTGGATGGTTTTCGATGTGCCAGTGTATGGCTGCATACCAACTTAAGAATGATCAGCAAGAAATTAACTCAGTGGTAAATGCATTAACAATCATAACTATTTTTCTATCTGGGGTCTTTCTGAGGCTGGTCTGAGCAGGAGAGGGGCCAGCAGCAAAAGCAACAGAGCTTCTTGGACAGGGTCCCTTCAGGCCTTCATTCTCAACCAGGAGGCAGAGCAGAGCCCCAGACCTCTGTGTACCTTCCCTGCCAGAAAAGAGTTGTCCTCCAGGGAGAACTCTGATTCGAGGACTCAGGTGAGATCTCCATTTTCTATCGGGGGGTCTCTCTGAGACTGGTCTGCACAGGAGAGATTCATGTTGCAGAAAAAACAGACCTTCTTAGACAGGGTCCCTTCTGGCATTCATCCTCAGCCAGGAGGCAGAGATTAACCTCAGATCTCTGTCCACCTTCACAAGTAGACAAGAGCTTGCCTACAGGGAGTGCTCTGACCCCAGGAATCAGGAGAGAGCTGGTCTCTTAGGACTGTTGACAGAGACTAACAGACTAATAGGAGGAATAAGCTCCATCCATATATATATATATATATATATATATATATATATATATATCACCAGAGAATGCCAGGTGATGAAAGGCAAATGTAAGAATCTTACTAACAGAAACCAAGACTGTTCAGCATCATAAGAACCAAGTACTCCCACCACAGTGAGTCCTGGATACCTCAACACACCCAAAAAGCAAGATTCGAATTTAATTCATATCTCATGATGCTGGTAGAGGATTTTAAGAAGGACATTAATAACTCACTTAAAGAAATACAGGAGAACATAGCTAAACAGTTAGAACTCCTTAAAGTGGAAAAAGAAAAATCCTTTAAAGAATTTTGGGAAAACACAACCAAACAGGTGATGGAATTGAACAAAACCATCTAAGATCTAAAAATGGAAGTAGAAACAATAAAGAAAACCCAAAGGGAGACAACTCTGGAGATAGAAATCTGAAGAAAGTAACCAGGAACCATAGATGTGAGCATCACCAACAGAATACAAGTGATGGAAGAGAGAATATCAGGTACAGAAGATTCCCTAGAAAACATGGACACAATAATCAAAGAAAATGAAGAATGCATAAAGATCATAACTCAAAAAATCCAGGAAATCCAGGACAAAATGAGAAGACCAAACCTAAGGATAATCTTTGTAGATGAGAATGAAGATTTTCAACTTAGAGGGCCAGGAAATATCTTTAACAAAATTATCAAAGAAAACTTCCCTTATCTAAAGAAAGAGATGCCCATGAACATACTAGAAGCCTATAGATCTCCAAATAGATTGGACCAGAAAGAAATTCCTCCTGACACATAATAATCAGAACAAAAAATTCACTAAATAAAGGTAGAATATTAAAATCCATAAGGGAAAAAGGTCAAGTACAATATAAAGGCAGACCTATTAGAATTATACCAGACTTCTCACCAGAAACTATGAAAGCCAAAAGATTCTGGACAGATTTTATACAGACGCTAAGAGAACACAAATGCCAGCCCAGGGTACTATACCCAGAAAAACTCTCAATTACTATAGATGGAGAAACCAAAGTATTCCATGACAAAACCAAATTCACACAATATATTTCCACAAATTCAGCTCTTCAAAGGATAATAAAGGGAAAACTCCAACACAAAGAGGGAAACTATGCTTTAGAAAAAGCATGAAATTAATCTTTCAACAAACCTAAAAGAAAATAACCACATGAACAGAATTCCAACTCTAACAACAAAAAGAACTTGCAGCAATAATTTCTTTTCCTTAATATCTCTTAGTTCAATAGACTCAATTCCCCAATAAAAAGACATAGACTAACAGACTGGCTACATAAACAGGACCCAACATTTTGCTGCATACAGAAAATCCACCTCAGGAACGGAGACAGAAACTACCTCATAGTAAAAGGCTGTAAAACAATCTTCCAAGCAAATGGTCCCAAGAAACAAGATGGAGTAGTGATTCTAATATCAAATAAAATCTCAATTCTGACCATCTATGCTCCAAGTGCAAGGGCATCCACATTCATTAAAGAAACTTCAGTAAAGCTCAAAACACACACTGCAACTCACACAATAATAGTGGGAGACTTCAACACAGCACTTTCATCAATGGACAAATCATGAAACAGAAACTAAACAGGGACACAGTGAAACTAACAGAAGTTATGAAACAAATGGATTGATCAGATATCTACAGAACATTTTATCCTAAACTAAATAGAGACACATTGAAATAACAAAACTTATGAAAGAAATGAATGGATTTAATATATATCTATCTCAAAACAAAAGAATATATCTTCTTCTCAGCACCTTCTGGTACCTTCACAAAAGTTGACCATTTAATCAGTCCCAAAACAGGCCTCAACAGATACAAAAATATTGAAATTATCCCATGCATCCTATCAGATCACCACATACTAAGGCTGATCTTCAATAACAACATACACAATAGAAAGCCCACATACACATGAAAGCTGAACAACACTCTACTCAATGATAACTTGGTCAAGGAAGATATAAAGAAAGAAATTAAAGACTGCTTAGAGTTTAATGAAAATGAAGCCACAACATGCCCTAACTTATGGGACACAATGAAAAGAGTCCTAAGAGAAAAACTCATAGCTCGGAGTGCCTCCAAAAAGAAACTGAAGAGAACATACAGGAGGAGTGTGACAGCAGACATGAAAGCTTTCACCCAAGAAAGCAAATTCACCCCAAAGGAGTAGATGGCAGGAAATAATCAAACTCAGGGCTGAAAGCAACCAAGTGGAAAGAAAAAGAACTATGCAAAGAATCAACCAAACCAGGAGCTGGTTCTTTGAGAAAATCAGCAAGATACATAAACCCTTAGCCAGAATAAATATAGGACATGGGGATAATACCTAATTAACAAAATCAGAAATGAAAAGGAAGACGTAACAATACAATCAGAGGAAATCCAAAATACTATCAGATCTTACTACAAATGCCTATACTCAACAAAACTGGAAAACCTGGATGAATTGGACAATTTTCTAGATAGATACCAGGTAACAAAGTTAACGAGGATCAGATTTACAATCTAAACAGTACCCATCTGCCCTAAAGAAATAGAAGCAGTCATTAATAGTCTCCTAATCAAAAAAGCCCAGGGTTTAGTGCAGAGAAGACCTAATTCCAATTCTCTTCAAACTATTCCACAAAATAGAAACAGAAGGTACTATACCCAATTCATACTATGAAGCCAAAATTACAATAAATCACACAAAGACCAAACAAAGAGGTAAACTCTATCCACCCTGCCCTGCCAGAGACATATCTTTCTATCCCACAACTCTGCATGAGGCAGAGTCGGTGCCCCAGACTGACTCCCACAACCAGAGACAGCTTGATTCCCAGGAGTTCCATCACAACCAGGCTCACAAGCTCACAGGATGGACAAGATCCATTCAGAGACAGCAAGAGCAGTTAACACCTGAGATAACCAGATGGTGAGAGACAATCATATGAACATAAGCAACAGAAACCAATGCCATTTGGCACCAAACAAAGAAAGAAAACTTCAGATCAGTTTACCTTAGCAATATTGATATAAAAATACACAATATAATTCTCAAAAACCGAAGCCAAGAACACATCAAAATGATCATCCACAATGATCAAGACAGCTTCAAACCAGTGATGCAGGTATGGTTTAATATATGGAAAACCACCAACATAATCCACTATATAAACAAACTCAAGGACAAAAAACACATGATCATATCATGAGATGCTGAGAAATTGACAAAATCTAACACCTATTCATGATAAAAGACTTGGAAAGATCAGGAATTTAAGGCCCATAGCTAAACATAATAAAAGTGACATACAGCAAACCAGTAGCCAATATCAAACTAAATGGAAAGAAACTTGAAGTAATCCCGCTAAAATCAGGGACTAGACGCGGCTGCCCACGTTCTCCCTATCTATAAAGTATTTGAAGTTCTAGTCAGAGCAATTAGAAAATGAAAGGGGATCAAGGGGATACAAATTGGAAAGGAAGAAGTCAAAATATCACTATTTGCAGATGATATGATAGTGTATATAAGTGTCCCTAACAACTCCTACAAAGAACTCCAAAACCTTATAAGCAACTTCAGTGAAGTATCTGGATATAAAATTAACTCAAACAAATCAGGAGCCTTTCTCTACACAAAGGATGAAAAGGCTGAGAAAGAAATTAGTGAAGCAACACCCTTCACAATAGTCACAAATAATATAAAATACCTTGGTGTGACTATCAGGAAGTGAAACATCTGAATGATAAGAACTTCAAGTATCTTAAATGAGCAATCGAGCAGGGCGTGGTGGTGCACGCCTTTAATCCCAGCACTCAGGAGGCAGAGGCAGGCGGATTTCTGAGTTTGAGGCCAGACTGGACTACAAAGTGAGTTGCAGAACAGCCAAGGCTATACAGAGAAACCCTGTCTCAAAAAACCAAAAAAAAAAAAAAAAAAAAAAAAAAAAAAAAAAAAAAAAAAAGGAATCAAAGAAGATCTCAGAAGATGGAAAGATCTCCTATGCTCATTGATTAGCAGGATGAATATAGTTAAAATGGCCATCTTGTTAAACCAATCTACATATTTAATGCAATCCTCATCAAAATTCCAACTCAATGATTCACAGATTTAGAAAGGGCAATTAAATAAGTTCATCTGGAAAAACCAAAACCTAGGACAGCAAAAAACTATTCTCAGTAATAAAAGAATCTCTGGTGGAATCACCATCTATGACCCTTGTCTGTACTACAGAGCAATAATGATAGAAACTGCATGGCACTGTTACAGTGACAGACAGGCAGATCAATGGGATAGAATTGAAGATCCAGAATTGAACCTACACACCTATGTTCACTTGATCTTTGACAAAGGAACTACAACCATCCATTGGAAAGAAGACTGCATTTTTAACCAATTGTGCTGGCTCAACTGGTGGCTATCATGTATAAGAATGTGAATTGATCCATTCTTTTGTCCTTGGACAAAGCTCAAGTCTAAGCTTAGAGGATGGCCTAGTTGTCCATCAGAGGTAAGGAGAGGCCTTTGGTCTTGCGAAGATTCTAGGCCCCAGTATAGGGGAATGCCAGGGCTAGGAAGTGGGAGTGGATGGGTTGGCAGCAAGTGGATGGGGGGGGTATAGGGGATTTTTTGGAGAGGAAACTAGAAAAGGGCATAGCATTTGAAATATAAATGGAGAAAACATCTAATAAAAATTGAAAAACTGTAGCTATTTGATGATAATAAAAGTTATGATGTGCATGCTGCTGCTGGTGGTGAGGATGATGATTATATTGATGATGATTATGATGATAAAACGATATGGTGTTGAGAGTGAGTTGGGATGGTGAGATAGAGGTAAGATTCAGGGAGACAATTGTGGAAAAATCATTCATATACCTTGTATTTTTTTTGTGACTACTTCAAGAATAAGTTTAAAATGTTTAAAAATTCAAGGTTGATGTTTACCATTCATGTTGATATTAAACTCTGGTAATATGCCAAGCACCAAGGTGATGTGTTTCACGGGAACATGCATTTCTCATATTCCACCTGCATATGATGGTCTGTGGACTGGAAAGTTTCTAATATGTTCCTTAACACTTCCAGTTTATGCACCCATCGAGGAATTATCCCTCACATGCATTTGACGATAAGAAACATCATATATATATATATATATATATATATATATATATATATATATATAAACACATACACACACATATATACTCATATATATACATACATATATATACATACATGCATATATATGTATATATATACACATACATACATATATACTATATACACGCACACACACACATACACAAACACACACACACACACACATATATATATATATATATATATATATATATATATATATATATGCCTGAGATCTGTAAATGAGGACTAGTGTTGAGTCTGCATACTTGTAAAACCCACTCAGCATTAAGCACTTGCCAGAGGGAGGAGCGACTAGAACTGAAGCACTGTTTTAAGTTGTAGAGTTCTGAGTGTCATCAGTAAACCTGCCACCAGAATCTGCCCCTGCACATTCTTATCAAATTGTGTGATAAATGGTCATCTTCTAGCCACCCCATGCCCTTCACTGCCTGAGCTGAGCCTGCACTTCCCAGTTTTTCATCAAATTGGCTTTGGCCCACTTTTACCTCTCTCCAACTGTATTCCAAGAAGTGTACTTACCTGTGGCTGTGGAACATCAACTCAAGAGTTCCATATCTGTGATGATTCCTGGTTCTAAATCCCATAGCTTAGGTCAGTCTTAAGAAATAGAACCCTATTAAAAGTGGCCTAGGGTAATGACAAAGGCAACCTCCTAAATTTTAGAACATCACAGAGGAATAATCATTCGTGACAAACCTCTCCTAGGTTTGGAGAAAATTATTGATTTCTGTGTCTAGGACTGCTAATCAGTTTTTCTTGACTTCTATGGTTTATTATCATGTCAACGTTGTCTTCATTGTCTGGCACTTACCAGACAATGGAGAAAGTGAGTGCTTGCTCCATCCCACCATTGCCATAATCTATATTGCCATGTCTTCAGTTGCCATATTCTTTGATTGCTTGTACTCTTCCCATTTTCCTCCTCTTGGCATGGATTCTATTCTTTGTTATCTTAATAGTGTGCTCACTGTATCTTATGCTGATACCTTCAAATTTACCCTGTCATCCTAGAAACCTCAAAATATTTATATTTTTCTCATAATAGACACATTTTAGATTACATAGAATTGATTTTCTGTTAATTGCTTATACTTGTCAGAGGAGAAGAAAGAAAAAGGGAAAGTGATAATGGTGTTTTAAACAAACTAGCAATGTCATGTCATTGAATGTGTGCTGAGCCAGGAGGGCCAGGCCATGTGTGAGAGTGTAACTTGTATAAAATAAATCTGCTGATTTTAGTGTGATTGCTTCAAGTTTCTCACCATTTAGTTTGATGTTGGCTACTGGCTTACTGTATATTGCTTTTACCATCTTTAGGTATGGGCCTTGAATTCCTGATCTTTCCAAGACTTTTATCATGAAAGAGTGAGGATTCATCCCATATACAGTTCCCAAACTCAGACACTATTTTTGATGCCAACAAGTGCTTGCTGACAGGAGCCTGATATACTTATCTCCTAAAAGGTTTTGCCAGTTCCTGATAATTACAGAAGTAGATGCTCCCAGTCATTCATGATATCCTCTCTACCAAGTTATTCAGAATTTCCACTCTGTAAGCTACTGTTTTGCCCATTTGTGGGTGTCCTTTGCCTTACAAAAGCTTTTCTGTAACATTTGGTCTCATTTATTTTTGGTGGTTGTATTGTCTGGCTATTGTTCCTCTATTCAGGAAGTTGTCTCTTGTATCAATGTATTCAAAGCTATTGTCCACTTAATCTTCTCTCAGATTTATTCTCTGATCCACTTGAACTTGAGTTTGGGGCAGAGTGAAAAATATGAGTTTATTTGCATTTTCTATGTGCAGACATCCAATAGACCAGCACCATTTATTGGGATGTTTTATTTCTTTCATTGTATAGTTTAGTGTTTTTGTCAAAAAACAACAAAACAAAACAAAAACCAACAAAAAACACACAATTGTTGCTAGGTGTGTGGGTTACATTCTGATCCTTCAATTCTATTTAATTAATCTACCTGTTTCTTTTTATGCCAATATCATGTGGTTTTAATTACAATTTTCTGTAGTACAGCTTGAAATCAGGGATGGTAATGCCTGCAAAACTCCTTGTATTATTCCAGATTGTTTTAGCTATCATGTTTTTGTTTGTTTGTTTGTTTGTTTTCTCATATAAAGTTTATTGTTCTTTCAGGGTCTGTAAAGAATTGTGTTGGGATTTTGATGGGAATTGCATTGAATTTGTAGATTGCTCTTGGAAAGGTGGACATTTTTACTATGTTAGCTCTACCTATCCATGAGCATGAAAGATCTTTCCAAGTTCTGGTGTCTTCTTTAAATTCTTTCTTTACAGACTTGAATTTCTTGTCATACATGTCTTTCACTTGCTTGGTTAGAGTTACACCAATATATTTTATTTAAATTATTCATGGTTATGGTACAGGGTGTGGTTTTCCTAATTTCTTTCTTGGCCCATTTATCATTTGTATAAGGGAGGACCACTTATTCCTTTGAGTTAATTTTGTATCCAGCCACAGTGCTGCAGGCGTTTAGCAGCTGTTGGAGCTCTCTGATAGAATTGTTGGTGTCAATTCCTCATACAAACATGAATATTATATAGAAAGATTAAAACACAAAATTGAAAATACTTGTTTCCCATACAGTGATGAGAATGTATTTGTCTCTTCCAACTAACTCTTTTAAGGAATGAACAACAGTCTGTCTTCAAACAACCTCTAAAAGTAGCCCATGACTTTGACCTATTCACTTAGGAGGCACCAGAACCCTAAGTTCAATGTCAGCTTGTACCATCTCCTTAGTTAGGGCTTGTCTCAAAGAGTAAAACAACAAGGATTAGTTTCTATTCTGATCATGTTATTTATTTCCATGCCTTTGTCTCCTGAATAATGAAGAATTTCTGTATTAGTAATTATTATCTAAAATCTATGTGGACAATTAAGTCTCAAAGGATGCTGAATACAAAGTAAATGTAAAGAACTGTTGACACACCCAAAGTAGAAATTCATTTCATAATGGTCTTCCTGAATTGGCTCAGTAGATATGATCTCATGCTGTTCTTGCAGAAGACCAAGGCTTGATTCCCACAATGTTGGGAGGCTCACAACTATCTGTAACTGCAGCTCCCAGGAATCTATACTACTTTCTTATGACTATTGGAGGCGGAGAGAAGGAGCACTCTACCTACATGAACATACCCATACAGAAATATACAGATAAGTAAACATTTTGTAAAAGACAAAATGAATGCCAAAGTATCTCCCCAATTACAATTGGATTCATGTATACATCTGTAAGTGGAAATTACTTTAGCTGTGTTTAAAGGGTAGGATAAAGTAGAATCGCTTTATTGTTATGAACTGGGTGGTTAAAGGCTAAGAGCATGCATATAGTGTTTAATCTTGATTTCAATCAACTGCTTTGAATCAAGTACTAAAGGAAAATTGAATAAATTGTCCTATAATAGTGTTATATCTTATTTATTTTTCCAGTACTGCTAAAATTTAAGTTATCGATAATACCTTTGTGATAATGGTTTTTATTAAATGAAATATAGTGTATTGTCTGGTAAATATAGGTAATGAAAAATAAGAGCAAGTTCATAGTCCCCCCAATTTTTAGTTGAGACAGAAGGTTCAATTTAAATAGATAGATAGATAGATAGATAGATAGATAGATAGATAGATAGATAGATCACAAGGCTTTGAGGACTGAATATGTGTACATACTCAATGGCCAATTAGGAACATCATGTGATCACTACATATTCTTTTATGAAGAGATCTTAGAATGATAAAATGTGGTTATGCAAATTATCTTTGTGCCAAGTAAAGATGCACTCTGAGTTTCTACTTTGCAATACAGTGATGCTAACAGAGCTGCTTGTCTATTTAAGTACTAAATGAAATAGAACATGCCACGCACATAGTAGTCCCTTCTAAGCTCTGTAAATGCTAATGTGTTATCATATCTAAACCAGAAATTATATAGAAATATGATTGCTTTGCTTGCTGGCTTATTAACTAATTTGCAAATTTTTATTGAGTGTGTATGGTGTGTGTATATGTGTGTGTGTGTATAAGAGAGAGAGAGAGAGAGAGAGAGAGAGAGAGAGAGAGAGAGAGAGAGAGAGAGAGAATTTCTGTACATGGCAAGTTTGTTTCAAATGTGTATACAGAGTGATCTATGTGCTCATTCTTGTATTTAAAAAACAATGGAGGACACTAAGTGTCTTGGTCTATAGATGTCTGCCTCATTCATTTGAAATAGAATCTGCCACTAAACATGGAGAAGAACTGGCAATGTACAAGCCCCATTGATCTGTATTTGATCTTCCCTCCACAATGCTTCAATTGAAGCTATCTGCATCTATTTGTATTTGTGCTAGAGATTTGAACTTAGATCATAATGCTTGCACAAGCATTTTCACATGCCAAGCTATTTCTGTTGCTTCTTTAAAAAAATTGCCATGGATCCTAGTACATATCAGGTTACTCATACACAGCAATTGTCTTGCCTCCTAGTACTTGTGTTAAAGCTAATGCACTTGTATATCTACCTATCCTTTATTTCCAGAAAAAAGGAATACAATTACTCAGCTCAGCTTTATTTATAGTTATGTGAATGGGATCTGAGGAGTGTAGGATATGTTTGAAATCAATAAACAAGATTTATCCATTCTTTTAATAATATCCCGTTTTAATGGCTGTTGGGGTCATTGGTACAAATGTCACTCAGCTATCCAATTTAAAAAAAAAAACTGTATATTCTTTCACATCTGATGTCAGTGAAATTTGACAAAGTAAATAAGCAGACAAGTTGCTGGGAGCCACAGGAGCTAAGAATACAAGAAAATGCTGCCTCTCTTGGGGGGAAATGTATTAAATACCAGTATGAAAGCTCTCAAGAGACTCTTCTTATCTTTTAATCTCTAAATAGTGTTTCTAAGAAATGAAGTAGCTAATAAATGTTTATAGTAATAAATAGACACACATGGCTTAGAAAAACTCTGTTGCATACACTCTTATTAGATTCTAAAGAAAAATCGGACATGAAAAATAGAGAATTTATGTTAAGGAATGAGTATTTCTTTCAAGAGTTAGGATAAACACAGGCAATCAAGCTATAATTCATTTTATATCAAGATCCAAGAAGGTGAAAATAGAATATAGAATGAACAATTAAGACATAAAAACAATTTGGAATAAACAAATATTTATTCTTAAGTAAAATAAGATTCATAGTGTTTAATCATTTTATTAAGTATCTATCTATCTATCTATCTATCTATCTATCTATCTATCTATCTATCTATTTATCTGTCTGTCTATCTATCCCTTATTTCTAGTTTGTGAAAAACACTGGAAAAGACAAAATTTTGGAGAAAGTGAAGATATACCTGATTGTTAAGGCCGTGGTGAAGGAAAGGGTTATACACAGGTATGACAAAGACCATTTTTAGGACAACAGAAATATGCATTAAATTATAATGGTTGTAACGTATTTCATGTGTGTTTAATTAATGAATTATACAAGAAAAAGTTAGCTTAACCCTCAATTAAAATCAACAGAATCTAGTAATATATCTTACCAGCTAGAAGGTGGGTTCTTTTCCTCCATCAGTTAAAAGAACTAAATCACTAGACAATAGTACCATATCTGTCTCTGTCTCTCTGCCTCTGTATCTGTCTCTGTCTATGTCTCTGTCATTGTCTCTGTCTCTATTTCTCTCTTGGTCTCTCTCTCTCTCTCTCTCTCTCTCTCTCTCTCTCTCTCTCTCTCTCTCTCTCTCTGTGTGTGTGTGTGTGTATGTGTGTGTGTCTGTTTTGAGGTATATGTGAATCTTCATATGCATGTTGTTACATATGGACACAGGTATGAATTTACATTTGGCCTATGTATGTGTAGGTGAGAAATCAATGCATTTGTCACTACTAAAGTACAGTCTATGTTTTTTTGTTAATAGTATCTCTCAGTGTGAATTGAAACATTCCACCTTGCTATTTTGGGTAGGCGGTGGTACCCAGAGCCCATAGGTATCTACCTCTCCTGTCAGAGCCTCTAGGGTGGACTAAAAGGTGGCCTGCCTGCAGGTGGGCCATTAGGCAAGGTTCTAAAGAGACTTCGTCCCAGGATTGCTTCTTGCAGCTTCATTCCTTTCCTGTTATTATTAAACACACACACACACACACACACACACACACACACACACACACACACACATACACACACACACATACACACACACACACATACACACACACACATACACACACACACATACACACACACACATACACACACACACACACACACACACACATACACAAAAACACACATACACACACAAACACATATATAAAGAGAGTACATCTTTGTTGCGCTACAGAAATCTGTCTAATGATATGGACTAATAACTAGAGACCTAATATATATGTGTGTGTGTGTGTGTGTCTATGTGTGTGTGTCTATGTGTGTGTGTATATATATATGCATATATATAATATTATACACTAATATATTCATAATATATACATGATCTCTAGGTATTAATTGACATCATTAGTCAGAGTTCTATAGCTTGACAAAGATGTACTCTCTTGTAATAATGTTATATAGACATATCGATGTAGGAGACTAGTTCCAGAGTTCTGTTTTTTTTTCTATAATGTAGCCAACAGGCAAGAATATTGATGGGAGGCAAGGCTTTGTATGGTGAGAAATTAGGGTTGATTTTTAATATAATGATAACATATAATTGTCTTGATTCTAAGTTATTATGTAGTGGTAGCTGGCCCTACTGTCTGAGTTCTTCTGAGGCTAGAAACTGTAGTACCTCTTGCTTTTAACAACTCATAGAAAAGCAGCAGGGAATTAAGAAAAGGATCAATTATTAAGGCTTTATTTTCTTTTGCCCAGAAGCTTCATCTCTCACTTGTCTTGTTGGGTGGGAGAAAAGTTTGGAACAATAAATTTTTATTGAGTTAGGAGAGAGAGGCACTTGTATAAGGAAAAAAATATATACAAGAAAACATACATAAAGTCATATTCTTTCATATACAAATTCATGCACATATACTAATATATTTTCATGCATTTTAGTTGGGCTCAGCTACTTATTTACCTCATAATTACACACGTACCCACACACAAACACACACACACACACAAACACAAACACACAGACACACATACACACACATACCCTCATATTTAGACGTGCTACGGAGCAAAATCCCAATTGCCAGTGCAGAAAGTACTCATTAATTCTGTATGAAAAAAGAAAGAGTCTCTATCATTTTATTGCTAAATAAATTAATTCTTTAAGAAGAAAGCTTTTTTTTTTTGCTAAAAGCATGAAACTCAAGAAGAATGAAGACCAAAATGTGGACACTGTGCCCCTTCTTAGAATTGGGAACAAAACACCCAGGGAAGGAGTTACAGAGACAAAGTTCGTAACTGTGATGAAAGGATGGACCATCTAGAGACTGCCGTATCCAGGGATCCATCCCATAATCAGCTTCTAAACGCTGACACCATTGCATACACTAGCAAGATTTTGCTGAAAGGACCCAAAGATAGCGGTCTCTTGTGAGACTATGCAGGTGCCTAGCAAACACAGGAGTGGATGCTCACAGTCAGCTATTGGATGGATCCCAGGGCTCCCAATGGAGAAGCTAGAGAAAGTACCCAAGGAGCTAAAGGGATCTGCAACCCTATAGTCGGAACAACATGATGAACTAACCAGTACCCCGGAGCTCTTGTCTCTAGCTGCATATGTATCGAAAGATGGCCTAGTCGGCCATCACTGGAAAGAGAGGCCCATTGGACTTGCAAACTTTATATGCCCCAATATAGGGGAATGCCAGGGCCAAAAGAATGGGAATGGGAGGGTAGGGAAGTGGGGGGCGGTATGGGGGACTTTTGGGATAGCATTGGAAATGTAATTGAGGAAAATATGTAATAAAAAAAACAGAAAAAAAATCATTAACCGTAAAATAAGACTTAAAACTAAATAATAGATCCAATGTGTTTGCCAAACAGATGTGATAATGGGAAAGGGGCAAGGGTGTCTCTATGCTCAGGCTGTGATTACAATGAATATCCAAGTTGAATTCAGAAAGAAAGTAAATTGATACAATCTACAGAGTACAAAAATAGCCTGGCCAATGAAGTCTACATCATAGGTTAAGTGATTGATCCAACAGGACTACAGGGCGTGAGTGATTATGGTGAGGAGGAGGAGGGGGCCTGGGATAGATTTTAGATATGGATCCTTGACAATAAGTCCTATGATTATAATTATGTCTGTTTGATGTATTATATGTTATTATGTCTCTCATTATGTCTCACTTGCTTCTAAGAATGTGTTCTCAAGAAGAGGAATACAACCAATGATGTGTCATAATTAATGTTCACATATAGAGCATTGCTCTTGAATATAGACCAACCAATGATGCTTCCTAGTTAATGTTCGTGTATAGAGCATTGCTCTTGAATATAGACCAATGTTTCTAGATTTAAAAGTACATAAATGTCCGAAATTTGACTGTTTAGAATGTAAAGTCATAATATTTCATACGATATTGCAAAACTATGCATACATATTATAGTATGTTTTAATAGAGGTTCGTATCTACAACACTTGTATCTGACAGAATGTCCTGTCCATGTGACAGGTCAAGAATGTGTTATATAATTCTCTGTCTCTCACGCTTAAAACATCCATTTTCAGTATGTTTATGAACATCAATAAATGATGACTGATCACTTTCAAAAAAAAAAAAAAAAGAAGAAGAAAGCTTTGTCCTCTTTAATAAGACTAAACCTGCCTTGCTGTTCAGAAATAACCATTCTCACTTTGGTCTTTTTCTTCCTGAGTTTCATGTGTTTTGCAAGTTGTATTGTGGGTATTCTGAGCTTCTGGGCTCATATCCACTTATTAGTGAGTGCACATCATGTGTGTTCTTTTGTGATTGGATTACCTCACTGTGATGGTTTGTATATTGGTCGACAAGGGAGTGGAACTGTTCTGGCTAGTTTTGTGTCAACTTGACACAGCTCGAGTTATCACAGAGAATGGAGCTTCAGTTGAAGAAATGCCTCCATGAGATTCAACTGTAGGGCATTTTCTCAATTAGTGATCAAGGGGGAAGGGCTCCTTGTGGGTGGGACAATCTCTGGGATGGTAATCTTGGTTCTATAAGAGAGCAGGCTGAGCAAGCCAGTAAAGAACATCCCTCCATGGCTTCTGCATCAGCTCCTGCTTCCTGACCTGCTTGAGTTCCAGTCCTGACTTCTTGGTGATGAACAGCAGCGTGGAAGTGTAAGCTGAATAAACCCTTTCCTCCCCAACTTGCTTCTTGGTCATGATGTTTGTGCAGGAATAGAAACCCTGACTACGACAGGCACCATTTGAAGGTGGGGCCTTGGTGGAATAGGTGTGACCTGGTTGGAGTAGGTGTGTCACTGTGTGTGAGGGCTTAAGACCTAGTTGCCAGGAAGTCAGTCTTTCACTAGTAAGCTGTGGATGAAGACATAGAACTCTCAGCTCTGCCTGCAACATGACTGCCTGGATACTGCCATGCTCCTGCCTTGATGATAATGGACTGAACCTCTGAATCTGTAAGCAAGCCCCAATTAAATGTTGTTTTTTATAAGACTTGCCTTGGTCATGGTGGATGTTCACAGCAGTAAAACACTAGCTAAGACACTCAGTATGATATCCTCCAGAACCATCCATTTGTCTAAGAATTTTATGAATTCATTGTTGTTAATATCTGAATAGTACTCCATTGTGTAAATGTCCCACATTTTCTGTATCCATTTCTCTGTTGAGGGACATCTGTTTGTTTCCCAGCTTCTTGCAATTACAAATAAGGCTGATAAGAACATAGAGCATGCATCCTTATTACTAATTGGAATATTTTCTGGTTATATGCCCAAGAGTGGTATTGCTGGATCCTCCAGTAGTACTATGTCCAATTTTCTGAGGAACTACCAAACTGATTTCCAGAGTGGTTTTACCAGTTTGCAATCTCACCAGCAATGGAGGAGTGCTCTTTCTCTACATCCACACCAGCATCTGCTGTCACCTGAATATTTGATCTTAGCAATTCTGATAGTTGTGAGGTGGAATCTCAGGGTTGTTTTGATTTCCATTTCCCTGATGACTTAGGATGTTGAACATTTTCTTAGGTGTTTCTCAGTCATTCAGAATTCCTCAGTTGAGAATTCTTTGTTTAGCTTTATACCCCAATTTTAATAGGGTTATTTGGTTTTCTGGAGTCCAACTTCTTGAGTTATTTATATGTATATTGGATATTAGCCCCATATTAGATTTAGGATACATAAAGATCTTTTTCCAATCTGTTGGTTGTCATTTTGTCTTATTGACAGTGTCCTTTGCCTTACAGCTTTGCAATTTAATGAGGTCAGATTTGTCAATTCTTGATCTTTCAGCAAAAGCCATTCCTGTTTTGTTCAGGAATATTTCCCCTTTGCCCATATCTTTGAGGCTCTTCTCTACTTTCTCCCCTATATGTTTCAGTGTCTCTGGTTTTATGTGGAGTTCCTTGATCCACTTAGACTTGACCTTTGTACAAGGAGTTAAGAATGGATCAATTCACATTCTTACACATGATAA
Organism: Mus caroli; assembly: GCF_978045245.1. NCBI lineage: Eukaryota > Metazoa > Chordata > Mammalia > Rodentia > Muridae > Mus > Mus caroli. The sequence goes on along the minus strand of NW_028227256.1, from coordinate 112,023,591 downwards.
CCGCCAGTTGAGCCAGTACCATTTGTTGAAAATTCTGTCTTTTTTCTACTGGATGGGGATTGCATTGAATCTGTTGATTGCTTTTGGCAAGATGGCCATTTTTACTATATTAATCCTGCCAATCCATGAGCATAGGAGATCTTTTCATATTCTGAGATCTTCTTTGAATTCTTTCTTCAAAGACTTGAAGTTCTTGTCATACAGATCTTTCACTTCCTTAGTTAGAGTCACACCAAGGTACTTTATATTATTTGTTACTATTGTGAAGGTTAGTGTTTCCCTAATGTCTTTCTCAGCCTGTTTATCCTTTGTGTAGAAAAAAGCCCTTGATTTGTTTGAGTTAATTTTATATCCAGCTACTGCACTGAAGCTTTTTATCCGGTTTAGGAGTTTTCCGTTGGAATTTTTGTGATCACTTATATGTGCTATCATATCATCTGCAAATAGTGATATTTTGACTTCTTCCTTTCCAAATTGTATTCCATTGACCTCCTTTTGTTATTAATTGCTCTGGATGAGACTTCAAGTATTATATTGCATAGGTAGGGAGAGACTGGGCAGCCTTGTCTAGGGAGGAGAGGATTGCAGATTTTCAAAGGGGAAACTAGGAATGGGGATAACATTTGAAATGTAAATAAAGAAAATATCTAATAAAACATAAAATAATAAAAAAAATCATGGACACATATACTAATTAAATATTAAATAAATAAATACTCATTTAAATTTTTAATAAAGTAAAAAAAAAGAAATAAGCATTCTGTCCCATGGTAAGGAGAAGTCTGACTAGTCTTCCAGCTCTCTCTGTCCCTTCTTCTTTGTCTCTCTTTCTCTCTGCATTCTCCATATTTTTCTCTACTTCTGCTCCTATCCTAATATTCTCGTTATTTCTAAGTAAAGTAAAAGGGATAAAATCCTATCAGACTATATGCTCTCATAATTTCTAAATTGTTCTCTTAACTTCTAAGTTACTCTACTGTGCTGTTCTCATTCCTTCGCCTAATGATGCTGAATTCTCTAGCTCTGATATAAAAATGCCTTTTAATGTAATCATTCTTATTTTTTTTGTATCTCTACAAGGAGAATAGTTCATTTGGTTTTTCCAAGCATCAGGTCTTCTTTTGTTTGTTTACAAAAGTTCACTACAAGTTCAAGCCAAAATTCAACTCATAAATTGAATGAGTTTACAACAGAAATGTTTACATACATTTCCATTAATACAAGATATCTAGCTAGACATCCATTATCTGTCTATCACTAGCTCTAGGAAGTCCAAAAACATAATTCTTGTGACTAATTCATCATAGAAGATTTTTACAGATAAACCCAGTCTTCTTTTATCCTTACACCTACAATAAATCATTATTTGCTTCCTTTCATGACCTTTATTTAATTACTTTAAACCTTCTTGGAGAGTGTTCTAGGTTGTAATTGCCTGTTTTCTCTTTCAGAAGCAATTAACTTGTGACACTTGAAGACTGCTAGAGTTCTAATTGCAGTTTTCATATCAGAGAGTGCTTTAATAACAGTTCTACCATAATGGGCTTAATAATTACTAATATAATTATAGAAATTCTTCATTTTATTCCTTTACATTTTCAAATGATATCCCCCTTCCCAGTTACTCCTTCACAAACCCCCATCCTATCCTCCCTCTATCCCCTCCCCTTTGCCTCTATGAGAGTGTTACTCCACCACTCATCCACTCTCACTTCACTGCTCTAGTAAATCCCCTATCAAGCCTGCACAAGACCAAGGGCCTCCTCTCCAGTTGATGTCAGATAAGGCCATTCTCTGCTACATAAGTATTTTGATCCCTGTCTCACTCCATGTATACTCTTTGATTGATGTTTTTGTCCCTGGGAGCTCTGGGTGGTCCAGTTAGTTGATATTGTTCTCTGTGTGAGGCTTCAATCCTATACAGCTCCTTCAGTGCATCCCCTAACTCTTCCATTGTGGTCCCTGTGCTTTGGCTTTGAGTAATTGCTTCTGAATTGGTCAGGTACTGGTAGAACATCTTGGAAAACAGCCATACCAGGCTCCTGTCACTATAGAATCAACAAGAACTTAAAAAACAAAACAAAACAAAACATTTATTTGTCTATATAGCATCACTATAAGACAATACATCTTTGTTGATCTGCAGAAATCTTCCCAATAATGTGAGACAAAACTTAGTGATAGAAAGATAGATAGAGAGAGAGAGAGAGAGAGAGAGAGAGAGAGAGAGAGAGAGAGAGAGAGAGAAATAGAGAGATAGAGAGATAGATAGATGACATGCATATCAGCTGCAAGAAGCAATCCTGGGAAGAAATCCCTTTGGAATCTTGCCTCACAGAGCTCACCTATTACAGAGCATGCAAAAAATGGTGGGTCCCTCTACTAAGGTCATGTGATAGCCTTAGCCTATCCTAGATGGCTCTTGACACTCTTCCGTGTGGGAATTACAGGGACACAGCATTCAAATTTCTCCATGTGGTTTGTTGACTCCACCCTAGGTCATTAAACTTGGAAGGCTGTCTCTTCTAGCTCCTCCATCATTTGTTTTTTATTTCCCATCTAGGAACAAAGATTGATGATTTCACTTCATTCAGTCCCATATTCATTTATGAAGCATTCAACAAATAAGATATTACAAAATCCCCTTTGTATGCTTTCACTGCCTAAAACAAATTTCATAATTTTTTGCCTTTTATTATTAATATCAACTCAACAAGGATGAGGAAATTGAACACTTGATCTTTTCACGTTAAATGTTTAATCTTGGATAAAATAATATGCAGCTAAAAAATTTCCCAGTAAACATTTGTTTAAATTAAGGTTTGTATTCTGAATATTTACATAATCCTGAGAGTGGCACATAGCTGTGTCCCAAAACTAAAGACAGGAGAATCCTTGAAAATAACGTGCCAACAAGCCTAAAAGGAAATGAATTAGCTCTAGCTCAAAAATTTCATCAAAAAAAAATGATGTTTCAGAGTGATTGAAGAACATACCATTTGTTGACATGTGGCCACCACACATTAAAGCAAGGTCAAGGCTGTCCGCACACACATTTTCATTCACACATATTGTTAAAATTGAAGGAAATGGTTGCTTTTGGAACACACACAGATCCCAAACCATGGGTATACATATAATCACATGAATGTATGAGATTCTCAGAAAATACATAAATGTATATATTTAAGAGAGGAAAGGTATAGACACATTTTTACTGTGCATTGTTTGTCACAGTGAATACATAAAAATAGCATGTCAAGGACATGGAATGGAAGAGATATCCAGACTTTCTACAAAAAAATTACACAGGGAGCAACAATAGTTCTGTTCTTTCTGACAAAGGTAATCTTGTTCCAGAGCTAAAATGACTGATACAGAAGAGAAAAATTCATGCCTTGAAGGCAATGAGCATGCTCCAGTTACCCTCACAGAAAGGAAGTGTAGTGCTCTCACTCTGCTTCTTGCCAATGATATACAAGTTAGAGCCATCTAGTATGGAAAGGGGAGATGTTTATGGACATGACACTTGAAACATCCAAGGAATTTCTGATCTTTAGTTCTGGCAAGGGACATGGATTCTTTGGTCCTGACACAGTGGCATCATTCTCAAACTATCTCAGATATTGTCACACAGGAAAAAAACAGAAGTAAAGTCATTTTGCTTTCAGGATATCAGGATATAATTGCCATGGCAGAACCCAAGCCTGAGAGAAATAAGGGGCAGAAACTGAGTGCCAAGCAGACAACTAAGAACCCTGAGGCTATAATTATTCTCTGTCTTGTGTTTCTGTTTTTTTTTTTCTTCTTGTAATTTATGTGTGAATCTTGTGGCTAATAAAACTTTATTTTGTGTGCCATTGCTAATACTATACTCTTAAATAATTAATAGACTTAAATAATGCAGTCACTAAGGAGAGTAATTATAAGCAGTGAGAAGAAATTAGAGGGAAATAATGAACTACAAGAGTTATGTTTTGGGAATGGCCATAGAAGGATGTTCTCTTTATTTACTTTGTTTCTCAGAAACAATGTCAAAGCCAGAATGAGTCAAAGAGAGTGATGATACAAAAAGCAGGAGTGGGTGGGTAAGTGGTAGAGAGGCAGGGGGAAGGGTTATAGGATGGGGATTCTGGAGGGAGGACATGAGTATCCAATAAAAGAAAAAAATGAAATGACTGTTTCCTTAGTCAGTTCTGTCTTTTACCACATGTGCAGCCTTTTCTAGGCTTCCAGGAGTAATTAATACCTCCTGGGCAAGTGCAAGGATGTACTCTCCTAAAATACCTTCACGGACTTTGAAGTTTTATTACCATTAATTTTTTTAAAGAATTATTTATTTAGTTTATGTATATGAGTACATTACAGCTATCTGCAGACACACCAGAAGAGGACATCAGATCCCATTATGAATGGTAGTAAGCCACAGTGTGGTTGCTGGGAATTTAACTCAGGACCTCTGGAAGACTAGTCAATGCTCTTAACCTGAGCCATCTCTCCAGCCATCTAATGTTTTCTTTGTTGAAATTAGGGAAGAGGGAAAGTGACAACCTTACAGATTAACAAGGAAGAAAATAAGGTGAGTTTATATAGAATCAAAACAGGAAAGCTGTTTAGAAATGTTCAGCATCATTTGGTAAAAGCAGAAGACCATCAGCATGTGCTCTGATAAATAACTGGATAATCTGGCATCTTAGTTACTGTTTTATTGCTTTAAAGAGAGAGCCCAACTAAGGCTTCCCTTGTAAAAGAGAGGCTTTTTTTTTATAGTTTTAAAAGCTGAGGCTTGTTTATAGTTTTAATGAGTTAATCAGTGAACAACATGATGGGAACCAGACAGACATGATACTAGTGGTATAGGATATGGGAATGTGCTACAAGTCTGGCATAAGAACTGGTGATGTGGATTTTGCTCAACATCTAGGAATCTCTTTGCCTTCCTCTAACCATGACCACCAAATGAGAGGAACATAGATAGTACTCACTTATATAACATAGCACCTGGTGCTCTTCTACATTCTAATAAGGTATCTAAAGAGTAGCCTTTATCCAATGATCTTCCCTTCCAGGATATTTTCACCTCCTTCCTCGAAAAGTATCCATGGTTCACCCCCATACAGTGTATGTTTTCACATCTATTGCCAATACAATATATTAACCAGCTAATATCTTCGCAGAGATTAAAGATCAACACAGGGTATGTCTTTGGCTAAACCAGCCATGATACTAAGTCTCCCAGAGAAGTCCTTTTCTCTTCTCCAACCCACCTCCAGACACTCAGTACTCACAACCAAACAGACAGGATCCTGTTCATTTTGGGCCCAGTCCTACCCCTTCAGGTAGGTCTGGCGTGTATCAGGCACTCTCATGATATCCCAAAGGGAGACTTAGATACCCCATGGCCCATCCCTCTTGCTGACTTCTTCTCCTTGTGATACACTAAGGGCATCTGGGTACCCAGAGAGAAAAAGAGGAACCACAGCCTTCATCTCAAAACTGGCTTTCCCCTCCCAGTCTGGTGAGCAGCATCATACTGAAACTCCAAAGGGAATCATGAGCTATGGACTCCATGAGCAAAGAGATCTCCAGAGAAGAATGAACTTGGGCACTACACAAGGGCTGTAACTGAGAATTGTACATCATGATCCACAGACAGCTTGTATGGGTTGGGTGGAGAGCAAGTATAAAATAGAAAGATTGAGCCTGACCTAGACTTTTGGAATTCAAAGCCCACTTGGAGTAACACATCTTGTCCAACAAGGCTATACCATCCTCCAACATGCTAATCCTACTCAAGCAGTTCATCAGTTGTGCAATAAGCATGCAAGTATAGGTCGCTCAGCCACCCTGTTTTCATCTGCATCTTTTTCCTTCTGCTCCTGTTCAGTTGCAAGAAACTTGATATCAGAACACCACGTACCAGGTGTTTTCAAAAACAAATAATTCATATCTGTCCACCTCTTGCTTTAACTCTCTCTCTCTCTCTCTCTCTCTCTCTCTCTCTCTCTCTCTCTCTCTCTCTCTCTCTCTCTCTCTCTCTCTCTTTCTCTCTCTCTCTCTCTGTCATGTGTGTGTGAGAGAGAGAGATGAGGGAAGATGCATATGTGTGCATTTTCTTGAACATCCCATATTGAGGATAGAGGACATGGGCATACAGGCAAGATATTAGATGTTCTGCTCTATCATGGTATGTTTTAATCACTGTAGATATTATCTTTCATTGAACAAGGAAGAGGAGGATAGCCAACTGGCCTTATAAATCTTCTGCTCTCTGTCAGTTCCCCATAATGTTTTTGTTAAAGGCACTCATAGGTACACAAAGACTTACATGTTGTTGGGAACTAAAATGAAATCTTCATACTTGTGCAGCAAGCACACTTACAGACTGAACCTTCTCCCTAGTACCTGTCTCAAACCCTTATTATTAAAACTCAGGCAGGTATCAGATCATCTGGAAAAATGGCATTGTCTAATGAACAGATCCTGTTTATATTTATGTCAATATCTGTTCTCAGTGTGAAGTATGTAGTCCAGATTTATAAGTGACCATGAGAACATATCAGGGCATCCTTAAGTACACTTCAAATCCTGGGTATTTTTCAGACTTTAATCTTACATGTGAAAAACTAGGAAGGATGGCATTATTTCTTTCAGTCTTCACAGTGTTTCACAGTGTTTCCCCCTAAGAATATTCTTTCCTATTGTTCAATGATTCTAGGGCCTCAGTGTACATCAAGATATCTGTTTAAAACAGATTACTAGGTATGAGAATGGAATGAGTTTGAGCACACTACTTTATTTTTTTTTACATTTTTTATTTCATCTTTTCGTCAATTACATTTCCAATGCTATCCCAAAAGTCCCCCATACCCTACCCCCCACTTCCCTACCCACCCATTCCCATTCTTTTGGCCCTGGCATTCCCCTGTACTGGGGCAATAAAGTTTGCATTTCAATGGGCCTCTCTTTCCAGTGATGGCTGACTAGGCCATCTTTTGATACATATGCAGCTAGAGTAAGAGCTCTGGGGTACTGGTTAGTTCATAATGTTGTTCCACCCATAGGGTTGCAGATCCCTTCAGCTCCTTGGGTACTTTCTCCAGCTCCTCCATTGGGGGCTCTGTGATCCATTCACTTGCTGACTATGAGAGTCCACTTCTGTGTTTGCCAGGCTCTGGCATAGTCTCACAAGAGACAGCTATATCTGGGTCCTTTCAGCAAAATCTTGCTAGTGAATGCAATGGTGTCAGCGTTTGGATACTGATCATGGGATGGATCTCTGGGTATGGCAGTCTCTAGATGGTCCATCCTTTCATCACAGCTCCAAACTTTGTCTCTGTAACTCCTTCCATGGGTGTTCTGTTCCTAATTCCAAGGAGGGGCATAGTGTCCACACTTCAGTCTTCATTCTTCTTGAGTTTCATGTGTTTAGCAAACTGTATCTCATACCTTGGGTATCCTAAGTTTTGGGCTAATATCCACTTATCAGTGAGTACATATTGTGTGAGTTCCTTTGTGATTGTGTTACCTCACTCAGGATGATGCCCTCCAGGTCCATCCATTTGGCTAGGAATTTCATAAATTCATTCTTTTTAATAGCTGAGTAGTACTCCATTGTGTAAATGTTCCACATATTCTGTATCCATTCCTCTGTTGAGGGGCATCTGGGTTCTTTCCAGCTTCTGGCTATTATAAATAAGGCTGCTATGAACATAGTGGAGCACACTACTTTAGTAACCTTCAGGTGAATATGACTTATTAAGTTCTAAGACTAGGATAAGCAGATCTGATGTGAGGACACCACATATACTCTAATATGAGTTCAGGCAAGAACTAACTCTCTCTCTCTCTCATTTTAATTGTTTTCATTTCAAATAATATCCCTCTTCATGGTTACTGCTTCAAAGACCTCCCCCAACTCCTGCCATCCTATCCTCCTATGGATTGCAATCCCCTTCAGCTGCTTCAGTCCTTCCCCTTGCTCTGCCATTGGAGTCACTGGGCTCATTCTGGTGGTTGCCTGTGAGTATCTCTATTTGTATTGGTCAGGTCCTGGTTGAACTTCTCAGGGAACAGCCATACCAGGCTCCCATCAGCAAGTGCTTCTTGTCATCAGCAATAGTGTGGGGGTTTAGTGTCTGAAGATGTGTGGGGTAGTCTCTGAATGTCCTTTCCTCCAGTCTCTGTTCAAGTTTTTGTCCCTGTCTTTCCTTTGGATAAGAATATTTCTAGGTTAACACTTTTCAGATGCATGTGTGACACCATCCCTCAACTGGGAGCCATGTATATCTACTGGAAGTGGTCTTTACTGGTTGTATCTCCCTTTTGTTGCATATTTTAGCTAAAATCATCCCTTTGGGTTCTGGGAGCCTCTTGCTTTCCTTGATTCTGGAAGGTTTTAGTGGCTACCCACAGTTTCCCATCCTCTACTGCAACATGTTTTGATTCAATTTACTAACCAATTGTATTTCACTCATATCACTTCTAATACCTGATCCTGCCCCCTGTTTTACCTCCCTCTTCTCTCTGTACCAGGTTCCTCCCTTCCTTCATCTCCTGTGATTATTTTGTTCCCCATTTTATGTAGGATTGAAGCATCTACACTTTGGTCTTTCTTCTTCTTAAGCCCCATATGTTTTGTTGGTTCTATCATGGGTATGCTGAACTTCTGGGCTAATATCCACTTATCAGTGAATATATGCCATATATGATTTGTGTATGTGTGTGTGTGTGTGTGTGTGTGTGTGTGTGTGTGTGTGTGTGTGTGTGTGTCTGGGTTACCTCACTCAGAATGATATTTTTTAGTTACATCCATTTGCCTGCAAATTTCATGAGGTTATTCTTTTTAATAGCTGAGTGGTAGTCCATTGTGTAAATGTCCTATATTTTCTATATCAATTCTTCTTTGAGGGACATCTGGATTGTTTCCAGCTTCTGGATATTATAAATAAGGCTGCTATTAACACAGGGGAGCATGTGTCCTTGTTACATGTTGGAGCATCTATTGGGTATATGTACAGGAGTAGTAGAGCTGGTTCTTCAAGTAGAACTATTTCCAATATTCTGAGGAAAATACAGATTGATTTCTAAAATAGTTTTACCAGCTTGCAACCCTACCAACAATAGAAGAGTATTCTTTTTTTTTTCTCCAGATCGTTGCCAGCATCTACTCTCACCTGTGTTTTTTTATCTTAGCCATTCTGATTGGTGTGAGTTGGAATCTCAGTATAATTTTAATTTCCATTTTCCTGATGACTAAGGATGTGGAACATTTCTTTAAGTTCTTCTCAGCCATTTGAGATTCCTTACTTGAACTTTTCTAACTGAATTGTTTACTCAGTTTCTCAAATTGAAATTTTTAAAATTGATATAAAATTACAATATAATAAACTATACATATATTAAAGTATATATTTGAATTCATTACAGCTAGCTGCTTCCAGTGGTCTTCATTCATAGATAAGAGGAAAGAAAGAATAGCTACCTAAAAAGAAGAGTTATAATTCATTCACACCATGAAACCACATCCACTATAGCAATTAGTTGGTGTTCCTTCCTGGTTAAGGTTACAATGACCTCTCTTATTTCTCCAGTCAAAAGTCAGCTGCATGGGCCAGAAAGAAAAATGTAATTACAATGATGAGGGAACCACCAGCCCTGCATTTATTAATCTTCTGTCTTAGCATTGTAATTCCACATGCAATGTGATCAACTTCTTTCCTATGTCAGACAATGTTAATTCTCTTCACTTCCTATCTCAGAGAAACTATGTGAGAATTCTAGCTGTTGATAGGTCTGTTGCTTTCTCTGTGCATATAGGAACTAGAAATATAACCATAAGGTGTATATGGGGAATATTACTTACAAACTCCATTACCCAACATTGTGAATAATAAAGAGACAAATATAAAGACTCTTTTTACAGCCAAAATTTATAGTTATAATTATAAAGAAGTCAAAATAAAAACTACAAAATTCTCTCAGTATTAGTGACTCAAAAGTGCTCAAAGCAAAATTCTTTGCATTTTATACCTACCTCTTCATGCACTGTTGTCCTTATTGTATTCCTGAAAAAAGGAGGAAGAGTTTTACTTGTATATGACTCTCTTGATATAGTGAATATCATCAGCCTGCCCTTTTAGTTGCTATACTGGCTGGGGTTATTAAAACTATCAACTATCAACATACTTGAATTCTGTACAAAGATGGCAAGGAAGAGTGTGTCTGAAAAGTATGCATTCTATTATCAGATCATTTAGACTTAAAATCAAGCTTAACTAATGACAATGATAATCTAATCAAGATAGCACAAAATTAATGTCCTATGCATTTAAGGAATGAAAGCTTCTGTCCTTCTGCCATTTAAAGAAATTTGCCTTTAATAGGTGCAGAAATGAAGTCTGTAACTGTCATGAGCAAGAATATTTTTCCAATTATATGTGTATAAATATAAAGCAGATCTCTTATTTCTTTTCTTTTCTATTGATCTCAGCATTGTAAATGTACATTATGAAATCAATTAGTTTTGGTGTTATACCAACCTATAACAGAGTAGATATCACACAAATTATCTTGAGATCACCTCAGAGGTTATGTATACTCCAGGAAATTTATAGAGCAAAAGGCAGTTAAACAAAGCTAACAATGTTTAATGAGAGTCTCAATAACAAAGGAAAGAAAAGAAAGATCAATTGCAAAAATCATAAATGTATATGGATTATTTTATTGATTTAGGTATTCAGTATTTTAATAGAATCGTGCACTTGGAAATTTTAAAATTAGATAAATTAAATGCTGTAAACGTTTCTTGCAAAGATAGAAGCTATAAAGCCTGAATAAAAAATGAAATATGAAATCTGGATATAACCTAGTACATAAAAGATAGTATTTCAAAATATGATACAACAGAAACTAAAATCTAGGCTCACTTAGTCTAAATGGTGCAATTTGCTTAGATTAAATAAATCAATTCTAAAGATTTCAAAAATCTTAAAAAGCATTTGGCAGCCAGGCGTGGTGGCGCACACCTTTAATCCCAGCACTCGGGAGGCAGAGGCAGGCGGATTTCTGAGTTCGAGGCCAGCCTGGTCTACAGAGTGCCAGGACAGCCAGGGCTACACAGAGAAACCCTGTCTCAAAAAAAAAAAAAAAAAAAAAAGCATTTGGCATGTATTTCATGATAAGAACTCCAATCTTTTATAAGAAGGGGCTTCAGTGTGGTTCCATAATCATAAAAAATTCAAAGAACAATGAATGCTTTCCCAATTAATGTATGGTTACTATTTCCAGGACATCAAAAAACACAAAGACCAAAGGATAACCTAAGAAAATAAATTTATAGACAATTATCTCTTAGAATATTGTTCCAAAACTGAGGACAAAAACAAAAACAAATACATTTTCCTAAAATCATAAATAATAAACATCTCTACCATTTTCTCCATGGCAAAATATTTTCTAACATTAGCATATTAAATTATGTGAGTGACCATATTTGCACAATAAGGAACAAAATAATCTAATAATGTCAATGAACACAGCAAACTAAGTTGACAGATATCTCACCAAGTCAATGATACTTGAAAAAAATCTTCCCCAAATAGCATATAAATTAGGCACAAAGAGTTAATATGACAGTTCATGATCTGTTATTGTCTTTGTATTATTAATACAATGCCAGGACTATAAACACAGCCTGTTTTATATAGTGAATTCTAGCCAGAATAAAACAAGAAATGAAATAATTCTGTTAAAAATGTCAAGCTATTATTTCAGATACATAATTTTGTATGCTAAAAGTTTAGCATCTAACCATTGAATTTAGTAATAGTAATAATACAATGTCACTGGCATGGTTAATGTAAAAATACAACAAGCAACCACTGTATGAATACTCTATACTTATGCATCAAGGTATGCCTTCATCAATAAATAGCTGGGTAGTTTCTATTTGGAAGAATAAGGAATATGACTGAAAGTCTGTTTAAGAATTAGTTCATGTGGATAATTATAGGGAGGATGTGACTATGGATGCATTGCTGTGTGGCCTAGTGACTCAGTTTAACCTTCTGAAAGATGTTCTATTTCCAAAATAGCTGCCACACCACAATCTCATCATCACTGTGGGATAGCTCCTTATTCTTTCTATAGCAGCACAATAGTCACTAATAAATATATTACAAATATATGTAATAGTATTAAGTAGCACCTTTGGACTAGAGAGATGACTCAGTGGTTGAAAGCAGAGGTTGTTCTTCCAGAAGTTTGGAGTTCAATACCTAGCATCCACAGGGTGGCTCACAACCATCTATAACTGTGGTCCCATGGGATCCAATGCCCTCTTCTGGTGTCCAAGTGTACATTCAGCATATACATAAGTAAACAAATGTTTAAAAAAGAAAAGTAGACCTAACTGTGGTTTGACTGAAAAAACAAAAAACAAAAAACAAAAACAACAACAACTAAAAAAACAAAACAATGATGACACAAATCATCATTATGTGACTATTAAGAACTTGTATACATTTTTGAAAACGTTATAATTATAATTTTATATTTCTGATATGATTATTGCCACCCAGCAATGCATCCACAGTATTAACAATGTAAGTCTTCATAAAGCAAATGGGGAGGCATAGATTCTTTGATTTTTCAAACCTACTTTAAAAGGGTTCTCAAAGGCTTTGATCCTCTCTTCTAGCCCACTGTCCAAAGGAGGAGAGAAAGGATTGTATATAGGACAAGGGGATTTGGACCTATTTAGACATAGCTCTTTGGGGTGACTCCAATCTCCATTTGTTAGCCCAGTTTAATAGTGTCAGGACACCAACAGCCAAATTCAAAAGAGTCACCAAACAGAAATCAGCAATGGTGGCACGATTCAGCAGAAAATTCCAGGCTTCTACCAAATCAGTATGAGTCAGGGGGAGTGACCAGGATCAACTAGAATGTCAGATGTTCTTTGGAGTGCCTCTCTCAACAAAGTAAAGATCAGAGAAAATGTGACAACAATGAGTTGCACAGTTATCTATGCAAGTGCTCCATGACTGTCAGTGGAGTTGTCTTTATATTCTCTTCAAACTTCACATGACCTTTTATAAGATTTGTCTTAGCAAAAACATTACAGTAGTCTGCTTCTGCAAAATATGTGAGTCTGCATCACATGACACAACCAGAATTTTCCACTTCACACATGCTTTTTTTTTTTAATTTTTTTATATTTTTATTACATATTTTCCTCAATTACATTTCCAATACTATCCCAAAAGTCCCCCATAGCGCCCCCCACTTCCCTACCCACCCATTCCCATTCTTTTGGCCCTGGCATTCCCCTATATTGGGGCATGTAAAGTTTGCAAGTCCAATGGGCCTCTCTTTCCATTGATGGCCGACTAGGCCATCTTTCGATACATATGCAGCTAGAGACAAGAGCTCCAGGGTTCTGGTTAGTACATCATGTTGTTCCAACAATAGGGTTGCAGATCCCTTTAGCTCCTTGGGTACTTTCTCTAGCTTCTCCATTGGGAGCCCTGTGATACATCCAATAGCTGACTGTGAACATCCACTCCTGTGTTTGCTAGGCCCCGGCATCGTCTCACAAGAGACAGCTATATTTGGGTCCTTACAGCAAAATCTTGCTAGTGTATGCAATGGTGTCAGCGTTTAGAAGCTGATTATGGGACACACATGCTTTTAATACTGTCCTTTCTTCTATAATTTATCCTTGATCTCCCTTAAGAGATATGGAAGACATTCCCTAAGTATAATAAAAAGGCTTCCCTTGACCCTTAGATATAGGGGATGTATTGAAGATGGGTCAACTGTGGTTGTGCACTCATTGTCATTTGTTCCCTGAATTTTGGATATTTGTAGATTTCTGTGGTACTATCTTCTAAAAAAGGAAGCATCTTTGATGAGAGATGAAGGCTCTACTCATCTCTGGATAAAAGGACAGGTGTTTCTAATGTAGTGGTTTGGAATTATATTGGTATAGGAAAGTGGCAGTAACAAGAGAAAAATAATATGTCTGTTTAGAATATTCTAATAATTTAAGTGCATGAACATTCTTGAGAGTAATCTTCAATTACTAAGAAAATTTTCTGGGCTAAATCTATACTTGCTTATTTTCTAGATGGTATGGATTAATGGCATCAGATTACATTAGATAGACTTAATCCTCAAGTCCCACCTTTCTCCTTCCTCACTCTAATTGCAGGCTCTTGCCATTTGTTGGCCAATTATATTGTGGAACAAGCTGTACCTAGCATCACTTGGTGTATTTATGAATCTGTTTATTGGTACAGTCACATTTTAAGAAACAGTATTTAGCATGAGAATATAAGCAGCATCAAATCAAACCATTACACAAGTCAAGTTATCTTGTATTTTGTTGAACATGATACATTTAAGCCATTTCCCCAGTCCCAAAGAGAGGCCCATTGGACTTGCAAACTTTATATGCCCCAGTACAGGGAAACCCCAGGGCCAAAAAGGGGGAGTGGGTGGGTAGGGAATTGGGGGGGGGTGGTATGGGGGACATTTGGGATAGCATTGAAAATGTAAATGAGGAAAATACCTAATAAAAAATAAATTAAAAAAAAAAAGAAAGAAAATGAAGCCACAATATACCCAAACTTATGGGACACAATGAAAGCAGTCCTAAGAGGAAAACTTATAGCTTTGAGTGCCAAAAAAACCCCAAAACCCAAAGACCAAACCAAACCAAAACAACAACAACAACAAGCACACACTAGCAGCTTGACAGCACACCTAAAAGCTCTAGAACAAAAGAAAGCAAATTCACCTAGGAGGAGTAGACAGCAGGAAATAATCAAACCCAGGGCTGAAATTAACCAAATAGAATAAAAAAGAACTATACAAAGAATCAACCAAACCAGGAGCTTTTCTTTGAGAAAATCAACAAGATAGAGAAACACTTATCCAGAGTAACTAGAGGGCACAAGGACAGTATCCTAATTAATAAATCAGAAATGGGAAGGGAGACATAACAACAGAATCTGAGGAAATAAAAAACAAACAAACAAACAAACAAACAGCAGATCCTACTACAAAAACCTACATTTAATAAAACTGAAAAACTTGATGAATTGGACATTTTTCTAGATGGACATTGGGTACCAAATTTAAATCAGGATCAATAATTAATGATCTAAAGAGCCCCATATCCCCTCAAGAAATTGAAGCGGTCATTAATAGTCTCCCAACCAAAATATAAATAAATAAATAAATAAATAAATAAATAAATAAATAATAAAAAATAAAGGCCCAGAACCAGATGGGTTTAGTGCAGAGTTCTATAAGACCTTCAAAGAGGACAAGATTCCAATACTCCTCAAACTTTTCCAAACAATAGAAACAGAAGGTACTCTACACAATTAGTTCTATGAAGGCACAATTAGTCTGATACCTAAACCACACAATGATACAACAAAGAAAGAAAAATTCAGACCAATTTCCCTTATAAATATCGATGCAATAATACACAACAAAATTCTCATTAACTGAATCCAAGAAACCATCAAAATAATCATCCATCATGATCAAGTAGGCTTCATCTCAGGGTTGCGGGGATGGTTCAATATATAGAAATCCATCAACGTAATTCACTATATAAATAACTCAAAGACGCAAACCACATAATCATCTCATTACATAATGAGAAAGCATTTGACAAAATACAACACCCGTTCATGATAAAAGTCTTGTATAGATCAGTAATTCAAAGCCCATACCTAACATAATAAAACAATATACAGCAAACCAATAGCCAAATTAAATTAAATGGAGAAAAACATGAAGCATTCCCACCAAAATCAGGGAATATACAAGTCTGCCCACTCTCTCCCCACCTATTCAATACAGTACTTGAAGTCCTAGCCAGAGTAATTAGACAACAAAAGGAGCACAAATGGGTACAAACTGGAAAAAAAGAAGGCAAAATATAACTATTTGCAGATGATATGATAGTATATTTAAGTGACCCCAAAAATTCCACCAAAGAACTCCTACAACTAATTAAACAACTTGAGTGCAGTAGCTAGATATAAAACTAACTCAAACAAATCAATAACCTTTCTCTATGCAAAGGAGAAAGAGGCTGAGAAAGAAATTAGGGAAACAACACCCTTCACAATAGTCACAAATAATATAAAATACCTTGTTGTGACTCTAACTAAGGAAGTGAAAGATCTGTATGATAAGAACTTCATGTCTCTGAAGCTTGAAACTGAAGATCTAAGATGATGGCAAAATCACCCATGTTCATGGATTAGCAGGTTTAATATAGTAAAAATGGCTATCTTGCCGAAAGCAATCTACAGATTCAATTCAATCCCCATCAAAATTCCAACTCAATTCTTCAGAGTTAGGAAGGACAATTTGCAAATTCATCTTGAATAACAAAAAACCTAGGAGAGCCAAAACTATTCTCAACAATGAACGAACCTCTGATGAAATCACCATCCCTGATCTCAAGAAGTACTACAGAGAAATTGTGATAAAGATGACATGATACTACTACAGTGACAGACAGGAATAGAACTGAAGACCTAGAAATGAACCCACACACCTATGCTCACTTGATCTTTGACCAAGGAGCTATAATCATCCAGTAGAAAGAAGACAACATATTCAACAAATGGCTCTGGCTCAACTGGAGGTTAGCATGCAGAAGAATGCGAAATGATCCATTCTTATCTCCTTGTTCAAAACTCAAGTCTAGTGGATCAAGGAATTTCACATAAAACCAGTGACACTGAACTTATAGAAGAGAAAGTAGGGAAGAACCTTGAAGATATGGACACAGAATAGCAATGGCTTGTTCTGTAAGACCAAGAATCACCAAATCCGACCTCATAAAATTGCTAAGATTTTGTAAGGCAAGGGACACTGTCCATAAGACAAAAAGGCCACCAACAGATTGGGAAAAGACCTTTACCAATCGTATAGGGGTTAATATCCAATATATATAAAGAACTCAAGAAGTTAGACTCCAGAAAAGCAAATAACCCTACTAAAAATGGGGTACAGAGATAATCAAAGAATTCTCAACTGAGGAATACCGAATGGCTGAGAAACACCTAAAAAAAGTGTTCAACATCCTTAATAATCAGGGAAATGCAAATCAAAACAACCCTGAGATTCCACCTCACACCAGTCAAAATGGCTATGATCAAAAACTCAAGTGACAGCAGATGCTAGAAAGGTTGTGGAGAAAAAAGGAGAACTCCTCCAACGCCGGTAGAATTGAAAGCTGGTACAACCAATCTGGAAATCAGTCTGATGGTTCCTCAGAAAATTGGATATATTACTACGGGAAGATCCATTGATTCCACTCCTGGGCATATACCCAGAAGAGGATCCAACTTGTAATAAGGACACATGCTCCACTATGTTCATAGCAGCCTTATTTATAATAGCAGAAGCTGGAAAGAACCCAGATGTCCCTCAACAAAGGAATGGATCCAGAAAATGTGGTATATTTACACAATGGAGTATTACGCATCTGTTAAAAACAATGAATGCATGAAGTTCTTTGACAAATGGTTGGATGTGGAGGATTTAATCCTAAATGAGTTAACCCAATCACAAAAGAACACAAATGATATGCACTCACTGATAAGTGAGTCCAGAAGCTTACAATACCCAAGATACTATTTGCAAAACACATGAAACTGAAGAATGAGGAAGACCAAAGTGTGGGTGGCTCCATTATTCTTAGAAGGGGAAACAAAATACCCATGGAGAGAATTACAGAGACAAAGTAAGAAGCAGAGACTGCATGAATGACAATCCACAAACAGCCCCACCTGTGGATCCATCCCATAAACAACCACCAAACCCAGACACTATTTTGGATGCCAACAAAAGCTTGTTGAGAGGAGCCTGATATAGCTGTCTCCTGAAAGCCTCTTCAAGTACCTGAATAATACAGAAGTGAATGCTCACAGTGATCCATTGGATGGAGCACAGGGTCCCCAATGAAGAAGTTAGAGAAAGTACCCTAGAAGTTGAAGAGTTCTGCAGCCCCATAGGAGGAACAACAATATGAAAGAACCAGTACTCTCAGAGCTCCCTGCAACTAAACCACCAATCAAGGACAACACAGGGAGCAACTCATGGCTCTAGCTACATATGTAGCAAAGAATGGCCTATTTGGTTCTCAATGTGAGGATAGGCCCTTGGTCCTGTGAAGGTTTACGTCCCAGTATAGGGGAATGCCAGGGCCAGGAAGTGGGAGTGGGTAGGTTGGGGAGTAGGGGGAGAGGGGAGATGATAGGGGATTTTCATAGGGGAAAATAGGAAAGGGGATAGATAACATTTGAAATGTAACAAAATATCTAATTTTAAAAAATGCAATTCTCAATAGCCAGTATTTCATTTCTTGCCTCTCATGCTTCTATCCTCTTCTTTGGAAGATAGAATACAACCAGGTATGCAGAACAAAACCTTTACTTCCTTTAGATTTTCTTTTTATATTGTTTGTTTTGTTTTATTGAATTTTAAGCAATAGAACCCATAACTAATGAAATACCTTTGAAGAAAACTGCAGCTCCAGGCTCCAAGAGTTATTATTTGTAAAACCAAGTTATATAGGGATGGGGGCATTGTCAATTCCTTTCTAATTTATGTTATAAGGTTGACTGGTTTGATTTTGCTTGGATCATATTCAGGCAACCACAGACACTCACTATCCTGTCACCTTAGTCAAAATAGAGCATTCCACCTAAGTGAAAGACCTTGAATCATAAAAATAAAAGGTGGGTGGTATCTTAAGTATAACTCCTAAAATTGCCCTTTAGCCTCTACAAACATACATCTTCTACAATACACACACAAAAGGAAACATGAAAAGAGCACACACAGAAAGAGAGAGAGGGGGCTTATGAAAAGATAATATTAACAATTGAAAAGTATAGAACAAATAGAAAAAATATCAATAATTTGTTGTTGAAAATTGATATGAGGAGTTGGGTTGATAGAAAAATATGTTTATAAAGCCATTAAAAGCAAACAGAAATAAATTATCTTTTCACATATCAAAATCAATGTTTGCTGTGGTGGTTTTCAAAAACAATTCTGGATGAGTTCTAGTTTCTTTTCTGTTATGAAAACTATCTTGACAAAATATAATTTCTGATAAGGTTTAGTTTTAGCTCACAACACCAATCCATTCCTGTGAGAAAGTCGTAAATCACCAGAGAAGAGCTGAGAAATTCTGAATTTTCAATGCTCATTATTCTGTCATCTTTCTCCACTCTTATACATTCTCGTCTCTAAATCAGAGAATGGTACTTCTCCATCCTATATAAACTAAGGCAATCAAGACAATTGCAATCAAGACAATCTCTGAAGATATGCCCCCAAACCAAGCTGGTATAAATAATTCCTTAGTGAGACTCTCTTCTTGTGTTATTTCCAGGTTTCAGAAGGTTGACAAAGAAAAGTTACCATCCTTGGCTGTCTTTGATGGTGCACACCTTTTATCCAAGCACTCCAGAGGCAGACACAGGTGCATTTTTCTGAATGTATGGCAGATTAGTTTAAAAAGGGAGTACTAGTAAGATAGATCAACATAGTAAGACCCTGTCCAAAAATATAGAAATAAATAATAAATAATAAATTAATTAATTAATTAATTAAATAAATAAGGAAGAATGAATTATCTTGAAAAATAGGGACTTGTATTCTATAGAAATGAGTGAGCACTATTTTTACTTAACAAGTCAAATCAAATGATCAAAAGTCAAGTGAGAAACATATTCACAGATACATATCTGATTCTGAACCATCTTTTCTCATTGCATGAGAGAGACTGATACATGTATGAGATGAATTAAAAGATGGGATATTAAAATCCAGCACAGACATTTTCCAAGTCATACCTTAAAACTATATAGACCAACTATGACTTTCAATTGTTATTCTCTCAATTCTTGCTTCTTTTGTAATCTAGTATTTTAAAATTACTGTAAACATTAGGCCCTCATTCTTAACTAATATACTATAGTATATTCAAAGAAAATGGACTAAGAACTGGAGATCAGAGTGGATCCTTGCTGTCCAATAGGTTTATAGTCAAATGTTAGAACAGTAAACAGTACCAGAATATGGAACATAGTAGAAACTGCAAGTAAAATAGTGAAAATGTCTTATAGAGACAATTGTTCCAAGACATGTTTATCTTCAGCACTTCAGTTATACCTAAATGTAAATGTATGTACTAGGGAGATGGGCCAGATTCCTGATCACGGGAACCCACAAAAATCAAAATGGGTGTGGCAACATGTCTGTCATCCTAACACTCAAGAGGAAGAGGCAAAGATCACTAGAAGTAGAAAGATACCTACCTGAATCAGCCTAATCTGAAAGCTGTTGTTTCAGTGTGAAAAATCTGCCTCATTATATAAAGTTCAGAGCACTGGAGCAAGACCCAGTGGTGTTTTGCACATGACTATCTGACACAAAATCTATACACATATGAACATGCATACATACAGACACACCACACCAAAATTAATTAATTAACAAAACATCATAAACATTCTGATAAAACAACTAAAAATCCACAAGTTGATGTGAAACTTGTCAGTAATAAAGACAATCTATTTTAATGAAAACTGAAAATGTCTGCTTCGATCAGATTTAAGTAGATTAGCATTGAAAAGCATGTAAACTCAAATTTTAAAATAAGATAAAATAAAATAAAAACCAGACTGCTGTGCTTTGAAGCAAGGTTCTTTATAGAAAGCCATATACATTGTACAACTCAGTTTATGTCTTCAGAGGCGTTCAAAGTACTAGTAAATATTTACTGACCATTTTATGTTTTTTAGTAAATGAAGTTCATAAAGCACTAGAGAAATGGGAAAAATGTTATTCTATTTCTGTTTTATAACTCCTCTTACAATAGAGGTGTGAGTTTATCTGCAATGTGTAATGATACAGTACATTGATTCTCATAGGATATATTATAATATTCAGAATTCTCAAAGCACAAAGTAATAAAATATCTTCCAGTACACCTATAATTTGAAACTTCACAAAATATAAACATTATACACATAATGGAAATCAACCTTTGAAAATAATCCTATCTGCTGCTTTAACAAGCAAGAAAACTTTTATATTGTTAGTGATTTGAAAATGTATAATTAAGTTTTAACATTAAAACGAAAATACATTTTTGATACAATAGCTGAATCACCATGAAAACAAATTAATGCAGGTAAAATATTGGCTTAGTGCATTAGTAGAATCTCCTTGCATAAAGCAAATAGGTAGTGTAGAACTCGAAACAAGGCAGGTGATCAGTTATAGAATGATATCTAATGAGTGCTTTAGGCTTATTGCAAGTGATACGCTTTCTACTCACATTTTGCATATATTTTGCATATCTCATGGCTTTATTGAATGATAAAGCAGTGATGAATATAGGGGGTTAGAATACAGATGTTATAATAATGCAGGAAGAATCTAGGAATATAAATGTCACACTCTTCAACAGAGGTCCAGGAGGCAGAGGGAGTATCCCTCTTTATTGCTGATGTGGAAAGACACAACATAGTCTTAGCAAACATGAATGGGAGTGAGTTTTGACACTTTATTTCAAAGTTAATATCTGTCAGGTGTGGTGGTTTGGGAATTTCTGCTATAAGCTCCTAGGAATATTTCAACACTTGGTCCACAGCTGATGATTCTGTTTCAGAAGATTGTGGAAATGTTAAGAAGTGAAGCTTCATTGTAGGAAAAGCATAACAGGATTGAACAGTAGGGTTTTGGAGGACAGTCATACTCAGGTTCACTCTTCAATGCCTGACTTCAGATGTAGTGGCGATGAGCTGTCACCTGCTTCTGCTGCCATGCTTTTTCTACCATGATTTATCTTGGGAATTGGAAACTGAAATACAAACCTTTCTCACTTAAGTGAAATTTATTTTTCTTATGCCATGTATTGTTAATTATTTAAGTATTTCATAAATATGTATTTTGATCATTTTCACCATTACCAATTCCATTAACTCCTTATAAATTTATCCATCTTTCCATATCCAAATCCCAAGTTCCTGTATGCTTTTTTTTTAAGATTGTCTACAACTTGCCAGTTCAAACTATGCTTACCACACATTCATATGGGTTGAACATTCACCAGGGAATGGTTCATTTACCAAGAGCTACACCCTTAAAGGGAAGTGACTTTCATAACACAAAAGTCATCAACTCTCAATACATTCTAAGCTTAGACTAGAAGCCAATAAGCTTGTTGCCCGTCACTGTTGGAATATTTACTGTATTAATCTTGTGCAGATCTTACCAAGAAACCATCTGCAGGGTTTTTATTAGTACAGCAGCAATGGCATATCAAGAAAACATTGTTTTCCCTGGTTCTCCCCAATCGTATATTTGTGTAGCCTTTCTATCCCTTCTACCCAATGGTCCCTGAGACCTGGGGGAATCAGATGTCATAGATGTTCTATACAAGTTGTTTCTTTTCAGGTATTTTCTCATGACAATGAGAAAAGTATCTTGCACACCATATTTCTACTTGCACTTGTTATTATCTCAACAAGATCTGGCTATCTTGAGTTGGTTCTGGAAAGTTATGATTTAACAAACAACTCTTGCCAAATAGGTTTAAATTAGCACTAGATAACTCACACAAACACACAAATAAGCACTGTATTCTAGCACATATGTGATTTCTTTGGTCATTTCTTCCACCTGCTTTCCAATCTTTCAGGAGTCACTTTGTATATTTCAATGTAAATTCATCCATGTTCCAGCAGGAAATGAATTGGGGATGTAGTTCCATTGGTAGAGTAATTGCCTGGTAGATCTGAACCCCTGGCTTTAATCCACAGAGACGCATAAGCTAAGCTTGATGATACCTCTGTTCCCAGCATGCCTAAAGCAAAGAAGTTCTATTAGCTCACACATTCAAGGTTATCCTTGACTACCTTGAAAAAGTAGTAAAAATAAAAATCAAAAGGAAACAAATTTTATGAATTCCAGAGAGTGGTTATAATCTTTTCATTCATGTTTGCTTTGGGTTTTTTTTTTATGATTTTTCAAATGGAGGTAAAATATCTCCATTGAGAGAATTATGTGAGTTTTTGATAAAATGGCACTAAAAGAATATATTGCCCAGCATCTTCTCCATGAAAAGCTTTAGTACCACTAAATAGTGTGACTTTGTGCTAAGTAAGAGATTAGTTTACATTTTCAATGGGTGTTTATTAGATATTCTTGAGAAAGGCCAGGATCAACAATATTATCCATTTAACTGTGAGTGATGGAATAAAGTTAGAGATATTTTGAGTAAACAAACAGGAGTTAGGACACCCATGTGTTTGACAATGTTTTATCAAATATTTATATAAACTCTCATTGATATTAAAATACTCTCCTTCACCAATAAAATGGGTATTTCTTTTTAAATAATATTTTCTGTTACTTGGTGTAAATCATAAAAGTGCCTCACAGTTGACTAAGAGACATATTAAACTAATTGAAACTCTTTTTAAGACTGTAACCCTGTGTCTTCTAGAATCAAGAAAGTATATTATTTATGCCAGAAGCTCCCCAGTAAGGACAATGGTAGTCTTCCAAATAGTTTCAGCAAAGACACAAGATGGTATTGAGCCTTCTTTTACCATGATGCTAAGTATTAAATTAAATAATTTGTCTATTGGATAAAGCACATTGCTGCATGGCCCCATGCCTATAGAAAATGAATAAAGTATCTTTGTTGGTATTGGGTCATAGGCACCAGTGAGTTTGGTGTTATATAGTTATTCACAGAAATGATCACATAATTGATGACTGTTCCAAAAACCTTCCATGGTTAACTGGAATCATGCTTTTGTCTTTTTTGTTTAATTGTACACTTTTACGTCCATGGATGCAATATATTTACTTTTTAAGCACTGTTAAAAAAATTATGAAGAGAAATTTTGATAGGTCTGCTTTTTTTTTTTTTTTTTTTTTTTTTTTTTTTTTTTGATGTATGCCTTTACTTTATTTTGGGTCTTCTGCTGTTGATTTTTTTTTTTAATATTTTTATTACATATTTTCCTCAATTACATTTCCAATGCTATCCCAAAAGTCCCCCATAGCGCCCCCCACTTCCCTACCCACCCATTCCCATTCTTTTGGCCCTGGAATTCCCCTATATTGGGGCATGTAAAGTTTGCAAGTCCAATGGGCCTCTCTTTCCATTGATGGCCGACTAGGCCATCTTTCGATACATATGCAGCTAGAGACAAGAGCTCCAGGGTTCTGGTTAGTACATCATGTTGTTCCAACAATAGGGTTGCAGATCCCTTTAGCTCCTTGGGTACTTTCTCTAGCTTCTCCATTGGGAGCCCTGTGATACATCCAATAGCTGACTGTGAACATTCACTCCTGTGTTTGCTAGGCCCCGGCATCGTCTCACAAGAGACAGCTATATTTGGGTCCTTTCAGCAAAATCTTGCTAGTGTATGCAATGGTGTCAGCGTTTAGAAGCTGATTATGGGATGGATCCCTGGATACAGCAGTCTCTAAATGGTCCATCCTTTCATCACAGCTACGAACTTTGTCTCTGTAACTCCTTCCCTGGGTGTTTTGTTCCCAATTCTAAGAAGGTGCACAGTGTCCACACTTTGGTCTTCATTCTTCTTGAGTTTCATGCGTTTAGCAAATTGTATCTTATATCTTGGGTATCCTAAGTTTTGGGCTAATATCCACTTATCAGTGAATACATATTGTGTGAGTACTTTTGTGATTGTGTTACTTCACTCAAGATGATGCCCTCCAGGTCCATCCATTTGGCTAGGAATTTCATAAATTCATTCTTTTTAATAGCTGAGTAGTACTCCATTGTGTAAATGTACCATAATTTCTGTATCCATTCCTCTGTTGAGGGACATCTGGGTTCTTTCCAGCTTCTAGCTATTATAAATAGGGCTGCTATGAACATAGTGGAGCATGTGTCCTTTTTACCGGTTGGGACATCTTCTGGATATATGCCCAGGAGAGGTATTGCTGGATCCTCCGGTAGTACTATGTCCAATTTTCTGAGGAACCGCCAGACTGATTTCCAGAGTGGTTGTACAAGCTTGCAATCCCACCAAAAATGGAGGAGTGTTCCTCTTTCTCCACATCCTCGCCAGCATCTGCTGTCACCTGAATTTTTGATCTTAGCCATTCTGACTGGTGTGAGGTGGAATCTCAGGGTTGTTTTGATTTGCATTTCCCTGATGATTAAGGATGTTGAACATTTTTTCAGGTGTTTCTCTGCCATTCGGTATTCCTCAGGTGAGAATTCTTTGTTCAGTTCTGAGCCCCATTTTTTAATGGGGTTATTTGACTTTCTGGAATCCACCTTCTTGAGTTCTTTATATATATTGGATATTAGTCCCTTATCTGATTTAGGGTAGGTGAAGATCCTTTACCAATCTGTTGGTGGTTTTTTTGTCTTATTGATGGTGTCTTTAGCCTTGCAGAAGCTTTGTAGTTTCATGAGGTCCCACTTGTCAATTCTCGATCTTACAGCACAAGCCATTACTGTTCTATTCAGGAATTTTTCCCCTGTGCCCATATCTTCAAGGCTTTTCCCCACTTTCTCCTCTATAAGTTTCAGTGTCTCTGGTTTTATGTGAAGTTCCTTGATCCACTTAGACTTGACCTTAGTACAAGGAGATAGGAATGGATCGATTCGCATTCTTCTACATGTTAACAACCAGTTGTGCCAGCACCATTTGTTGAAAATGCTGTCTTTCTTCCACTGGATGTTTTTAGCTCCCTTGTCGAAGATCAAGTGACCATAGGTGTGTGGGTTCATTTCTGGGTCTTCAATTCTATTCCATTGGTCTATTTGTCTGTCACTATACCAGTACCATGCAGTTTTTATCACAATTGCTCTGTAGTAGAGCTTTAGGTTCGGCATGGTGATTCCACCAGAGGTTCTTTTATCCTTGAGAAGAGTTTTTGCTATCCTAGGTTTTTTGTTATTCCAGATGAATTTGCAGATTGCACTTTCTAATTCGTTGAAGAATTGAGTTGGAATTTTGATGGGGATTGCATTGAATCTGTAGATTGCTTTTGGCAAGATAGCCATTTTTACAATGTTGATCCTGCCAATCCATGAGCATGGGAGATCTTTCCATCTTCTGAGATCTTCTATAATTTCTTTCTTCAGAGACTTGAAGTTTTTATTATACAGATCTTTCACTTCCTTAGTTAGAGTCACGCCAAGATATTTTATATTATTTGTGACTATTGAGAAGGGTGTTGTTTCCCTAATTTCTTTCTCAGCCTGTTTATTCTTTGTGTAGAGAAAGGCCATTGATTTGTTTGAGTTAATTTTATATCCAGCTACTTCACCGAAGCTGTTTATCAGGCTTAGGAGTTCTCTGGTGGAATTTTTAGGGTCACTTATATATACTATCATATCATCTGCAAAAAGTGATATTTTGACTTCATCTTTTCCAATTTGTATCCCTTTGATCTCCTTTTGTTGTCGAATTGCTCTGGCTAGGACTTCAAGTACAATGTTGAATAGGTATGGAGAAAGTGGACAGTCTTGTCTAGTCCCTGATTTTAGAGGGATTGCTTCAAGCTTCTCACCATTTACTTTGATGTTGGCTACTGGTTTGCTCTAGATTGCTTTTATCATGTTTAGGTATGGGCCTTGAATTCCTGATCTTTCCAAGACTTTTATCATGAATGGGTGTTGGATCTTTTTAAATGCTTTTTCCACATCTAACGAGATGACCATGTGGTTTTTGTCTTTGAGTTTGTTTATATACTGGATTACGTTGATGGATTTCTGTATATTGAACCATCCCTGCATCCCTGGGATGAAACCTACTTGGTCAGGATGGATGATTGTTTTGATGTGTTCTTGGATTCGGTTAGCAAGAACTTTATTGAGGATTTTTGCATCAATATTCATAAGGGATATTGGTCTGAAGTTTTCTATCTTTGTTGGGTCTTTTTGTGGTTTAGGTATCAGAGTAATTGTGGCTTCATAGAATGAGTTGGGTAGAGTACCTTCTGTTTCTATTTTGTGGAATGGTTTGTGAAGAACTGGGATTAGATCTTCTTTGAAGGTCTGATAGAACTCTGCACTAAACCCATCTGGTCCTGGGCTTTTTTTAGTTGGGAGACTATTAATGACTGCTTCTATTTCTTTGGGGGATATAGGGCTGTTTAGATCATTAACCTGATCTTGATTCAACTTTGGTACCTGGTATCTGTCTAGGAACTTCTCCATTTCATCCAGGTTCTCCAGTTTTGTTGAGTATAGCCTTTGGTAGAAGGATCTGATGGTGTTTTGGATGTCTTCAGGATCTGTTGTTATGTCTCCTTTTTCATTTCTGATTTTGTTAATTAGAATTCTTTCCCTTTGCCCTCTAGTGAGTCTGGCTAAGGGTTTATCTATCTTGTTGATTTTCTCAAAGAACCAGCTCCTTGATTGGTTGATTCTTTGAATAGTTTTTCTTGTTTCCACTTGGTTGATTTCACCCCTGAGTTTGATTATTTCCTGCCGTCTACTCCTCTTGGGTGAATTTGCTTCCTTTTGTTCTAGTGCTTTTAGGTGTGTTGTCAAGCTGCTAATGTGTGCTCTCTCTAGGTTCCTTTTGGAGGCACTCAGAGCTATGAGTTTTCCTCTTAGAAATGCTTTCATTGTGTCCCATAAGTTTGGGTATGTTGTGGCTTCATTTTCATTGAACTCTAAAAAGTCCTTAATTTCTTTCTTTATTCCTTCCTTGACCAAGGTATCATTGAGAAGAGTGTTGTTCAGTTTCCACGTGAAGGTTAGCTTTCTATTATCTATTTTGTTATTGAAGATCAGCCTTAGTCCATGGTGATCTGATAGGATGCATGGGACAATTTCAATATTTTTGTATCTGTTGAGGACTTTTTTGTGATCAATTATGTTGTCAATTTTGGAGAAGGTACCATGAGGTGCTGAGAAGAAGGTATATCCTTTTGTTTTAGGATAGAATGTTCTGTAGATATCTGCCAGATCCATTTGATTCATTATTTCTCTTAGTTTCTCTGTGTCTCTGTTTAGTTTCTGTTTCCTTGATCTGTCCATTGGGGAAAGTGGTGTGTTGAAGTCTCCCACTATTATTGTATGAGGTGCAATGTGTGCTTTGAGATTTACTAAAGTTTCTTTAATGAATGTGTCTGCCTTTGTATTTGGAGCATAAATATTCAGGATTAATAGTTCCTCTTGGAGGATTTTACCTTTGATGTGTATGAAGTGTCCCTCCCTGTCTTTTTTAATGACTTTGGGTTGGAAGTCAATCTTATCAGATATTAGAATGGCTACTCCAGCTTGTTTCTTCATGCCATTTGCTTGGAAAATTGTTTTCCAGCCTTTCATTCTGAGGTAGTGTCTATCCTTTTCTCTGAGACGAGTTTCCTGTAAGCAGCAAAATGTTGGGTCTTGTTTGTGTAGCCAGTTTGTTAGTCTATGTCTTTTTATCGGGGAGTTGAGTCCATTGATATTAAGAGATATTAAGGAAAAGTAATTGTTGTTTCCTGTTATTTTTGTTGTTAAAGTTGGCATTTTGTTCTTGTGTCTGTCTTCTTTTAGGTTTGTTGAGGGATTACCTTCTTGTTGTTTCTAGGGCGTGGTTCCTGTCCTTGTATTGGTTTTTTTCTGTTATTATCCTTTGAAGGGCTGGATTCGTGGAGAGATAATGTGTGAATTTGGTTTTGTCGTGGAATACTTTGGTTTCTCCATCTATGTTAATTGAGAGTTTGGCTGGGTATAGTAGTCTGGGCTGGAATTTGTGTTCTTTTAGTGTCTGTATAACATCTGTCCAGGATCTTCTGGCTTTTATAGTCTCTGGTGAAAAATCTGGTGTAATTCTGATAGGCTTGCCTTTATATGTTACTTGGCCTTTTTCTCTTACTGCTTTTAGTATTCTATCTTTATTTAGAGCATTTGTTGTTCTGATTATTATGTGTCGGGAGGTATTTCTTTTCTGGTCCAGTCTATTTGGAGTTCTGTAGGCTTCTTGTATGTTCATGGGCATCTCTTTCTTTAGATTTGGGAAGTTTTCTTCTATAATTTTGTTGAAGATGTTTGCTGGTCCTTTGAGTTGAAAATCTTCATTCTCATCCACTCCTATTATCCGTAGGTTTGGTCTTCTCATTGTGTCCTGTATTTCTTGGATGTTTTGAGTTAGGATCTTTTTGCATTTTACATTTTCCTTGATTGTTGTGCCGATGTTCTCTATGGAATCTTCTGCACCTGAGATTCTCTCTTCCATCTCTTGTATTCTGTTGCTGATGCTCGTATCTATGGTTCCAGATTTCTTTCCTAGGGTTTCTATCTCCAGTGTTGCCTCATTTTGGGTTTTCTTTATTGTGTCTACTTCCCTTTTTAGGTCTAGTATGGTTTTGTTCATTTCCATCATCTGTTTGGATGTGTTTTCCTGTTTTTCATTAAGGACTTCTACCTGTTTGATTAGGTTATCCTGTTTTTCTTTAAGGATTTGTAACTCTTTAGCAGTGTTCTCCTGCAATTCTTTAAGGGATTTTTGTGTTTCCTCTTTATTATCTTCTACCTGTTTACCAGTGTTCCTTTGTATTTCTTTAAGTGTGTTATTAAAGTCCTTCTTGAAGTCCTCTACCATCATTAGGAGATATGCTTTTAGATCCGTGTCTAGCTTTTCCGGTGTGTTGGGGTGCCCTGGACTGGGCGACGTGGGAGTGCTGGATTCTGATGATGGTGAGTGGTCTTGGTTTCTGTTAGTAAGATTATTATGTTTACCTTTCGCCATCTGGTAATCTCTGGGGTTAGTTGTTGTCGTTGTCACTGTTTAAAGATTGGAGCAGAAGCTGTGTTCCACTCACCAGCAGTCCCAAAATCCTGCGGCAGGGGTCGTGGGTAGCTGGTGGGTGTCAGACAACTCTGCGCTCCAGCTACCCCGGTGCTGATCCGGCAGGATGAGGCCTGTGGCCCTACTCAGGCCGGTTTCTGCTTCCCTAACTAACGCAGTCTCAGGTCCCGCGCACAATTGGATTGGAGCAGAAGCTGTGCTCCACTCACCAGGAGTCTTAAGATCCTGTGGTGGGTGTTGTGGGTAGCTGGCGAGTGTCAGCCGACCCTGCGCCCCAGCTGCCCCGGTGCTTTTCTGACCGGAAGAGGCTTGTGGCCCTATGTAGGCCGGATTTCTCTCTCCCCAACCAGAGCAGTCTCAGGTCCCGCGTGATTGGACTGGAGCAGAAGCTGTGTTCCACTCACCAGCAGTCCCAAAATCCTTTGTCGGGGATCGTGGGTAGCTGGCGGGTGTCAGGCAACTCTGCGCTCCAGCTACCCCGGCGCTGATCTGCAGGTCTGCTTTTATATGTTACTTGACCTATTTACCCTTACTACTTTTAATATTTTTCTTTATTTTGTACATTTGCTGTTTGGACTACTTTGTGAAGGAAGGAATTTCTATTTAGGTCAAATCTAGTTGGAGTTCTAGAGGCTTCTGGTATGTTTATGGGCATTTCTTTCTTTAGATTAGGGAAGATTTCTTCTATTATTTTGTTGAAGATGTTTACTCGACCTGTAAGTTGGGAATCTTCGATCTCTTCTATAACTATTATGCTTTGATTTGTTCTTCTCACTGTGTCCTGGATTTCCCAGATGTTTTGGGTTAGGAGCAATTGAGGATGTTGGGAAGTGCATGCTGATGGAAGTCTGATTCTGCAGCCTCTTGAGAGGTTTTGCCAGGGCCTGAAAAATGCATATGTTCACAGCCAACCATTGGACTTCACATGGGGGTTCCCGGTGTAATATTTGGAAAAGGGACTGTAGGAGCAGATGGGGTTGCAGCCCCCATTGGGGGAGCAACAGCGTAAACTGGCCAAACACCCCAGAGCTCCCAGGGTCTTTAAAGACTATTTCTGCAGGGGATAGCAGAAATGTAGCTAACTAAGGAAGATACTACAGGGAAATGAAGGTGGATCATTGCTCAATTCATTTTTGAAATAAGGCAAACACTAATCTTCTATCAATCAAGTGTCTTTGGACATTATTTCCAATTTCTCTGACAAATGCCCAATTATGTAATCTCAAATGAAATCCTACAGAAGGCTTAAACACTTTTGCTAGAATTCTGCATTTCAAAAATCCTGAAATATTTCTTTCTCATTGTCTCTTGTATAACCTGTTTACTTTTCTACTTTGTCAATGTCATTCCAGTGTCTTTCTTCTACTTTTTATGCCAAGAACAAGTATATGACAATGTAGTTAATGTTTGTGACAACTTTACTGTATTTTAATCTCCCAAGGTGGATATCTGCTCATTGTTCAAAAAAAAGGGGGAGAAAATATTAAATAATTTCATTTATACTTAGAATGGCATGATCAGAATATAGAATACTTAGACTCTATCAATAGTTTTCTTTACCTTTCTCTTTACTTTTCTCAAGATACAAATCTTTGCATACCTAACTTGGATACCCAAGAATTGGTGCTGTATGACCCCATACCATAACACACCCAGGAGCATATGTATACACTCACACACACACACACACACACTTAGATAACATTTTACCCATCATATTCCTCTTGAATGAGGTTGTAATGAAAAATTTGGACTTTCAGGCCTATTTGGCAAAGCATCTACAAAAATTCCTCTGTAATTTTGTTTCAATTCTACATACTTATACATCATTTTTTAATGCAGGTATCACTGGTGTTAACCCTTATTTCCTTGATGATCAATATGGTTGAGGTACCCTTTCATGAACTTTGGGCAACTTGGCAATTTGTAAGTTAGAGAAATATCTTTTCTGTTTTGTGGGGATTTTGTTTGTTTGCTCTTCATCATTGTTCTTATCTTCCTATAAGACACTTGTTTTACAAGTTTTTCTCCCCATTTTGAAGTTTGCTTTTCATTATGTTATGTGCTTCCTTTGTTATTCTAGACAATTTGCAGTTGGCTGTAATTATTCTTAGTTTGGTATGCTTTTGAGTAGGTGTCTAAAAAATTCGAAAAAGTATGTTCAAAGAATTTATGTCACATACTTACTGTTGGGAGCTATTAAGACAAATCTATTGTCTTGATCTCTAAATTGTGCCTCTCCCCCTGAGAAAAAAAAAAGGGGTCAAAAGCGGGCCACCGACGCACCATTCCAAGAACAACCACAGAATATTCCAGTCCTAATTCAGGGCCAGATGTCCTGATCACAAGATGTACCCTGATACCACCAAGTTCCTGCTTCTTCGTGTTGTTGCCAAAAGAAAAATTTCCACTGCCCCAACACTCCTGCTAAGAAGTACTTCCTCCTTTGCTTGTGCATTTAAGCCTTGAGCCTTGCTGAATACAGAGAGACCTTAATGCTACTCAGACTGCTTCTGTGTCGTTCTTGCACTTGGTTCTCCTCCCTCCCTCCCCCTATTTGGTTCTTAGGAGGTCCTCTCGAGACCTCAAATAACTGGACCTGCTGGACGGGTCAACTTACTTCTTAAAAGTTAAGGTTGAAACTGTGGTACTGTGTACCTCTAGTCCTCCAAACCCACAAGTCAGGAAATCTGAGATTTTCATTGTAAATTCTAGCAAGTTTGTTTAATTTACAAAGTTCTACAGAAATATATCTATATGGTATAACAAATAGAGTGTATGAAAAATCATTAGACTTTATAAGTTAGCATATCTTAAAACTTGTTTGATTACAAATATATTAATTACTAGAATTATTCTAATATTCTTGCTTTTTGTCATCAAAAGTTATGAAAGTTTTAATTTTTAATTAATGTGTTTAAAGTTTTTTTGTAAATATAAAATCCTTTTGCATTCATGGAAATTTATTGTGCTTAATTAGTTAGCTTTGAGCTTTGTACTGGAATTTTGTTATTTAATATGTGAATGAATGGTGTATTTTTAAACAGTAATTAGTAAATGTATGTTAGCTGTTGAATATATTTGTAAATAAGTATGTCTAAGCTGTGTGGGATGCTTTTTTCTACATATTAAATATCCTAAGACTTTCAAATCTGAGTAATAAAGTAACATTTTGTGAGAGAGGCCAGAGAAACATTTTCAAGTTTCAAGAGATTGTAGTGATTTTGTATGAAGCCTAATGAAACAAAGAGAAAAGGCAAAATGGAATTAGGTGGTGGGCCCCTTAGATATGTTACATCATCTTTTGAGAATGTCGATCTCAGAAATAAGGATATGTGTAGAAATACTGGTTGGGCACCTTTGAACAACTTTTCATTTTTTTTTACCATTTTGAAAATAGTTTTAAATTAAATTAAAATTTTAATTGACTCCTTTAATGATGTGACATATAACAATTTTGAGAGATAGTTATGGGAAGATGGATTACTCTGTAAAAAGTTACACAAGCGTAATTATCTGAATTCAGATTCACACAGCATCACTTTAAAGTAGGTGTGGCATTACATGCATGAAATATGAGCCATGATGATGTAAAAGGATGGTCTCTGAAGTCACTGGACAGCCAGACTAAATGAAATAGCAAGTTCCATGCCAGGGAAAAATAATGTTTCAAATAAATAAGTTAGAGAGTGATTCAGGATTATATTCTACATCAACCTCTGTCTTACTCACTCATGTACACACAGCTGTATCACTCATACACAGAGCTACTCTTTTTGAAAGGATAATATTTAGGAAACAGACAAAAGTAATTTGCATTGGGAGAGATCATGCAAGAGTGCAGATAGTGGCTCTCAGCCTATAATCATTAAATGTAACATGAATGAGGTGTTAAAACAAGACAGCTTGAAAAGAAGACATGAATAGCACTACTGCACAGAGCTGGGCAAATCAGTATTGGAAGGGAAGGAACCTGGGGGTGGGGTGGGGTGGGGAAGGCTATCCTCCCAGGAGCCTGGGAAATGACCCAACAGAGCCCATTCATTTCTTGAGCAAAACATCCACTATTACTCCTCCGAAAGATTTATCTTTGCAACTTGGCAGCCACAATGGTATATACTTAAGGACACAAACAAATCACTGTCACTCCCATTGTGAGCCATTCTGAGAATTTCAGGTACCCCACAGTGAAGCCAATAGCCAGTACAATAAAGGTCTCCCTTGAATCTTCTACTGACCAAGAAGGTGTTTATTATGTCTGCGGGATTTTTTATTTTTTATTTTTTTACTCTGGCTCTCTGAGTTCATGTTGTGGACAAATGTTTCCTAGGGTCCTCCAGAGTGATGAACTATAACTCTTAAAACAGTAACAG
Organism: Mus caroli; assembly: GCF_978045245.1. Classification (NCBI taxonomy): domain Eukaryota; kingdom Metazoa; phylum Chordata; class Mammalia; order Rodentia; family Muridae; genus Mus; species Mus caroli. The sequence goes on along the minus strand of NW_028227256.1, from coordinate 111,989,354 downwards.
TTTAACAAGAAACAGGGAAGCAATTGTTTGCTAGAGGAAAAACAAAACCTGCTTCCTAGGGTCCTCATGATATGGAGTAAATCAGGAAAATAAATTTACAGTTGAAAGCAATAGAGTTTACAATAATAGCCAAATAATAGTCAATTTTCTTTTCCTTTAAAAATACGGTTTGTACTTCTTAACAATTTCATTTATAAAACATACTGTAATCATACTTACCTCTTTTAACTCTTTCTTAATTGTAACACCTACCTCCTTGTCCTTCTTCTCATTGTTTCTGTCATTTTACTCCTTCCTCCCTGCATATTACTTTTTTTTTTAGATAATACAGTGATCTTTCTTTAATTTTATGCACTTTATAGCTATTAAACTAATTAAGAAGTAAAGAAACTATAACAAGTAGAATAATTTTGTGAGGAAGATCTTTTTGGAACATGGTAGTAATTATTTCCTCATTGTCTACCTCATAGAACATCTGAAGATCTGAACACTTGTGACCAATATCATGTGGACATCAATACCTACAATACTGCTATCTGTCCCTTTAAGAAAAAGTTAAAACCTTTTGAATTGTCCATTTATGAAAGAAGTCAATGATCAAACAATACATTCCACAGTTAATGAAATGAAGACTGGACTTATTTTTCTAGTTTCTATAATGCCCCATGCACATAGAATTGGTGAGTGACATGAAAATAAAAACTCATATATAAAACTGATTTCTAAAAGAAGGCAAAAGTCAATTCATTTTTTTCTTAACAATGATAGACAGTCTCTCACTGAGGTAACTACTAGACATGCTGGAAATGTGCTAAGCTCTGAGTTCTTAATTCTCTTCTACATGACACAGTTAAAATTGTTCTCTTCCTACTAATCAGTAAATGTCTTTAGACCATGTTTTTAAGAAAGGAGTAAATGGCTTTATTTACTCATCCATCATTTATTCATCATCATACACGTGCTATGACTATTACGTCTTCATAAAAGTGAGTTAAGTCCTGTGGGGAACTAAGTAGAAACTCAAAATGCTACACAACAGTGGGAAACATATATAAGAAGAAAGATACAGTGAAGGGCTATAGAATTTGATTATGAAGACTCCATATAACTTTTAAAATGCTGAATTCAAAACTGTGGCCATTGGCACTGGACCCACTCAAGACTGGCCCTGGAAACAGTTAGTCACAGTAGGAGCCAGAACTGAGGTGCAGCATCCTTTACAATATAGCAGTTGGCTATGGGTAGATTCTTGCAAATGGCACATCTTTGACACACATTGAGTATACTTGATTCCCTATAGTAAATTCAAACCCATGGTCAAATAGACAATCCTGACAACATTCAGGTAACATTCACTGAGTCATGAAACTTACAAGATAGACAGGAGTATGTGTGTTTATATGTGTTTGTGTGTGGGGGGGTGAGGGTAGGGTATGGGTGGAGGGAGAGAGAGAGAGAGAGAGAGAGAGAGAGAGAGAGAGAGAGAGAGAGAGAGAGAGAGAGAGAGATTGATTTGTTAGGAGGAATGGGTAAACTGTTAGAATAGATAGGTAAAAGACCATATGTATCATGTAGTACCTGGAATTGTCTAAGAACAAATTCAATTAAATATTAATTACAATTAACATATGTGGAAGAAGTATTTAAAACTCACATAAATGGAATGGAAATGTAAATGTCACTGTAAATGGAAAGTCAGGTTTATATCTATAAGTCACATGATGTTACATTATTCACTACATTGAACTCATAAGAATACAACAATAGATTACAATGATTCAAATTCATATTCCTTCAATTATAGGAACAGCAAATGAAGAAAATATTAGTCATATGGTAGATGCTCCTAGGGAAGTTATTCTTGGGAACAATCGCAAACTGTGCCCATTGTGCAAACATGGGATACCACAGGGATTGAACTTTCAAATATATAAAAGGGGCTACTGCTGACATACCAGCAACCTTTCCCCAAACAGGGCTATCAAGCACAATTATGTGGGAAGTACAATGCCCCTTAACAAAGTTAAATCACAGGCACTTAAACAACTGATACAAAAGCAGCTGAAGGCTCAACATACAGAAGAACCTAGCAGCACATTGGATTGCATTATGTTTGTTGTTAAAAGAGGAAAATAGAAGATGATAATACATTTAAGATCAGTGAATAGAATTATTCATCCAATCAGTCCTTGATAGCCTACAATTCATTTATGTTTTGTTTTTACTGAGATCTTTGTCTATAGTAATGACAGACTTGAAAGATTGCTTTTTTCACAATACCCTTGTATGAGTAGGACAGGGAAAGGTTTGCTTTCTCAGTACCTACTGTGACCTACAGTGGTACAATAGAAAGATATCTTTGGAAGGTACTTCCACAGGGAATGTTGTGTAGTCTAACTTTATATCAGTATTTTGTACAACAACCTTAAAAATAAATTGTAGGCAATTTCCTCAATCTCTCATTTATCATTACATGGATGACATTTTGTTGGCTGATTCTAAAGATGCTTTAAAGAAAGTATTTAAGGAAACACCATGTATTCTTCCAAGCTTGGGTTACAAAATTGCTCAGGAAAAAAAAATACAAAGACAAGATTCTGTTATGTATTTGTGTTATAAAAATCAGTCAACAAAAAATTTGACTATAAAAGATACAGATCTGTAGAGAGCAATTGCAATCTGTTAATGATTTGCAAAAATTAATTGAAAATATTAACTGGCTTAGGTCTGTATCTGGATTAAGTATTAAGGTAAAAAATTGATTTCACCAGCACTCGGGAGGCAGAGGCAGGCGGATTTCAGAGTTCGAGGCCAGCTTGGTCTACAGTGAGTTCCAGGACAGCCAGGGCTACACAGAGAAACCATGTCTCGAAAAACCAAAAAAAAAAAAAAAAAAAAAACAAAAAAAACAAAAAACAAAAAAAAAAAAACCAAAAAACAAAAAAAAACCCAAAAAAACAAAAAAAGAAAAACAAAAAAAATTGATTTCAAATATTACTAGGAGATTCAAATTTAAATAGTCCATGAAATCTAACAGCTGAAGCCGAAAAAAGAGTTAACTCTTAGAGATCAAAGACTTCAAATGTATATGGATTATTGAATAGAGTCTAAACTTGATTGTGTTTTGGCCATTTTGCCTTCAAATCGTTCTTTTACTGGGTTAATTATTCAAAGGGAAGATAACATTATGGAATAGTATTTCTTAACCTGTAAACAATAAAAAATTGAAGATATATATATATATCTTCAATTTTATATATATATAATATATATGTTATATATATATATACATATATATATAATTTTTGATTTGATTAAAAAGAGCTAGAATAAGATTATGTCAATTGTCAGGAACAAATCCATTAGATAATGTAGTACCTATTACTAATGCTGAGATTATATGTATATGATCAATGAAGACTGGCAAAGACCTTTTAGTAACTACTTGAAAGAAATTAACAACAAATATCCAGAAAGCAAATATTCACAGGTTATAAAAAAAATAACTAATTGGATCCTTCCTTAATGGCAAAGAGAACACTAATTCCAGAGACACTAACATTCTCTGCTGATGCAAGCAAGATGGGGATGGTAGGATTGATGGTATATACTTGACCCAAGGAGTGACACTGCTGGGAGATGTAGCTTTGTTGGAGTAGATGTGCTTTGTGGGAGTGGACTTTAATAACCTTTTATGTCCTAGATGCCTGAGAGCTAGTATTCTTCTAGCAACCTTCAAATGAAGATATAGAACTCTCAGTTCCTCCTCCACCATGCCAGCCTTGACACCTCTACATTCCTGTCTTGATGATAATGGACTGAACATCTGAACCTGTAAGCCAGTCTCAATTAAATATGGTACTTATCAGAGTTGCCTTAGTCAGAGTGTCTGTTTGGATCACTAAAAGCCAAAGACAATAGGTTATAGGTCAGACAAAAAAAGCAAGGTGATCAGAGTTCATAAACCTCAGTTGAAAAAAATCAAAATTCTAAGCAACCTTTATGGTATTATTCAATTATCCTGAATCTTTTAATATAATTACTTATTCTTTATATGTAGAAAATGTTGTTATACATATAGAGACTGCTGAAATTATTCCTCATAAATCACAATTAACTTTGTATGTATACAAATGCAACAGGCAATCAGAAGAAGAAACTATCCATCATTTATAATACTCATATTCAGTCTGACAAGAAATGATGAAATTAACCAGTTACTAATAGGAAATATGTTAGAAGTTTCAAAATTGTATGAGATACATCAGATTGGGGAGAAAGGTTTAAAGAAAAACATCTATCACTTAGCAACAAGGCAAAGCAAAAAAAAAAAAAAAATCTTGTATGTGTTCTCTATATGACCAAACCCCATTACCTCCTGGTAGTAACCCTTAGGATACCAATAGAAATAACATCTAGCAGATAACTTTTAAAATTGCAGAATTTGACAGGCAAATGTATACATACATGTAGACCTTTTAGTAACTACTTGAAAGAAATTAACAACAAATATCCAGAAAGCAAATATACACAGGTTATAAAAAAATAACTAATTGGATCCTTCCTTAATGGCAAAGAGAACACTAATTCCAGAGACACCAACATTCTCTGCTGATGCAAGCAAGATGGGGATGGTAGGATTGATGGTATATACTTGACCCAAGGAGTGACACTGCTGGGAGATGTAGCTTTGTTGGAGTAGATCCATACCGTATCATTGACACATACTCAGGGTTTCAATAGACAACTGTTTTAAGTTCTGAAAAGACTGATTGTGTAATTACAGACTTATTGGAATTAATGACATTTAAGTGTTCACTTGCACAAATTAAGTTTGATAATGCTCCCATATAGGTAACCGATTAGATGAAGCAGTTCTTTCCATTATAATATCAAACATATTACTGTTGTACCATACAGGACAAGAGTTTACATAAAGAGTCAATTGTACTTTAAAAAAGATGCTTATTAAACAAAAAGGAAGAGTACCCACACCCCTCACCCCAAGGACAGACTAAATAATGCTTTGTTAACTTAATTTTTCTTAATGTTGGTGAAACAGCTGACAAACACCAGGTTATTGAAAAAAATGAGGAACTAAGATTTGTCCAATATCCCAAATTTCATAGGGTCCTCCAAAGATCATAGTCTCCAGAAAAGTAATTTTAAGAACTTTACTCTCCTTCTCTCAATGGTGGTATGGATGTTTCTGATTGTTTGATACGTGGTTGTTGTCATTTTGGATGCTTGGTTATTATTGGTTCTTGTCAGAGAGGAAACAATATAAAGTTTAAATTAGGGATATCTCTACTAAACTTTTCTCTAATCTTTCTCTTTTATCTCTTAATAGGGAAAGAGAAAAAAGGAATATATACTTTGCCATTTATTATTGTATATTAATAGAAGTTTAAGCTTTTTTGTTTAACTCTTATATAAATATTTGTTTAACTATTACATATTGATAAATTTATGTTATTTTGTTTAATTATGAAATATTGGTTGTTAACTATTATATACTGATTGACAATTAAGTTTTTTTTTTTACTATTTGATATATTCTATCAAGAAGCTTATTTAAAATATAATGTAAAGTACTCGTTTTTTGACCCTCTTAATTATTTCTATTGTGTGTAGATAGTTAATATTAGAGATAAAGACATTTTTGTTGTTATTTTTAAAAAGGAAGATGGATATGAAGTGGAAATTTCTGTTTTCATTTAAAATCTCCATTGTGTCATGTGATGGTTTTATGAAAGCTGTCTTATGAAAGGGCATGTAATGTTTTTCTGAAAATAAACACTTGATAGGGTGCATGTTTAGAAAAATATAAATAGTACCCCATAAAAGTGGGGAGGAAACTTTTGCATTGCTTTACCATGTAACACTTAATTTCTGGTCTTCAGTGTTCTTTATTTGTACAAAGAAATGTACCCAAGAACTTATGATACTTTAGCTGATTCTGGCTGCTTCCACAGCAGATCCTTGTCAGTTTTGTTGGATTGAACCACATTTCCTGATACTTGTTTGGTGTTTGTATTGGAGTAGATTGCTGGTATCATGACAAAGAAGAGTGGAATTTCCCAAAAGAATTACTTCTAAACAGTTCACAACCCCATCTTATTCTCTTTTCCCTCCTTCTGATCAATAGGCAAAAAGGGAGGTTGAAGCATTTAAAAACCCTAAATTAAGTATATCTTGAAAAATCTAAGCCTACGGTCTTTAGTAAGAGAAGATATTCTACAGGCTTCCAAAAGAGAAATGTATACAACAAGCCAATCACAAAACCTTGGATTTACAATGCTGTTTTGTGTGCAAAATATAATAGCACAGTGAGGGCACAAAGCTGAAAAAAATTAACCAGTCAATATCACTTTTGATTTAAGGCCAAACTCCACAAAATAGAATCCATTTCCAATACTCTTTGCTTCATCAAGAACCAGAGAAGAGAAAGCTGAGAGACCTAGAGTAAAACCAAATACTGCTGGTGTCAAAACTGGGAGGGGAAATAATAAAATGATTCTTAATATGTTCTGCTATACTCATAAATCAGTGTCTATTTATACATCATACAAGAAACTTCCATCTACAACAGAAGAAACAAATACAGAGCCAAATATTATTCAAAGAGAGACCTTGGAACACATGGTTGTAAATAGTGTATGTCCACCAAAACCCTCCCATCAGACCTCGGGCAACCATGCAAAAGAGGAGGCAGAAAGAGAGTAATAAAGAGTCAGAGGTCTCTTTGAGCTCCATTTGATATCTAATTCTTCTGGCTGTAACTTTGAGTACTATATTGAAAAGATAGGGAAGAGTGGGCAACCTTGTCTAATCCCAGATTATAATGGGATTGCTTCAAGTTTTTCTCCATTTACTTTGATGTTGGCAACTACTTTGCTGTAAATTGTTTTTAATATGTTTAGGTATGGGCCTTGAATGCCTGATCTTTCTAAGACTTTTAACATAAACGGGTGTTGAGTTTTGTCAAATGATTTTCAACACCTAATGAGATGATCATGTACTTGTACCCCCCCCCTTGAGATTGTTTATGTAGTGGATTACATTGATGGATTTCCTTATACTGAATCAATCCTGCATCCCTGTGATAAAGCCCACTTTTTCATGATGAAGCATTGTTTTGATGTGTTCTTGGATTAAGTTTGTGAGAATTTTATTGAGTATTTTAGCATTGATATTCATAAGGGAAATTGGTCTGAAGTCCTCTTTCTTTGTTGTTTTTTTGTGTGGTATAGGTATCAACATAAATGGCTTTATAGGATGAATCATGTAGAGTTCCTTCTGTTTTTATTTGTGGAATAATTTCAAGAGTATTGTTATTAGGTATTCTTTGAAGGTCTGACAGCAATTTGCTTGAAAACTATCTGGTCCTGGGCTTTTGTTTTTTTGTTTTTTGTTTGTTTGTTTGTTTGTTTGTTTGTTTTGAGAGACATTTAAAGACTACTTATGTTTCTTAGGGGTTATGGGACAGTTTAGACGGTATATCTAATCCTGATTTAACTTTGGTATCTGGTATCTGTCTAGAAAATTATCCATTCCATCCAGATTTTCCTGTTATGTTAAGTATTGGCTTTTATAGAAGGATCTGATAATTTTTTTTGAATTTCCTAGGTTTCTCTGGTCATGTATCCATTTTCATTTTAACTTGGACACTTTCTCTGTGCCCTCTGGTTAATCTGGCTAAGGGTTTGTCTATCTTGTTGATTTTCTCAAAGAACTAACTCCTGGGTTTTTGTTTGTTTGTTTGTTTGTTTGTTTGTTTGTTTGTTTTTGATACTTTGTATAGTTCTCTTTGTTTCTACTTAATTTATTTTCAGCCCTGATTTGATCATTTCCAAAGGGATGTCTAACTCCTTTTGGGTGTATTTATTTCTTTTTGGTTAGAGCTGTCAGATGTGCTGTTAGTCTCCTAGTATAAGCTCTCTCCAATTTCTTTATGGAGGCACTCAGAGGTATGAGTTTTCCTCTTAGCACTGTTGAAAAGGAGGAATTCAAAATATCACTATTTGCAGATGATATGATAGTATACTTAAGTGATGCCCCAACTTTCACCAGAGAACTACGACAGCTGATAAACAACTTCAGCAAAGTGCCCGGTTATAAAGTTAACTCAAACAAATCAGTTGCCTTCCTCTATTTAAATGTAAATAAGTTACAATAATCAAAAATAATATAAAATATTTTGGTGTGCCTTTAATCAACAAGTAAAAGAACTGTATGACAAGAACTTCATGACACTGAAAAATGAATCTGAAAAAGTCCTCAGAAGTTGGAAAGATCTCCTGTGCCAATTGATTGGCAGGATTAATATAGTAAAATTGCCCATCTTTTCAAAAGCAATCTACAGATTCAATGCAATTCCCATCAAAAATATAACTAATTCTTCATAATGTTAGAAAAAGCAAATCTCAGATTCAGTTGGAATAAACAAAAAAACCAGGATAATGAAAACAATTCTTAACAATAAAAGAATCTCTGGGGAAATCACCATCCCTGACCTCAAGCTGTGCTATGATGGGGGCCAGCCCTGGTGTAGCGTTCTTTTTTTCTTGGTTCTTCTAGAGGCAGCCCAGGGGGAAGAGTGTTGAAATTCAGGGGTAACACTTTGTCTTAGGAGATATTTTAGGTTGCTGCATAATAAAAAGTTTACTTATTTAAGTCTAAGTTACTATGCTATTGTAGCTGACCTGGCTTTTGTGTTCCTCTGAGGCCAGAGACTGCAGTCTCAGGAATTTAGCAACTCATCCTAAAACAACATATTAAATAAAGCATTAATTGCTAGAGCCTTTCCCCCTTTTTCCAGATGTCTCTCGCTTGTCAGGCTAAGGAGGATATTGGAGCAGTAAACTGCTATTGAAACGGGAGAAGAGATTAACACTCACAGAAGGAAATATTCATAATCTCACATAAGTTCATATACAGATTCATGCCTGCTAATTTATATATTTCCATTCAAACCAGTTGGGTCCACCTTGCATTTATTTTCACAATTACATACTTACATGCACATGTATATACGTTCTCACAATTAAATACTTACACACACTTCCATACTTGCATATGGAGCAAAAGACTAAGCACTTGTGCAGAAAAACATCACTTATTCTGGATGAAAAATGAGCTCCAATCTTTAGTGCACAGAGAAAGAAAAAGCTTCTACCCTTTTAATGCTAAGTGTCTTAAACCCACATTTGTATGAAAATATAAAGATTCGTTCCTTTTAATAAGACAAAGCCTGCCTTGTTATTAAGAAAGTGCCTGCTCTGTCCCATGGTAAGGAGAAGCCTTCCTGCTCCATCTGCTCTTTGCAACTTCTTCTTTCTTCCTCTTTAGCTCTATATTATGCACATAGCTCTCTTAGTTTTTTTTTTTAATGTTAACCATAGTTTCTAAGTTATTCCAGTCTGCATTTTCCTTCTAATTTTATATTCTCCTCCTGCTCTTAAGTCACAACAATGCTTTTACTCTCAATGTCTTTTTTTTCCAAAAGCTATGCCTATATTTCTAAGTTCTTCTTGAATTCAGTTCTGTCTAAAAAGTGTTCTATCTAAAAACTTCTCTTCAACCCAGTCCCCTCTCACAGCTCAGTTCTTCTCAGCTCAGTTCTTCTCAGCCCAGTTCTCAATCATTCCCTCACTCTTCTCTTTATCCTCAGGACTAAAACATCTTTCAGAACACATGATCACATGTTAAAATGTTCATCAAAAGTTCACATGCAAAATCAAATATTAAATTGAAATAGAAGTCTACAACAGAGAATGTTTACATGCATATCCATTAGGAGTAATTATCTAGCTGAACATCCATCACCTGTCTCAGCTCCATGGGTTCACTGAAGGTTTCAAATCATAACTGGTATCCCGGGTCCCTCAGAGACCAGTCTGCTCAGGAAAGCACTCAGGGTACAGAAGCAACATAGCTTCTCTGACAAGGTCCCTCTTGGGCCTTCATCTTCAGCCCCTGTAAGAGGAGAGCTTGCCTGCAGAGAGTGCTCTGACCACTGAGACTCAGAAAAGAGTTGAACTCCCAGGAGTGCTGACAGAGAATAACAGAATCATAGGAGGAACAAGCTCCAGCCAGAGACAGCTACAACTACTAATACCAGAGATTACCATATGGTGACAGGCAAACATAAGAATCTTACTAACAGAAATCAAGACCACTCAGAATCATCAGAATCCAGCACTCCTACCACAGCGAGTCCTGGATACCCTAACACACCCGAAAAGCAAGATATGGATTTAAAAGCATATCTCATGATGCTGGTAGAGGATTTTAAGAAGGACATTAATAACTCACTTAAAAAATTACAGGAGAACACTGCTAAACAGTTTGAAGTCCTTAAAGAGTAAGCACAACAATCCCTTAAAGAATTATAGGAAAACACAGCCAAATAGGTGATGGAATTGAACAAAACCATCCAAGATCTAAAAATGGAAGTAAAAAACAATAAAAAAAAAATATCAAAGGGAGACAACTCTGGAGAGGCCCTTGGTCTTGCAAAGATCATATACCACAGTACAGGAGAATGCCAGGGCCAAGAAGAAGGAGTGGGTGGGTTGGGGAACATGGTAGGGGGAAGTTATAGGTGACTTTGAGGATAACATTTGAACTATAAATGAAGAAAATATCTAATAAAAAAAGAAAACCATAACTAAGATATTAGTGAAGTTTTTTATAGATAAACACAGTCAATATTTTTTTTTCTGTCCTAGCACCTATAATAAATCATTAGTTCACTTTTGAAGACCTTTGGTTAATTGTTTTACAACCTCTTGGAATGTTTTCTGGTGAGATGAGAGTCTGGTTACTATCTAAGAGCAATTAACTGGTGACACAAGGGAGACTAGCAGAGTACTCATTGAAGTTTTAACTATCAGAAAATGGCCTAATAGCAGTCACATTTTAAAAGAGCTTAATAGTCACAGATATAATTTTAGGAATTCTTACAGGATCATCCTTAAGACTTAAGTCATCTGTTTGTCTATATAGCATCACTACAAGACAATACATCTTCATGGATCTGCAGAAATTTCCTCCAAAGAGATGTACTATCATGTAGTGATTGTTATATATGTTTAATAATAACAGGAAAAGCATATTAATAGCATAAATATATCCTAAAATTAATCACAGCCTTGTTTAATAAGGGTGAACCTGTCATAGGTTATATAATAATCCAAAGCAGGCCATCTCAGGATGGCTGCTAGTTATTAGCTTGTCCCATTATCGCTTCTGAAAGTACTACAGAACAATAGTGATAAAAACTGCATGGTATAGGTACAGAGATCAGAAGGCAGATCAATGAAATAGAATTGAAGACCCAGAAATGAACTCATACACACATGCTCACTTGATCTTTGACAAAGGAACTAAAACTATTCAGTGAAAAAAAGACAGCATTTTCAGTAAATGCTGCTGGTTCAACTGATGGTCATTGTATAGAAGAATGCAAATTGATCTAGTCTTATCTCCTTGTACAAAGTTCAAGTCCAAGCGGAACAAGGACCTCCACATAAAATCAGATATACTGAATCTAATAGAAGAGAACCTAGGAAAGCTACTGGAACACATGGGCTTGGGGTAAATTACCAGAACAGAACATCAATCGCTTATGCTCTAAGATCAACAATTGACACTTGGAAACTTGTAGCCTCCCCTCCCCCAGCCTTAATGGTTCCACTGTTTACACCTGGATGGAACTTCCCACTCAATCATTCTGCCACTGCTGGAACCTGCCTCTTTGCTGTTCAGAAGCCATCACGTGATCACCCTGCTACTGGACCCCAAGATTATTTGGCGGGAATTGGGCCCCTCCCCCTTCCTTTATAACTGAGTGCCGGAATAGTAAAAATTGAACCTTGAGCAGAGAGCTTTGTCTTGGTTCCTTCCTTATCTCGAGCAGCCCAGCCCCTCTTCTCTTCCAGGTTTCCAAAATGCCTTTCCAGGCTAGAACCCAGGTTGTGATCTACTGGCCAGACACAACAGAAACTCATAAAAATGGATAGCTTCTCAAAGGCAAAGAACTGTAATTAAGAGAAAATGACAATGAACATCTTGGGAAAAGATCTTTACCAATCCTACACCTTGTAAAGGGCTAATATACAATATATACAAAGAACTCAAGAAGTTAGATTCCTGAGAACCAACAAACCCTATGAAAAAAATTAGGTACAGAGCTAAACAAAGAATTCTCACCTGAGGATTCTCACATGGCCAAGAAGTACCTAAAGAAACCTTCAATATTATTAATCATCAGGGAAATCCATACCAAAACCACACTGAAATTTCAGCTCACACCAGTCAGAATGGCTAAGATCAAAAACTCAGGTGACAGCAGATGCTAGCAAGGATGTGGAGAAAAAGGAAAACTCCTCCATTGCTGGTATGATTGAAAGCTGGTACAACCACTTTGCAAATCAGTCTGGTGGCTCCTCAGAAAATAAGACATAATACTACCTGAGGAACCAACTCCTGGGCATATACCCCAAAAAAGGTTCAACATATAACAAGGACACATGTTCCACTATGTTCATAGCAGCCTTATTTATGACAGCCAGAACCTGGAACCAACTCAGATGTCCCTAAAAAGAGGATTGAATACAGATATTGTGGTAAATTTATACAATGAAGTACTTCATATCTATTAATAGCAATGACTTCATGAAATTCTTAGGGAAATGGATGGAACTAGAAATATCATCCTGAGTGAGGTAACCCAACCACAAAAGAACACACATGGTTCATGCTCATTGATAAGTGGATATTAGTCAAAATCTCAGAATACACATGATATAACTCACAGACCACATGAAGCTCAAGAAGAAGGAAGACCAAAGTGTGGATGCTTCAGTCCTACTTAGAATTAGGAACAAAATTATCACAGGAGGTAGAATGTGGGAAGGAATTAGGAGGAGGAAATGAGGGAGCAGGTGAGAAGGGGGGCAGGATCAATTATGGGAATTGACAGGAAAGATGTTCAGGGGTTCAAGAAATTGAACAGAGGTATATAGCAATGAGTAAGAGAGAACTGGGGGTATCCACCAGACAGTCTCAAATGTCAGGAAAGCAAGAGGCTCCCAGGACCCACTGGGGATGGCATTAGCTGAAATATACAACAAAGGGGAAAGAGAACCTGTACAGACCATATCCAGAGGTTAAGCATGGCCCCTGGTTGAGGAATGGGGCCACCCACCCATATCCAAAAAATTAAACCAGAATTACTCTTCTCTAAAGTAAATGCAGGAAAAAATAGTTGAACAGAGATTGGAGAAAATGCCGTCTAGATACTGCCCTACCTGGGGATTCATTTGGGATCTGCAGATACCAAATCCAGTCACAATTGCTGATGTCACATAGTGCTTGCTAACAGAAGCCTGATATATCTGTCTCCTGAGAAGCTCTGACAGAATTTAACAAATACTGATGCAGATGCTCACAGCCAACCATTGGGCTGAGCATGGGGACCCCAATGAAGGTGTTAGGGGAAGGACTGAAGAAGCTGCAGGTGTTTGCAACCCCATAGGAAGAACAATAATGTCAACCAACCAGATGCCCCAGAGCTCCCAGGGACTAAACCACCAACCAAAGAATACACATGGAAGTATCCATGTCTCCAGCTGCAAATGTAGCATAGGATGGTTTTATCTGGCATCAATGGGAGAGGAAGCCATTACCCTGTAAAGGCTCAATGTTCCAGGGTAGGGGAATACTAAGAGGTTGTAGGGCTGAGGGCGTAGGGAAATAAAGGGAATGGGAGAAAACCCTGTTTAGCCAGAGTTCCAGTTGTTTTGGGCAGACAGATGAGGGAGAACTGCCTCATCACGGCCCTGGGTGGATGTCTGGCTATGGTAAGCCATGGAACCCAGCCCACTGGGAGGTGGACATGGGGCATTCAGAGGTCTCTGGGCCTCACTGCGGCCAAAGATAACAGGTTCTCAGTCTTGGGCATCCCAGACTTAGTTGGACACTGCAGAAGAGCTGAGAAAAATGGGGGGGGCGCAGCTAAGCCATCCCCAGGGCTGAAGGAAGGAGAGGGCAGGGGGAGAGGGGGTACTGGGTGGTTCCCACGTGAGCGAGAGTCCTTGGTCCAGTCTGTGGCCTTCAGGCAGTAGGTTAGACGTTGCTTTTTAGGGGAAAGCCTATCCCATCATTCAAACACAGCGGGCCTTGGTGAGTAGAGACAGTTTGTGGTTTTAAAGCTTTATTGAAGAAAGGCAGGGAGAAATAGAGAAGGTAGAAAGAGAGAGACCTGCATGGACATGTGGAGAGAATGGGAATAGGAGGGAGAGAAATAGGGCTAGAGATGAGAGTAAGAAAGGTGAGAGCTTAAGAGAGAGGGGAGAGGCCAAACAGACCCTTTATAGAGGGCTGGACTACCTTGCTTTTGCCAGGTAACTGTGGGGAGGAGCATACCTGGATATTGTTAGGTAACTGTGGGGGTAGAATCTAGGCAGAGTGTCAGGATCTTGGAACATTGTCTGCATGAGTTATAGTCACAGGATTATGGAGTTTGGGGCTCTGTAATATTAGGTACCTGTCTCTGGTCTCTGGGAACGTGGCTCACTGTTCTTTCCCTTGTAGAGTTTTCTACTAGATCTCTGTAGCAAAACTCATTCAACCAAAACAGGATGCCTTTCACAGCCCCACACACAGTGAAATGGGAGAGGGTGGGTGGGTGGGAGAGCACCCTCAAACAAGCAGGATGAGACACAACTGGTAAAGGGGATAACATTTAACATGTAAATTAATAAAATAACCAAAAGAAAATGACAAAAAAAGAAATAATAATAGTAGAAGGTCATGGATGACACCAGGAGAACAAGAGCCTCTACATTAACTAAGACAATCTCTTATGAACTTACAAAGATGAAGAGACATGTGCAGGGTGTCCCTGTGTCTTCATCAGGTCTTATTCATGTATATATTGCCTTTGAATGTACTACTTCTTATGGGATTCCTGAGGATGTAAACAAGTGGGTCTGTGATTCTTGTGTCTTCTCTTGGATAGTTTGGTTCCATTAGTTTGCCCTATCTGTTATGTTTTGGGGTTGTTGGTTTTTTTGTTTTGGCTTGTTTTGGATTGGCTTTGTATTCCATTTTATTTTGTTAAAGATTATAATTTTCTTTAAGTAAATTTATCAGGGTAATATGGGATTTCATTATAGCACTTCAAATGCAATTTTTTTTCTTAATTTTCTTTCCACTTTTTCTATGACCTTCCTTCTACCCTCCATCTTCCCTTACTTCCTTTCTATTTTTAAATATCTTCCACATTTCATTGTCCTTCCCCTTCCTTAGCATCTCTTTCCCCTTTTTATTGGTGGTGTTTTAATGACATGACCTAAGCCAACACTCATATATGTATATGTATAGTCAGTCATTCCACTCAATTTTCTAAAATGGTCATGTCTTCAATTTTCCTTGCAGCTAAATAAGGTCCTATTATTATATCTTACAGAAAACTTTTGAGGTTATTTTTTAGTAGGAAATATTAACATGTCAGTGAAGAAGGGTAAGCTGCCAAAATTGGAGATCTGGGTAATGCCCATGACCTTCTTTGGAGCATTTGTTTTGTTTTGTTTTGTTTTTTGTTTTTCAAGACAGGGTTTCTCTGTATAGCCCTGGCTGTCCTGGAACTCACTTTGTAGACCAGGCTGGCCTCGAACTCAGAAATCCACCTGCCTCTGCCTCCTGAGTGCTGGGATTAAAGGCGTGAGCCACCACGCCCAGCATTGGAACATCTTACTAAAGAAACTTCAGTAATTCCACCAATTTTTAGATTACATGTCTATATGAGTGACATTTGCAGTTTCAATTACATTAAGTTAAAGGGATATTTAAATATATTAAATGAGAAAGTATTCTGTATGTTTATTATATTTATTATGGCATATTATATAATTCTACTGCTAATGTCCTAGCACTGCAAATTTACACACTGAAGTTTGTTTTGTGTATGAATATTGGATAAACCATTAAATGGAAAAGGCTGTTCTCTAGCTTCAGGCACAAAGTTTACACTTGTGACATGCCCAGAGTAGGGGAACATGAGGCTTGGGAGGCAAGAGTGGGTGGTTAGGTAGGGGAACACCCTCATAGAAACAGGGGGAAGAGAGATAGGACAGGGGGTATTCAGAGGGGAAACCAGGAAAGGGGATAACACTTGAAATAAAATAAAGAAAATATCTAATAAAATTTTAAACAATAAAAAAAAAAGATTTTAACATGAATCTACTAGGGATGAATAAAGACCTCTGTTTCTCATGAGAGTATAGAGCAGAGAAGTGTGATGTGGGTTTTTCGCAAACATCAGCCTAGAAACCTTTTCAAAAATGTTGTATGTCTGAACAGCAATTGAGATGGTTACTTCACTTTTTCTGAAGGGGCATTTAATGTACCCTAAGGTAAGAAAAGCCAAACATATTTTCAGAAATTGTATCTGCAGAATGAAATATACAAACACACACATCTGTGATACTTGCAGTACCAAAGGATGACTCTTTTAGCTCATGTCCAATACTTTATTCTCTGTTACTTCTGAACTCAATAATATAGTACACAAGGCATGGCTTTTTGTTTTTACACATTCTTTGTGTGTGTGTGTGTGTGCCAATATTCATATAAGGGAAATCACTTAATTATACATATGCTAATCTAATTAATTTAATTTCTAAAATTGAAAGTATATTTTAAAAACATTGGTTTTATAAATGTCTAATATGTACTCCACAGCAAGTATGAAAAAGAAAAAAAAAAAACTACCTCTCCCAAATTAAGAAACGTTGTATTTATGCCTTCAAACTGCTGAGATTGGTTACAATCTAGTTACAAGTAGGAGGAAATGATGAGGAAATACACTTTTCTCTCCAGTAATCCTATATCTAAAGTGCATTATTTGCAGATTGGTAAATGCTGACATACAGTCTTTCAAACATGGTTGTCATTCCTCAGGAGACAACTACCATGTTTCTAGAGACACCATCTTTCACTGAGATTTACCAAGGAGGACTGGACATAGATGACCAGTTTACCCTCAGGAACCTAACTATCTCTGCTCCCTTCTCAGAATTACAAACATGGGCCACCAACTTCAACATTTTGCATGGGTTCTGAGGATATTAACTTGAAGCCTTAAGTTTATAAACTGAGATATCTCTCTCCACCCCAGAGAGATGTTTTGAAATGAAAATTTTTATGGCTTTCACCTGCAAGTCCATCTTCCTACACACATACAAAATCACATTCACACTTCAGATATGCTGACATCTCTGAAAATTCTGTGGAGTCACTCTACATTCCTCTTACCATGGGACATTCATGTAAGATGACTCCTATCTCATTCCATTGAGTGAACTAATTCTGAATTCCTAATAATCATTTCCTGTATAACATTTTGTTTATGCACCCTTATGTGAAAGTTTGGTTTCTAATGGTGCAATAAAACACAATCCAATGCACACTGGGATAGGAAAATGTTTACTTGGCTTACACATCTTGATTACAGGCCATAATTGAGGTATGTCAGGGGAGATACTCAAGCAAAACTGAGGAACAAAAGTAAGAACTTGAGAGGATTGCTATTTACTGATATGTCCCATATGGTATGGCCTGCACAACTAGTTTTTGTATACCAACCAAGACCACATCCTCAGAAAAGGGAAAACCTATAGTGGGCTATTTCTTCTCACATCCATCATCAATTTTTAAAATGCACAACAGGCTTGTTCACAAGTCAGTCAGATGAGGAATTTTGTTACTCTATTGACCTTCTCTCTTTCCAGATGACCTTTGCTTGTCTCAAGTTGACAAACAAATTAATAACAACTACTATACCTAGTCTAGAACATACCTTTCATTTTGTATTTTTAAGGCATCATATGTTCTTTTTCCTATAATTTCAAGTTCTCATTTGACATTTAGATATATGCTCCTTAAATAATGTCTTGAAAACTACTAAGTGGAAACGTCTTTGTGATAACATTGTGCTTTGACAATATGACATAGCTTAGAATCTCCTAGGAAGAAATTCTCAATGAGAGATAACCTATCTTGGGCTAGTCTGTGAATGTGTGTGTAGAAAGTTGTTTTATTGAGATAAATGATATGCCCACTGTGGGAACCTCTATTCCCTCAGTAGAGCTTCCTAAACTGTTAAAGAGCAGGAAAATCAAGCGATGTACAAACAAGTGAGCATGCATTAATTCACCTCCCTTTTGTCTTTACTGTATTTAATGGGACTGTGCATATGCAGTTCTTCTCTTACTTTCCCCACTATGAACTTCAAGTTGGAATTATGAGTTGAAATAAATCTGTTTTTAGCCTAAGTTGAGTTCAGCTGGCATTTTATCAGAGACACAGAAATTAAGATCATAGATGAAGACAGGACAGATCATGATGTTTTTCTGGTTTTAAAGGCATGATTTTTGACAGGAAAATGAATGTTTCAGCGCCACTTTCTTAAGGACCAATGACAAGTAAGGTAAAGCCGTGGTGTCTTAAATCCTTTGTATTTGTTATTTTACTTATAAGTTTGAAAAACAAAACCAACACTTTATAAAAGCATCCTCTTAGATGATACATACATCATGGATCATGGTTTCAGAGAGGTGAGATACTTGAATCAACTATGACAAGAACTTCAAAGTAGCATGGAGTGATAATAACTCACATGTTGTAGAAGGAATCAGTGAAGTCAGACTTAAACAGACAGTGCCAAAAACATCAAAGAATCATCCCTTGTGACTTATTTCCAAACCAACTGAAGTAATTACAGACTTCAATATGATTCCATAAGCTCAGGAAGGAACATTTCAAACATGAACTTAAAGGACACATGTGAACAAAACTCTAACAACTTCAACGGTAAGTTTATGTTTTTAGAATCAGTGTCATATATATTAACTTGAGCAAAACTCTGTGAAAAACATGAGATGGTTGATCTCTTTCTTCATCAAGGTAAAGGAAGATGATGCAGGGCACACATAGGCAATTCTATAATGTTCTAAACTACGAATCAAGTGAATATAGAAATATAAGTCATCTCTGATAACTATCCTACTTTAAGCAACTTTCTTCTCTGACTGCTTAACTTGTTATTTTCCATTTTCTTAGTTTCATCATTGTCTACAACACACACATACACACGTGCATGCTCACACATTCAAAAATATGTACATTTCTTTTACAACTCTCACCACCTGGTCATTAAGCATTAAACTTGTATAAGAGAAGATGATGATATAGATGCCTAAGTCGCAAAGTGTTTACAATGCAAGAATGAGAATCTGAGATCCACATAAAGTAACACACAGTATCTCTTATCACTGCTCGGCTACACTGACATATATACATATATATATGTGTGTGTGTGTATATATATATATATACATATACATATATATGTATATATTAATGATATTGGCATGTTTAGTAGTGAGATTCTGTCTCACAGCAGATATATGGTAAGTACTGAAAACTAAGTCCTCTGACATCTGCACATACACAGTGTCATGTATGTGTTCTACCGTAGACATACACAGACACACACAAAGACACAAATACAAACACACACACACACACACACACACACACACACACGAAGAGTCCAATGTGAAGTATAGACTGAAATCTATACAAAGAAAATAATTCCACTTAGTGATTGCTGGGTATTTCATGAATTCTCTTTGATGATAAAGCTTTCTTCGTTTATGAAATACTGTGAATAACTTATACTGATCATAAGAAAGTAATGTAGTACTTTAAAATGCCAGTTACAGTTGTTGGCAAGTGTTCCACTCAAAAATATACATTTTAGTTAAACCAATACTGTTTAATCCTATTCAAACCATTTAAATTTTTGTCCCTGTTACTCTGAGTGACAGCATGCCGCTGAGCCAGGCATATCACAAGAATAATCTACAACAATTTAGCACAAAGTTAATATGCTTCCTCAAGCAACACCATGTCAGCAGAGTCCTTGTAAGTGACACTGAGTACAATATTATTCACAGGGTTTTTAATGTATGTGCACAATTGTTAACCCAGTTTCTAGATTAATTGACTTCTCTACTCTGTACAAATAAAAGGAGCAGAAACGTATCCTGTGAGCTGCAGATAAAGGATTCTCTCCTTCCAAATATAGGAAGAGATGCAGAAGTGCATTGCAGAAAGACTGTACTTCAGCATTTACTATCTACAAATAATGCACTTAAGATATAGGCTTTCTGGGGAGAAAAATGTATTTCCTCATCATTTCCTCCTGCTTGTACCTAGATTATAACCAATCTCAGCAGTTTGGAGACATAAATACAAGGTTTCTTAATTTGGGGGAGGTAGTTTTTTTTCTTTTGCATACTTGTTGTTGAGTAGATAGTAGACATTTATAAAACCAATGTTTTCAAATTATACTTTAATTTTAGAAATTAGATGACAGCCTCTTTTATTGCACAACAGATAAAGGTATTTGCTACCAAGTCTGATCCCCAGACCTACAATTAAGAAAAAGAGAAATAATTTTTACAAGCTGTCCTTTGACCTCCACAGCATGCAATGGCATATGTGTTTCTCTCCCAAAGAAACAAATAAATGTAAAAAGTATTAGTAAATGAATACTTCAATATTAAATAATATTTATTTTCATTTTGTAATAATTTGAGGGTTATTGAATAAACGAATGTGATAGTATTTTTATTTCAGTCAGAAACATTAATCCTTGATCTGCTGCATGCAGAGATGAATACTGTGACTTCAGAACATAGCAAGTTTATTTTGGATCTCAAGTCTGATTCTTCTTTGCTCCAAACCATCCCTGCACCTCAGGGGACCAAGTTTTGTAACTATTCTTTAATATAGTAGCCACAATTACAATTGTCTCAACCAACCAATGAGGGTATGATATTGAAAATGCAAGGAGGAAAATCAGAAAAAAAAAAAAAAAAGGAAGGGGGGAGCAGGGAGAGAAGGATGAAGTCAAGACAAAAGTTTCTGATCAAGGCTCAAAGTTAAGTATTTAGCACTGTGTTTTTATAGGGAGAGCCCACAAACCCATCCTTTATTTGAGCTGGATTATGTTGCTTTGTTTCAGCTGAAATACTTGCAAAGCAAGCTCAGCCCGCAGGCTGCTCCTGTAGGAATATTCTGTTGTCAGAGATTTAAACAGAAGGCCAAGTGTGATGAACACTTAAGTTCTATTCACCTGCTCAAGGCTGGGGGAAGGGCACAGGGAAACTGCATTTCTACAGCTTTCCAAGCATGCTTGAGAAACCCTCTGAGCAGATGTTCTTAGTGTGTACCTTCTCTTCACCTGTAAGAGGCTATCCCAGACAAATTCTTGGTATATCTAGGATACAACCAGAATTATGTGCTTAGATTTATAGAAGATTGAAAAATAGTAACAGCATCTGGACTCAAGATCTGTTGAGATGAATGCACATTCGAATCTTCAACAAAAGAATTACTCAAGTTTAAAAGACACATGTTGAAGGAGTGAATGGTCTACATATCATGGAAGTGCTTTGAAGACCGAGTGTTGAGAAATTGTGACAGCGAAACTTGAAATTATGACAACACTAACACAGTGTTCCCAAGAAGACAGCCTTTTGTGTCTGTTTCTGATGATATGAATGGAGTCTAGAAAGACATAAAGAAAAGAAAGAATAATGGCTAGGATAAAACTCATGTCAAAAAAATGTTGTAAAATTCAAAGCTTGTGTTGTTCACAGGCCATCTCTCACATGTATATTGAAAATTATATTTGGAAACTAAATTAATACAAATATTTAAATATGAAACTTGGAAAATGGCAGAAACTGAAATGTCTGACATTGATCATGACAGTTAAATATAAAATTCATTATCACAAGAGACAATGTATATGTCAACAAATAATGCAAATTTGGATGTGCAAATTTCTTTTAAATATACCTTCAGTGGATTATTTTTAAAATGCTATGAGTAGAAAGCAGTTTGTAGGAACAGTAAAAGCTCATGAGATGAAGAG
The DNA here is from genome assembly GCF_978045245.1 of Mus caroli. Classification (NCBI taxonomy): domain Eukaryota; kingdom Metazoa; phylum Chordata; class Mammalia; order Rodentia; family Muridae; genus Mus; species Mus caroli. The sequence goes on along the minus strand of NW_028227256.1, from coordinate 111,967,336 downwards.
CTTAGTCAACAAAGTACTTGCCATGCCAGTGTGATAACCTGAGTACCCCAGAACCCACGACAGAAGCCAGGTGTGGTGATGCACTTTGGAGATAGAAAAAGTATTGCAGAATCTGTTAGCTTGAGGTGTAATAACAAACAGCATCTCAAAAGAAACATTCTTGGAGAGTGAAAGGCAGTGGCATTGATTTCTACAATGAATTCTAGCCTACATACACATACAAATGCACATAAGCATGCACATCCATATTCATTCAAAAACCACTGTGTAAACAGACATACATCAAATAAAGAGAAAGTGGGGGAAGGCACTTCCTGTTGTTTAATCATTCTACTAACACCTCCAAGCTTTCCAGCTGCCGTGGTGAAAATTGCTATCTTGTGATGAAAAGAATGAATACAGGTGTGTGATCTAAAACTTCAGAGCACTGACACCATAAAGATGCAGTGAATGTTAATAACCTTCTTCTTTTCCATTGGAGATATGTTTTATAGAATACTGTAAACTATATGCCTCAAGATGGCTTCTTTAATAACAGATGTTGAAAGGAAGTTTCAATGCACAATGGTTATTGTGAATCTGATCCTGGAAAAGGCTTGAGAGGAAGATGATATTATCTGTAATACTAACCCACTCGTCAATGGAGAAGTCTAGGATAAGTACTGCCAACTTAGAGTTATTTTGTATTAATGTTCAATATCATTGTCTTGATATTGTACCTTTACCAGTCACTAGATAATGGCTGCTTTCAGAATCAGGAGACTGGAGCCAAGGTGGCACTGAGCAGCTAAGAAAAACCCTAAACATGGGAAGTACAGCTCTTCTTAGAAATAAAGTAAGACCTGTATCTTCCCTATTTATCTGAACTCATTGAAATATCACACAGGTCTTTAATTATATTGTTCATGAAGAAGAGCAATAAATAAATTTGTTAGTACAAATGTCACTGCCTGGCACTTTATTTAAATAACTGTTGATATGTCTATCTATATGTCTGTTCTTCAGGCCTTTGTAGGTTGACCCAAGAGAGATTCTCCCTCTGTGGCTCTGCTACCTCCCACATACATATCTGACTCAGTAGCTGGGACGTATCAGATACACAAATATGCTTAGTACATAAATATTCTAGGTATTTGAGAGTGATGAAATACTTTCTACACTTTAAATTCTAAAATCCCCCCAAAAGAAATCTTGTAAGCATCCATTCATGATGAGGAAACCTGTGTTAAACTTTCAAATTGCCTCATTTGATACATTTGTTGGCACAAGGAAAGAATCATATCTATATACATTTAAGAGATGATAAAACATACTTTTCAAAGAGAGAAAGAGAGCATTTCTTGCACTAGGAATTTGGGAAAAATGTACACTTTTTTTAACCTTATATGCAACACAAGAACTTACTTCATAGCATTGTTTTGGATGTCAAATAAGCCAATACCTATACAAAATATTCCAAGCATCTCCTGGGTAAACATTTTGCATCTACTATGATATAGCAACTTGATTTAAGTCCGAAATGCCAACCATTAACCTGAGTATATGGTGGGAAAATTAATTTCCTCTTAGCAAAAAATAATAGATTTCTGGAAGAATAGATACAACCAGAAATAGTGTTTTGACTTTCCACTTGTATTTTCATTAAATAGGTATAAATATTCATGCAAGGATAAGAACTATCACCAAATAGTCACATACTCTTTCCCCAGTCCCCTGCACAGCATCATCCACTAAATAATAGTAACTTTTCTCCCCAGCTGAATTGGCTTCAGTGTCTCATACTCATATGTTCAGAGTTTTCCAGTTTCACGTGATAGTCAGATTCTTAGCTAGTATGCATTACCACAGAAGTAGGCAGAAGAGCTAGGCCAAGCTAATGTCTGTCTAGAACTAATGATCTGTTTTTAAGAAGTGTGGGTAAATCATCTAAACATTGTATTTTTTCCAATTTTAAAAAGCATAAAGTACAGGAACAAGTACCACATCCATCACTTATAAAATTTAATGCTTTAGTTTTTGGCTCCAATAATAAGAGGCTCAGACGTCTGCACCTCTTTCTCATCCCCTCCTTTATTTACCCACACACTTGTCTGCTGATGAATCATGTTGAAAACCTCAAAAGAAGCAGAGGAAATACAACAATGACAAGATCAAGGAGTCTGTAGCCAACATTTCCCTGTCTCCTAATTTATACAGCAAAACCTGCCATCAGCTGAGCCCAGTGTGACTCTGGTTGGAACAGGGTGACATGGTTTTGCCCCTGGGAAAGTGCCCACATGTGAGATTCCACGAGTGTCACTGGCTGCTGTGGGTATAAGGCTTGTTTGTGTAATAAATTACATATTATCACATTCTTCCAAGGAATATCCTTTCTGTTAATGTTAATGACTCCATGATAACCAGATAGCATGTGTTCTGTAGGTGAATATGGAGCTAATGTATCAGCAACGTGGTAAACACTGGGACTTTAAGGACAGCATTTGAGGTTATGGAAAAAAACTATAATATATAATATGATATAAGATGATATAGGATGATTGATATAAGATGATATAAGTTATAAGATTATAAAATAGAAGACATAAGATATATATTCTGAGTTATGCAAAATATAAGGATATAGTATGAATTATGAGGAATTTCATTAATCAAAAGGAACAAAGGAACACTATGAGAAACTTTTCAGAAAGATACAAAGCCAGGCATATTCCTGAGTTCAAAGTCAGCCTAGGATAGAGAGAGGTTAAGCACAGGTGTGGTAGAAATGCTAATTTCAGGACAGTGTCCCACCTAACTAGCTCACCATCTGTGCTTCGCAAAGGCAGAAAGATCTCTGAATTATTTTTAAAAGTTAAGGAAAAAATTATGTTTGCTCATTCTTAAGAATCAATGTGCTAGGGTCACCTAGACATTGAATCATAAGATAAGTGAGAACTGAGTTATTTAAAGATCTTTGGAAGAAACACAGGTCTTCATGAATTTCTTCTTAACAGTATTTCTGACTTGGCCAGAAGATAGCTTTTAGAATTTATACTAGCAGAGGAAGCTGCCTCAAGAAGAGAATTTTTAAAATAGCAAGAAAATGCTGACTAGAGCAGAGCAGAGCAGAAAACACACACACACACACACACACACACACACACACATGGGTGGGGGGCACAGGCGGGAGGGAGGGAGGGAGAAAGTGAAGCCATCTCAGAGGAAGATGTTCCTAGTCTTATTGCCAAAGCTACCTGATATCATGGGAGACTTCACATTTTCTGAGAAGAACAGGAGAGGTGAGGTGGATGGGGCTTGAGTAGAGTTGACAGGGGGGAGAAGGGGACTGGGAGGAGAGGAAGGAAAGAGAACAGGAATTGTGGTGTAAAGTGAATAAAAAACTTAATCAATTACAAAAGAAACCCAAAACCCAGTATTGTATTATATTATAGTTTCAGAATCTTTTTATACCTGGGTAATGGAAACCACTAAAAAACCAACCAACCAACCAAACAAAAAACAAACAAACAAAAAAAGACAAAAAAAGGTGCATACAAGTTTAACAGAATCACTTATTTCCTTCAGAAAATGCTTAAGTATCTATTTTGGAAATCAGGATACCCAGTACACATGAAATCCTTTAATTAAAACAATAAAAGCAAACAGCAGCATCGACATCAACAAAAACCTGTACATTAACAGATTTGAACTACTTAGTAAACATTTATTTCTCTAAAGTGTCCTTCAGGTTAACTGCTAAATATTTAATGAAGTCCTGAATAACCATGCTATGTATTGTGGGATAAATATATCAAAGTACAAAATGCTAAGATGACACAAAATAGTTATAATTCCTTGGATAATACATCAGACATTCAATAATTATAACAGAGGTGAACTCATATCAAAGAACTTACTGTTTTTTATAACTTTTTCTCTCATACCTCTTTAATCTGGGCATACTCTCAGGCATTTTTGTTGATTTGATTTTTACACTCATCTTTCCTTCTGGTTGAGATCAAACCAAACAATAACATCACAACCTTTGATGGCTCTGTCAGCACAAGAGTGCCAGATTTACAACTAGCAGCAAAGTGAAAAAGGTAACTTTTATTGATTTTTTTTTACAGTAGAAATATAAGTCAATGAATACACCATTAATCACACCCTGCTATCAAATGGCTCATTCATTCATGACTTGCATGTTGAACTCTGTCCTCTTAAGTTGCTAAGCAACCTCTGTTGACTTGTTACTATAGCTTCCTAAAGATTAGTTCTGCTGTCTTAGTTCATTCATTTAATTACAAGTATAATAGTTTCCATTAAATAAAAGAAATATAGTATCTTCAGTTTTGTTAAATATTTATTTATTGATTTAATACTATGTCAAGCTCACAGAAACTTTTTTAAAAATAGCAGCAATACAATTATTACTTCTAATTGCCATGTCTACACCTGTGACTTAGAAATTTTCATCTTCAAATAGAGGCTCTATTCTGACTTCTATTAGAGGCTGTATCTATTTCCTGTCTCTATCCTACCTGCATGTAAAAAGCACAGATGTTATATAAAACTAATAATAACAATAGGCTTCATTCCATCAGCTCTTAAACCTGTTTGCCTCATCAGAAACAAGACACACTTAAGTAGACTAATTTATATCAGTGTTTCCACTTTTAACAGCCTTCAGGTCTAATTCCGAATAACAATATATTTATAACTCTAATATCAAATATTCATCAGATGCTATAAATCAAGTATTGATTCTAGGGCTATCACTCAGGAACTTAGATAATAATAGTATATACTATTTCTGAAATAACATGAAGTGACTACATGTACACATCCTAATAATTTTCAGGAAAGAAAAATAAGAGGCATAAACTAATGTGAGAGGAATTTTCTGTTACATGCTTAACTAAGAGTCTTGGCTTCAGGAGTTGGTAGGCTCCACAATATTATCTAACACTGATGATAAAAGACAGCTAATATCATCCACTGAGTTACCACAATATTGTTAAGAATACTAGTCTCATGTGATTTAAAAATAGATGTGCTTTAACTTTATCCTGTTAATATAATTACAGATGGATCTGTGAATGTTTTTGTTCTGTTTTATAGATTATGCTCATTTTTTGTGTGTGGGGTGAATAGAGTTCAATATTCAATTCAAATCTAATTCACAAGCACACAGTACATTATTCCTTCTACTCTACCTAGTTCATTCATTCTAGCCTCGTAGATACAGAAGAAAAGAATTTATTTACAAAAGGAAGCAACATATTGATGTACAGTATAAGACACATTTTCACATACATGCACAAACACAGACATAGTTTGGGTTGGATTTTTTTTTTTTGACCTCTGAATTAAAGTTGAATTCGGGAAGGTAGCTATGTATGTATATATCACCTTCTAAGTCTTAGAATTGACATATGCTGATTTGTATATCAAAAATAAAAAAACAAGCAAGCAAATAAACAAAAATCTAAGCAAACAAAAAACAAACAAACAAAAAAGAGGACATAAGTTTAAGTTCAAAGACTTAATAGTAGAATTGATAGTATTATCTATTCATTCTCAATTTGTTAGTATTCCTTCCTCAAAGAATGGGAGATGTCTAGCTGAGAAGTTGAACTTTGTTCCCATAATTACTTTCAAACATCTTCTGGACGAATCTTATCACATCTAAGGAAAGTATAATATGAAAAATTTTAACTAATATGTAGAAGAATAAATTAGTTTGACAAAACAAACAAATCAACAAATAAATAAGCAAAACTGAGAGCCAAGATGATTTTGGAGAAATGGACTTGTCCTTATGTGTATTCCACATGATAAACCCAATTCTTTAAAGTCAGCCACACACACTTTTTTACATGTTTAAATAAAGAATTGATATTTTACTTAAAGAATCACATAGCCATAGCCACAAAAACAGACTTTCTCCTTAGACCCACAGTATTTAAATGGACAAATCTAGGAATTATTTCATAAGCAATATGTGATACAATAAGGTGCAATATGATCTAGTGAATAATTTACTATGGTCAATGTGTACAGTTAGCAAAGAAGTAGTCCTCGGTGGAAGGTAAAACTATACAAATATTTGGGATGGGAACTAAATGCTAGAGAGATAAAAGAACTTTCTGTTCTTGTAGCAGACCTTGATGGTAGCATTTGAAGCATTGCCTGGATCCCTCTCACTACTGACATACTCATAAGTAAAATCTACTTATTGAAAACTCAAAGTGAACGAATAAACAGTTTCTATCATTTGTGGTTTTTTTTTCCTGTGATTACAAGGTAGCCAAGGAGTAAGGGCACTTTATTGTAATGAGAAAAAACTCTGGATGTACCCTGATTTGAAGGAAAATTCACAGGTGGATTTAACTAATATGGACCACCCTATCTGATTGGCTAGGAATAAGCATTTAGATTTTCCTCTTTGTTGCTAAGTGAACAATCTTAGATCCCCAATATAGAAACTTAGGATAAGTGGAGCACTCTGCCATTTGTTAGTTAAGCTCTGGTCATTTTTTTTTAATTTTCCTTCTTAAAAAAATGGATATTTTGTGGATTTACATGTCAAATGTTATCCCCTTTCCCAGTTTCCCCTCTGCAGAATCCTTATACCATTCCCCTTAACCTGCTTCTATAAGGGTGCTCCCTCACCCACTCACCCACTTCTGCCTCACCACCCTAGCATTCCTTTACGCTGGGGCTTCAAGCCTTCACAGGAACAAGGGCCTCCTGTCCCATTGATGCCAAATAAGGCCTCTTCAACTCCTCCAGTCCTTCCTCTAACTCTTCCATTGGGGTTCCTGTGCTCATTCTGATGGTTGACTGCAAGCATCCTTATCTGTATTGGTCAGGATCTGGCAGAGCCTCTCAGGAGAATTCCTGGTCATTTTAATTCACTGTTACATGGGAATTACTTAATTGTCTAGACAGTTGTAAGCAGTGGTGTTTTTTTGATGGCAAACACAGTGAATCCATAGGTTGTCTTTTGGGAGGACAGCCATTTTATATATGGTACCCTTGCTGATCTGAGATCATAGGATACATTTCCATCTTCTGATATCTATCTTCTACAATTTCCTTCTTCACAGACTTGAAGTTTTTATCACACAAGTCTAAATAGGTTTAGCTAAAGTTACCTCAAGATATCTTATGTTATTTGTGGCTGTTGTGAAAGGGATGTTTTCATGAATATCTTCATAGCCCATTTGTTATTTGTATATAGAAGGGCTACTGTTTTTGTTTTGTTTTGTTTTGTTTTGTTTTGTTTTGTTTTGTTTTGTTTTTGTTGTTGTTTTTAGCTAATCTTGTATCCAACCACTTCACTAAAGTTTTCTATTAGCTGTAAAATCCTTCTGATATGACTTGGAAGTTGCTTATGAATACTATTATAACATCTCTGAATAATGATGTCTTGGCATCTTTCCAATTTGTATTTCTTTGATCTCCTTCAGTTGTCTCATTGTTCTAGATAGAACTTTAATTACAGTATTGAATCAATATGGAAAGAATGGGAATCCTAGTCTTGTTCTTAAATTTAGTGGAATTGCTTTGTGTTTCTCTTCATTTAATTTGATGTTGGCTATAGACTTGTTATAAGTTGCCTTTATTATGTTTACCTATGCTCCTTCTATTTCTGATCTCTCCAATTCATTTATCCAGATTGTGTGTTAGATTTTGTCAAAGGATTTTCAGCATGTAATGAATGGTGATGTATTTGATTTTCCTTTCAGTTTGTTATATGGTGGATTACATTGACTGATCTATGTTAAACCATCCCTGCATCTCTTGGATGAAGACTACATGTTCATGATACTTGAGCTTCATTTTTCTCTTTCTTTCTTTCTTTCTTTCTTTCTTTCTTTCTTTCTTTCTTTCTTTCTTTCTTTCTTTCTTCCTTCCTTCCTTCCTTCCTTCCTTTCTTTCTCTCTCTCTCTCTCTCTTTCTTTCCTTCATTCGTTCTGCCTGCCTTCCTTCCTTCCTTCCTTCCTTCCTTCCTTTCTTTTTTTGATATTTGATCTTCTTGATGTGTTTTTTGATTCAATTTGCTAGTATTTTTCTGAGTAATTTTACATCAATATTCATGAGGGAAATTGCTTTTTGATGCTTTCTCTCTCTCTCTCTCTCTCTCTCTCTCTCTCTCTCTCTCTCTCTCTCTCTCTCTCTTCAAATCTTTGTGTGCACTGAGGATCAGGGTGATGGTGGCTTCATAAAATGAATTTGGCAATCCTCCTTTTCCTTTTATTTTGTGGAATAAATTGTGGAGAAATGAGTTAGCTCTTCCTCAAAAGTCTAGCTGAATTCTGTACTACAGCCATCTGACTCTGGACTTTTTTTGGTTAGGAGGATTTTAATCACTGCTTCAGTTTCACTAGGACATATATACCTATTTAAATTCTTTGTATGATCCGGATTTAACTTTGATAAGCATTATCTATCAAAAATTGTTCATTTCTTTCATATTTTAAATTTTTTTGGAATAAAATTTTTATAGTATAACCTGAGGACTGTTTGGATTTTTGTATTGAGGTCTGTTGTTATATTCACCTTTCTTGTTTGTAATTTTGTTAATTTTGATAAGTATTTTAGTTAGTTTGAAGAAAAGCTAATATTATATTTTGATGAGTTTCTCAAAGAACCAATGGCTTGTGTTATTGATTCTATGTATTAATCTTTGTTTCTATTTTATTAATTTCAACCCTCGATGTAATTATTTCCTCTGATCTATTCCTCTTGTGTGAACTTGATTCTTTTTCTTCTAAGCTTTTAGGGGTGCTGTTAAGTTGATAGTATGAGATCTCAATAATTTCTCAATGAAGGCACTTAGTGCTATGAACTCTCTTCTAAGCACTGCTTTCTTTCAGTGTCCCATAAGTATATTTTGCATTCATTTTCATTGAATTGTAAGGAGTTTTCTTTATCTCTGCTTTGACTCATCACTCAATAAGTAGAGAACTGTTCAGTTTCCATGACTTGTAGGCTTTTGTTTTTTTGTGTTGTTGGAAGCCAGCTTTAATCCATAGTACCTGATACGATACAAGAAAGTTATTTCAGTCTTCTTGTATCTGTTAAAATTGCTTTGTGACTGAATACATGTTCAATCTTTGAAAATATTCCATCAGATGTTGATAATATGGTATATTATTTTGTAATTAGGTAAAATATTTTATAGATATCTTCTGAATACATTTGACTCATAACATCTATTAAATCCATTATTTTCTGTTTAGTTGCTCATTCTTGATAATGGGATATCCATGTGTAATGGTCTATATGTCATTAAGCTTTAGTAGTGTTTTCTCCACAATCCATGTGCCTGCATGTTTGGGGCATAGGTGTTAAGAACTGAAAGATTATTTTGGTGGATCTTTCCTTTAATGAATATGAGCTATCCTTCACTGTTGGATTTGATTAATTTTGGCTTGAAGTCTATTTAGATATTAGAATAAACATAGAAGGTACTCTATATTGTTTCTTATGTTTATTTGCTTGGAAATTCATTTTTCAAATTTAACTCTGAGGTAATATCTATCATGATCCTCAGGAAGTGTTTCTTATGCAGCAAAAGGATGGAACTGTTTTCACATCCATTCTCTTAGCCTATGACATTTTATACGGGAACTGAGTCCATTTATACTAAAATTTAGCAATGACCAATGATTGCTAATTTTTTATTTTATGTGTGAGTAGACAGTTGAGACAAGGAGAGAGAGAGAAAGACAGAGAGAGAGAGACAGAGACAGAGACAGAGAGAAACAGAGACAGAGAGACAGGGACAGTGAGACACACAGAGAGAGACAAAGAGGGTGAGTTTCTCTTCACTTTTGCTGATAGGAGTTTATTTCCTGTGTTTTCATGGGTAAATCTCCTTGGATTGCCGTTTTCATTCTGGTACCTTGTGAATTAGGTGGATAGATAATGCTTAACTGGATTTGTGGATAGATAATGCTTAAATTCAACTTTATCATGGAATATCTTGTTTTCTTCATCTCTGGTGTTTGAAAATTTTGGTGGGCCTAGTAGTCTGGGCTTCTAACTGTGGTCTCTTAGAATCCTCAGGACATTTTCCCAGGTGCTTATGGCTTTTCCACTCCATTGAGAGCCAGATGTAATTTTCATAGCTCTTCCTTCATATGGTACTTGGTCTTTTTCACTTAAAGCTTTTAATATTTTAAGTTCTGTATGTATAGTGTTTTGATTATTGTATAATGCGGGGACTTTCTGTTCTGGCCCGAAGAATTTGGTGATGTATAAGAACCTTTTACCTTTATAGGAATGCTTTTCTTTAGGTTATGAATATTTCCTCTGTGATTTTGCTGAAAATGTTTTCTTGGGTGTGGAGTTTGAATTTTTCTGTTTATTTTTCTCTGTACTATTATTCTTAGATTTGGTCTTTACACAGTGTCCCAGATTTCCTGGTTGCTTTGTTACAAGATTTTTTTGCTATTTAATATTTTCTTTGACTGGGGTATTTTTTCTTCTATCATATCTTCAATGACTGAGATTATCACTTCCGTTTCTTGAAGTGTTTTGGTTATGCTTGCATTTCTAGACTCTGTTCACCTACCTAGTTTGTTTTGGCAGAATTTCTTTGGTTGACCTTGTTTGTTTGTTTGTTTGTATTTTCATTTTTAGGTCTTGAACAGTTTTATTTCTTTTTTCCCACTATTTGATTTTTCTTACCTTCCTTTTAGGCATTTATTAAATTTCTCCAATTTTTAAAAACATTTTCCCTCAATTTGTAAGGAATTTATTAAATAATTCTTCAAGGATCTACCTCTATCATTTTCATAAAACCGGTTTTAATATGACTTTCTTGTGCTATAGCTGTGTTGGAATATTCAGGTTTTGTTGTACTAGGATAGATGGGCTCTGATATTAACATATTACCCTGGCTGTTGATTATGTTCTTACATTGGAGTCTAGAAATTTAACTTTGGGGTAATTATATGTCTAGGTGTTGAATTCTGAGTTTGTGTTGGTTGGATGGCTGAGAAATTTTTTTGGGGGGGTGATAGGCTGGGGGGTTGATGGTGATAGTGATGGCAGTGGTTTTGTTTGTTTATCTGTATTGCTGTTATTGTTTACTTAGTTTCTGTTTCCTATCTTCTGTTCTGCCTAGAGTATCCTGTGGTTGAGTACAACATCTCTACAGATGATGGCAGCTGGAGTTTTGATGGATGGCATGGCATCTGGTCCAGAAGAGTGCCTCCTTTGTCAGGATATGATGACAAAGAAGGGAGGGCCAGTTGGGGGTGGACTAGGAAAATAAGTCGGGGCAGTCAGCAGGTCACTAGTCTACCTGGAATTCTAGCAACTAGGTAACCTCTAGTGGAGTAATTGCCTTTACCACAATAGTGTGCCTGAATATGGTGACAGAAAGAGAGGCAGTAGTTGAAGCAGGTTGGTTGGTCACTGATGGAACACTGGTAGTCTGTGAGTAGAGTACCTACCTGGGGTTCTGATTGCCAGCTTGTCCTCTGTATTGTTGCTTGAATATTTGATTACTTTCTGTGGGTTAAATAGTGACCAATGTAAGAGGTCAAATCTGACCTTTTGGCCTGCAGGGGCATCAGGGAACAGCAGGCATGATCACTGGCAGACAGAGGAAGCAGAGAGTTTAGGGCAGGTGCTGCCATCTGAAAGGGAGCTCCATAAGCTATAAGCTATGTAGGAGCCCTTCTTGTGGGGATGGAGGAGGGTCAGAGAGTGTAGGCTAGTCACCACTAAAGTAGAGCTAGTTAGTTGATTTGGAGACTCTAACTAAGAGTAAAAAGGAAGAGGGAGGAAGAAGCTGGTCAGGAAAACATGGGAGGGGTTGGGTAGAGAAAGAAAGAGAGAGAGACAGAGAGAGAGAGAGAGAGAGAGAGAGAGAGAGAGAGAGAGAGAGAGAGAGAGAGAGAGAGAGATCAGAGGAAGGCCTAGTCATTTGAACTAGGTTACTCTACAGTCTTGAGTAATCTGGAGTTTTTAAATTTTTTATTAGATATTTTCTTTATTTATATTTCAAATGTTTTCCCCTTTCCTGGTTTCCCCTCTGAAAATTCCCTATTCCTTCCCCCCTCCCCCCTGCTCACCAACTCACCGATTCCCTCTTCCCTGTCCTGACATTCCTCTACACTGAGACACAAATCCTTCCCAGGACCTAGGGCCTCTCCTCCCATTGATGTTCAACAAGGCCATCCTCTGCTACATATGCAACTGGGGCCATGGGTCCCTCCTTGTGTATTCTTTGGTTATGGGTTTAGTTTCTGAGTTTACTGGTTGGTTCACATTGTTGTTCTTTTTATTGGGCTGCAAGTTCGTTCAGCTCCTTCATTCCTTCCTTGAGGACCCTGTGCTCATTCCAATGGTTGGCTGAGAGCATCTACCTCTGTATTTGTCAGGCACTGGCAGAGCCTCTCAGAAGACAGCTATATCAGGCTCCTGCCAGCAAGTACTTGTTGGCATCAACGATAGTGTCTGTATTTGGTAACTATATATGGAATGGATCCCCAGATGGAACAGTCTCTGGATGGTCTTTCCTTCAGTCTCTGTTCCACACTTTGTCTCTGCATCTCCTCCCACTGGTGGGTCTCTGTATGTGTATCACAAGCTGGGAGTATTCTTTAGCTGGTTCTGTCCCACATTAGTAGAACCAGCTGTGGATTAAATGGTGGCTTGTCTACTCAGGACTAAGGCTGCCAGTGGAGGTGGGGCAGTGCAGTTTTGAGAAGCCTCATGACACTGCTCCACGGGTGGGGAAGCACAGATTGAGTTCCCTGGGGACTTTCAGGAGTTGGTTATGAGACTTCTGGGCAGCCAGGATGCTGATAGATGCCATGGAAGAGCTGAAAATAGAGTGGGGACTCTCAGGTTGGATCTTGCCAGGGGTTGAGGAGGAAAGGCAGGGAGATAGATCTGGCTGGGTCCCTCTGGCTTGAGAGAGTCCTTGGTTTGCTCATTGGGCAGTTTAGCTTGGTGGAAGCCATGGCTAGGAGCCCTGAGAGGCTGCCTGAGGGAGATTAGAAATAGTTCTTTAGACAAAGAACTGTTCCATTGATCCCCATGGTGGATCCCGATGAGAAGAGACAGTCCATGGTTTTTAGACATTTATTGCCATGGCAGGAAGTTGATGAGTAAAATTGTACCTCACTTTCTCAGAGCCTAATGTTAAATACCTTTTGATGGAAGGAGAGTCTGGGAAGGAGAGCTTAATTGGCTAAGCCCTTCAGGCTTTTAGGTACCTCAATAACATGGTGATCTGTCTTGAGGCTACGTGATCTGTGTATGGTCAAATCCTCTGCATGTGGAGAGTCTTGATGCGTTGCCCTTACTTGACTGATGGCTACAGAATTATGGAGAGCTGATACCTCCTGTGAGGAGTCTAGTGTCTAGGAGCACGGAAAAATGTCTACCATCCGTGGCAGAATTATCCTCTGTGGGGCTACAGGGGTTTTAGACTTGGTTTCAACAAGAAACCAATCTGTCTATCACAGCCCACTACTCCACACTTTACCAATATATTGCTGTTGATAGTGCGATTTAACTATAATTTGAAAACACTAAAATAAAAGGTAGGCATACAGTTCTTGAAATATAGGAGAGTGGGCTGGTGAGATGGCTCATTGGGTTAGAGCACCCAACTGCTCTTCCGAAGGTCCAGAGTTCAAATCCCAGCAACCACATGGTGGCTCACAACCATCCGTAATGAGATCTGGCGCCCTCTTCTGGAGTGTCTGAAGACAGCTACAGTGTACTTACATATAATAAATAAATAAATCTTTAAAAAAAAAGAAATATAGGAGAGTGAGTAGTTTTTCAAGTGAATAAAATCATCTGGAATGGAAAATAATTGACAGAACAGTTTGATCAAAACAGAAACGTGGTAAACAGCCATTGGCTAGCTCTCCCTCAATACTAAGTCAATATTCCTACATGCAGACACTGATATCACCATGTCCACACACTGTATCACACACTGTATCACAGAATACTTGATCTTTTATTTGATATTCACACTTAAGCATATTTAACTATGCAATTATCTAGTATCAGTCTTACTACCTTGCAGACAAGAGAGGTATTGTCTAAAACCCCAAAGGATTTTGAAAATGAAAATAGTTCCAAACATTTTGTATGTTTTTTTTTAAAAATCCTGTATTGAGTACATGTGGTGAAGTTTAATTTACAAATTCAACATAGAAATGAACAATAATTAAAAGGATAACATAATAAATATAATAATAAAGATAATTGAATGTAGTATGAAGGGTGATAATTTTTACACGGGATATCCTTTTTAATATCTACATCTATTATTCTTCACATATAATACTTCGAGAAAAAGGCTTGTAGTGCAGAATCCACGACTGAAAATAAAGAACAGTTGTATCTAAGTATTGTGGAGTATGTCTAATGAAGCCAGAACCCCCATTAAACAAGTCTTAGCATCACTTTCCACAGTAGCCTACACCTTCCTGCTCTCCACCTTGTAATAAAACAGAATTAAAATTTATGCAAAGAAAATAAGAGTGAATTTATAGAGATAAAGTTAGGCCTTACCAAGAAATCATAGCCCTTGCCTTCATTTGCTGAGCTCTGGCATTCCAAAGTCATGTCCACTCTGCCTTCTTTCCTATTTGATTTTTGATAACAGGCTAGAATTTCCCCATAGTGTTCTGAGGTCTAAGGAGAGACTTTTACCGATGTTTCCTTTTCCTTTTGTCAATCACCATTTTCTCACTTTCAAAATTAGTAAATTAGCAAGGACACAAAAACAGTGGCCTCAAAGAAGAAAAGCAAGTTTCTTTTCTATAAATCCTTCACAGACTGAGGGGGTTGGGGGAGAGGAAAAACAGAAACTTCTCTAAGCATAACAGTAAACTGTTACGACCTCTAGAATCTTTCACCTATTGCTCCACAAAATCTCATAGACGTCTTTACCTTTAAAAAATTGGGAGTGATTTTCCCTAAGTCTCAACCCCATTTTCACATACTGGGACATAAATGTTAGAATCTACACCAGACGGCTGCTCAGGCTGTGATACCACAGTCTCTCCCTATTTTCATAAAATTTGACTTGACACCTAATGAGAGCCACCCAGAGACATTGCAGCTTCCTAACAGAATCTCTACATTGCTAGGCTTTTCACTTTACCCAAATGTGGTTGTCATCAAGTGCTACTGGTGACTACATTTACTCCCTGCCTTCTCTGCCTCCTGCTAGAAAATCCATGACAATTCAATTATCTAAAGTTGTTCCTCAGCCTTCTGGGCTGAGATTGTCCTCTGAACCCTAGTCATGTTTTTGTCTGTCTAATTATGGGGTTATAAAATAATTTAGTAATCTTTTTACTCAAAAAGAAAATCCTCCTTAGTGTTCTTGAATCTCAAACATAAAGCTCTTCACTAAATGAAACTATTTCCTCCACCAATATTTATTTCTGACTGTGGGTGGTGGGACTTCCAACCTTCAGTCACAGCATCCAACATAAGCTCAAGGGTCCATTAGCCAAGGATTGTCTCTCTTGCCAGCATGCTCCCACATTCTCTATCATATTCAAAGCTTTTGTATTCATAGCATGATTCCCTCAGGCCTCAGTTAAATGCCTAGAAAATTCAAGGAGCTTTATTCATACTTAGGCAATAATGGTTGATGATGATAAGCAATTATTTCTTTTGCTTAACATTCTAATTCTAAGAATTATACTGTTTAAAACCCGGGTGTGACATTCAAACCACTACGCAATTGGTATGGTAAAATAATTAATGTGTAAATTTATATGTATTTGAATATTATAGTATCAAGATCTATTTTTAAAAATTCCCTACAATTTCCTACAGAAAAATTGCATACTGTAAGTTATAAGCATTTATAGAGTTCTAAATGCTGTAATATTGCCACTGCTTTAACCATTCATTAGAGTACATTGTTCATTATGTATTACAATTTTTGTAAGGTTGTATTTGATATAATAGCTAGTATAGCCTTTGCCTAGCCAAGATTTGACATACAAACAAACAAACAAACATGAAGCAAGCAATCACAGTAGCTACCTCATTTATGTTGGAGGATTTTGAAAGAACTCATGGATATCTCTGGAATGGGAGCTACAAGTAGCTTTTTTTTTTACCTTCTCATGTTTGGGCTTCCTACATATCTCTACATCTTTCAGTGCAGTATCCACTACCTTATGCCCTACTTTCCGTTTTTCTCAAAATACTATTTTATTGGCAGAGGAATCTGGGCAAGTAAAGTACAGAATTGAAGAAGGATGGTCAGTTAGGTTTCTGTTCTATCACAAGAAGTTGCAACTGGATAATTCAAGAAAAAGCTGGGGCATATAATTATGGTTTCAAAGTCTGCAGATTTTGAAATGCAGATGACACGAAAAAGTTATAGGAGGTGGTATTATTTCCCTAATTGGTTCTTTTTTTTTTTTTTTAAGATTTTATTTGTTATATGTAAGTACACTGTAGCTGTCTTCAGACACTCCAGAAGAGGGCGCCAGATCTCGTTGCGGATGGTTGTGAGCCACCATGTGGTTGCTGGGATTTGAACTCTGGACCTTCAGAAGAGCAGTCGGGTGCTCTTACCCACTGAGCCATCTCACCAGCCCCCTAATTGGTTCTTGATTGTGTCAATAAAGGAAGGAGAAGCTAATCACTGGGAGAAGGGGAAAAGGTGGCACTTCTGGGTGGGTCCCAGGAGGAAGAGAACAGGATTAGAGAGAGGATTCTGAGAGGCTTTGGAGCAGGCAGGAAGCTACAGATATGTAGAACTCAGGGTACCTATAGTTTGTAGCCTTCACTACTGACAGAGGCCAAGGAGGATGGAAAAAGTTGGTTCCTAAAATTAGGTAAGGAAATTCCTACCCCAGCCATTGAGTTATCAGCAGAGACTGAAGGAAACACCATCCAGAGACAACCCCACCTGGGGATCCATTCCACATCCAGACACCAAACCTAGACACTATTGTGGTTGTCAAAAAGTACTTACTGACAGAAGCCTGTTACAACTGTCTCCTGAGAGGCTCTGCCAAATACTGACCAATGCAGATGTGGATGCCCACACTCAACCATCACACTGAGAACAGGAACCCCAATAGAGGAGTTAGGGGAAAGACTGAAGGAGCTGAAGGGGTCTTATCTGGCATCAATGGGAGGGGAGGCCATTTGTCCTGTGAAGGCTTGATACCCCAGTGTAGAGAAAGGTTAGGGTGGTGAGCCAGGAGTGGGTAGGTAGATGGTGGAGCACCCTCATAGAACAGGGTAAGGGGGGTTGGGATAGGAGGTTTGCAAAGGGGAAACTGGGAAACAGGATTCTTGCACACATCCGAACAATGCTGCAACAGGATTCTTCTGCACACGTTTATTGGGAGATCTTGATTGTAGAGGCAAAGAGACCCCCCAGCCCAGAACTGGTGCTGCTTATATAGGCCTAGTAGAGGCGTGTCTCACACCCGGATTGGTTATGCACTATACCTCATTTGCATGTTTCTCATCTGATTGGTTATTCTCTCAGTACCTCATTATCATACCACATTTGCATGTCTCACATCTGATTGGTTAACTCTCTTAGTACTTTGCAGAGCCTCATTATCATGCCCGGGCCAGGCAGTGTTTTGGCAAAAAACTTTACTGCATAAGTAAGCATTGGTCGTTTGCCCAAACTTATGCGTGGTGGCCAGCAGTAGCCTGCGCTACTCTGCAATGGCACATGTGGCTGCCCACACAGGATAACATTTGAAATGTAAATAAATAAAATATCCAATTAAAAAGATAAATATCCCCAGTGAGAATTAAGAATAAACATTAAAATTGGCTAGTGTTTTCCAATTCTGGTACTTAGAGGGCAGGAGAAGAAAATATGCAGCCAGTGGATCATGAAGAGTAACTTCCAGCATTCTCTGGAAAGGCATCAGCTGGTGGCTAACAATGAAGGGTAGGGAGCTCCTGGGAAGGAGGCAGCATGTTCTGGTAGGAGTGTGATCCCACAGATAAGCCAGGAGAGTTCAGCCCCCGGCAATAGAGCAGGGTGGTTTTTAAAAATTATATGCAATATAATGTATTTCCAATGAGTAAGATACTTTAACACCAAAATTCGTTAGCATTTGTTCAGGACACTTAAAGTTGAGACAGACCATTAGCAGAAGTTTGACAACTTTTCAGGCCACCCCATTGGACAGACTGAAGACAGACAATGACATGGCAGTTGTGGGATTGGACCACACTATGACCAGGACAGGTTAGTAATTGCTTCTTCTTCTTTTATACTTAATTCCAAAATCCATATCATGACTTTAAGATGGTCTTAGGAGATAGTGAAAGTCAATGGGCCATTTCCTTCCTCTTCTTGGTGTTGTCACAGTTAGTTTAGTAAGTCTCCCTTTTCTACTCCCCAGTATCACTTATATCTGTAATTATTGCATTGACTGAGCCCTACTTTATAGAATCAGCTGTACCAAAGACCCATGTGAGGCAACAGGCTACACACTGACAGCCTGGACTCAAGTCAAGTTTAAGTCTTGAACCCAGGTGGGAACCGGTAGGTGGTAATTTCCACCTATATGGGATGGAAGGTGTTCAATCATGTCTCCTGGATCCCTGGCTCCTGTCAAAGTTGCCACTCCCACAGCCCCCACAAGAGTGGCCTGGGGCTATCAGCCACACAGGAGCAGCACCAAGCCTTCCCACATGCAAATAAGGTTTTCTCCAAACTCTCAGTCCAAACCAATGAGAGGTACCTGCTGTCAAACCCTGAATCACCCCCAGAACTGTATATACATCTATCCAGGGAATTAAAGGTACGTGAGAACTATTCCTTCATCTGAGTCTTTTGTTCCAAGAGCTGTATGTAACACTTGGGAAGAGATCTCTCCTGAAGAAGCCACCTGAGGTCTTGCCACACTCCTCACTGGATTGTCATATTTTCCTTGGCCCAGCCAGACCTGACTCAGTTCAGAGCAGCTCAGAGTTACTTAGCAACCTGGAAGGCACTGCAGAGACTTTGTCTTCCTGCCTGCATTTGATTCCCTTCACTGGAAACCTCTCACCTGGCCTGGACATAGATCTCCAAGGAAAACCTCTGATACCCAGGCCCATAGACCCATGACCCTAATAATTCTAATAGTAGTTTCTAGGTTTTTTATTTTGTTGTTGTTCCCATACTCCTCTCTCAGATGTATGGAAAGTTGCTGACTGAATCTACCCCTATTTTATGGTTATTTATAAAATGGAAGTGATACTAATGCCTATTATATTGCCTTTAAAGACAATGTCTAACATTGTGTAAATAATTGTTACAATTCTTCAACCAGGAAATATGGTCATGGGATTTTACCTCATTTTCAATATTGAATATACACTTCTTTCTCGATCTTTACCCTTTATTTTTGTAAATCTAATCACAGCAGATTTATTCCTTATAGAAAACATGGTCTTAGACAGAAATTTTCAAAATTCTGCACATTACTCAGAGATTGAACTAATTTGCCCATGTGTGTCTCAGGACCAACTATTTTATTTTTTTTTAATTAATATCACATCTTATAGGTATATAATTTATTGATACTTTCAAGGGCATCTAGAAATTTTAAAACTATCTACTATTATGTATAAAGATACTATTAACTTTTAAATACAGCCTCTTGTTTTAACCTAGTATTTGGGCATAGGCACATTAAAGTGATATCAAGCCAATCTTGAGTTACAAAGTTAGCCTTAATCTGACTTCAGACAGTTTGGCTACACAAAGGCAGATCATATGATATCCCCTGTCCACTCAAAAACTTTTAAGAATCACAACTTATCATTTTCTTCTGAAATTGAAAACTCTTTGCTTTCAGAACTCCCATGGCAACTTTCTTGTCCCTGCCAAAGAAGCTCATTTGGGGAAATAAAGGACACACTTTCAGGTACCATCATAGTGCCCCACTTCTCCTATCCTCCTAGTTAGAAAGCAAATCATGGCTGTCTATATTCAAACTTTCTCTCTCTCTCTCTCTCTCTCTCTCTCTCTCTCTCTCTCTCTCTCTCTCTCTCTCTCTCTCTCTCTCTCTCACTAAATTAATGAATTTATACCCTTTACAAGCCAATATCAACCCTTCTTCTCTGAGTACCCCCTCACACATTTTGGGTCAGAGTCTTTGTGGGTTGGTGTCTGCCCTTATCTTTTCACTGGGAATCCTGCCTATAAACAGGAAGTGTCCTCTTCAGGATCCATATACCCCAATGCTAGAAATCTTAGCTTGCTCCCTTAAATCCTCTGGACCTTCTTCTCATTCTCTCTTCCTCTTCTCTTTTGAAAAGGGGAAGCCCCAGCTCTGAAATTCAAACAGCCACAAACACCCCTTGTCACAACAAGTTGCTGAGGAACTAGGCATGTCCTCTCTCACTGAGGCAAAATGAAGCTGTCCATTTATGATCCACAGGCAGGCAGGCAGGCAGGCAGGCAGGCAGACAACAGGCTCATGGACAGCCCCTGTTCCAGTTGTGTGAGGGACACACATGAAGTCCAAACTGTTCATCTGCTCATGTGCAGATGAACAAATTACATTGCTTTGTGCAAATACATGGGCAAATTGCATTGGCTTTTTGCATATAGTTACTCTTTGGTTGATGGTTACATCTCTTGGAGGCCCCAAGGGTCCAAGTAAGTTTACTCTGTTGGTCTTCTTCTTCAGTCCCTGTCTTCTTTAAGTGGCTCATTTCTTCTCCCAACACTCTTGTAAGACTCCCCAAGCTCTATATATTTGCATGTGTGTCTCTGCATCTCTTTACATTGGCTGTGCATATCCTAAAGTAGGAGTCCTGCTTGGTTATAGAAAGTAGCCACTGTAGGATCCATATACCCTACTCAGACTTTTGGGGCCTCTCCTCATCCTAGATCTCTTGGCATTTCCTAGAAGTGCACCCCCCACCCCAGCCAAACTCCCTTCTCTCTCTTCTGCTCTCCCTACATATGATTTCCCCCCTTACTACTCTCTTCATCCCATCTCCAACCAGCTCCCTCCTTCCATCCAGCTCCAATATCTAACTTCTTTCCCCTTCTAATAAAGATTCCTCCCTGTGTCTACCTTGTCATTTTGCTTCTTTCAATTTCTAGATAATAGTATGGTTATATTGTACTTATGGCTACTATCCACTTATAAGTTAGTACATACCATGCATGTCTTTTTAAGTCTGAGTTACCTGATTAGGAATGATATTTTCTAGTTCTTACTATTTGCTTAAAAATTAATAATGTTCTTGTTTTTAATGATTGAGTTGTATTCCATTATGTAGATATACCACATTTTATGTATCCACTGTTTAGTTCAGAGGCATATAGTTTTTTTTGAATTATTATGAATAAAACTATTATGAATAAAACTGTTAGGAACATGGCTATGCCAGTATCCTTGAGTGATGGTGGAGCATCTTTTGAGTATATGCCCAGAAACAGTATAGCAAGGTTTTGAGACAGAACTATTTCCAATCTTCTGAAAATCCCCCAAACTGATTTTCAGCATGGTTGTACAAGTTTGCATACCCACCAGCAATGGAGGAGTGTTCTCCTTGCTCCAAAACCTTGTGCTGCCCTTACTATTTTTGTTCTAAGCAATGGTGATGAATGAAAGGTAGAATACCAGAGATATTTGCATTTGCATTTTCCTGATGTCTAAGGACTTAGAACACTTCTTTAGGCACTTCACATTCATTTGAGATTCCTGTGCTAAGAATTCTCTATTTAAGCTGGGCAGTGGAAGTGCATGCCTTTAATCCCAACCCTAGGGAGGCAGAGGCCAGAAGATTTCTGAGTTTGAGGCCTCCCTGGTATACAGAGTGAGTTCCAGGAAAGCCAGAGCTATACAGAGAAACCATATCTCAAAAAAAAAAAAAAAAAAAAAGAAAGAAAGAAAGAAAAATGAAAGAAAGAAAGAAAGAAAGAAAGGAAGGAAGAAAGAAAGAAAAAAAGAAAGAAAGAAAGGAGAAAAAATGAGTTACCTATTACCTGTTTAGCTCTGTACCACAATTTAAATTGTGTTATTTGGTTTGTTTGTGTCTAACTTCTTGAGTTCTTTATATACATTTTGAGCATTAGCTCTCTTTCAGAAGTAGGATTAGTGAAGATTTTTCTCAAACTGTAGGCAGTCATTTTGTTCTGATGACAGTGTCTTTTCTCTTGCAGAAGTATTTCAGTTTCATGAGGTCCTATAGGAATTATTATTTTTTGGTTTTATTTTATTTCATTTAGAATGCATTTATATAGATATTTGTGTTTTCTTTCTTTAATTTCTTTATCAGTGATAGATCATCAATATAGAATACATCAGTGTGAATCATATTTAAGTTCAAGATATCCAAAGAATGTTATTTGACAGACGTTGTCATGTATTCTAAATTTATAATGTGTCCATGCCTCCTTGTTTTTTAAAAGACTTTTTATTTATATGTTTAAAGGTTTATTTATTTATTTATTTATTTATTTATTTATTTATTTATTTATGCCTATGAGTACACCAGCATTGCTCTCTTCAGGCACACACCAGAAGAGGGCATCAGACCACATAAATGGTTGTGAGCCACAATGTGGTTGCTGGGAATTGAACGCGGGATCGCTGGAAGAGCTGTTAGTGCTTGTAACCACTAAGCCATCTCTCCAGCTCCCATGTTACTTTGTTAATACTGGGACACCGTTTGACTTGATCCTGTGTAGGTCTTTTTTTTATTATTTCTTTTTTTATTTTTTAGATATTTCCTTTATTTACATTTCAAATGTTATCCCCTTTCCTGGTTTCCCCTCTGAAAACCTACTATCCCGTCCCACGTCCACCAGCTCACCAATCTACCCACTCCCAATTCCCTGTCCTGGCATTCCCCTACACTGGAGCATTGAATCTTCTCAGGACCAAGGGCCTCTCCTCCATTGATGTCCAATAAGGCCATCCTCTGCTACATATGCAGCTAGAGCCATGCGTCCCTCCATGTGTATTCTTTGATTGGTGGTTTAGATCCTGGGACCTTTGGGTGTACTGGTTGGTTCATATTGTTGTTCCTACTATGGGGCTGCAAGCTCCTTCAGCTCCTTTAATCCTTTCTCTAGCTCTTCCATTGGGGACCTTGTTCTCAGCCCAATGGTTGACTGAGAGCATCCTCTGTATTTGGCAGGCACTGGCAGAGATTCTCAGGAGGCAGCTATATCAGGTTCCTGTCAGCAAGAACTTGTTGGCATCCATAATAGTGTCTGGGTTTGGTAACTGTATATGGGATGGATTCCCATGTGGGGCAGTCTCTGGATGGTCTTACCTTCTGTTCGTGGGTATTTTGTTACCCCTTCTAAGTATGGATACTTCAGTCTTTCTTCTTCTTCTTGAGATTCATGTGGTCTGTGAATAGTAACTTGGGTATTCAGAGCTTTTGGGCTAAAGTCCACTTATCAATGAGTGTATACCATGTGTGTTCTTTTGTGATTGGGTTACCACACTCAGGATGATAACACCAGAAATAACCAATTGGAGAAAGACAAGCACAAGAACATAAGCAACAGAAACCAAGGCTATTTGGCATCATCAGAACCCAGTTCTCCCACAACAGCGAACCCTGTTTACCCCATCAGGAATTTTTGACATTAGTGTCTGAGTCATTGAAATTCTGTTCAGGAGGTTGTCTCCTGTACCAATGAGTTCAAGGATATTTCTCATTTTCTGTTTTATTAGATTAATTGTGTCTTACTTATTGTTGAGTTCTTTGATCCATTTGGACATTAATTTCATTCAGGGTGATAAATACAGA
This sequence comes from Mus caroli, assembly GCF_978045245.1. NCBI lineage: Eukaryota > Metazoa > Chordata > Mammalia > Rodentia > Muridae > Mus > Mus caroli. The sequence goes on along the minus strand of NW_028227256.1, from coordinate 111,943,579 downwards.
TCCATTTTCAATGTTCTATTTCCAGACAACCAGTTAGATGAACTCCATTTGTTGAAGATGTTCTTTCATTTCCATATAATTTTGGATGGATAACTTCTCAAAAATCAAGTGTTTTTAGCTACGTGGCTTATTTCTGTATCTTCAGTTCAATGCTACTGACCCACTATCAGCTTCTATACCAATACCATGCATCTTTTATTACTACTGCTCTGTAGTACAGCTAGAAGTCAGGGATGGTGATACCTACAGAATTTCTTTTATCGTTCAAGATTATTTAGCTATCTTGTTTTTTTTCTTCTTCTTCTTCTTCCATATGAAGTTAAGAATTGTTCAACAGATAGCCTTGATGTCATCAATGCAGGGAGGAGAGGCCCATGGTCTTGTGAAGGCCAGATGCCCCAGTATAGGAGAATGGCAGAGTGGTCAGAATGGGGTGGGAGTGGGTTGAAGAACATCTTCATAGTCACAGGGGGCAGGGGAATATGATAGGGAGGTTTTCAAGGGGAAACTGGGAAATGGGATAACATTTGAAATGTAAATAATAATATCCAATATAAAAAGGGAAAAGAAAAATTTAAAAAGAAAAACAAAAGAATTGTTCTTTCAGGATCTATAAAGAATTGTGTTGGAATTTGTTGGAATAGCATTGTATCTATAGATTGCTTTTGGTAAAATGGCTATTGTCACTATGTCAATCCTACCAATCCATAAGCAATGGAGATCTTTCTAAACTCTGATATCTTCCTCAATTTCTTTCTTCACAGACTTGTAGTTTTTGTCATACAGCTCTTGCACCTGTTTGGTTAGAGTTCCAGTTATGGCTATTGAAAAGGGTACTATTTCCCTATCTTCATTCTCAGACAACTTATTGCTTGTGTATAAAGGAGTGATGCTGTTTTTTTTTTAATTAATTTTGCATCCAACCACTTTTGCTGAGTGTGTTTATTAGCTGTAGGTGTTCGCTGGTAGAATTTTTGGGATCACTTATGTGTACTATCATATAATTTTAAATGGCAATAGTTAAACTTATTCTTTCCAATTTGTATCCCATTGATATCCTTTAGTTGTCTTATTGCTCTAGCTAGAACTTCAACAACTACATTGAATAGATATTGGAAGAGTAGGGAGCCTTATCTTGTACCTGAATTTGGAAATGGTTTAATTTCTTTCCATTTAGTTTGATATTGGCTATTACTTGTTTTATTTTGCCTTTATTGTGTTTAGGTATACTCTCATGTAATTCTGTTTTCTCCAAGGATTTTTAAATGAAGGGATTAGGTTTTATCTAATGTTTTTTGGCATCTAGTGTGATAATCATGTGTGGGGTTTTTCTGTTTGTCTATTATTTATTTATTATTTATTTATTACTTTCAGCTTGTTTATAAGTAGGTTATAATGATGAGTTTTCATATATTAAACCAACTATGCATCACTGGCGTGAAGCCTATTTGATCACGGTGGATGACATGTTTAATGTGTTCTTGCATTTGCATTGTGAGCATTTTATTCAGTATTTTTGCATCAATGTTGACAAGAAAAATTGGTCTGAAAATCTCTTTCTCTCTTGAGTTTTTATTTGGTTTAGGTACCAGGGTAACTGTGGCTTCATACAATGTATTTGGCATTTTTCTTTTTCTTTTTTTTTTTCTTTTCCATACTTTGTTCTGTTTTATTCTTGTTTTTTTTCCATTTTAAACATTCTGTTTCTGATATTTTTATTATTTTTTGTTAAATTAATTTATTTTTTACACTCCATATTCTGTTACTGACTCCCCCAATAACCCTCTGACTGCTCCACATCCCACACCTCTTCCCAACCCCACCCCCATCTCCACATGGATACTCCCAACCCCACTGCACCTGACCTCTAAACACCCTGGGCCCTCCAATCTCTTGAGGGTTAGTTGCATCACTTCTGAATGAACACAGACCCAGATGTCCTCTACTCTACCTGTGTTCTTTTCTTTCTATTTTGTGGAATAATTTGAGGAACATTAGCATTAGCTATTCTTTGAAAGTCTATTGGAATTCTGCACTTAAACCATCTGGCCATTTTTGAATGTGAGAATTTTAATGACTACTTCTATTTTTATGTGGTGTATAGTATTATTCTGACATATTACATGACCTTGATTTAGCTTTGGTAATTTGCATCTGTATACAACATCTTACATTTCATTTATGTTGTCCAATTTTGTGGAGTGCAGGCTTTTTAGGTACTATCTAATGATTCTTTGAATTTTCTCCTTGGCCTTTGTTTTGTTTCCTTTTTCATTTCTGCTTTTATTAATTTGGGTAATGCCTCATTGCCTTTTATGTAGTTTACACCAGAGTTTGTCGATCTTGATTTTTCAAAGTACTACCTCTTCTACCTCTTGATTTCATTGGTTATTTGTATTGCTCTCTCTCTCTCTCTCTCTCTCTCTCTCTCTCTCTCTCTCAATGGATTGAACACAGCTCTGAATTTGATGATTATTTCCTGCCATCTACTTGTCCTGGGTATGTTTTTCCTAGAGCCTTCAGATGTACTTTTAATTCCTTAATGTGAGGACACTTTATTATTAGATATTTTCTTTATTTACTTTTCAAATATTATCCACTTTCCTGGTTTCATCTCTGAAAACCCACTACCCCATTCCCCCTTGCCCTGCTCACTAACCCACTTACAACCATTTCCCTGTTTTGGGATTCCCCTAAACTGTGGCATCAAGCCCTCTCAGGCCCAAGGGGCCTCTCCTCCTTTTGTTATTAGGGTACCTCACTCAGGATGATATTTTCTACTTCCATACATTTGTCTAAGCATTTCATGTATTTATTGTTTTTACTGGCTAACTAGCATTCAATTGTGTACCACATTTTCTGTATCCATCCCTCTGTTGTGGGACATCTGGGTTCTTTCCAACTTCTGGCTATTATAAATAAGGCTGCTATGAACATAGGGACACATGTGTCCTTATTACACATTGGAGCATCTTCTGGGTATATTCCCAGTAGTGGTATAGCTGGGTCCATGGGTAGTACTATGTCCAATTTTTTAAGGAACCACCATACTGATTTCCAGAGTGGTCATACCATCTTGTAATCCCACCAGCAATGGAGGAGTGTTCCTTTCTCCACATCCTTGCCATCTGTTGTCACCTGAGTTTTTGATCTTAGCCATTCTGACTGGTGTAAAGTATATGAGGGCATTTATGTCTATGAAGTTTATTCTTTATTTTCTTTCATAGTATCCCATAGGTTTGGGTATGAATTTCCCAATTTTAGAGCATTTTATAGAGTCATTAATTTCTTTTCTTATTTCCTCCATGAGTCAGTTGTCATTGAATAGAGAGTGGTTTGGTTTCTATGACTATGTAAATTTCCTGTTGTTTCTGTTGTTGTTTAAGTCCTGCTTTAATCCATTGTAATTTGATAAAATGCATGGGGTTATTTCAATCTACTTCTATCTGTTGAAGTTAGCTTTGGAATTTTAAAATTATGGAGAAGGTTCTGTGAGGTGCTGAAAAGAAGACATATTCTTTTGTGTTTGGGTAAAATATTTTATAGATATCTGTTAGGTCCATTTGATTCATAACCTCTTAGTTTCACTATTTCTGTGTTTGTTTTCCACCTCAATGACCTGTCCATTGTGTTCTGATGTGGTCTCTCTCTATTAACGTGGGGTTTAATTTTTAATTTAAGCTTTTTTATTATTAATTAGTTATTTTATTTATTTATATTTCAAATGTTGTCCTCCATTCTGTCTCCCCTCTGCAGCCCCTACCTCCATCCCATATCACCTCCTGTTTGCCTCTATGAGGGTACTCTTTTATCCACCATTCAGTCCTGTCTCATTCCCCTAGCATCCCTTTACACTGTGGCAACAAGCCACAGGGCCAAGGGCCCCCTGTCCCATTGATGCCAGATAAGGCATATGTAGCTGGGTCCATGGTCCTATCTATGCATACTCTTTGGTTTGTGGGTTAGTTCCTGGGAGTCCTGGGGTGGGGGGAGGTTCCAGTTAATTGATATTGTTGTTATTCCTATGGGGTGCAATCCCCTTCAGTTCCTTCAGTTCTTCCCCTAACACTTCTATCACGGTCTCCATTCTCCACCCAATGGTATTGCTGTATCTGAATCTGTGCTATCAGAGCCTATCAGAGGACAGCCATACAAGGCTCCTGACTGTGAGTACTTCTTAGCATCAACAATAGTGTCAGCATTTAAGCATTAATAATGCTTCTTCTATGAGTGTAGGTACCCTTGCATTTACAGTATATGCACTGGCTAGTTTTGTGTCAACTTGACACAGGCTGGAGTTATCACAGAGAAAGGAACTTCAGTTAAGAAAGTGCCTCCATGAGATACATAAGGCATTTTCTCAATTAGTGATCAAGGGGAGAGTTCTATCTCAAGTGGGTAGTGCTATCTCTGGGCTGGTAGTCTTGGTTCTATAAGAGATCAGGCTGAGCAAGACAGGGGAAGCAATCCAGTAAAGAACATCACTCCATGGCTTCTGCATCAGCTCCTGCTTCTTGCACTGCTTGAGTTCCAGTCCTGACTTCCTTGGTGATGAACAGCCATGTGGAAGTGTAAGCTGAATAAACCCTTTCCTCCCCAACTTGCTTCTTGGTCATGATGTTTGTGCAAGAATAGAAACCCTGACTAAGGCAGTATAGATACTTAGAATTGAGTATTAGTCCTGACAGATTTTTCCTTTGATGAGTACGAAGTGCCCTTCTGTGTCTCTTTTGATAACTTTCATTTGGAAGTCTACTTTATCAGATACTAGAATGGCTGCCCCAGCTTATTTTGTGGTTGTATTTGCTGAGAAAAACTTTTTCCAGTCTCTTATACTGAGATAATGACTATCTTTCTTGCTGATATTTGTTTCTTGTATAGAGCAGAATAAATAATTCTGTTTACTCATTCATTCTGTTATCCTTAAGGTTCATTAGGATATCCAGGGTTTGTATGGCTGGGTTCCGGTATCTTTTACTGGGGAATTGAGTTCATTGAGGTTGAGTGATAATAATAAACAAAGATTCTTTCTTCCTGATATTTTAATTTTGGTAGTGGTTGAGTGTGTGTGTGTGTGTGTGTGTGTGTGTGTGTGTTTCTCTTCTATTTGATTTAATGGAGTAAAATAAGGTATTCCTTTCCTTTTCTTTTCTTTTCTTTTCTTTTCTTTTTTTCTTGAGTATAGTTAGTCTCATTAGGTTGCAGTTTTTGTTCTAGTGTCCTTCTGGGGGCTAGGTTAGTGGTTAGGTGGTTAGGTATTGGTTATATTTGATTTTGTCATAGAATATCCTGCTTTCTCCAAGTGTGGTGATTGAAAGTTTTACTTGATATATTAGTCTGAACTGATATTTGTGACCTCTTAAGGTCTGAAAGACCTCTGCACAATCCTCCTACATTTTAGAGTCTCAGATGAGAAATTGGGTATAAATATAATAGGCCTGCCTTCATATGTTACTTGGCTCTTTCTCCGTGGTACTTTTAAAATTCTTTCTTTGTTCTCTATATTTAGTGTTTTGATTATTATGTAGTAGGAGGATGCTATTTTCTGATATACTCTGATTGATATTCTGTAAAGTTCTTATGCATTTATAGGCTTCTCTTTCTTCAGGTTAAGAAAATATTCTTCTATGATCTTGTTGAAGGTGCTTTCTGGGTTTTTGAGCTTCATTATTTTTATTATACTTTGGTTTGGTATTTTCATAGTGTCTGAAATTTCCTGGATGTTTTCTGTTATGAAATTTTTAGATTTTGTATTTTCCTTGACTGATGCATTCCTTCCCCCCCCCCCATTTTCTATATCTGAAGTTCCCCTTCCATCTGTATTCTCTTTATGATGCTTACGTCTGCATTTTCGGTTCTCTTTCCTAGATTTTCCATGTCTCATGAAACGGATTGCCTCAGTTTGTGTTTTCTTTATTGGTCCCAATTCTCTTTTCAGGTCTTGGATTTCAAGAGTTTTATTAATATCCTTCACCTGATTGCTTGTATTATCCTTTATTTCTTTGTTTTGCTTCATCTTTTAGGATATCTAACTATTTGGATGTATTTTCCCGTATTCCCTCAATAGCTTTATTTATGTCTTCATTTGTTTATTTACTTATTTAAAGGCCTTTATTACTTTTATAAGTTTCTATTTAAAATGATCTTATACTTAAGGTTTATTACTATATCAAGGGTTTGTTGTAGTAGAATGACTGGCGTCTGGTATCACATTATTGCCATGGGTTTTGTTGATTTTATTCTTGTGATGTTCTTTAGGCTTCTGAATTTCCTGGTGTTAGCTGGATAATTCTTCTGGCACCAGCACTTCTCAGCAAGTTGAATGAGCCATGGGCCAGACAATGGATGTCAGGATACATTACATTTTTGGCTGTGTCTCTGGGAGATTCCACTCTATTCTAGGTGGATCCTACTCTGCAGGCTCTGTCCCATTCAGACTGAGCTTGAGTGAAGGGCAGGTTCAACTAAGAAGGATGGTCAGGCAGGGTTTAACCTCATTAGTATTGGAGCCACCATAGCTTTCCACAGTGAGGATGCTCTTGGGGTCAGGCAATTTTCCTCTGAGCCAAGGAGCAAGGCCAGAGCAAGGCAGTTCTGCTCAGGGGGCTGGGCATGCACCTCTGCAGTCTAGTTCACGTGGATATGCTGTGGTGGCAAGTGGATCTAACTAGGACAGGTGGTCATCAAGGTCCAAATGATTAGATTTGTGGCCAAGGAATGTTTCCACATGAAGTCAGAATGCCCTTGGGATTCTTCAAGTATCCTTAGGACACAGGAGGAAGGCCAGAGGTGGACAGTGGTGTTCAGGAGTCACTCCATACTGCTTCCTCTTCATAAATCCCATCAGAACTTAATTTTCCTCCCTATAGGATTATATTCCATGAGTACTAAAGATGAGACCCAAACACTTGGCAATCACCGACAATGTGTGATGCAACCCCAATATCTGAATTCAGTTTTGAAATTGTCAAAAGATAATTCTTGTTGTCTATGTTTAAGCTTATTTTTTTCTTTTATGTTACTTGGTCTATATACTAAAGTAGTAGATTTATAAGCATCAGTTTACACAGAATGGACACTTATCATTTTAAAGGTGCTAGACCTTTTGTACTTTCCTTTGTTGATTTTTGAAGTTAAAGATTTGTATGTTCCATGGTTGTGCTTTATTTTTATTCTAGTCTTGCTATAGCTTCATCAATTTTATTGATTTTTGGCACAGCTAACTTTTATTATTTTATTGACTTTCACAATTTTTCCAAGTGTTAAATTTTATTGCTTATGAGTTTATTTGTAGTATTTACTTTATTTTTCTTCTGTTGTATTCAGTTTTCTTTTTGTAGATTTTAATTTCCTGATAAAGAATATCTGAATATTGATTTGAAATTATTTTTTACATTAGGGAAAGTATTTTGTACTACAGATTTCTTCTTAAGTTTCATTCAACTTCTTAACTTATTCAGTACATTGTATTTCTATTTTCACTTAGTTCTCAGTACGTGTCCAAGAATTTTATGCTTTGATTTGATCCATGAATTATCTGAAGTAAATTATTTAACTTGTACATGTTAAGCTGTTTCCTTTGTTTCAATACAAAACACATGCTGAATGATAACACCTTTTGAAAATATAATAGAGGTTATCAGGGATGGCTTAGTGGGATGCTGTTACTGCTATTCTTATTATTAAGACCTGTCCTTCATGGGTAGAGGAAGGCAAATGCTCTCAGGGTTGTCATCTGACCTACACATACACACTCTGTGACATAGAAGAATTCTTATAAATACACAGATTTTAAAATATTTTATTTCACATTTGTGGGTGTTTTGCCTACATGTATGTCAATGTCCCACATACATGCTCAGTGCTGACAGAAGTCAAAAGAAGGCATCACATTTCCTGAAATAAGTTACAGATTATTATGTAATCCATGTGGATGTGATGAAATCAAACTCAGGTTGTCTGAAATAGGAGCCACTCTAGAACACACACACACACACATGCACACGTACACACACACATATACACTTTTTATTAACGTTTAAAGCATTTGAAATGAATAGGTTTGGGAATCCTTCTGTGCAGTAAAATATGGACAATCTTGGTGACATATAAGGGTGTAAATAGGGCATATAAGGGTATAAATCTGGATACAGATAATCATGCTTCGATAGCCCCCTTACTGCACATTCCTCATATCACATCTTCTCAGATCCTTAAAATACACACATGTAAATATGTTTTTCAAGACTCTGTTAGCTGAAAAAAATTCTGTACAATTAGCTATTATATCCTCACAAAAATAAATCCATTTTTCATAATCCAGTTTAATGACTTTATAAGGTGGTTTGCAAGTTAAATATGTCATCTCAGAGCTCCTTACCTGCTGGGTACATGTTATTAGTAATTATAGTAAGATAAATGAATAAGCAGTATTCGAAAGTATTTGTAAATATTAACTACAATGCGTTTAATTATTAAGTTCTGTTTTCTAACAGTCATTAACCATCCAAAGTTTGGCCAATATCTACCCATTATTTATCTAGCATCTGTCTATTTATCATCTATCAAGTATCTATCAATGACTTTTCTTCTATGAAATATCTAAACATTATTTTTTCTTGTCTAACTATTATCTATTTACCTATCTATTTATCATCTATCTACCTATCATATATCAATTATCTTCTAACTACTTACCTATCAATATATTATCAAGTGAGCTAGGAATCACTTATAATTTTGATGATTTCTGTTGTAAAGCAGATGGTATATCTTTCTCTTATAGAAAGTAGGAATATGAGGGCAATGGATGTGAATAACTGTTGAAGCACTTACAAAGTGTTGCACAAGGTTATAAGTTAAACCCTCTTTATTGAAAACTCAACCAGAAAGGAAATGGGAACAGTAATGGAGAAGGTAACATCTAAATTTCCTTTATTGTTTACAGGAAATTTTGTGAATGGGCTTTAGGGTGAGATCATTGAGATCATGTCTACCACTTGATACCATAGTGGAATCATTTCTTCAGTATTCTGAACTTATAAAAGATTTCTCTTTTAACAATAAAAATGGGCAGAGTGGTCTCTTGTGATCATTTTTATATTGTGTACTTTAAAAAACCTGCATCTGTTCGGTCATTTAACGACCAATATTAAATTTAATTCTTTTTATCAAATCAGTATTAATCTAATATTTGGAGTTTATATAAAATATGCTACCATATTTTGGTAAACAAAAATTATATAAATATAAAATATATACACTTAGAGAGAAAAAACTTTTCCCTGGAGGTCAGTCATACTTATGAATTGTTCTTTGGTCATTCAAATCACAACAAAAATATCATCAGGAAGATTTTGCCAACTAAGCCAAAATTATTACCAGAACTTCACAAAATGAATTGATCACATTGGACAAATGACACCACTTTAGTTATTTTCAAGATCACAGAGAAATGAATGTAGGTTATTACTCTGACACTAGGTCATCTTTGGGTTAGTAAATACAGTAAAAACTCATTTTATTTTATGTAGAGATTTGATTTCCATTGTAGCAACCACTATATGGTAGAAAAAACCTCAGCAATCTTTAATAATAGAAATAATTATTTTCCTCATAGAGAACTAATTAACATATGTGTTTAAAAGTTGCTAATCAATTAATTAACAATGTAAGGAAATATTTATGAGAAACAGAAAATATTAAGCAATGCTAATACATTACAGATTGAATGTATTAAGCTGAGGATTATTAAAATCTTATCAAGATACATATTTAATTTTACAATTTATATGCTGGTTTTCTCATTTTATTAAATTATTTCCTTTTCTATTTAGAGTGGAAGGAATTGTTTGTATTTACTGATGTCAACATTTATGTAGCATTAGCAAATTGGGAAGCAATTGGCTTTTAGTATTTATGGAGCTGTTATTGAAAAGAAAACAAGTAGATTCTTAAATCTTTAACAGAAATTTTTGATTTGTGTTTTCTATTCTTTATAGTAAAACTACCTTTCTGATAAAGGTAAAATATTTAGATACATGACAATGTACAAACATTCAAATTAAAAATACTTTTAAAAAACAAAATACAAAGATAAAATTAATATTACTTTTTATAAATTATACCACTTTCTTTTATCACAATTTTAATTATGAAGACTTTTTGATATAATCTATTTTTTAAACATTGGCAATGTGTGTGTGGGTGTGTGGATGTGTGTTGGACAGAGATTATATAGTTTATTTGGCAAACATTCTCCATCTTTTGTTCTAATAAGATGGAGGGAAAATATTTCATGGTGCAGTGTTCATTACTATGAATACACAAAGTATCCAGTGAGTCACAGGAATCCTCTGCCTCCATTTCCCTAGAAACACACACAGCTGTACCCAGGTGTTGGTATCCTTGATGGGAGCTGAACACTGGTCCTTACGTTTGCATGGCAAGCATTTTTATTTAAATACGCTATCTTCCAGCCTCTTGATTAGATGCTCTAAGTAAATTCTTGTTTGAATTGTTATAGAAAAAAATACAATAAGGCTCAGTAAAAATAAAGCAATGAATCTAATGATGATGTTCTATTTTAAATATAATTTGTCTTCAAAATTACTGTGATGGTTTGTATATGCTTGGATCAGGGAGTGGCACTATTATGTGGTGTGGACTTGTTGCCTCATCTTAGCTGCCTGGAGCCAGTCTTCTCCTAGCTTCCTACAGATGAAGATGTAGAACTCTCACCTTCTTCTGAATTTGTTCCTGCCCAGGTACTGCCATTCTCCCACCTTGAAGATAATGGACTAAACCTCAGAACCTGTAAACCAGTTCCAATTAAATACTGTCCTTATAAGAGTTGCTTTGTTTATGGTGTCTGTTTACAACAACGAAACCCTAACTAAAACAATTACCATTTTAATACATGGTAAGAAGGTAGCATTGCTTGTTTTGATTTTTAACCCTGGTCTGCCAGTATTTTCACAATTTTCTCAGTAAAGATTAAAGCTACCATAAAGCATATTGCAGGATTCATTAGTATGGAGAGACACAATAAACAAAAGTAATGCTTTTAGGTTGCCAGATGTTACTCTCTTCATTACTGAAACTGAGGACCAATTCAAGGTGGTACTGAACCAGTTATTAGCCTGGTTCAAATGTGAAAGTAACCTATAAGAAATATGACCCTGATTTAACTTTCATAGGTATTTACCCAAAGAACTCCTAGTGAACATATCAGAGATGCTTGTATGTCCATGTTTATTATATTACTAATGAGGTATTTGAAATATGGGACCAACACAATTTTTCAACAACAGGGATCAGTAAAGAAAATATGGTTTGTATACACAGTACAACATTTGTTCATCCATAAAGAAGAATGTCGTTATGTGGTCTCTCTCTCTCCCTTCCCCTCTCTCCCCCCCCCCCATACTAAATGCTGATGTGGGTGTGTTTGTGACTCTGCGTGGTCATGTATGAGTTTTTATATATGTATACATTAATCCATATGTATTTCACCACAGGGATAGAGATCCACAAGTCATATAAAATACTGAAAAAGGCAGGGAAGGCAAAGTGGTAGGAGCAGGAGGCTCCATAATCACATTGGTTTTGCAGTCAGGATACACACAGTACAAACAAGAGTGACACAGATACTAATTCTCAAAGCTTGCTCCTAATATTCCATTTCCTCCAACAAGTCATCATTCTCTAAACTTCAGAAGATCAAAAGGCACTCAACCTTTCCAGACATTATGTCCAGCTGGGGTCAGAGTGTTAAAACACAATAAGCCTACACCAATCACCCCTATATACATGTGGTTTCTGTTGCAACTACAGAACTTCCCAAACCATGCAATTTATATGGCAAGTAGCTCTATTTTGGAAGATGATTCTGAAGGATGGTGAGGGAATAATGAATCAAGATCAGGTGGCTTGGAGTTGTGATTAACTTAGTGGATTAATCACTTGTGGAGTGGCACCCTGAGTTTGACTCCCCAGAAACCATAAAAGTGGTCATAATATTACACATCTGTAATCCCAGCGATCTTTAAGACAATATGAAAGAGGCATACAGGAACATTTCTTTTTTTTCCCACTAATGCAATCATCTTAAATTTTGTCTGTGCTGTGGCAACAAATAAAAGGTATTCTTTGTAGCTGGAAAATATTTCATTGTTTCTAAGTATCGCATATTCTCTATCCATCTGTCAGTGAAGGGACACTTATACTTAAGCTATTTTTCTTTCTTGTCTGTTGCCAATAACACAGTAGTCATTCTTGAAGTATTAGTGTCATTTCAACATGCTGAATTTAAAATTTGTTGACAGTGGATTTGTGATATATATTTAAAATACTAATTTTAATTGGGGACATACACACAATTTCCCATAATTTTTCTGAAAACTTATTACTGACATGTCAGGATTTCTTCACATACTTTTCATAGTTTGGTCTCTGCTGTCTTTTACACTGTGGCTATATTTTATGGTGTAATGTTATAAATCCTGATTTAGTTCATATATCTCTCCCACATATTTTTATCCTTCATGGGCTTTCATAGTTTACTGCATGCTTAACTGATGAAATGAAAGGATTCTGCTGTAAGACATCCTAGTGCCTATAAACTCCAATTTCACAAAAGAAACATTGGCCCATAGATGGTGGGTATGTAGTTTAGAGTATTAGGTGTTTCATAATAATGATTTTTTAAAAAGGGAGAAATAACTCATTTTTCATAAGTTCTAATACTATAATGGTTACATTGCAATTAATATAGAATAAAGGATTATATAATCAATCAATATTTATTACAATTCAATCACTACCCAATTAAAGAAAAGTAAATTGGTTTATGCTAGAAAACGAAAGCTATCTGATATAGACATTCATTGTTGCTTTCGTGATCAGTTTTCATTTTTAACTTTACACACGATAAAATTACCTGGAAAGAGAGTCTCAATAAGGAATTGTCTAGATCAGGTGGGCCTGTGGAGAATTATCTTAACAATATTAATTGACTTAGGAAGACCCACTTACTATGGGCAGCACCATTCCTGAATTTGAGAGTTGGACTACATAACAATGGCAAAAATGGAGCTCTGAGTCTTAAACATGCATGCATATATTCATTTCTTTCTACTCCTGTCTGATATATGTAGATGTCTCAAACTCATTCCACTTTGGCTTCTCTGACATAGTGGACTATAACCTGAAATTGTCAGATAAAATAAAACATATATATCCTAAGGTACTTTGTTGAGAGAGAGAGAGAGAGAGAGAGAGAGAGAGAGAGAGAGAGAGAGAGAGAGAGAGAGAGAGAGAGAGGAGAGAGAGAGAGAGAGAGAGAGAGAAGGAGAGAGAGAGAGAGAGAGAGAGAGAGAGAGAGAGAGAGAGAGAGAGAGAGATTGACTGATTCACAGCAACAGAAATGAAATAGGAAAGTTGCCATCCCAGAAGTATAACTTTCCTCTGTCTTGATAGTCTTAACCTTTTTAGGTAACTATGGAGTTTATTTTTCTTAGTTTTCCAGATAGCCCCATCTACTGCATAATGCAAATCCTATTACTTCAGAGAAATGATCATTCATCCTTGCTATGTTCCTAATGATAATATTCTAAGAAATCTGAAATCTGAGAAATCTAAGTATTGTGAGAACTGGGGATTCTGACCCCGATTTGTAGCATTCCAGTTTAGATGGAGATTGAAATGTGGGTAGATTTGTTATATGCTGGATAGTTTTAATTATCCACTTAACACAACTTACAATCATCTGGGGGGATTATCTCAATGAGGAATAATGACTTAGATCAACTTAGCCTGCAGGCATATCTGAGGAGAATTTACTTGATTATTAATTAATATAGAAAGACCTATGCAAAATGTAAACAGCACCATATCAGAGACTTTAGAGACTATATGAAAGTAAAGAAAGAGAGATGAGATGAACCAAGCAAGCAAGCAAGCAAGCAGGTACACAAAGGACTGTAACCTGGGAATTCTACATCAGATGCATCCTTTTCCTCCCTAAGTTGCTTGTGGTCAGGCTGTTTTATCACAGCAACATAAATGAAACTTGAACAAACATTGCTGAACATGTAGGCAGTAAATTGAAGCAAGTCAGAATCTTGGCTCAGCATATAAAAAGATTCACTGTTTTACATTGTAAATAGTGTGGCAGTTGCCAGATGTAGAGTTATGTGGAAAACAGTATGCTGGTCAAAGTCAAAGCTTTCAATTACAAGATGATAAATAATAAATGCTAAACGTGGTGTCTGAAGATAATAATGCAACAGCTGTTCTTCAGAATACCAAGCTCAGAAATCTAGAATCCTACAGAAGTCACAATCTGCGATCCTCAAATTCCCTAAGGAAAGTGGTGTAATACTTACATATGACCATTTTATATGTATTCATATGCTATGCTTAAAATAATCTGTAAATTACTTATAACATTGTGAACATCGTAAATGCTACTTACATACTTGTTAGACAATATTGTTTAGCTTATAATAGAGTCTATAAATATGCAAACAACAGATGTCAAAGTCAAACATATGTAATGATCATAGAAAGAAAGCGAGTTTTCAACCTGGGTAGTGGTGGCACACGCCTTTAATCCCAGCCCTTGTCAGGCAGAGGAAGGCAGATTTCTGAGTTTGAGGCCAGCCTGGTCTACAGGGTAAGTTCCAGGTATTCTACACAGAGAAACCCTCTCTTGAAAAAACAAAACAAAACAAAACAAAACAAAAGTGAATTTTCCTTTCCAATACTTTCTACTTGTACCCTGTAGAACAGTACATGTAAAATATTCAAATATAGAGGGCTAGAAAACTGCATCATATGTATCTTCCAAAATAACTACCTTATACTCACCCAAAACAGTGATGATCTGTGATAATGGGTGTTAACTTACACAATGTGGTAGTGAGTACACTGTTTGTATTGTGTGTGTGTGTGTCATTACTTTTTTATCTTTCATATATGTAAATTTGATTAATTTGCTACAATGGTGCTGAAACAGCAAAAATATATTTTACCTATCAAAGTAGCAGTCTTCCCATCCATGGAAACACTCAAGTAGAGTTCATGATCATTTTTTAAGGAAATCTATTCTAGTATTCTTTGTTATTATTTTTTTACTTATAAGGTATCATCAGAAGAACACATCATCATTATGAATTAATTTACCAAATGGTAAATTATTCCTGGTTTCTCTACATGTGTTTTAATTAGAATTCTAAAATTACTAAACATATTTTGATGTATAACATTTAGTTCTCATTACAAAATCATTTTTTCATAATTCTAACATTTTATTTTTATTAATAAGTGATATTATCCCCAATGGTAACCTTCAGTTTCCAAGCTTTTACTGTGATTCCAAAATTCTGTCATCTATTTTTGTTCAAGTATGTAGTGTTTACAATTTAATGTATTATTACATTTATTAAAACTTTTGTTTGACAGATAAATATCAATAACAACCTTTGTAAGATACTTACTATACTAATTCTCCTATTAACCAGTATTGGAGACCCATCTCCCTATCTTACATGATACTCTCCTAATTTTTAAGAAATCAGATAACTGCTACTGGTCTTGTGTGCAAAAAGCCAATGTCAGGACACCATCAGACTCAGACTCAGAGTTCAATGATAAACTTCCTGTCTTTTATTGAGATGCTAGACTACAGACCAGAGCAGCTTTCTATGAACCTCTTGAGAAAGGACATATAGGACATATGCAGGATTGAACTCATCTCGCCAGTGGGTTTTTTAGTTTGTTTGTTTGTTTTTTATGCCACAGCCACAAGCTCAAAAGTCTACCATGTGACATAAAACTTTTTCCAAAAGAAACATTCAACCATGCAAAGACAATCATGACAATCTATACCTGTTTAAAAAAAGTCACAAATCTTCCTTCTCTCTTTCCCATCAACAAGGAGCTGCTATCTAACCTTTCTTTTTCATCCTCAGAGAGCACTACTACCTGGGAGAAAGATTCTACCTCATAGCTTCTGGACCCCATGGGAGTCAGCAACACTACAAAAAAATGTTCATATTCACAATGAACCCTATGAACAATGTTGACATCCATAAGAATAGCAAGAGAGAAATGATATAATTATTATAATTTCAAAAATAAAAGGAAAAAGACAAAAGACATAAAAAACTTAAAATCCAAACAAGAAAACAAAGAACCCAATTGAAAAGGAGATTACAAAATTGAACATAGAATTATCAGGAAAAAATAATAGATAGCTTAGCAATATTTACAAAAATATGTTTATTATTTTTAACTATCAGGGAGATATAAATTAAAAATCCTTTGTGGTTTTCTTACCCTACTCAGAATAATTAAGATTAAGAATACAATTGCTGATGAGAATGTGGGTAATTGAGAACTCAAATTCACTAAAGATGAATGCACAAATTTATGCAGCTACTATAGAGACAGTGTTGTGGTTCCTCATAAATCTATGACCCAGCTATACCACACCAAGAGAGAGAACTGAAGGACTCTATTTTCTTCTATAGAGATACATAATCACCCAAGTTTACAATGTGTCTATGCACAGCTAAGATATATAAACAAGCCAGATGTCTTAACTGAAAATAAAAATGTGCCATATATATGTATGTATGTATATATATATATATATATATATATATATATATATATATATATATAGTATTCAACTATAAAGAAAATTTAAATTAAACATTTCCAAGTAAATGGCTGGAGATGGAGAACTTTATATTGAATCAAGTACCACAGAGCTAGAAAGCTAAACATGGCTCTTAATATTTAACCTTCAATTCATATGTTTAATTTAGATTATTATAAAATATTAGAAATTATAAAAATAACATTGATGGAGATGAAAAGTTAGAAATAAAAGATATGAAGGCAGGGAGGAAGAAAATTGATGCTATAAAGAGGAAAAAAATGGGGAAGGGAGTTTAGGTGGAAGAAGGATTGAAAGTGAGCTCAGTAAAGTATGAACTAGGAATAACCAACACTAAGGTTGTATAAAAACATTATATGGAAACTTATTTTAAAACATGTGTGTGTGTGTGTGTGTGTGTGTGTGTGTTCAAGGAGTTAACTGCATAGGGGATAACACTTATCTCTGAAGTAATAGGGCACATTATAAAAGACCTAGTGCTAGGTGTTGGATATGTTCTCTCAAGTTATTGGTGAGAGATTTCAAAAATAATACAAGCTATTGTATTTTTTCTTGATTACCTATCATTTCTTGGTGCAAAGAGAACTATTGCTAAGGATTATATATATATATATATATATATATATATATATATATATATATATATATATATATATATGTAATTTAGAAAAACCAATGCTATACTGACCTGGAAGCTGCCTGTTCCTACTTGCCTACTGGCTGGCTTTCAAAGGACTAGAAGTTTCTTTACAAGAAAAAAAAATAAAAACAAAACAAAACAAATAAAATCCCTCACCAACAGTCTGGCTGTGAGCCCTTTATGCTACAATAACAACTGCTAAAATAAGATATACCCATGGGTACAATAGAGTCAAAAATATTGTGGTGGTAACAATCTGCTTTGTGACTAGATGTAAATCACATTTCTTAGAAGAAACATGTGCCTCCTATTGAATATTTGGTCAAGAATACATGTTTAAGGAATTCATAGTCCATGAGAATTAAACCCCAATTATTTTGCTATGTTGATAAAATATGAAAATATATTCTAATAACATATATTCTTACGTATAGATTGATGCAGATCTTAGATCTTTTAAAAGAAGTTCCTTTGTATGGTAGATGCAAGGTAGATAAAGAAATTCAAAATTACTCAATGTGCAGAGATTGCCTGTGGAGACACAAATGGTATATCTGTATAATGCCAACATCTCCAGAGGCTCATGGGCAATTTAAAAGTGTGGCATAGAAAGATTATAAGAGTTATGTTGTCAGCTGGTTCTGTCCATTGGTTAGAAGAAAATACTGCATTTGACTCTTTCAGCTGTTTGTCTTTCACAGGGAAGTCATGGTAGATCCCTTTTTATGAGCATTCCATAGTTTACCCCTGTTGTTGAATTAGGGAAGGCTTAAAGAAGCTGAGGAGGAGGGCTACCCTGTAGGAGGACTAGCAGTCTCACTTAATCTCTCAAACACTGGACCACCAAACAGGCAGCATACACTAGCCCCCAACACACATACAGTAGAGGACTTCCAGGTCTGTGTTCATTCAGAGGTGCAGCACTTAACCCTCAAGAGACCGGAGGCCCCAGGAAGTTTAGAGGTCAGGTGGAGTAGGGTTTCAGCATCATCAGAACCATCCACGTGGAGATGTGGTGGGGTAGAGAGAAAGTGTAAGATACAGAGCAGAAAAAAGTAATGAACATCTTGCACATGAACTCAGCGGACAGTCCCAAGTTCCCCAGAGGACTCTCCAAGTCAAAGGAACCCTAGTAAACCCAGGATCTTAGGATCACTGGTCAGTGGAAGGCAACATATATTCCAAAACAACCCAGAGGGGCTTGGACCAGCAGGAACAGGGACACAGGAAACTTGTCTGACCAGCTGCTGGTGTATTCTGGTCTGCGCCAGCCCCTTGCCACCTTGGGCACAAACTCAGTGGATGGTCCCAAGTTCCCCAAAGGACTCTCCATACCACAGACTCCCTAGCACACCCAGGATCTTAGGATAACTGAAGAGAGTTTGCCTCCAGGGAGGGCTCTGACCCTGGGACTCAGGTGAGAACATCATCTTTTATCTTGTACAGGACAGCACATGAGCCTCAGAAGCATCAGAGCTTCTTGGAAAGGGTTCCTTTGGGCCTTCATCCTTAGCCAGGATGAGACCAAGACCTCTGGTCACCTTCCCTACCAGAGGAGAGTCGGGCTCCACGGAGGGCTTTGACCCCGGGACTCCAGTAAGAGTGCCATTTTTTATCCCTGGTCTCTCAGAGACCAGTCCAATCAGAAGAGCACCTGGGCCTCAGAAGCAACAGAGCATATTGGGCAGGGTGCCTTCAGGCCTTCATCTTTAGCCAAGAGGTAGATCTGAGCTTCAGACCTCTGTGTACCTTCCCTGCAAGAGGAGAGCTTGTCTGACCACTGGGACTTAGGAGAGAGTTGGACTCCCAGGAGTGCTGACAAAGGCTAACAGAATCACAGGAGGAACAACCTCCAGACAGAGAAAGCTAGAACATCTAACACCAGAGATTACCAGATGGCAAAAGGCAAACAACAATCTTACAAACAGCAACCAAGACCATTCAGAATCATCATAACCAATTACACCCACCACAGTGAGTCCTGGATAAGCAAACACACCTGAAAAGCACCATTTGAATTTAAAATCATATTGCATGATGCTGGGAGAGGATTTTTTTTATATATATATTTTTGTGATTAGGATGTAGATGGAGAACACTTGGGCTATGGAGCAAGTTCCCAACACTGGCATCCCATTCAGACAAGGAGACCAGGATCTGTTGGTGTGTTATTAGTCTTTTTTTTTAAATATTTTTTATTACAAATTTTCCTCAATTACATTTCCAATGCTATCCCAAAAGTCCCCCATAACGCCCCCCACTTCCCTACCCACCCATTCCCATTCTTTTGGCCCTGGCATTCTCCTATATTGGGGCATATAAAGTTTGCAAGTCCAGTGGACCTCTCTTTCCAGTGATGGCATACTAGGCCTTCTTTAGATACATATGCAGTTAGAGACAAGAGCTCAAGGGTACTGGTTAGTTCATCATGTTGTTCCAACTATAGGGTTGCAGATCCCTTCAGGTCCTTAGGTACTTTCTCTAGCTTCTCCATTGGGAGCCCTGTGATACATCCAATAGCTGACTGTGAGCATCCACTCCTGTGTTTGCTAGGCCCCGGCATAGTCTCACAAGAGACAGCTATATTTGGGTCCTTTCAGCAAAATCTTGCTAGTGTATGCAATGGTGTCAGCATTTAGAAGCTGATTATGGGATGGATCCCTGGATACGGCAGCCTCTAGATGGTCCATCACAGCTCCAAACTTTGTCTCTGTAACTCCTTCCATGGGTGTTTTGTTCCCAATTCTAAGAAGGGGAATATTGTCCACATTTTGGTTTTCATTCTTCTTGAGTTTCATGTGTTTAGCAAATTGTATCTTATATCTTTGGTATTCTAAGTTTTGGGCTAATATCCACTTATCAGTGAATACATATTGTGTGAGTTCCTTTGTGATTGTGTTACCTCACTCAAGATGATGCCCTCCAGGTCCATCCATTTGGCTAGGAATTTCATAAATTCATTCTTTTTAATAGCTGAGTAGTACTCCATTGTGTAAATGTACCATAATTTCTGTATCCATTCCTCTGTTGAGGGGCATCTGGGTTCTTTCCAGCTTCTGGCTATTATATATAGGTCTGCTATGAACATAGTGGAGCATGTGTCCTTCTTACCGGTTGGGACATCTGGATATATGCCCAGGAGAGGTATTGCTGGATCCTCCTGTATTACTATGGCCAATTTTCTGAGGAACCGCCAGACTGATTTCCAGAGTGGTTGTACAAGCTTGCAATCCCACCAACAATGGAGGAGTGTTCCTCTTTGTCCACATCCCCGCCAGCATCTGCTGTAACCTGAATTTTTGATCTTAGCCATTCTGACTGGTGTGAGGTGGAATCT
Organism: Mus caroli; assembly: GCF_978045245.1. NCBI lineage: Eukaryota > Metazoa > Chordata > Mammalia > Rodentia > Muridae > Mus > Mus caroli. The sequence continues at coordinate 111,922,915 of NW_028227256.1, read as the reverse complement.
CAGGGTTGTTTTGATTTGCATTTGCCTGATGATTAAGGATGTTGAACATTTTTTCAGGTGCTTCTCTGCCATTCGGTATTCCTCAGGTGAGAATTCTTTGTTCAGTTCTGAGCCCCATTTTTAATGGGGTTATTTGACTTTCTGGAGTCCACATTCTTGAGTTCTTTATATATATTGGATATTAGTCCCTTATCTGATTTAGGATAGGTAAAGATCCTTTCCCAATCTGTTGGTGGTTTTTTTTTTTTTTTTTTTTTTTTTTGTCTTATTGATGGTGTCTTTTGCCTTGCAGAAGATTTGCAGTTTCATGAGGTCCCACTTGTCAATTCTCAATCTTACAGCACAAGCCATTGCTGTTCTATTCAGGAATTTTTCCCCTGTGCCCATATCTTCAAGGCTTTTCCCCACTTTCACCTCTATCAGTTTCAGTGTCTCTGGTTTTATGTGAAGTTCCTTGATCCACTTAGACTTGACCTTAGTACAAGGAGATAGGAATGGATCCATTCCCATTCTTCTACATGATAACAACCAGTTGTGCCAGCACCATTTGTTGAAAATGCTGTCTTTCTTCCACTGGATGGTTTTAGCTCCCTTGTCGAAGATCAATTGACAGTAGGTGTGTGGGTTCATATCTGGGTCTTCAATTCTATTCCTTTGGTCTATTTGTCTGTCACTATACCAGTACCATGCAGTTTTTATCACAATTGCTCTGTAGTAAAGCTTTAGGTCTGGCATGGTGATTCCACCAGAGGTTCTTTTATCCTTGAGAAGAGTTTTTGCTATCCTAGGTTTTTTGTTATTCCAGATAAATTTGCTGATTGCACTTTCTAATTCGTTGAAGAATTGAGTTGGAATTGTGATGGGGATTGCATTGAATCTGTAGATTGCTTTTGGCAAGATAGCCATTTTTACAATGTTGATCCTGCCAATCCATGAGCATAGGAGATCTTTCCATCTTCTGAGATCTTCTATAATTTCTTTCTTCAGAGACTTGAAGTTTTTATTATACAGATCTTTCACTTCCTTAGTTAGAGTCACGCCAAGATATTTTATATTATTTGTGACGATTCAGAAGGGTGTTGTTTCCCTAATTTCGTTCTCAGCCTGTTTATTCTTTGTGTAGAGAAAGGCCATTGATTTGTTTGAGTTAATTTTATATCCAGCTACTTCACCGAAGCTGTTTATCAGGCTTGGGAGTTCTCTGGTGGAATTTTTAGGGTCACTTATATATACTATCATATCATCTGCAAAAAGTGATATTTTGACTTCATCTTTTCCAATTTGTATCCCTTTGATCTCCTTTTGTTGTCGAATTGCTCTGGCTAGGACTTCAAGTACAATGTTGAATAGGTATGGAGAAAGAGGACAGCCTTGTCTATTCCCTGATTTTAGAGGGATTGCTTCAAGCTTCTCACCATTTACTTTGATGTTGGCTACTGGTTTGCTGTAGATTGTTTTTATCATGTTTAGGTATGGGCCTTGAATTCCTGATATTTCCAAAACTTTTATCATGAATGGGTGTTGGATCTTGTCAAATGCTTTTTCCGCATCTAACAATATGACCATGTGGTTTTTGTCTTTGAGTTTGTTTATATACTGGATTACGTTGATGGATTTCAGTATATTGAACCATCCCTGCATCCCTGGGATGAAACCTACTTGGTGAGGATGAATAATTGTTTTGATGTGTTCTTGGATTTGGTTAGCACGAACTTTACTGAGGATTTTTGCATCGATATTCATAAAGTCTGAAGTTTTCTATCTTTGTTGGGTATTTTTGTGGTTTAGGTATCAGAGTAATTGTGGCTTCATAGAATGAGTTGGGTAGAGTACCTTCTGTTTCTATTTTGTGGAATAGTTTGTGAAGAACTGGGATTAGATCTTCTTTGAAGGTCTGATAGAACTCTGCACTAAACCCATCTGGTCCTGGGCTTTTTTTGGTTGGGAGACTATTAATGACTGCTTCTATTTCTTTGGGGGATATAGGGCTGTTTAGATTATTAACCTGATCTTGATTCAACTTTGGTACCTGGTATCTGTCTAGGAACTTCTCCATTTCATCCAGGTTCTCCAATTTTGTTGAGTATAGCCTTTGGTAGAAGGATCTGATGGTGTTTTGGATGTCTTCAGGATCTTTTGTTATGTCTCCTTTTTCATTTCTGATTTTGTTTTTTTTTTTGTTTTGTTTTTTTTTTGTTTTTTTTTTTTTTGTTTCACAATGCCCACTTATTTTTTTTTATTACATATTTTCCTCAATTACATTTCCAATACTATTCCAAAAGTCCCCCATAGCGCCCCCCACTTCCCTACCCACCCATTCCCATTCTTTTGGCCCTGGCATTCCCCTATATTGGGGCATATAAAGTTTGCAAGTCCAATGGGCCTCTCTTTCCATTGATGGCCGACTAGGCCATCTTTCAATACATATGCAGCTAGAGACAAGAGCTCCAGGGTTCTGGTTAGTACATCATGTTGTTCCAACAATAGGGTTGCAGATCCCTTTAGCTCCTTGGGTACTTTCTCTAGCTTCTCCATTGGGAGCCCTGTGATACATCCAATAGCTGACTGTGAACATCCACTCCTGTGTTTGCTAGGCCCCGGCATCGTCTCACAAGAGACAGCTATATTTGGGTCCTTTCAGCAAAATCTTGCTAGTGTATGCAATGATGTCAGCGTTTAGAAGCTGATTATGGGACGGATCCCTGGATACAGCAGTCTCTAAATGGTCCATCCTTTCATCCCAGCTACGAACTTTGTCTCTGTAACTCCTTCCCTGGGTGTTTTGTTCCCAATTCTAAGAAGGTGCACAGTGTCCACACTTTGGTCTTCATTCTTCTTGAGTTTCATGCGTTTATCAAATTGTATCTTATATCTTGGGTATCCTAAGTTTTGGGCTAATATCCACTTATCAATGAATACATATTGTGTGAGTTCTTTTGTGATTGTGTTACTTCACTCAAGATGATGCCCTCCAGGTCCATCCATTTGGCTAGGAATTTCATAAATTCATTCTTTTTAATAGCTGAGTAGTACTCCATTGTGTAAATGTACCATAATTTCTGTATCCATTCCTCTGTTGAGGGACATCTGGGTTCTTTCCAGCTTCTGGCTATTATAAATAAGGCTGCTATGAACCTAGTGGAGCATGTGTCCTTCTTACCAGTTTGGACATAGCCTTTGGTAGAGGGATCTGATGGTGTTTTGGATGTCTTCAGGATCTGTTGTTATGTCTCCTTTTTCATTTCTTATTTTGTTAATTAGAATGCTTTCCCTGTGCCCTCTAGTGAGTCTGGCTAAGGGTTTATTTATCTTGTTGATTTTCTCAAAGAACCAGCTCCTTGATTGGTTGATTCTTTGAATAGTTCTTTTTGTTTCCACTTGATTGATTTCGCCCCTGAGTTTGATTATTTCCTGCCATCTACTCCTCTTGGGTGAATTTGCTTCCTTTTGTTCTAGTGCTTTTATGTGTTTTGTCAAGCTGCTAATGTGTGCTCTCTCTAGTTTCTTTTTGGAGGCACTCAGAGCTATGAGTTTTCCTTTTAGAAATGCTTTCATTGCATCCCATAAGTTTGGGTATGTTGTGGCTTCATTTTCATTGAACTCTAAAAAGTCCTTAATTTCTTTCTTTATTCCTTCCTTGACCAAGATATCATTGAGAAGAGTGTTGTTCAGTTTCCACGTGAATGTTGGCTTTCTAATATTTAGTTTGTTATTGAAGATCAGCCTTTGTCAATGGTGATCTGATAGGATGCATGGGACAATTTAAATATTTTTCTATCTGTTGAGGCCTGTTTTGTGACCAATTATGTGGTCAATTTTGGAGAAGGTACCATGAGGTGCTGAGAAGAAGGTATATCCTTTTGTTTTAGGTTAAAATGTTCTGTAGATATCTGCCAGATCCATTTGTTTCATAACTTCTGTTAGTTTCACTGTGTCCCTGTTTAGTTTCTGTTTCCATGATCTGTCCATTGGTGAAAGTGGTGTGTTGAAGTCTCCCACTATTATTGTATGAGGTGCAATGTGTGCTTTGAGCTTTACTAAAGTTTCTTTAATGAATGAGGCTGCCTTTGTATTTGGAGCATAGATATTCAGGATTGATAGTTCCTCTTGGAGGATTTTAGCTTTGATGAGTATGAAGTGCCCCTCCCTGTCTTTTTTGATGACTTTGGGTTGGAAGTCAATCTTATCAGATATTAGAATGGCTACTCCAGCATGTTTCTTCATACCATTTGCTTGGAAAATTGTTTTCCAGCCTTTCATTCTGGGGTAGTGTCTATCTTTTTCTCTGAGATGAGTTTCCTGTAAGCAGCAAAATGTTGGGGCTTGTTTGTGTAGCCAGTTTGTTAGTCTATGTCTTTTTATCTGGGAGTTGAGTCCATTGATCTTAAGAGATATTAAGGAAAAGTAATTGTTGTTTCTTGTTATTTTTGTTGTTAAAGTTGGCATTCTGTTCTTGTGGCTGTCTTCTTTTAGGTTTGTTGAGGGATTACCTTCTTGTTGTTTCTAGGGCTTGGTTCCCGTCCTAGTATTGGTTATTTTCTGTTATTATCCTTTGAAGGGCTGGATTCGTGGAGAGATAATGTGTGAATTTGGTTTTGTCATGGAATACTTTGGTTTATCCATCTATGTTAATTGAGAGTTTGGCTGGGTATAGTAGCCTGGGCTGGAATTTGTGTTCTTTTAGTGTCTGTATAACATCTGTCCAGGATCTTCTGGCTTTCATAGTCTCTGGTGACAAATCTGGGGTAATTCTGATAGGCTTGCCTTTATATGTTACTTGGCCTTTTTCTCTTACTGCTTTTAGTATTCTATCTTTATTTAGTGCATTTGTTGTTCTGATTATTATGTGTCGGGAGGTATTTCTTTTCTGGTCCAGCCTATTTGGAGTTCTGTAGGCTTCTTGTATGTTCATGGGCATCTCTTTCTTTAGATTTGGGAAGTTTTCTTCTATAATTTTGTTGAAGATGTTTGCTGGTCCTTTGAGTTGAAAATCTTCATTCTCATCCACTCCTATTATCCGTAGGTTTGGTCTTCTCATTGTGTCCTGTATTTCCTGGATGTTTTGAGTTAGGATCTCTTTGTATTTTCCATTTTCCTTGATTGTTGTGCCGATGTTCTCTATGGAATCTTCTGCACCTGGGATTCTCTCTTCCATCTCTTGTATTCTGTTGCTGATGCTCGCAACTATGGTTCCAGATTTCTTTCCTAGGGTTTTTATCTCCAGTGTTGCCTCATTTTGGGTTTTCTTTATTGTGTCTACTTCCCTTTTTAGGTCTAGTATGGTTTTGTTCATTTCCATCCTCTGACTGGATGTGTTTTCCTGTTTTTCTTTAAGGACTTGTAACTCTTTAGCCATGTTCTCCTGTAGTTCTTTAAGTGAGTTATTAAAGCCCTTCTTGATGTCCTCTACCATCATCATGAGATATGCTTTTAAATCCAGGTCTAGCTTTTCAGGTGTGTTGGGGTGCCCTGGACTGAGCGAAGTGGGAGTGCTGGGTTATGATGATGGTGAATGGTCTTGGTTTCTGTTAGTAAGATTCTTACGTTTACCTCTCGCTATCTGGTAATCTCTGGAGTTGTTATAGTTGTCTCTGTTCAGAGGTTGTTCTTATGGTGATTCTGAGTACTGTCTGTCAGCAGACCTGGGAGACAGGCTCTCTCCTCTGAGTTTCAGTGGTTAGAGCACTCTCTGCTGACAAGTTTTCCTCTTAAAGGGAAGGTGTACAGATATCTGGTGTTTGGACCTCCTCCTGGCCGAAGAAGAAGGCCGAAAACAAGACCTTTCCCAGATGCTGTGTTACTTTGGCAGGTCACAGAAGCTGTCAGCTTCTGTGGTGCACACTCTCACCTGTGCAGACTAAGTTCCTAAGTTCGGTGGAGTCCTGGATCCAAGATGTGCTCCCTGCTCCTGAGGCAGAGGGCTCCTGTGCAGGGCAGACCACTGTCTTCCAGCTGGGAGGGTGCCTGATGTCTGCGGCCCCAAAAGGGTGCTGCCTCAGTGGCTCTGTGGCTCCCGCCTGTCCCAGAAGCTGTCTGCCTCTGTGGTCCTCACTCTCACCTGTGCAGACTAAGTTCGGTGGAGTCCTGGAGCCAAGATGGCACTCCCTGCAGGGTGGACATCTGTCCTCCGGCTGGGAGGGTGCCGGATGTCTGCAGCCCCAAAAGAGTGCTGCCTCAGCGGCTCTGTGGCTCCTGCCTGTCCCAGAAGCTGTCTGCCTCTGTGGTCCTCACTCTCACCTGTGCAGACTGTGGTAGAGGATTTTAAGAAGGACATTAATAATTCACTTAAAGAAAAACAGGAGAGCACTGCTAAACAGGTAAAAGCCCTTAAAGAGGAAACACAGAAATGACTCAGAGAATGACAAGAAAACACTGGAAACACATAAGACCTTAAAGACAAAACTAAAAAATCCCTTAAAGAATTACAGGAAAACACAAACAAACAGGTGATGGAATTGAACAAAGCCATCCAAGATCTAAAAATGAAAGTAGAAACAATAAAGAAAACCCAACTCTGGAGGCAACTCTGGAGATAGAAATCCAAGGAAAGAAATCATAAAACATAGATTCGAGCATCAGCAACAGAATACAAGAGATGGAAGAGAGAATCTCAGGTGCAGAAGATTCCATAGAAAACATGGACACAACAATCAAAGACACTGGAAAATGCAAATATATCCTAACTCAAAACATCCAGGATATCTAGGACAAAATCAGCAGACAAAACCTAAGTATAACAGGCATATATGAAAATGAATATTTTCAACTTTAAGGGCCAGTAAATATCTTCAATAAAATTATAGAAGAAAACTTCCCTAATCTAAAGAAAGAGATGCCCATGAACATACAAGAAGCCTATAGAACTCAAAATATACTGGACCAGAAAAGACATTCCTCCTGACACATAATAATCAGAACAATTAATTAACTAAATATAGAATATTAAAAGCAGTAAGGGACAAAGGTCAAGTAACATAAAAAGTCAGGCCTATTAGAATTTCTCAGACTTCTCAGCAAAGACTATGAAAGCCAAAAGATCCTGGACAGATGTTATACAGACACTAAGTGAACAAAAATGCCAGCCCAGGCTACTATGCCCAGCAAAGCTCTCAATTGCCATTGATGGAGAAACCAAAGTATTACATGACAAAACTAAATTCACACAATATCTTTCCAGGAATCCAGCCCTTCAAAGAATAATAAAGGAAAAACACCAATACAAGGACAGAAACTACACCCTAGAAAAAGGAAGAAGGTAATATTCCAACTAACCTAAAAGAAGACAGCCGCAAGAATAGAACCCCAACTCTAACAACAAAAATAACAGCAAGCAATAATGACTTTTCCTTAATATCTCTTAATATCAATGGATTCAATTCTCCAATAAAAGGACATAGACTAAAAGACTGGATACATAAACAGGACACAACATTTTGCTGCATACAGGAAATCCACCTCAGGGAACAAGACAGAGACTTCCTCAGAGTAAAAGGCTAGAAAACAATTTTCCCAGCAAATGGTCCAAAGCAACAAGCTGGAGTTGCCATTCAAATAATCAAAAAAATAGAGTTAAAATCCAAAGTTACCAAAAAAGACAGGGAGGGATATTTCATACTCATTAAAAGTAAAATCTTCCAAGATAAACTCTCACTTCTGAATATCTATGCTCCAAATGCAAGGGCAGTCACATTCATTAAGGAAACTTTAGTAAAGCTCAAAGCAAACACTGCACCTCACACAATAATAGTGGCAAACTTCAACACCACACTCCCATCCATGGACAGATCCTGGAAACAGACACTAAACAGAGACACATGGACACTAACAGAAGTTATGAAACAAACGGATTTAACAAATATCTACAGAAAAATTTATCCTAAAACAAAAGGATATATCTTCTTCTCAGAACTTGATGGTACCATCTCTAAAATTGACCATATAATTGGTCAAAAAAACAGGCCTCAACAGATACAAAAATATTGAAATTATCGCATGCATCCCATCAGATCATCACTGACTAAGGCTGATCTTCAATAACAAAATAAATAATAGAAAGCCAATATTCACATGGAAGTTGAAAAAGACTCTATTCAATGATACCTTGGTCAAGGAAGAAATAAAGAAAGAAATTAAAGACTTTTTACAGTTTAATGAAAATGAAGCCACAACATACCCAAACTTATGGGACACAATGAAAGTAGTCCTACACAATGGAAACATTTCTAAGAGGAAGACTCACAAATCTGAGTGACTCCAAAAAGAAACTAGAGAGAGCACACATTAGCAGCTTGACAACACACCTAAAAGCTCTAGAACAAAAGAAAGAAAATTCACCCAAGAGGAGTAGATGGCAGGAAATAATCAAACTCAGGGGTGAAATCAACCAAGTGGAAACAAGAAGTACTATTCAAAGAATCAACCTACTGAGGAGCTGGTTCTTTGAGAAAATCAACAAGATAGATAAACCCTTAGCCAGACTCAGTAGAGGGCATAGAGAAAGTATTCTAATTAATAAAATCAGAAATGAAAAGGGAGGCATAAAAACAGATCCTGAAGAAATACAAAACACCATCAGATCCTTCTACAAAAGGCTATACTAAACAAAACTGGGGAACCTGGATGAAATGGACAAGTTTCTAGACAGATACCAGGTACCAAAGTTAAATCAAGATCAGGTTAATGATCTAAACAGTCCCATATCCCAAAAAGAAATAGAAGCAGGCATTAATAGTCTCCCAACCAAAAAATGACCAGGACCAGATGGGTTTTGTGCAGAGTTCTATCAGACCTTCAAAGAAGATCTAATCCGAGTTCTTCACAAACTATTCCACAAAATAGAAACAGAAGGCACTCTACCCAGCTCATTCTATGAAGCCACAATTACTCTGATATGTAAACCACAAAAAGACCCAACAAAGATAGAGAACTTCAGACCAATTTCCCTTATGAATATCGATGCAAAAATCCTCAATAAAGTTCGTGCTAACTGAATCCAAGAACACATCAAACAATCATCCATCCTAACCAAGTAGGTTTCATCCCAGGGATGCAAGGATGGTTCAATATATGGAAATCTATCAACGTAATCCAGTATATAAACAAACTCAAAGACAAAAACCACATAATCATCTTGTTGGATGCTGAGAAAGCCTTTGACAAAATCCAACACCCATTCATGATAAAAGTCTTGGAAAGATCAGGAATTCAAGGCTCATTCCTAACCATGAGAAAAGCAATCTACAACAAAACATTAGCCAACATCAAACTAAATGGTGAGAAGCTGGAAAAAAATCCCACTAAAATCAGGGACTAGACAAGGCTGTCCACTCTCTCCCTACCTATTCAACATTGTACTTGAAGTCCTAGCCAGAGCAATTAGACAACCAAAGGAGATCAAGTGTATACAAATTGGAAAAGAAGAAGTCAAAATATCACTCTTTGCAGATGATATGATAATATATATAAGTGACCCTAAAAATTCCACCAGAGAACTCCTAAACCTGATAAACAGCTTCCATGAAGTAGCTGGATATAAAATCAACTCAAGCAAGTCAATGTCCTTTTTGTACACAAAGGATAAACAGGCTGAGAAAGCAATTAGGGAAACAACACCCTTCTCAATAGTCATAAACAATAGAAAATACCTTGGAATGACTCTAACTAAGGAAGTGAAAGATCTGTATGACAAGAACTTCAAGTCTCTGAAGAAAGAAATTAAAGAAGATCTCAGAAGATGGAAAGATCTCCCATGCTCATGGATTGGCAGGATCAACATTGTAAAAATGGCTATCTTGCCAAAAGCAATATAGAAATTCAATGCTATCCCCATCAAAATTCCAACTCAATTCTTCAAGGAATTAGAAAGGGCAATCTGCAAATTCATCTGGAACAACAAAAAAACTAGGATAGCAAAAACTCTTCTCAAGGATAAAAGAACCCCTTGTGGAATCACCAACCCTGACCTATAGCTGTACTACAGAGCAATTGTGATAAAAACTGCATGGTACTGGTATAATGACAGACAAGTAGACCAATGGAACAGAATTGAAGACCCTGAGATGAACCCACACACATATGTTCACTTGATCTTTGACAAGGGAGCAAAAACCATCCAGAGGAAGAAAGACATCATTTTCAACAAATAGTGCTGGCACAACTGGCCATTATCATGTAGAAGAATGAAAATTGATCCATTCCTATCTCCTTGTACTAAGGTCAAATCTAAGTGGATTAAGGAACTCCACATAAAACGAGAGACACTGAAACTTATAGAGGAGAAAGTTTGGAAAAGTCTCAAAGATAAGGGTACACTGGAAAAATTCCTGAATAGAATAGCAAAGGCTTGTGGTGTAAGATCGAGAATCGATAAATGTGACCTCATAAAGTTGCAAAGATTCTGCAAGGCAAAAGACACTGTCAATAAGACAAAAAGACCACCAACAAATTGGGAAAGGATCTTTACCTATCCTAAATCAGATACAGGACTAATATCCAAAATATATAACGACCTCAAGAAGGTGGACTCGAGAAAATCAAATAACCCCATTAAAAAATGGGGCTCAGAACTGAACAAAGAATTTTCACCTGAGGAACACCGAATGGGAGAGAAGCACTTGAAAAAATGTTCAACATCCGTAATCATTAGGTAAATGCAACTCAAACAACCCTGAGATTCCACCTCACACCATTCACAATGGCTAAGATCAAAAATTCAGGTGACAGCAGATGCTGGCGAGGATGTGGAGAAAGAGAAACACTCCTCCATTGTTGGTGGGATTGCAAGCTTGTACAACCACTCTGGAAATCAGTTTGCCAGTTTATCAGAAAATTGGTCATAATTCTACCAGAGGATCCAGCAATACCTCTCCTGGGCATATATCCAGAAGATGTTCCAACTGGTAAGAAGGACACATGCTCCACTAGGTTCATAGCAGCCTTATTTATAATAGCCAGAAGCTGGAACAAACCCAGATGCCCCTCAACAGAGGAATGGATACAGAAAATGTGGTACATTTACACAATGGAGTACTACTAAGCTATTAAAAGGAATGAATTCATGAAATTCCTAGGCAAATGGATGGACCTGGAGGGCATCATCCTGAGTGAGGTAAAACAATCACAAAGGAACTCACACAATATGTACTCACTGATAAGTGGATATTAGCACAAAACTTAGGATACCCAAGATATAAGATACAATTTGTTAAACGCATGAAACTCAAGAAGAAGAACTTAGACCAAAGTGTGGACAATGTGCCCCTTCTTAGAATTGGGAACAAAACACCCATGGAAAGAGTTACAGAGATAAAGTTTGGAGCTGTGATGAAAGGATGGACCATCTAAAGACTGCCATATCCAGGGATCCATCCCATAATCAGCTTCCAAACACTGACACCATTGCAAGATTTTGGTGAAAGGACCCAGATATAGCTGTCTCTTGTGAGACAAGGCCTGGGCCTAGCAAACACAGAAGGAGGGGCTAGAGAAAGTACCCAAGGAGCTAAAGGGATCTGCAACCCTGTAGGTGGAACAACATTATGAACTAACCAGTACCCCAGAGCTCTTGACTCTAGCTGCATATGTATCAAAAGATGGCCTAGTCGGCCATCACTGGAAAGAGAGGTCCATTGGACTTGCAAACTTTATATGCCCCAGTACAGGGGAACGCCAGGGCCAAAAAGTGGGAGTGGGTGGGGAGTTTATTGGGGACTTTTGGGATAATATTGGAAATGTAAATGAGGAAAATTACCTAATAAAAAAAAAGGAAAAAAAAAAGCAGTCCTAAGAGGAAAACTCATAGTTCTGATTGACTCCAAAAAGAAACTTGAAAGAGCACACACTAGAAGTCTGACCGCACAACTAAAAGCTCTAGAATAAAAGGAAGCAAATTCATCCAAAAAAGAGTAGATGGCAGGAAATAATCAAACTCAGGGCTAAAATCAACTAACTGGAAACAGAAAGAAGCATACAAAGAATCAGCCAAGCCAAGAGCTGGTTCTTTGAGAATATCAAAAATATAGATAAAACATTCGCAAGACTAACTAAAGGGCACAGGGACATTATCCTAATTAACAAAATCAGAAATGAAAAAGAGCCATAACAACAGAACTTGAGAAAAAAATAAAACATCATCAGATCCTAGTATAAAAGGCTATACTCAACAAAACTGGAAAACCAAGATGAAATGGATAATTCCTTTTTTTATTTTTTTTTAATTTTTAATATTTTTTATTACGTATTTGACTCAATTACATTTCCAATGCTATCCCAAAAGTCCCCCATAGCGCCCCCCACTTCCCTACCCACCCATTCCCATTCTTTTGGCCCTGGCATTCCCCTATATTGGGGCATATAAAGTTTGCAAGTCCAATGGGCCTCTCTTTCCAGTGATGGCCGACTAGGCCATCTTTAGATACATATGCAGCTAGAGAGAAGAGCTCTGGGGTACTGGTTAGTTCATCATGTGGTTCCACCTATATATAGGGTTGCAGGTCCCTTTAGCTCCTTGGGTATTTTCTCTAGCTTCTCCATTGGGAGCCCTGTGATACATCCAATAGCTGACTGTGAACATCCACTCCTGTGTTTGCTAGGCCCCTGCATAGTCTCACAAGAGACAGCTATATTTGAGTCCTTTCAGAAAAATCTTGCTAGTGTATGCAATGGTGTCAGCGTTTGGAAGCTGATTATGGTATGGATCCCTGGATATGGCTGTCTCTAGATGGTCCATCCTTTCATCACAGCTCCAAACTTTGTCTATGTAACTCCTTCTATGGGTGTTTTGTTCCCAATTCTAAAAAGGGGCATAGTGTCCACACTTTGGTCTTGATTCTTCTTTAGTTTCATGCGTTTAGCAAATTGTATCTTATATCTTGGGTATCTAAGTTTTGGGCTAATATCCACTTTTCAGTGAATACATATTGTGTGAGTTCTTTTGTGATTGTGTTACCTCACTCAAGACGATGCCCTCCAGGTCCATCCATTTGGCTAGGAATTTCATAAATTCATTCCTTTTAATAGCTGAGTAGTACTCCATTGTGTAAATGTACCATATTTCTGTATCCATTCCTCTGTTGAGGGGCATCTGGGTTCGTTCCAGCTTCTGGCTATTATAAATAAGGCTGCTATGAACCTAGTGGAGCATGTGTCCTTCTTACCAGTTTGGACATCTTCTGGATATATGCCCAGGAGAGGTATTGCTGAATCTTCCGGTAGTACTATGTCCAATTTTCTGAGGAACCGCCAGACTGATTTCCAGAGTGGTTGTACAAGCTTGCAATCCCACCAACAATGGAGGAGTGTTCCTCTTTCTCCACATCCTCGCAGGCATCTGCTGTCACCTGAATTTTTGATCTTAGCCATTCTGAATGGTGTGAGGTGGAATCTCAGGGTTGTTTTGATTTGCATTTCCCTGATGATTAAGGATGTTGAACATTTAATCAGGTGCTTCTCTGACATTCAATATTCCTCAGGTGAGAATTCTTTGTTCAGTTCTGAGCCCCATTTTTTAATGGGGTTATTTGATTTTCTGGAGTCCACCTTCTTGAGTTCTTTATATATATTGGATATTAGTCCCTTATCTGATTTAGGATAGGTAAAGATCCTTTCCCAATCTATTGGTGGTTATTTGTCTTATTGATTGTGTCTTTTGCCTTGCAGAAGCTTTGCAGTTTCCTGAGGTCCCACTTGTCAATTCTCAATCTTACAGCACAAGCCATTGCAATTCTATTCAAGAATTTTTCCCCTGTGCCCATATTTTCAAGGCTTTTCCCCACTTTCTCCTCTATAAGTTTCAGTGTCTCTGGTTTTATGTGAAGTTCCTTGATCCACTTAGACTTGACCTTAGTACAAGGAGATAGGAATGGATCCATTCCCATTCTTCTACATGATAACAACCATATGTGCCAGCACCATTTGTTGAAAATGCTGTCTTTCTTCCACTGGATGGTTTTAGCTCCCTTGTTGAAGATCAAGTAACCATAGGTGTATGGGTTCATTTCTGGGTCTTCAATTCTATTCCATTGGTCTACTTGTCTGTCACTGTACCAGTACCACGCAGTTTTTATCACAATTGCTCTGTAGTAAAGCTTTAGGTCCAGCATGGTGATTTCACCAGAGGTTCTTTTATCCTTGAGAAGAGTTTTTGCTATCCTAGGTTTTTTGTTATTCCAGATGAATTTGCTGATTGCACTTTCTAATTCGTTGAAGAATTGAGTTGGAATTTTGATGGGAATTGCATTGAATCTGTAGATTGCTTTTGGCAAGATAGCCATTTTTACAATGTTGATCCTGCCAATCCATGAGCATGGGAGATCTTTCCATCTTTTGAGATCTTCTAGAATTTCTTTCTTCAGAGACTTGAAGTTTTTATTATACAGATCTTTCACTTCCTAAGTTTGAGTCACGCCAAGATATTTTATATTATTTGTGACGATTCAGAAGGGTGTTGTTTCCCTAATTTCTTTCTCAGCCTGTTTTTTCGTTGTGTAGAGAAAGGCCATTTACTTCTTTGTGTTAATTTTATATCCAGCTACTTCACCGAAGCTGTTTATCAGGTTTAGGTATTCTCTGGTGGAATTTTTAGGGTCACTTATATATACTATCATAGCATCTGCAAAAAGTGATATTTTGACCTCATCTTTTCCAATTTGTATCCCGTTGATCTCCTTTTGTTGTTGAATTGCTCAGGCTAGGACTTCAAATACAATGTTGAATAGGTATGGAGAAACTTGACAGCCTTGTCTAGTCCCTGATTTTAGAGGGATTGCTTCAAGCTTCTCACCATTTACTTTGATGTGGCTACTGGTTTGCTGTAGATTGTTTTTATCATGTTTAGGTATGGGCTTTGAAGTCCTGATCTTTCCAAGACTTTTATCATGAATGGGTGTTGGATCTTGTCAAATACTTTTTCTGCATCTAAAGAGATGATCATGTGGTTTTTGTCTTTGAGTTTGTTTATATACTGGATTACGTTGATGGATTTCCATATATTGAACCATCCCTGCATCCCTGGGATGAAACCTACTTGGTCAGGATGGATGATTGTTTTGATGTGTTCTTGGATTCTGTTAGCATGAACGTTATTGAGGATTTTTGCATCGATATTCATAAGGTCTGAAGTTTTCTATCTTTGTTGGGTCTTTTTGTGGTTTAGGTATCAGAGTAATTTTGGCTTCATAGAATGAGTTGGGTAGAGTACCTTCTGTTTCTCTTTTGTGGAATAGTTTGTGAAGAACTGGGATTAGATCTTCTTTGAAGGTCTGATAGAACTCTGCACTAAACCCATCTGGTACTGGGCTTTTTTTGGTTGGGAAACTATTAATGACTGCTTCTATTTCTCTGGGGGATATAGGGCTCTTTAAATCATTGACCGAATCTTGATTCAACTTTGGTACCTGGTATCTGTCTAGAAACTTCTCCATTTCATCCAGGTTCTCCAGTTTTGTTGAGTATAGCCTTTTGTAGAAGGATCGATGGTGTTTTGGATGTCTTCAGGATCTGTTGTTATGTCTCCTTTTCCATTTCTGATTTTGTTAATTAGAATGCTTTCCCTGTGCCCCCTAGTGAGTCTGGCTAAGGGTTTATCTATCTTGTTGATTTTCTCAAAGAACCAGCTCCTTGATTGGTTGACTCTTTGAATAGTTTTTCTTGTTTCCACTTGGTTGATTTCGCCCCTGAGTTTGAGAATTTCCTGCTGTCTACTCCTCTTGGGTGAATTTGCTTCCTTTTGTTCTAGTGCTTTTGGGTGTGTTGTCAAGCTGCTAATGTGTGCTCTCTGTAGTTTCTTTTTGGAGGCACTCAGAGCTATGAGTTTTCCTCTTAGAAATGCTTTCATTGTGTCCCATAAGTTTGGGTATGTTGTGGCTTCATTTTCATTGAACTCTAAAAAGTCCTTAATTTCTTTCTTTATTCCTTCCTTGACCAAGGTATCATTGAGAAGAGTGTTGTTCTGTTTCCACGTGAATGTTGGCTTTCTATTATTTATTTTGTTATTGAAGATCAGCCTTAGTCCATGGTGATCTGATAGCATGCATGGGACAATTTCAATATTTTTGTATTTGTTGAGGCCTGTTTTGTGACCAATTATGTGGTCAATTTTGGAGAAGGTACCATGAGGTGCTGAGAAGAAGGTATATCCTTTTGTTTTAGGATAGAATGTTCTGTAGATATCTGCCAGATCCATTTGATTCATAACTACTGTTAGTTTCACTGTGTCCCTGTTTAGTTTCTGTTTCCATGATGTGTCCATTGGTGAAAGTGGTGTGTTTAATCTCCCACTATTATTGTATGAGGTGCAATGTGTGCTTTGAGCTTTACTAAAGTTTCTTTAATGAATGTGGCTGCCTTTGTATTTGGAGCATAGATATTAAGAATTGATAGTTCCTCTTGGAGGATTTTACCTTTGATGAGCATGAAGTGCCCCTCCCTGTCTTTTTTGATGACTTTGGGTTGAAAGTCAATCTTATCAGATATTAGAATTGCTACTCCAGCTTGTTTCTTCATACTGTTTGCTTGGAAAATTGTTTTCCAGCCTTTCATTCTGAGGTAGTGTCTATCTTTTTCTCTGAGATAAGTTTCCTGTAAGCAGGAAAATGTTGGGGCTTGTTTGTGTAGCTAGTTTGTTAGTCTATGTCTTTTTATTGGGGAGTTGAGTCCATTGATATTAAGAGATATTAAGGAAAATTAATTGTTGTTTCCTGTTTTTTGTTTTTTGTTTTTTGTTTTTTGTTTTTTGTTTTTTGTTTTTTGTTTTTGTTAAAGTTGGCATTCTGTTCTTGTGGCTGTCTTCTTTTAGGTTTGTTGTGGGATTACCTTCTTGTTTTTTCTAGGGCTTGGTTCCCGTCCTTGTATTGGTTTTTTTCTGTTATTATCCTTTGAAGGGCTGGATTCGTGGAGAGATAATGTGTGAATTTGGTTTTCTAATGGAATACTTTGGTTTCTCCATCTATGTTAATTGAGAGTTTGGCTGGGTGTAGTAGCCTGGGCTGGAATTTGTGTTCTTTTAGTGTCTGTATAACTTCTGTCCAGGATCTTCTTGCTTTCATAGTCTCTGGTGACAAATCTGGGGTAATTCTGATAGGCTTGCCTTTATATGTTACTTGGCCTTTTTCTCTTACTGCTTTTAGTATTCTATCTTTATTTAGTGCATTTGTTGTTCTGATTATTATGTGTCGGGAGGCATTTCTTTTCTGGTCCAGCCTATTTGGAGTTATGTAGGCTTCTTGTATGTTCATGGGCATCTCTTTCTTTAGATTTGGGAAGTTTTCTTCTATAATTTTGTTGAAGATGTTTGCTGGTCCTTTGAGTTGAAAATCTTCATTCTCATCCACTCCTATTATCCGTAGGTTTGGTCTTCTCATTGTGTCCTGTATTTCCTGGATGTTTTGAGTTAGGATCTTTTTGCATTTTCCATTTTCTTTGATTGTTGTGCCGATGTTCTCTATGGAATATTCTGCACCTGAGATTCTCTCTTCCATCTCTTGTATTTTGTTGCTGATGCTCACTTCTATGGTTCCAGATTTCTTTCCTAGGGTTTTTATCTCCAGCATTGCCTCACTTTGGGTTTTCTTTATTGTGTCTACTTCCCTTTTTAGTTCTTGGATGGTTTTATTCAATTCCATCACCTGTCTGGTTGTGTTTTCCTGCAATTTTTTAAGGGATTTTTTGTACTTCCTCTTTAATGTCTTCTACTTGTTTAGCAGTGTTCTCCTGTATTTCTTTAAGTGAGTTATTAAAGTCCTTCTTGATGTCCTCTACCTTCATCATGAGATATGCTTTTAAATCCAGGTCTAGCTTTTCAGGTGTATTGGGGTGCCCTGGACTGGGCGAAGTGGGAGTGCTTTGTTCTGATGATGGTGAGTGGTCTTGGTTTCTGTTAGTAAGATTCTTACTTTAACCTTTCACCATCTGGTAATCTCTGGAGTTAGTTGTTATAGTTGTCTCTGTTTAGAGATTGTTCTTCTGGTGATTCTGATTACCATCTATCAGCAGACCTGGGAGACAGGCTCTCTCCTCTGAGTTTCAGTGGTTAGATCACTCTCTGCTGACAAGTTCTCCTCTTACAGGTAAGGTGCACAGATATCTGGTGTTTGGACCTCCTCCTGGCTGAAGAAGAAGGTCCAAAACAGGACCTTTCCCAGATGCTGTGTTGCTTTGTCATGTCACAGAAGCTGTCAGCTTCTGTGGTGCACACTCTCACCTGTTCAGACTAAGTTCCTAAGTTCGGTGGAGTCCTGGATCCAAGATGGCGCTCCCTTCTCCTGAGGCAGAGGGCTCCTGTGCAGGGCCGACCAATGTCATCAGGCTGGTAGGGTGCTGGATGTCTGTGGCCCCAAAAGGGTGCTGCCTCAGCGGCTCTGTGGCTCCCGCCTGTCCCAGAAGCTGTCTGCCTCTGTGGTGCACACTCTCACCTGTGCAGACTAAGTTCCTAAGTTCGGTGGAGTCCCGGTACCAAGATGGCGCTCCTTTGATAATTTCTAAATAGATACCAGGTATCAAATTAAAGCAGGACCAGATTAATGATCTGAAAAGTCCCATTTCCCCTAAAAAAGTAAAACTGTTCATCAATTGTCTCCTAACAAAGACAAGCCCAGGACCAGATGGGTTTAGTGCAGTATTCTATCAGTCATTCAAGAAGACCTAATTCCAATTCTCCTCAAACTATTCCAAAAAATTGAAACAGAAGTTTATCTACCCAATTAATTCTATTAAGCCACAATTACTCTGATACCTAAACCACATAAACACCCAACAAAGACAACCTCAGACCAATTTCCCTTATAAATATCGATGCAAAAATACTCAATAAAATTTTAGCAAACCAAATCCAAGAACACACGAAAATGATCATCCATCATGACCAAGTAGGCTTCATCCCAGGGATAAAGGGGTAGTTTAATGTATGAAAATTCATCAATGTAATCCAATATATAAACAAACTCAAAGACATGATCATGTCCATAGATGTTGAGAAAGCATTTGACAAAAATCCAACACCCATTCATGATAAAAAGTCTTGAAAATCCTAGCCAGAGCAAGTAGACAACAAAAGGAGATCACGGGGATAAAAATTGGAAAGGAAGAAGTCAAAATATCACTATTTGCAGATGATATGATAGTGTCCCTAAAAATTCTACCAGTGAATTCATAAACCTGATATATCGCTTCAGTGCAGTAGCTGGATTTAAAATTAACTCAAACAAGTCAGTGGCCTTTCTTTACACAAAGGATAAACAATATGAGAAAGAATTAAGGAAACAACATCCTTCAAATAGTCACAAATAGTATAAAACACCTTTGTTTGACTCTAACTATGGAAGTGAAAGATATGTATAGTAAGATCTTCAAGTCTCTGAAGAAAGAAATCAAAGAAGATCTCAGAAGATGGAAAGGTCTCCCATGCTCATGGATTTGCAGGATTAATATAGTAAAAATGGCTATCTTGCCGAAAGCAATCTATGGATTCAATGCAATCCCCATCAAAATTCCAACTCAATTCTTCACTGAGTTAGAAAGAGCAAATTGCAAATTCATCCTGAATAACAAAAAACCCTAGCATAGCAAATAATATTGTCAACAATAAAAGAACCTCTGGTGGAATAACCATGCCTGACCTCAAGCGTTACTACAGAGCAATAGTAAGGAAAACTGCATGGTACTGGTACAGAGACAGACAGATAGATCAATGGAATAGAATTGAAACCCCAGAAATGAACCCACACACCTATAGTCACTTGATCTTTGACAAGAGAGATTAAACCGTCCAGTGGGGTGGGGTGGGGGTCGGGGTAGACAGCATTTTCAACAAATGGTGCTGGCTCAACTGGCAGTTAGCATGTAGAAAAATGCAAATTGATCCATTCCTATCTCATTGTACAAAGCTCAAGTCTAAGTGGATCAAGGAACTCCATATAAAACCAGAGACACTAAAACTTATAGAGAAGAAAGTGGGGAAAAGCCTCAAAGATAGGGAAAAAGGGGGAAAAAATCCTGAACAGAATAGCAATGGCTTGTTCTGTAAGACTGATAATCAACAAATAGGACCTGATAAAATTTCAAAACTTCCGTAAGGCAAAAGGCACTGTCAATAAGACAAAGAGACCACCAACAGATTGGGAAAGGATCTTTACCAATCCTAAATCAGATGAGGAACTAATATCCAATATATACAAAGAACTCAAGAAACTGGACTCCTGAAAATCAAATAAACCCATTAAATAATGGGGTATAGAGCTAAACAAATATCTCTCAACTGAGGAATCTTAAATTGCTGAGAAGCACCTGAAAAGATGTTCAACATCCTTAATCATCAGGGAAATGTAAATCAAAACAACCCTGAGATTCCACCATTCACCAATCAGAATTGCTAAGATAAAAAATTCAGGCGACATCAGATGCTGGCGAGGATATGGTGAAAGAGAAACACTCCTCCATTGCTGGTAGGATTGCAAGCTGGTACAACCACTTTGGAAATAAATCTGGTTTTTCCTCAGAGAAATGGACATAGTACTACCTGAAGATCCATCAATTCCTCTCCTGGACATATAGCCAGAAGACGTTCCAACTTGTAATAAGGACACATGTTCCACTATGTTCTTAGCAGCCTTATTTATAATACCCAGAAGCTAGTAAGGACCCAGTTGTCCCTCAACAGAGGAATGGATACAGAAAATGTGGTATGTTTGAACAATGTACTACTACTCAGCTCTTCAAAGAATACATTTATGAAATTCTTAGGCAAATGGATGTATCTGGAGAATATCATCCTGAGTGAGGTAACCCAATCACAAAAGAACTCACATTGATATGCACTCACCAATAAGTGGATATTAGCCCAGAAACTTAGAATTTCCAAGATATAATTTTCAAAACAAATGAAACTCAAGAAGAGGAAAGACCAAAGTGTGGACACTTCATTTCTCCTTGCAATGGGGAACTAAATACCCATGGAGGGAGTTACAGAGACAAAGTTTGGAGCTGAGATGGAAGGAAGGACCATCCAGAGACTGAACCCACCTGGGAATCCATCCCATAAACAGCCACCAAACCCAGACACTATTGCATATGCCAGCAAGATTTTGCTGACAGAACACTGATAGAGCTGTCTCTTGTCAGGCTATGCCAGTACTTGGCAAATACAGAAGTGGATGCTCATATTCATCTATTGGTTTTAACAAAGGGCTCCCAATGAAGGAGCTAGAGAAATTCCACAAGGAGCTGAAGGTATCTTCAACCTTGTAGAAGGAGCAACAGTATGAAGTAACCAATAACCCCAGAGCTTGTGTCTCTAACTGCATATATAGCAGAAGATGGCCTATTCAGTCATCATTGGCAGAAGAGGTCATTGGTTTTATGAAGATTATATGCCCCAGTACAGGGGAATGCCAGGGCCAGGAACTGGGAGTGGGTGGATTGGAGAGCAGGGCTGGGGGGAGGATATTGGGGACTTTGGGGATAGCATTTGAAATGTAAATGCAGTAAATATCTAATAAAAAACACACAAAAAGAAAACATTTATGTAAACCTCATTGAGTTAGCAGTAGTTCTTAAAAAACTTTTGTTTGTGGAAACATGTGTCATTTTATAACATTAAAGTTTTACTTATAAGTAGTATCAGTTTAAAATTTTGTAGCATGTGTAGCTGTGAGGTATGCACTTGTATATGTGTATGTTTTAATGTATGAGGTGTATTTGATGGCTGAGGGAGTGCTATACTTTCTTTTGAGACATGCTTTGTCATTGGGCTGGAACTAAATAATTATGTTAGATTCTCTAGATGTCGAAGGGGAGGTATTCATCTGTCTTCATTCTCTTAGTATCAAGATGGGTATACACCATCCATCCTGTATTCTGCACTTTACATGAATATTGAGCATATAAGCTATTGTTTGCAAGGCAAGCACTTCACTGATGAGCTGTTTTCCCAGATCAGTTTTCAAATTAATAAACCATTATGGGGTTTGTATGCTAGAATAATAAAAATTAGCATCTGTTTACTCTTTTGAAGTCTGTCCCTAAGTGTAGACTTGGTATTTTCAACCTTGTAAACCAATCGAGTTCCAGGATGTATAAACACTCTGGGCACTAAGAATCTTTAATCATCTAATTATCATGGGTAAGACACTGATTTAATCTAAAACTTAGTTAAATACTGGAGGAATTCTAATATCAATTGAGATTGTTTGAAGGTTTTCTGTAGTTCTGAAACAAAAGACTAAAAGTTTATTGTGACACTTTTCTACTGCTTACCTAACAGTTCTTCAAGAAAAGTACAGATAGACACACGCATATGCAAACACAGACACATGCACAAGAACTTCATAGCTGTTTAGATTTTGTTGTTGTTGTTGTTGCTTTTTACATCACTTTATTCCAACCTGAGCACCTTAATATAAAACTAAACACCGGTGAACTGTTCTCCTTACTAATTTTGAGTTACTGTAAAATGTACAAGTTCTGCTAGCAGATCAGCACTTAAACAGATTAAATCATCTGACACATGGTAGATTTTATATAATGAAAATACCTAAACAATTAGTGCAATATACTGATTAAAATAAAATGGACTTCAATAAACAAGGCTTCAAGATTACTAATAACATTGTAATACTTATGTTACAATTGCAAGTATATTGTTTATTATGGTTCTAGCCATGTAAGAACAGTAAAGCCCCTTCCTTTCATAGGGGAAGAAAGAAATAATTAGCTGTTTTAGTAACTGTACATTTTGTATATGTTTAGGCAATTCTTAAATATTATAGGAAATAATAAACATATGGAGACTACAATGCAGTTCTCTATTTACAGTACAGCTGAAGATCATATTTAAAATAATCAAGATTGAATGTACATAATTGTTAGTGCACTGACTAATTATGCCCAAAGGGAAGCAGAGCCCCCTCCCTGTTCCAGACACACCTCTATGGAATAGCCAACAGTGATTAAATAGAAAGCAGACACCTGGTTTGTTTCCATTTTTTAAAAGAAGCTCATATGAAGGGACCACTATCATTAAAATGCATTTATCGGTTTCATGTTCCTAAAATAGGATGGGGTTACATGTGACTTAATGTTTTCAATCAAATTTTAAGAAGGAACGGGACTGAATAAAATTAAGATGTCATCAATATTCATTCCTTCTTTCTGGAGATGCAGGATTGTTTTCTTGGGATTGCTTTATTAATCTGTGAAATGTAGACTTTTTAAAGACAATCAAATTACACCATTTTCTTGGGTTTTATTGTTAAGCATAAGTCTTCTAAAAATGTTTTCTAAAGCATACATAAGTAATTTTGAACATGTCATACCTGACTATTATCCCAGTTTGGATACTGGGTGGGTTAAGAGTGGGTCCATGCCCACTGTAGATGAGCTGTTCCCCTGCACTTTCCCATGGAACAAGTGTACACACAGTCCTCATTTTCCTTTCTACTGCCAGAGGAGCACATGCATGTTATTAATATTAAGTTCAAAACACTCAAAATAATTCCGTATTAGAAACTTGATTCTACCATAATCTCTTTTTGGAAGTCACACTGGGCCGGCTAAATGCTCCCAACTCCATGGTTTTTGCCATTTAGGAAGTTCACACTGGAGCTCAGTTACTACAACTGGCTTCTGGCTGGCTGTGCAGGCCAGTAAGATCTACTCCTCGTCCTCTGGCCGAGTTTGCGCCTGGATTCTGTGGTTCATTCTTTGGCAGCTTTTTAGCTATTGCCATAAATATTTCATTTACATTCATTGATGTCTTAGCTGATGTCTCCGTAAATAATAAGCTGTTGTCATCTGCATAGGACTGTGCTTCCTGGAAGTCAATGGCTCTTTTATTTGCTAAGTCAGCTTTGTTTCCTGACAAAGCTATCACAATATTAGGACTTGCTTGCCTTTGAAGTTCTTTAACCCAGTTTTTTGCTTTCGCAAAGGATTCCTCATTTGTGATATCATACACAACTATGGCTGCTTGTGCTCCTCGGTAGTACATTGGTGCTAGGCTGTGATACCGTTCCTGACCAGCTGTATCCCATATTTCAAATTTTACTGTTGTGTCATCAAGACACACAGTTTGGGTTAGAAAGGCAGCCCCAATGGTACTCTCTTGAAATTCATGAAATTGGCCTTTCACAAAGCAAAGAACCAGGCTTGATTTGCCAACAGCAGACTCTCCTAGAAGGACCAGTTTGAACTGGCATATTTTATTTCCAGTATTTGGCCCGTTGGGTCTTGTTGCTCCTCGATTAGCCATGTCCAAATTTTAAAGAAGTCCCTAATTTCAGATTCCTAAATAAACTTCCAGGATGCAAGGCATCAATTTTGTTTTCTTTCTGGAGAAATTACCTGGGACGCATCTCCCGGCAGCGAGGCCACGCGCGGCCTGGCCCGGCCCGGAGATCGGATGCGCCGCGGCTGCAGCGGCGGTGTAGCCTGCTCGCTCCTTCTTCTCACCCTGGCCGGCGCCGGACTGCGTCCTAGAATTTCTTTACTACTTAAAAGTGCTGAAGTACACACTTGAGAGAACCACCTTCTCCTCTAGGGAAAAGTAATGGATGGATGTCTGTCCAGTGAGGTCTGACTGACTGTTGGTTGTAAGAAAACTTTGCTAGGAAAATGAAGAATGGAAATGACATCTTTATTCTTTACTATGATTCTTGTGTGTCTGTATATCACTCTGGAATGCTGATGATACTGAGCCATCTAAGAATAATAAAATGGAAAGTTGAATAGCCCCTTGGCACATGAAAGTTCTACAGCCGAAACTACTCAACTCCAAGTGTAACTTGGCAACTGCCCTTCCCTCGATATTCTGCCTATAACCCAAAATGGCTCAAATGCCTACCATTTACTTAGTCAGATAACTATCTTTGTACTTAGAGATGTAACGGAGTAATGTAATCCTGGATCTTATCATATCTAGCTGTCATGTAGATAAGTCCCATGTTCAAGTGCCTGCATTCTCACACAAACCTTTCCCAAAGATGCTGTCTACACAGCCACTCTCCCCTCACTCCCTTCTCCTTAGTAAATTGTGTTCTAAGCACTGCTGTGCTTCTGAAATTCTTCATTAATATTATTTTGGCTTGTTTGTTGATTATTTTTCTCCTTTTTTGGTAGAATCAGAAGCTGCATATAGTTAATATATAATAAATAGTTGTCTTGTGAACACAGCGGACCTATAAAAAGAGTACCAACAGTGTAGGGAATGTAATTCAGTTGCTTGGGAGCTTGCCCAGCATGCTAAACCCACAGTTTAACTAAACTGTGGGTTTAGTTAAAAGAACTATACAAACTGGGTGATGTAAGAGCTACAGGAACATACCTGTAATTCCAGTTCAGGAGGTAGAATAGGAAAAATAAAAATTAAAAGTCATCTTTGACTACATTTTAATTAGTTGACAGACTAATCCACATTAAATGCTGTTTCAGCCAATTAATCAAGAAAAGGAAAAGGAAAAAGAAAAAAGAAACTCAGTACACAAAAGTGGATCAGAGCAGCAAATCTTTATGAGTTTTAATGGAAACTCTGGAAATAAAATAAGATTTTGGAAAATGCATAGTAAAAAAAGTATAATTTACATTTAAAAGTGGCATATTAAATGTGGAAATAGTGTATATGTATTCAAAATTTTAACTACATTTTATTTTATTGTTGAGCCTGTGTGTGTGTGTATGTGTGTGTGTGTGTGTGTTACTCATTTTATGGCAAAAATACGGGTCACAAAGTCATTTACTTAGACTCCCAAGGTCTTTTTTCTAGAATAAGGCATGAGAACAAGAATAGCATGTGAATAGCTATAGAAATGGAACCAGTTATTAGGAAAAGAAAAAACATAAACAACAACAAAACAAGTTTAGAGTGCCTAGAAAATCTGGGAAACAGGGCTGTAAAGAGGAATGGAACTTTAATATTGCAATAATGTGTCCTTGAACCTCATTTGTAGGGTTGACCATTTTTGCCAATGTTCAGTAAGAGGCAGGCCTGGTGAGAGAGGGAATTCCAGTCTTCCTGCCACCTGCCTTTATTTTACAAAGCTCATGTTGTTGCTTAGCTTCCAGTTCTTCTATTTGACACAGTGGGAATCAAATCCCCAGCTGGCCATATAGTAGGCAAAAGCTCTACATTTGGACCATACTGCTTATTCATCTTTAATGAGAATGCAAAAACAAACAAACAAACAAACAAACACCCAGACATTATTATCAGTAGTCCTTTGTACATTGTGGAATAAAACTCACCAAATTTACCCATGTAGGCAAAACCACTGACCTATGAGTAAGATGGCTGCTGTGTTTGTTGGTTGCTTTGTCACTCCTCACAACTCCATGTTAAAATTATGCTTCATTTGGCAAACAATCCTGTTTTTAATGTGGTTTTGCCAAGCGGAATGAATAATCTATCAATTGTTAAACTGAAATATTTTTCTTTACAAAAACAGAACCATAAGCAAAATTTTATGTATTACTTACTTGCTTTTATAATTGTTTGAGAATTTCATATTTGTAATATCCTTTATCAAACCCATCCTTACTCACTTATACTCAATTCCTCCCCTCTCCTCCCCACACTACTTTTCCATCCCATAATTATATATTCTTATATTTTAATACCCACTGTATCAATTTTGTGCTTTCTATACATGCTTGGGTGGAACATGCTTGGAATCGACTGCAGCCTTAGTAGCCACTCAGAGATCATGCCTTGAAAAAAAGAGGTGCTCTCATCCCTAGCAGTCCTCAATTTCTAATTGTGCCTTGGTTATAGGTGAGTGATCATGTCTATGTAGTTCCTGTGAGTTCACTGGCATCTCCAGAAATGATCCTCTGGTGATATCTACTACATCTAATTCTTACAGTCATTCTGTCCCCTCTTCCATGACGACCCCTGATACTTGGGAGAAAGAAGATGCATTCTAGATGTATACAAACTACCAAAAGTTAAATCAAAATAAATACTCTTATCACCTTTGATTATTAGGTTTATACTATGCAACATATCTTACTTACTCCACATTTGTATATTATATATTCCAAAGTACAACTTTCCTGAAATGTTTCCACACCTAACTATATTTTTCCTTGAATTTCTCAGTATGAACTGTAACATTTCCAATTATTAAAGATTATATTCCTAGAGTTATCAAATACTCATCACCACTTCAAAGACAAATGGCTGCTCCTATATACACTTTGCATCGAGTAGATGGGAACTAGTAAGCTTGAATGGGTTAAATTGAGACACATATTACCATTTTCTGCACTGTTATTTGAAAGGTCTCAATATGTTGGACTTATTAACTGATTTGTCCCCTTTCATTTGTGACTCCCTACTCCAGGATCAGGATCACCTTAATGTATCAGGAAAATTCATTCTGTGACTTATCAATTTTTTGCTCATATTCTTTAATTTCTTGTTGCAGTGTTAAAATATCTGACAATGGTACCTGACAGAGGGAAGGATTTACTTTGGATCAGAGATTGAGTGCACAGTCTATCACTGAAAGTCATGATGACACTCATGTGATAGAGATGGGCACATTGCATCGATAGTCAAGAAGCAGAGAGAAAAATCTGGTACTCATCTCACTATCCTCTTTCATTTTCAGTCCAGATCCAAAACTCATGAGATGGTCTCATCAGTGTTTAGAAAAGGTTTTCTCACTTCAGTTAGCTAAATATAAAAATCTCATTGATGTCTCTAGAGGGTTGTCTCTGATTATTCTAGATCTTGTTAGGTTGATGATTGATAGTAAATATTATATTACCTGAATAAATCTTCTAAATTCAGTACCTTCAGACACACTTCTCACTGTCTTGCTCCTGTTTTCAGTGGACTATGACCAGCCATAAGACTTCCTCTTCACTAAGATATTTTACTTCAGGAAGACAGAACCTTCTACCTAAATACTAGGTTTGTAAGTTCATTTTCCACAACTTAATTACCTCTACCTGGCCATATGACAACTGCCCATCATTACTATTCATCAAAGCATTGATAGTATTAGATCTCACACTGATGAAAAAACTAGGCCTGTGGTTCTCTTACTCCTGGATGTGTATTCATAATCACAAATATTCATTTGTTCCCTGCTC
Source organism: Mus caroli (assembly GCF_978045245.1). NCBI lineage: Eukaryota > Metazoa > Chordata > Mammalia > Rodentia > Muridae > Mus > Mus caroli. The sequence continues at coordinate 111,894,835 of NW_028227256.1, read as the reverse complement.
AAGCATTGTTCATCTTCACACTATAGGAAAACACAATGTTGTCTATGATGCAAAAGAACTTTTTCTGAGGCAAATTTTCAAGAAGGAAAGTTTATTAGTAAATGCCACCATAGCAACATTTGCCATGTCAGATTTTTAAATATATTCATTCTTAGCACTGTGAGAGATATCTGAGCACACATTTTTACCATATCCATCAGGTACCTTTATTAAAGGAACAACCGAAACAACAGCACCAGTTGCCTTCAGTGCTGTGAGGAGGGTGGCTCTTCTCTGAGATAGTTTTCTGTGTTACCCCCTTTTATTTTATTCAGGAGTAATAAGAAATATATAAATCTTGGATAGGGGTTTTGATATGATTGCACATTATTGGGTGTAGTAGTAGAAATGCATCATTGCCATGAAGAGGAATTCCAAGTGTTGCTAGACATGTCCTTTTAGAGAGAGAGGAAATTAAACCTTACAATTTGGACATCAGGGTAGACAGACATGGGGGTCACAAGAACATGTGGACCATGGCAGGCAGAACAGGGAGGAAGTGATCCTTACTCCTGCCAGTCTTAAGATGAGATTTTCAGTGTTTGATCACATCTGAACCTCATTCTTGCTCCCTTCCTCACTCATCCAATCAAACAGCTCAATTTGCACCACAAGCTATTATTGCTAATGAAAGTTTACAGTACCATTGCTGAAATGTTATTTTCTAAGCATGTGTAGTACCTGGAAGGGAAAATAGTGATAGGGCTGCGGAGAAGACTCAATAAAGTGCTTAATGCACAAGCATTAGGAAATAAGTTCCTAACCCTAAGGCCCATAAAATATTCCTTCTTGGTACATACTTATAATCCCAGTTCAAGGGGGGCAGGAAAGGCATAAAAGGTGGTCCCTGGAGTCCACTGTGCAGCCATTTATATAGACTACTGAGCTCTGGTCTAGACTCAATGAAGGACCTTGTCTCAAAAGTAACATAGGGTAATCCAGAAAGATACCCAGTATCAATCTCTAGGCTACAAATGTATATGCACACAGTTTTATATATACCCCTCCATACACACAAACACATATACAGATACCCACAAACACACACACACACACACACAGAGTAACTTAATGTCTTAGAGGTTCAATAATAACATGTATTTTATACCATATGTAACAATTACAACTAATTTCTATGGAGGTCAAAGGTATTTCTAAAGGATAATGTTTTCTTCATTGTACATAAGTGGGTCACTAATAAAACTGATAATACAAAGCCAGAAATATGAACTATGGATGAGTGATTCAAGTGTGTGAAATGTAACACAATGCTCATGACAGAATCAGGCAATTAGCTAGGGAAGTCTTCAAGGACCTCTGAAGAGAAAATGGCTTCAGTGAATAATTTTTTTAATTGCTTCAAGTATTACATCCTATTAAACATCCTTTTTGTCTGTAATCCTATTTATATTAAATCAAGACACAATAGGAAGGGACTAAGAATAACCATTTAAGAAGGAAGGCTATCTGTGCATATTATCCAAAATTTTAGCATGCATAATAGCTAACATTTGAGCATGAAATTCACTTCAGCTAAGGAATAATTTGCTTATACTAATTTGACCCTAATAAATTTCTCAGTATGAAAATGGCACCAACTACAGGTATATAATTAATTTCATTGACTTTATAATGGAAATAGGAGAAAGTAATGAATATTCAAATGCCCCTTTAAGGTTATTTAAATCCCTGAATCAAACTGTGAAATTGTACAAAATTTATAAAGGTAGAATATTTTAGTGATGAGGGAAAGAAAGCTAGCCCATTTGACAATTTTAACTCTTCGTTGTTTTTCTTTTAAACTCTAGCAATATTTATATATTTATTTCAAAGGTGGCCATCATTCATTAGCCAAATGCTAGGAAGGTACACTCTTTCATATGTCAAGAACACCAAATATGAAAGGACAGACTTCCTCTCCTTGTATCTTTTCTTGTCTTCACTGGTTTTCAAATCACAGATGAATACTGATGCCATTCTCCATATTGTTGCTTACCCTTTCTATCCATTACTTTTGTTTCTGTGACAAAATCCCCCATGAAAGAAAGCAACTTAAGGAATAAGGGTTGTATTAGTCAGGATTCCTGGTATTCCCTTACACTGGCCCCAGGACCAAGGATCAAGACTTCACAGGACCAAAAGCCTCTCCTCCCATTGATGTCCAACAAGGACATCTTCTGCTACATATGCAGCTGGAGCCATGGGTCTTCCATGTGTACTCATTGGTTGGTGGTTTAGTCCCTAGGAGCTCTGGGGATACTGGTTGGTTCACACTGATGTTCATCCTATGGGGTTGCAAACCCCTTCAGCTCCTTGGGTGCTTTCTCTAGATCCTCAACTGGGGACCCGGTGCTCAGTCCAATGGATGGATGTGAGCATCCACTTCTGTATTTGTCAGGCACTGCCAGAGCCTCTCAGGAAACAGCTATATCTGGCTCCTATCAGGAAGCACTTCTTGGCATCCACAATAGTGTCTGGGGTCTGTATATGGAATGGATCCCCAAGTCAGGCATGTTTTTGATGGCCTTTCCTTCAGTCTCTACTCCATGTTTTTGTCTGTTTATTTCCCCTCATGAGTATTTTGTTCCCTTCTAACAAGAACTGAAGCATCTCCACTTTGGTCTTCCTTCTTTTTTGAGCTTTGTGTGGTTTGTGGGTTGTATTTTGGGTATTCCATACTTCTTGTATAATATCCACTTATCTGCATACAATGTGCGTTCTTTTATGACTGGGTTACCTCACTCAGAATAATATTTTCTAGTTCCATTAATTTGCCTAATTATTTCATGAACCCATTGTTTTATATAGTACTCCATTGTCTAAATGTACCACAATTTCTGTATCCATTCCTCTACTGAGGGACATCTGAGTCCTTTTGGGCTTCTGGCTATAATAATTAAGGCTCTATGCATGTAGTGGAGCATGAGTCCTTATTACATGTTGGAGCATCTTCTGTGTATATGTCCAGGAATGAGTGGTATAGCTGGGTCCTCAGGTAGTAATACATCCCATTTTCTGAGGAAACACTGAATTGAAATCCCACCAGCAATGGAGGAGTGTTCCCTTTTCTCTACATCTTCCACAGCATCTGTTGTCACCTCAGTTTTTGACCTTAGCCATTCTGACTGGTGTGAGGTGGAATCTCAGGGTTGTTTTGATTTATATTTTCCTGATGAGTAAGAATGCTGAACATTTCTTGATTTCAATGGCTTCTCAGTCATTCAGTATTCCTAAATTGAGAATTATTTGTTTAATTTTGTATCCCATTTTTAATAGCGTTATTTGGTTCGTTAGAGTCTAATTTCTTGAGTTCTTTGTATATATTGGATATTAGCCCACTATCGGATGTAGGATTGGTAAAGATCTTTTTCTAATCTGTTGTTTTCCATTTTTTCCTATTCACGGTGTCCTTTGCCTTACAGAAGCTTTGTAATTTTATGAGGTCCCATTTGTCAATTTTTGATCTTAGAGCATAAGCTATTGTTTTCATCAGGAAATTTTGCCCTGTGCCCATGTGTTTGAGGCTATTTCACATTTTTTCTATTAGTATCTGTGTATCTGGTTTTATGTGGAGGTCCTTGATCCACTTGAATTGAGGTTTGTACCAGGAGATAAGAATGGATTGATTTGCCAATCATATCTTATATCTTGTTATACAAAGTTTCTGGGCTAATATCCACTTATCAGTGAGTACATATCATTTGAGTAATTTTGAAACTGAAGAAGAACGAAGACCAAAGTGTGGACACTTTGCCCCTTCTTAGAATTGGAAACAATCACGAATGGAAGGAGTTACAGAGACAAAGTTTGGAGCTGAGACAAAAGGATGGACCATCTAGAGACTGCCATATCCAAGGATCCATCCCATAATTAGCCTCCAAACGATTACACCATTGCATACATTAGCAAGTGTTTGCTGAAAGGACCCTGATATAGCTGTCTCTTGTGAGACTAGGCCGGGGCCTAGCAAACACAGAAGTGGATGCTCAAAGTCAGCTATTGGATGGATGACAGGGCCCCCAATGGAGGAGCTAGAGAAAGTATCCAAGGAGCTAAAGGGATCTGCAACCCTATAGGTGGAATATTATTATGAACTAACCAGTACCCCGGAGCTCTTGACTCTAGCTGCATATGTATCAAAAGATGGCCTAGTTGGCCATCACTGGAAAGAGAGGGCCATTGGACACACAAACTTTATATGCCCCAGTACAGGGGAACGCCAGGGCCAAAAAATGGGAAGGGTGGGTAGGGAAGTGGAGGGAGGGAGGGTATGGGGCCTTTTGGGATAGCATTGGAAATGTAATTGAGGAAAATACATAATAAAAAATATTTTTAAAAAAAGAATGGATTGATTTGCATTCTTCTACATGCTAACCAGCAGTTGAATTAGCACCATTTGATTAAAATGCTGTATATTTTCCACTGGATGGTTTTAGCTTCTTTGTCAAGTGCCCATAGTGAGGTGGTTTCATTTCTGGGTCTTCAACACTATTCCATTGCCTGTGACTGTACCAATATTGTATATTTATTTATTTATTTATTTATTTATTTATTTATTTATTTATCACAATTGCTCTGTAGTACAGCTTGAGGTCAGGGATGGTGATTCCCCCCAGAAGTTCTTTTAATGTAGAGAATAGTTTTTCCCTATCCTGGGCTTTTGTTATTACAGATGAAATTGGAAATTGCTCTCTTTTAATTCTGTGAAGATTTGAGTTAAATTTTTGAAGGGGATTGTATTGAATCTGTCATAAAGATCTTTCACTTGTTAAGTTAGAGTCACACCAAGATATTTCATATTATTTGTGACTATTGTGAATGATGTTGATGTTGTTCCCATAATTTCTGTTTATCCTTTGAGTAGAGGAAGACCACTCATTTGTTTGATTTAATTTTGCATCCAGCCACATTTCTAAAGTTGTTTATCAGGTTTAGGACTTCCTGTTGGAATTTTTTGGGTCACTTAAGTGTACTATCATATCATCTGCAAATAGTGATATTTTCACTTCTTCCTTTATAATTTGTATCCGTTTGAACTCCTTTTGTTGTCTAATTGCTCTTGCTAGGACTTATAATACTATATTGAACAGGTAGGGAGAGACTGAATTTATTTTGTGGTTATTTTTGTGATCCTGTTAATTTAACTGTGACTGTCTCCCAATGTTAAAGACTAGAATCTGAACTTTCTCAGTCCACAAAGAAGTTGAATATCTCAAATGCTCTTCAATTGATTCTGTAAACCCAGAGAATTTTGTTCTAGCACCAATGAAGGAATGGGTCAGCAGTAGGTTAGATTAACTTGCAAACAACAGAAATTTCTAATTTCTTTTTTCCTCCCTTTCTCCTCTCTCTCTCTCTCTCTCTCTCTCTCTCTCTCTCTCTCTCTCTCTCTCTCTCTCTCTCTCTCTCTCCTTCCTTCCTTCCTCCCTTCCTTGAGAGCATTTTATATATTCTGATCAGTGTCTAGTAGTCATGACACTTATAAAGAATTCTCATGCTCTTCCGGCCGGACCAGCACCGGGGTAACTAGAGCGCAGGGTCAGCTGACACCCGCCAGCTACCCAGGACCCCCGCCACAGGATTTTGAGACTGCTGGTGAGTGGAACAGAGCTTCTGCTCCAGTCCAATCACGCGGGACCTGAGACTGCTTTGGTTGGGGAGGCAGAAATCCGGCCTCAGTAGGGCCACAAGCCTCTCCGGTCAGAAAAGCGCCTGGGTAGCTAGGGCACAGGGTCAGCTGACACTCGCCAGCTACCCACAACACCCGCAACAGGATCTTAAGACTTCTGGTGAGTGGAACACAGCTTCTGCTCCAATCCAATTGCGCGCGGGACCTGAGACTGCATTAGTTAGGGAAGCAGAAAACCGGCCTGAGTAGGACCACAGGCTTCTTCCGGCAGGACCAGCACCTGGGTAGCTAGAGCGCAGGGTCAGCTGACACCCGCCAGCTACCCACGACCCCCGCCACAGGATTTTGAGACTGCTGGTGAGTGGAACACAGCTTCTTCTCCAACCCTTAAACAGTGACAACGACAACAACTAACCCCAGAGATTACCAGATGGCGAAAGGTAAATGTAATAATCTTACTAACAGAAACCAAGACCACTCACCATCATCAGAACCCAGCACTCCCACTTCGCCCAGTCCAGGGCACCCCAACACACCGGAAAAGCTAGACACGGATCTAAAAGCATATTTCATGATGATGGTAGAGGACTTCAAGAAGGACTTTAATAACACACTTAAAGAAATACAAAGGAACACTGGTAGAAGATAGTAAAGAGGAAGCACAAAAATCCCTTAAAGAATTGCAGGAGAACACTGCTAAAGAGTTACAAATCCTTAAAGAAAAACAGGATAACATAATCAAACAGGAAGAAGTCCTTACAGAAAAACAGGAAAACACATCCAAACAGATGATGGAAATGAACAAAACCATACTAGACTTAAAAAGGGAAGTAGACACAATAAAGAAAACCCAAAATGAGGCAACACTGGAGATAGAAACCCTAGGAAAGAAATCTGGAACCATAGATACGAGCATCAGCAACAGAATACAAGAGATGGAAGAGAGAATCTCAGGTGCAGAATATTCCATAGAGAACATCTGCACAACAATCAAGGAAAATGTAAAATGCAAAAAGATCCTAACTCAAAACATCCAAGAAATACAGGACACAATGAGAAGACCAAACCTACAGATAATAGGAGTGGATGAGAATGAAGATTTTCAACTCAAAGGACCAGCAAACATCTTCAACAAAATTATAGAAGAAAACTTCCCAAATCTAAAGAAAGAGATGCCCATGAACATACAAGAAGCCTACAGAACTCCAAATAGACTGGACCAGAAAAGAAATACCTCCCGACACATAATAATCAGAACAACAAATGCACTAAATAAAGACAGAATACTAAAAGTAGTAAGAGAAAAAGGCCAAATAACATATAAAGGCAAGCCTATCAGATTTACACCAGATTTCTCACCAGAGACTATGAAAGCCAGAAGATCCTGGACGGATGTTATACAGACACTAAAAGAACACAAACTCCAGCCCAGGCTATTATACCCAGCCAAACTCTCAATTAACATAGATGGAGAAACCAAAGTATTCCACGACAAAACCAAATTCACATATTATCTCTCCACGAATCCAGCCCTTCAAAGGATAATAACAGAAAAAAACCAATACAAGGACAGGAACCACGCCCTAGAAACAACAAGAAGATAATCCCTCAACAAACCTAAAAGAAGACAGCCACAAGAACAGAATGCCAACTTTAACAACAAAAATAACAGGAAACAACAATTACTTTTCCTTAATATCTCTTAATATCAATGGACTCAACTCCCCGATAAAAAGACATAGACTAACAAACTGGCTACACAAACAAGACCCAACATTTTGCTGCGTACAGGAAACTCATCTCAGAGAAAAAGATAGACACTACCTCAGAATGAAAGGCTGGAAAACAATTTTCCAAGCAAATGGTATGAAGAAACAAGCTGGAGTAGCCATTCTAATATCTGATAAGATTGACTTCCAACCCAAAGTCATTAAAAAAGACAGGGAGGGACACTTCATACTCATCAAAGGTAAAATTCTCCAAGAGGAACTATCAATCCTGAATATCTATTCTCCAAATACAAAGGCAGCCACATTCATTAAAGAAACTTTAGTAAAGCTCAAAGCACACATTGCACCTCATACAATAATAGTGGGAGACTTCAACACACCACTTTCACCAATGGACAGATCATGGAAACAGAAACTAAACAGGGACACAGTGAAACTAACAGAAATTATGAATCAAATGGATCTGGCATATATCTACAGAACATTCTATCCTAAAACAAAAGGATATACCTTCTTTTCAGCACCTCATGATACCTTCTCCAAAATTGACCACATAATTGGTCACAAAACAGGCCTCAACAGATACAAAAATATTGAAATTGTCCCATGCATCCTATCAGATCACCATGGACTAAGGCTGATCTTCAATAACAAAATAAATAATAGAAAGCCAACCTTCACGTGGAAACTGAACAACACACTTCTCAATGATACCTTGGTCAAGAAAGGAATAAAGAAAGAAATTAAGGACTTCTTAGAGTTCAATTAAAATGAAGCCACAACATACCCAAACTTATGGGACGCAATGAAAGCATTTCTAAGAGGAAAACTCATAGCTCTGAGTGCCTCCAAAAGGAAACTAGAGAGAGCACACATTAACAGCTTGACAACATACCTAAAAGCACTAGAACAAAAGGAAGCAAATTCACCCAAGAGGAGTAGATGGCAGGAAATAATCAAACTCAGGGGCGAAATCAACCAAGTGGAAACAAGAAGAACTATTCAAAGAATCAACCAATCAAGGAGCTGGTTCTTTGAGAAAATCAACAAGATAAATAAACCCTTAGCCAGACTCACTAGAGGGCACAGGGAAAGCATCCTAATTAACATAATCAGAAATGAAAAAGGAGACATAACAACAGAACCTGAAGACATCCCTGTACTGGGGCATATAAAGTTTGCAAATCCAATGGGCCTCTCTTTCCAGTGATGACTGACTAGGCCATCTTTTGATACATATGCAGCTAGAGTCAAGAGCTCCGGGGTACAGGTTAGTTCATAATGTTGTTCCACCTATAGGGTTGCAGATCCCTTTAGCTCCTTGGATACTTTCTCTAGCTCCTCCATTGGGGGCCCTGTGATCCATTCAATAGCTGACTTTGAGCATCCACTTCTGTGTTTGCTAGGCCCCCGCATAGTCTCACAAGAGTCAGCTATATCTGGGTCCTTTCAGCAAAATCTTGCTAGTGTGTGCAATGGTGTCAGCGTTTGGAAGCTGATTATGGGATGGATCCCCGGATATGGCAGTCTCTAGATGGTCCATCCTTTCGTCACAGCTCCAAACTTTGTCTCTAATAAGAGGTCTTTACAACTGTTGCCAGCAATTCAGAAAATGGAAGGAGGTTTCTAACATGTAGGCTTTTTCCTACCTTCACTCAAAACCTCTTTGTTCCTCCTGTTCGTCAACTCAGCTCCTACCTATGAAATCTAAACTAGAGAAAAGTTTACTATCCTTGAGGAAGCTAAAAGCTTTCTCTTTCTGTCTGTGACTATCCTCTGCAACCTCATTTACTCCCAGAGTTTGTTCACTTTCCCCTACTCTCCTGGCCTTTTTGGCTTCCTCTCCTTGTCTCACTTTTCCACACTCCTTTCCTTCCTCTGTAGCTACAGGCTACTCTAACAATCCCACAGTAGCACCTACTTTCATCCCACCTATAATTTTTAGTTCTCTAACTACCTGCTCTTGCTCTGCAGCCAACATGTCTCCTTCAACCCTCACCCAGCCAGACCCAGGTTCAGCTCTTGCTTTCCAGGAAGTCGCTGGGGTGGATAATGTCTTGTTCATGTCCTCTGTTCAGTTAGTTAGCATTCTCAGATAGAAAAAAAGACCAGAATTTTAGACCTCTGAGTCCTACACCTTTATTAAAGAATTTCAATATATCTCTCAGTCTTATAGCCTAACTTTTCATGATATATATAAGATTCTCAGTAACAACCTACTTCTGAGCAGCGCAGTTGAGCTGGTTAACAGGCTACAACACATGCAGGTTAGATACACCAAACCATTAAATTACATATAATTGGGTCTGAGAAAGTGCCCAACTAGGATCTCCAGAGGAATTATAATACCCCATGTGGTCTTTTAGCTAGAGACCAATTTTCAGATTATGTCCTTGCCAGTCTTTGTAACGCTAGCCTTAAACCAATAAATTATGAAAAACTTCAAGAGCTCATCCATGACAAACAAGAAAACTCATCTAAACTTTTAGAGTACCTTACAAAGGCCTTCTTACAATAAACTAATCTAGACCCTGAATACCCAGAAGTCAAACAGCTTTTAATGACTTATTTCTTTTCACATTGCTTCCCTGATATCAGGGCCATACTTAAACACTGGGACAGAGCTGAGCATGGTAGCACACGCCTTTAATATCAGCACTTGGGAGGCAGGCGGATTTCTGAGTTCGAGGCCATCCTGGTCTACAGAGTGAGTTCCAGGACAGCCAAAGGCTACACAGAGAAACCCTAAATCAAAAAAAAAAAAAAATCATTAAAAACAATGGGACAGAGGACCTCTAACTCCACATGCAAAATTCTTAGTACAACCTGTTAAGGTCTACCATGCAAGAGATGAAAAGGTTTGCAAACAAAATACCAAATATTGGCCAAGGACTATCGGCCAGCTGGTTGACACTGCAGGCTCACTGGTCTCATTAAACACAGGAACCACCTGTGGTCAGTAGGGTTATTGGGTAAGGGTCTGTTATAATCCTCTCAACCCATGTGGACCATGTCCAAAATGGCATCAAGGGGAATATTGGGCTAATGATTACCTTCGTGTCACTCATGGCAGAGGGACATAAGTTCCAAAACACCCTCAAGCTGATATCCTAGGCTTAGACGTGGACAATTGAAGAGTCCTGGGCTGCCCTGACCCAAACACTACCATTTCTAATAGGGATCCTCAGGTAGTAATCCCAGTATTAGCGAGGTCCATCTCCTTCCTTCTGGATACCAAGACCACTTACTCAGTCCTGTAGGAGTTTTGGAGAAGTATCCCTCATTCTCCTTTCCTTGTTGTCAGGGGAGGGGGACAGCCTCAGAAGTGCCAGCAGCCCCACCAGGATCCTTCTTCTAGCTGTCCAACCTACTGTCTGCAACATGGCATTTCCTTTTTGAGCATCCCAGCTGGACTTCCAGAAGCTCTCTTTTGATAAACACTGTTCCTCCTCTGTCATCCAATTAAAGGACTCTACCTAGTACATCATCTAAGCTTAGTATCCTCTTTTTTCTCCAGAGACTCAGAGTACTTAATTCTATCATCCCTTTTCCCCTAAGAAAAACTGTGTATTCTTCCTACTTCTAATCCTGTTAACACTCCTATACTTACAGTGAACTATTCCAGTAGAAACTTCTGCCTGGATTAAGATCTCTTGTTCCTTAATTCTGCAGTGGTTCTTGTCCATCCTATTGTAGCTAACCCTTATATGCTTCTTTCGTCCCTCCCTACAGGGACATCTCATTCCATATTTCTAGATCTGAAGGTCACATTCTTTTCTAGATGTCCAGTCACAAAGCATCTTTGCTTTTACCTAGTCTGACATTATACCCACTTCTGAACCATACTCAGCTGGACTGTCATACCTCAGGGTGTCCAGTACAGCACACACATATTTGGCCAGGCCCTGGCTTCTGTCCTACTGTCTTTGTCTCCCCCCTCCCAAATGTAAGATTATTCACTACACTGAGGATTTTCTCCTCTGCAGTTCCTCTCCAAAAATTATCCAAACTAATACCTCTGCAATTCTAGATTCCCTGTCCAGCCCATGCTATAGAGTCTTACCTTCTAAAATCCAGTTGTCCACACCTCAAGTCATCTACTTGTGGCTAACAATTATACCAACCCTCAAGTCTATTACCTTAGATAGAAAATACCTAATCCAGTCTCTAACAACTACCTCTACTCAAAAGGAGAATCTCCCATTCCTAGGAATTGCTGGCTTTTTATGGCCCTGGGTTCCTTACTTCTCTCTCTTTTTTCATCCTTTATATGAGGCAGCCCTAAGCCTCACCAGGAACCTCTTCTCAAACTGGTTACTAAGCCCTTTCAAGAGCTCCAATGAGACCTTCTTCAGACCCCAGCCTTATACCTCCTGGCCCTAATGTGATTTTTCTCCCTCTATGTATCATCAGAGGAGGGATATGCCTTCATAGTTTTAAAATTTGGACGCTCTTTTATATAAATAGCATACTTGTCAAAAATTAAATCTGACCATCCAGGGATTGGTACTCTGCATACATGCTTTAGCAGTTGCTTATCAGCTTATTCAAGAATCCAAAAAAAACCTAATCTTTGGGTCATCTATCACCATCTTCTCTCATAACCTTCCCAGCTCTTAACTTACTTAGGCTTACAAACTATATCTGCCTCCAGGGTTCTTTCCCTTCGGGTAGCACTGAAAGACTCCAAGAGGAGCCCATCACTCAGGCCTCAGGACAATAGCAGACCCCCAAGAACTCATGAGAGACCAAGCTTGATGCAAACAACATGAGGCTTTATTCAGGGGAAAGCCAGAGCTCTGGGGACAACTCATATCCCATATCAGGGTAGAGGAGTCGACCTCGAGGGGAAAGGGGATCCAGATTTTATAGGCCCTCAGGGGGGAAAGGAGAATGGGGAATTAGATGATTTCCAGATCTAAACAATTTCTATTCTCAAGAAATAGATATGGGAGGAGTACAAGGAAAGAGTCTAGTGCAGGTGTAGCAACTCCGGATTGGCTCCGGCTGTGGTTGCTGGGGAGATTTTCTGACTCTATCCCAGCAACCAATATCACAAACACCTGGCAGTGAGGTGCAGCAGTGGGCACACACCTGGGTTCAGGAATGGTCAGAACACTGGCAGACACACAGGTTCCAAGGAGTGGCCAGAGCATTGTGCATCTCTATTTTTCTAAATCAGTGAAGCTAGTTCTGCTAACAATGAAATCTATCTTGCCAATTTCAGGGCTTCTGTGACCTTTTGCATTCTGTCAGGATCTTTCAGCACTAATAGAAGACTTTACACTTACTTTTCAATCATGCCCACCCTTTAACATTTCAAATCTTCTTCCACAACTAAACGCTGACCACTCTATCTCATTCCTGTACTGAAACCTAAGATGAAGTATTGTTCCACCCCTCACATTTATGAGAGGGCACATTGCTTCAGGCCATCTGGACATGGTATATAGATGGCACCACCTTTTTACATAAATGAGCCAAAAGAGTTGGCTATGCTATAGGGTCAGATATAGAGATTACTGAGGCACTGGACCTCCTTGCCTATAGTTCTAATCAATAGGCTGAATTAATAGCTCTTACCTGTGCATTTCAATCAGCACAGGTTCAATCCATAAACCTCTACACAGTCTCTAAATATGCCTTCCATATCCTCCGATCCAACACTGCTATCTGGAAACAGAGGTAGATACATACAACAAAAAGAGGATCAATAACCAATACAGGCCAAATTTTGCCATGCTAAAAGCCTTCCACCTCCCTAGAGCTATTGGAATTGTCCAATGTCATTCGCTCTAGACAGTTAACTCTATCATTTCTAAGGAAAAGGCTGATGAGATTGCTAGAACTGTGGCCCTTGGTGGCTAGACTTGTTTCACTCCCCGCAAGACATTCTCACAGTATAACCCACTTCACAAATTTCACCCAAGGATACTCATCAGACTCTTTTCTATCTACACCAGCAATTTCATCCTAATAGCCAAGCCTTATCTTATCATTCCACAGCCTACTCCTAAGGATTTGCACTTCTTAAAATATGTCACTGCCTCTTGCAAAATCTGACCCATACACTGTGATTCATATGCATAATAAGAATATTGTTTGACTACCTCCTTTGGAATCTAGCATCAGATCAAGCCTACTAATGCCATGAAAACTAGCCCTAGAGGAAGAGACAGTCAGGCCTGTTCAAGCTCAAGTGAGACCCCAAATCTGGGTATCATAATTCTCCTTTTCCTGCGCAACAAGCTAGTGATGCTCTCCTTGGAACCAACTGGCAAACTGACTTTACCCATACACTGACAGTAAAATGCTCTCTTTCATAATAATCTCTGAGTTTTAGGTTCAGGAGTTGTGCCAGGTAGAACTGAACATGAGAACTAACTTTTGACTGGTTGTAGATTTTTGAAATGGCCCCTATCTGTTGCAAGTTAAATTTCTTTGAAAATGAATTGAGACTACATTTATCTGTGGGTATAAGAATAAAAGTTTAGAATGTAGTTAGGTATTATGCTACTTTATTTAGCATAATTTAGTTTACTTAATATTTTTATTCAGCAAAGCTGTGGTTGTAAATCTTAGACATTGATGACTTCATTATTTCTGGATAATTGTATCTAGTACCAGGCGTGATTTACTCTTAGTGACTGGATCTTGAGTACAATTAGAGGGCTGTTAGAAAATGTCAAATGATGCATGTCACTGATTGTCCCTTAGGATTATTCTACAATGCTGAACATTGCTGTGACTCATACACTGTGACTCATATGCATAATAAGACTGTTGTTTGACTACCTCCTTTGGAATCTAGCATCAGATCAAGTCTACTAATCCATGAAAACTAGCCCTGGAGGAAAGACAGTCAGGCCTGTTCAAGCTCAATTGTCTCTAGTACCCCTGTCTGACATGCATTATATCTTCACTAATATAGACTCTACCACTGTAGGGGATAGGCCACAAAGGGTAATGGGAATAGCCTGTAATGTTTAGGGATTCTATTGGACAACCCTGAACAACAACTAAAAGGAGAGCTTCTCATACATGTTGTTAGGATATTATTAGATGAGCTTTGACTCTAGATGTGAAAAGTTCATTTAAATTGTATATTGAGATACAGACATATTTATAATTATTCTTAGGTAAGTGGTTAATAGTATGATTATGATTTTATCAGACTCTTACTGATACCTGACATTTATCCCTCATTCCTCTATATTTATCTCCTTCTCTGTCTTTTATTAGACCCCCTACTGCTTCTTCCTTTTTTTTTCTCCACTAAATCACTTACCCTGCTATTTTCATCACTCCCCTTATCTCTTCTGGCCCCTGAAATTGTTCCTATTTGCTTTTCTGGTTTCTGCACTTACTCTATAATATGTACTCACATCTGAAAATTTAGAACTAGGAAACACCAGAGATCATTCAATGTTTATTTTTCTGGGTCTGGGTTACCTCATTCATTATGATGTTTTCTAGTTCCAGCTATTTCCCTGAAAATTTTAGGATTTTAGTTTTTTCTTTATAACTGAAGATTCTTTCATAATGTACAGTTACTACATTGTCCTTATTCAATAATTAGTTAAAGAACATTTAGGTTGTTTCCATTTTCTAACTGTTGTGAACAGTGCAGCAATGAGCAACTATCAGAAGAATATAATATCAAAGCCATTGAGTATATGCCAAGGAATAGTATAGCCGGTTCATATGGTAGATTATTTTTTAGCACATTAAGGGTTCTCAAAAACTGGTTTTAGAATGGCTATACCAGTTTACAGTTCCAAAAACAATGAAGGAAACAACCCCCACACACACACACAGCTTCTCCTGTTCATTGTCAGTTATTGGCCTTAATTTTGGGACAAGTTAGAGTCACACCCACACACACACACACACACATACACACGCACGAACACAAGCACACACAGATGCTTAAATACATGCATATACATGTACACAGACAACAGATATGTATATGTAGGTCAATAGAAGAATATGAAAATACAACTACATAATTTTTCTTTTTCCTTTTTAATTATTTTATTTATTTACATTTCAAATGTTGTCGCAATTCACAGTCTCTCCTCTGCAAAGCCCCGATCCAGTCCCTCCTCCACTTTGCCTCAAAGAGGTTGCTCTTCCATCTACCCACCCACTCCTCCCTCACAAGCCTAGACAACACAAAGTTCCTCCCATTGATGACAGACAAGGCAGTCCCTGCTACACACATAGCAGGAATCATAGTACTGACTCATGCATACTCTTTGGTTGGTGATTCAACTCTCTGTAGTTCTGAGGGGTTCTGTTAGTTGATATTGTTGCTCTTCCTATGGGGTTACAATCCCCTTCGGCTCCTTCAGTCATTTCCCTAACTCTTCCATTGGGTGCCCCTGGCTCAGTCTGATGGTTGGCCGTGAATATTTGCATCTGTTTTTGTCAGGTGCTGGCATAGGTTCTGTGATGACAGATATACCAGACTCCTGCCTGGAAGCACTTTTTGCATCAGGAATAGTGTCTGGGTTTGCCATCTTTGGACGGGATGGGTCCCAATGTGGGGCAGTCTCTGGATAGCCTTTCTTTCAGTCTCTGCTCCATTTTTTTTTTGTCCTTGCATATTCTATAGATAGGAACAGTTACGGGTTAAATTTTTTGAGTTATGTGGATGGCTCCATCTCTACGTGGGGGCCATATCTATCTACTGGAGGTGATCTCTTTAGGTTCTATCTCCCTGCTGTTGAGTATTTCAGCTAATGTCATCCTCATTGTGCCAAAGGTGCCTCTCAAATCCCTGGCATCTGGAACTTTCTAGTAGTTCCCACGGTTCTCCACCCCCACACTGCTACATATTTCTATTTATTCTCCTAACTCTCTGGAGTCCTCTTTCTTCACATACCTTATACTGTTCTCTCTATACTCCACCAAATTCCTCCCTCCCTCTGCCTCCCATGATTATTTTGTTCCTACTTCAAAGTGGGATTGAAGCATCCACACTTTGGCCTTCCTTCTTGTTAAGCTTCATATGGTCTGTGAGGGTATTTTGTATCAAGGGTATTTTGAGCCATTGGTCTAATATCCACTCATCAGTAATTACCTACAGGACTACCAAGTATATCCTGTGAGATCTGAATGACTTCACTCAGGATGATATTTTCTAGTTCCTTCCTTTTGCCTGTAAAACTAGTGAAGTCTTCATTTTTTTTTCGTGGTTTGAAGCATTTATTAAAATAATAAGCATTACCCAATCATAACAGCCATTTTCCCCTATGCAAAGATTATAATTAAAATATCAGTCTATTTATTTCATAATTAATGCACTTAAAGTCTGTTTATATTTTTTGCTTTCTTCTCTTATGACTATGATGTCTTCCTCCATCCCTCTCTTTTCTTCTTCTTGACTCAGAACTTTTATCTTTATTTCTTTTTCGTTTGTGTGGGCTCCTACTCCGAGCCCTTCTATGTCGTGAACTTTTCTTTGAGGAGACAAAGGAAAAGCGCTCTGGTCCTCAAGTCATTGAAAATGACAGTGACCTGTTTGTAAACTTGGCTGCTAAAGTCAATCAAGATAATAGCTGAAAAAGTCCAAAATCTTACCTGGAAATCCTGGCAGAAGTGAGAGATTATAAAAGAAGACGCCAGTCCTATAGAGCTAAGAATGTTTATATAACCAAAAAATCATACACTGAGGTAATCCGGGATGTGATAAAGGTGCACATGGAGGAGCTGAGTAACCACTGGCAGGAAGAGCAGGGAAAAGCAGGAGATGCTACTGAGAAGAATGAAGAAAGGCTTCAGGCTACACCTATCCTTGTTATATCTTGGAGCATCTTTTGGGGTTATGTCTAGTAGTGCTTTAGCTGGGTCTTCAGGTAGAACTACTTTCAATTTTCTGAGAGACTGCCAGGTTTATTTCCAAAGTGGCTGTACCAGATTGCAATCCCACCAGGAATGCAGGAGTGTTTATCTTTCTCCACATCCTCACTAGCATCTATTGTTGCCTTAGTTTTTGTTCTTAGCTATTTTGATTAGTGTCAGGTGGATCAGGGTCGTTTTGATTTGCATTTTCCTGATTACTAAGTATGTTGAACCTTTCTTTAGGTGCCTCTTGGCCTTTCAAGATTTCTCAGTTGAGAATTATTTGTTTACCTGTCTACTCAATTTTTAAATTGGGTTATTTGATTTTCTGTAGTCTAACTTCTTGATTTCTTTGTATATTTTGAATATCAGCCCTCTATCAGATGTAGAGTTCATAAAGGATTTTTTTTTCCAATCTGCAGGTTGTTTTGTTCTATTGACAGTGTCCTTTGCCTTATAGAAGCTTTTCAGTTTCATGAGATCCCATTTGCCAATTGTTGATCTTGATGCATGAGACATTGGTGTTCTGTTCAGGAAAAATTTCCCTGTGCCAATGTGTTTGAGACCCTTTCCCATTTTCTCTTCTATTAGATTCAGAATATCTAGCTTTTTATGGATGTCTTTGATCCACTTGGACTTGTGCTTTGTACAAGGAGATATAAAAATGGATCAATTTGTATAATTCTACCATGGAGACCTCCAGTTAGAACAGCACCATTTGTTGGAAGGGTTTCTTTTTACCACTGTATGGTTTTGGCTTCTTTGTAAAAGAGCTAGTAACCATAGGTATGTAGGTTTATTTCTGAGTCTTCAGTTCTATTCAATTGATCTATATGTCTGTCTTTCTACCAATACCATGTGGTTTTTATTACTATTGCTCTGTAGTATAAATTAAGGTCAGGGATGGTGATTTTCCAGCTCTTTTTTTTGGTTATAAAGAATTGTTTTTCCTATCCTGGGTATTTTCTGTTACAGATAAAGTTGAGAATTGCTCTATCACTCTGAACTACTGAGTTGGAATTTTGATGAGGATTGCATTTAATCTGTAGATTACTTTTCATAAGATGACAGTTTGTACTATGTTAATGCTAATGATGCATACGCATGGGAGATCCATTTTCTGAGGTCTTCTTCAATATCTTTCTACAGGGACTTAAAGTTCTTATACAGTTCACTTGCTTCATTAGAGTTACATCAAGACATTTTATGTTACTTTTGAACATTATGAAGGATATCGTTTCTCTAATTTCTTTTTCAACAAGTTTTCCTTTGTATAGAGGAATGATAGTGATCTTTTTGATTTCTTTGAATCTTGTTTAGATGGCTTATCTGATCTGGATTTAACTTTGGTACCTCATACCTGTCTAAAAAATCATCCACTTTATGTAGATTTTCCAGTTTTCTTGAATATAGATTTTGTAGTAGGATCTGATCATTTTTTTTAATATCCTCAGTTTCTGATTTTATATAACCCCTTTCATTCCTGATTTTGTTAATTTGGATACTGTCTCTGTGTCCTCTAGTTAGTTTGACTAAGGATTTATTTATCCTGTTGATTTTTTAGATGCCCTGTTAAGTTTCTCCTGTAGGATCTCTCCAATTTCTTTATGAAGGCACCTAGTGCTATGAATTTTCCTCTTAGGACTACTCTCATTGTATCCCATAAGTTAGGCTATGCTGTGCATTCTTTATTACTATTATTATTAAATTTTATAAAGAAATTAAATTTATACTTAAATTCTTTCTTTGTTTCTTCCCTGACCAATTTATCATTGTATAGATAGCTTCCATGTTCAACTTCCATGTGTATGTGGGCTTTCTGATGTTTCTTGTTGTTATTGAAGAACAACCTTAGTCTGTGGTGATCTGATAGAATGCATGGGATTATATAAATTTTCTCATATATGTTGATGCTTGTTTTGAATTAGATTATATGGTCAAATTTGGAGAAGTTACCATGAGGTGCTGAGAAGTTACATTCTTTTGTTTTAGGGTACAATATTCTCTCAGTATTGGTTAAATCCATTTGGTTTATATCTTGGTGGATTTTTTCTTTAATGAGGAAGAAGTGACCTTCCCCATTGCTTTTGAAAATATTTATTTTAAAGTCTATTTTACTTGATATTAAAATAGCTACTCCAGCTTTTTTCTTTGGATCATTTGCTTGGAAATTTTGTTCCAGCCTTTTACTGTAAGGTAATGTCTGTCTCTGTCACTGAGGTCTATTTCCTATGAGGAGCAATATGCTGGGTCTGTGAATGTATCCATCCCCAGAGTAGCCTTCCCTTTTTTATTTGTATCTCCATTTCTAGATCCTGAATGATCTTGTTCAATCCCTTCACCTCTTTGATTGTGTTTCCCTATATATATTTAAGGGGGTTATGCATTTTCTCATAATGAGCCTCTACCTGTTTACCTTTGTTCTCCTATATTTCTTTAATGGTATCCTCCTTAAGGTCCTCTCTCATCTTCTTGATATAAATTAAGGTCAGAATCTTGCTTTTCAGGTGTGTTAGGTTATTCAGGGGTTTCTGTGGTAGGATAACTGGGTTCCAAGTAGCATTGGTTTCTGTTCCTTATTGTTTTTTTCTTGCCTCTTGCAATCTGGTTATCTCTGTCATGTACTGGACTTACTATCTCTGACTGGATCCTGTCCCTCCTGTGACCCAGGTTATGATGGACCTCCTTGAGTGAGGATGTCTCTGGGTGTGGGAGGGGATCTACAACACTGGTCTGTGAGCCATTGAGCCTGATCTTCATAGACCTTCTGGGAGTAAAGCTGTCTCTCTGTGTGGCAAGAGGTCTGGAGCACTGGATCTGCTCTGATAGAGTTGTGGACCAAAAGGAAGATGTGCCTCCAGCAGGGTGGATAGGTCAATTCACCTGGGCCCTGTGGGGATTCCAGTTAGATTAGGTATTTGGGTGAGGGAGGGAAGTGTCTCACCAGGTATTGGACTTCCTGGGATTCAAGATGTCTCTGGGTGTGGCCTGCACTTAAAATTTTAACTAAAAGCTTTTTTTTTCTGTTGCTGTTTCAATCTCTTCCTGTTATTATATATAATCCCAGTGAGGTTATTGACTTCTTTTTGTTTTACTTTGATAATGTTGATGACTAAAAATTCATTCATTTCTTTTGGGTTTTCCAACTTAATGTACTACGTGTTTATAAATATTTCATTGTAATTTCATCATTGTTTTGGCTGTGATGTAGTTATCTGTGATATCTCCCTATTCATTTTGGATTCTATTCATTTGAATTCTCTTTTTCTTTCTTTTCGTTAGTTTGACCAAATTATTTTGTCTTCTCAAGAAACCAGCTCTTAAATGTATTGACTTTTTTCCCATTGGTTTTGTTTGCTTGCTTTTTTGTAATGTTTTTGTTTGTTTGTTTTTTTGTTTCTACTTCATTAATTCCTGCTCCTATTTTAAACATTTTTCCCATTAACTGGGTTTGGACTTTATTCCTGACTTTCTTTTTCTTTTAAATTTGTATTACTAAGTAACTGTTTGTGCTTTTACCTACTGTAAACTGTAAGACCAACTGATGAACAGGTTGAAATAAGATGAAACTTGCAGTTGAGACTTCTTTTTATAGTTAAAACAATCTCTGTGTTTCTAAAATCTAGCTAAGAGATTAGCCTATTTGGCCTGTGTCAAGTCAATTCCCTGCTAATTAAAGCCTTTATTTTCACTCAACTGTAAGTTCCTGGTCTTATGCAGACTGCTTTTAATCTGGTTGATTGATGTATATCTTTGTCTTTGCTACTCCTATTAGCCCCCATTCACTTGATGCACATTCTTGCCTTTGTTCCTCTTTTTTTCATTGTATTCTTTTAACAGTGAATAACCTCTCACCCCGTGTAAATAGTTTATATCTCACACAAAAAGAACTTCAAGAATCCAGGGAGCCTGCTCTAGAAAACACCAATTTAGGGGAGACAGCCAGCTTATCAGCCTAGAGTGCATTCAAATACAACTTGAATATGTACTAGGTCCTTTTTTTCTTTTTCTCTTCTTTTTTTCTTTCTCTCTCTTTCTCTTTCTTCTTTCTTTCTTTCTTTCTTTTTAAATTCCTTTCTTTCTTAATTTCTTTCTTTCTTTCTTTCTTTCTTTCTTTCTTTCTTTCTTTCTTTCTTTCTTTCTTCTTTTTTATCTTAGATTTAACAAAATGTAGACACCTAGATTTAAATATTCTCTTGTAGAATTGCTTTCAATGTATTCCAGAGATTTTATTGTCTTGTGTTTTCATTTTTATTTAGTTTCAGAAAACTTTCATTTTTTTTCTTGACTTCTTTGACACAACTAATAATTGAGTGATGAGATGTTTACACATACATTTACTAAAGATTTGATTTGCTGTATGTTTTTAATTTTATTACATCATGGTCAGATTTCAATCTTTGTGAGTTTGTGAAGATTTGGTTTATGTCCTAGGATACAGATTATTTAGAGTAGTTTTCAAATTCTGGTAAGTAGAAGGTATATCCTTTAGTGTTTGATTGAAATATTCAGTGGGTGTCTGATAAATCCATGTGTTTATAATGTTATTTGTTTCTGACATTTCTCTCTTTTTTTTTTTTTGTCTTGATGACCTGTTTATTAGTGAAAGGCGGCATCATTATCACCTTTTATTTGTATGTAGATGTTAAGCTGTGTATTTAAATACAATCGTGTGTGTGTGTGTGTGTGTGTGTGTGTGTGTGTGTGTGAAATTTGCTATATCAAAGTTTGGTGTACATAAGCTCAGGAGAATAATGTTTGTTTGTTTGTTTGTTTATCAATTAGAATGAAGTAATTTTCTGAAATAATGGGATAGTGATGCCTACTTGCTCCCTGGTTCTATTTTATTGAAATATATATTTTACTTTAAGATTATGCCTATCTTTAAAACTAATATATATATATATATATATATGTATATATATATATATATTAGAAAGCAGATATAGGGATTTTGATTCTTGATCTATTCATCTAGTCTGTGAATTTTGAATAAAGAGTTGAGTCCATTAGTATGTGAACTGGCTAGTTTTGTGTCAACCTGACACAGGCTGGAGTTATCACAGAGAAAGGAGCTTCAGTTGAGTAAATGCCTTCATGAGATCCAGCTGTAAGGTATTTTCTCAATTAGTGATCAAAGGGGGTGGGGGAAGGTCCCCTTGTGGGTGGTGCCATCTCTGGGCTGGTAGTCTTGGTTCTATAAGAGAACAGGCTGAGCAAGCCAGGGGAGGCAAGCCAGTAAAGAACATCCCTCCATGGCCTCTGCATTAGCTCCTGCTTCCTGACCTGCTTGAGTTCCAGTCCTGACTCCTTTGGTGTTTAACAGCAATGTGGAAAATGTAAGCTGAATAAACCCTTTCCTCCCCAACTTGCTTCTTGGTCATGATGCTTTGTCCAGGAATAGAAACCCTGACCAAGACAGGATGTAAAACTATTATTGAAATGAATAATATCTGCCAATGGAATCAATCCAAAACCCTTCAATTTAGCCCCAGGCAAATTTTTTAGACCAGAACAAAAAGCAACCACATTCTTTGCCAAAATAACACAAGAACTATCTGTAGATCACATACTAACACTTATTTCTGAAGCCTCTTGGGCCCAGACCCCACTGGTAAAATCACTCTCAGGATCATTTTCTTCCCAGTTACTACTAGGATGGCCCATTAAGATCCACTTAAATCATTCAGCTGCTTTTATAATCCATAGTGCCAAAGTCTTTAATAAGCCAAAGTCTCTTCCAATCAAAAGCTTAGTCAAGCCTATCTGAGCAATAGCCTACTCCTGGTATGAACTTCTGACTTTGCTAGGATATTTATTGTTGTAAAGAAACACCGTGACCACAGATAATCTTATTTTTTAAAGGAAAACATTTATTCATAGTTGGTTTGCAGTTTCAGAGATTTAGTCCATTATCACCATGGCAAGAAGTATGGTGGCATACATGTAGACATGGTGTTAGAAAGATAACTGAGAGTTCTACATCTTTATCCATAGGTAGCAGAAGTATCCTACTGCTATAATTTTTTTATTCCCAAATACTATTTCCTCTTTTTTAAAGGTTTAATTTATTGAGTATAAACTTTTTTGTATGTTTAGATCATAGAAAGTTTTACTTTCTCCTTTTATTATGAGTGAAATTTTTACTGAGTGTATGATTCAAAAATGTGGTATGGCCTTTTCGAGTTGGAAATCCTTGTTAACCATTACCCCTCTTCTTCCTTTCTAAGTTTCCAATGGTAAATCAGCTGTAAGTAAGTCTTTTCTTAGTTTGGAGAAATTTTCTTCTGCAATCTTGTTGAAAATCTTGTATTATGCTATTGACTTATGATTCTTCTGCCTCATCCATTCCTATAATTAAAATATTTGGCCTTTTCCTTGTATTCCATATTCATATATACATATATAGAGTTTAATTTTTCATATTTTGTTCATTTTACCTATATCCTCTATATTATCCATGAATCCTAATACTATAAACTATTCTTTATTCAATCTACTTCTATGCTTTCCATTTCATTTTTCTAGTTGAATTATGGAGATTTTCCAATTTGGTGTTTATTTTAAGTTGAGTGTTCTTCAATACTTCTATCTATTAAATTCTGTTTTCAAATTCTGATTGTATTTTGTCATTCTCATCAGCCTTATATTAGAGCTTTGTTAGTCATCACTTGAGTGCCTATGCTCTTTAACTTTATACTCTTTATGTTCACTATGATTTCATGTCTGTATAAGGCGGGGCAGGGTTAAACTTGTTGATATTTTGATGAAGTTATGATTGCCCTTTATAGATTTTGTGACCTTATGGTCTTCTAGGCAATTCGTATTAGCAAATATTTCTATATGTTTTGTGGACTTAGTGAGTAAAGTACTGCCTTGATTTTCCATATTTTTTCCCCAGTGAGATCTTGGCACCAGGTCCTGTTTTGTTTGTTCTATTTATGCTAAGGACAGAGCAGGTTGTGGGATAAAATAGTATGTTTGGGCTAGATTAGGACAAGAGATTATGTATAAGAAATGAAATATGATGGGCATAAGAAATTGTGATGGTATACAGTATGTATTTATTTGTCCAACGTTAGCCAGTGGGTTATGACCTTGGGGTTGGAGAATGTGAAAAGAGGGGAAAATCAAGAAGATAGAATTGGATAGAACATGAAGAAAGTTATGTAAGATTTCTTCAGATGGAGAAGTTGATGTGACACCACATAGGATTTGGGATTGAAAAAGGCAAATAAATGAGTCTTTTTAGATGTTTTGAAGGTTATAGTGTCAGCAACAGTAGACTGTCAAGGGTAGGGCAATAGAAGTTAAGTTCTGAGTTAGATCTGAGGAGGTGAATATATATGGAGTGGATATGAGGTTCAGAAGGTCTCACTTGACTAGGCTTTGGAGGAGAATGTGGAAGATTTGTTGTAGTAGAATGGTCTGGTGTCAGTAAATACTCTCCTGTTGATCTATAATGAAATAGAACAAGTTATAAAACAAGACATAAAAAAGTCTAGTTTGAAAAGAAAAAGAGCACTAGAAAAACTAATATTGGAGCCAAAGTATGTGCTGAAATAGATAAGGAATTTAAGGAGAGGTCTGATATATGATGGAATAAAGGGAGGCATGCCCTCATAGCAACACCTCACCACAATTTCACTCACCTAAACATTCACCTAAAGTTGTAATTTCAGGGACATAAAGACCTATTCAATTTTCTACTCTAAAATGGCAAGAACAAATCAAAACGGTTGAGAATGTGATTCAGGTGAATAATGGTTATTCCCCAACTTGGCATCTGAACTTTGTAATGATTTTGATGCAGTAATTCTGTGTGTAGAATCATGAAGCATCCAGGAGTATAAGAATTATTCATGCTGTCTCTCAATTAAGACTAGCCATGGAGGCCAGGCATATGGAAGGTAGGGGAGATGTTATATGGAAGCCCTGAGAAGCAACTGTGTGAAGCTATGAAAGTGAATTCAAATGTTCTTAGGAGACCTCAAGTTGTTGAGATTCCAAAGTGGGTGATATCTACATAGGATAGCTATAGGACAGAGAGTGTAACCAGCTAGGAGAGTGCCACAGACTGGACTCAGTCAGTCCCTCAACCTGCAGGAAAATTCAGGGTTGCAGTTCTCAAGTGGACAAGGAGTCGGAAGGATGTCAAACAGACACCAGACAGAGTGATGTATCTGAATGTAATTTCTCAAAGTGAGCATCAGACTTATATTACAGAAGAAAACAAAGAAGGTTAGTGACACATCAGATAAGGTACATTGAAGTTATCTGACACAAAACAGAGAAATGCATATATAAAGACTGACAGGAATCAGGCAGTGGTTAAAACTGAGATAAAAAGGTGGCCCTTTCTAAAGTCAGCCATTCTAGGAGCCAGGTAAGGATTTCACATCCTAGTCACAATTTATGCTATTCCTCTGAGCCTCATGAAAGCTTGCAGGGGTTCTTTTCTTACTAACCTTTTCATTAATAATGCAATACTCTAGATCCACTTTAAACCACCACCCTCCTTCTTCCTAGACCATTTTAAATTCCTGCATATGGGAGTAACTTTGATGTTCTTTTAAGTATCCTTAGGGAATCTCCATTTGTCAGAGGAACTCACCAACTATCTTCTAATATGTAATGTAGTCTGCCCTATCCAACTGTAATGCGGATTCTAAGTATACTTTGTTGAACTAGCCCTGAGATTTCTAGCTCCTATACAGCAAACTGCAATGTTTGATTTCATACTATCAACACTGGAGGTACTTTGTCTGAATGAGTAATATTCCAAGCCCAGGGTCAGCTCAAGGAGTACTTAGGACATCAGGATATTGGTGAAAGTCCAGGAAACAAAGTTCAATCTAACTTAGCTATTTATCAAATCATTTCTTGGAGCACTTATAATAAAACAATACTGAATGAAATCACACAGAACCATTCACCAACTAACACAAGAATAAATTTGGAGCATTTGTGCTACAGGATGCCAAGCCTCCAGGAGACTAGTTTCCATGAAACTTTTTGCCTCAGTACTGTGTCTGAGCTTTTGGGCTTATCACACAGTTTCCACTGGAGTAGGTGTGGCAGGAGAGAGAAATATATTGATAGCTGCAAATCCAGAAAGGTAGAGCATGGTACGCTCTCTCATCAAACTTGGAGCTACAGGATTTTGAGATTTCCTTGCAAAGGTTATTGAAGAGTTTGTCTTCCTGTCTCCACCTATAGAATGCTGAAACTGTAGTCCTCACCAACATTTCAGATATATGTGGTGACAGAAATCAACTCAGGTCTTTGTGCAGACTAGACAACCATTATACCTATTCAACTACATCCTCCAGCTCTGTAAATTAGATTTTATATAGTCTTAGAATAAGAACAGAATCTAAAAAAACAGAACAAAATAAAACAAAACAAAAACAGCAACAAAAAGAAACTATCAAATACGTGCCATTCTCCAGAAATGTGAAGTTATAGAAACTGTCAATTCCCACAAAAATGGAAGAACAAGATGGAAGAACAAAAGCATACAGACACACAAAACCCTACTTCAGAAGAAATTGGTGGAGTCAAAAACCTTTCAATGGGTGCAAATGGATGGTGAAAGACATGATGCTGAAGAAGGGGTTGTCAATAAGTGGAAGTTTTATTAAGAGAAAGTGTATCAATAGAAAAGGGGAAATGATACGCGACAGGAATGGAAGGATGAAAATTTTTAAAATTTATTATATTCATATATAAAAATGTCAAAAATGCTTTAAATTTGTTTTGTAAACCTGCCCTAGTATTGGGGTCAATGCCTACATTTTTACAAATTTCTCCTTCTACCTTGTTAGCTCATTCCACCACATGATGATTAGAGATAAAAACACTCCTACTGACTTGAGTAGTAAAAGAACAAAAGAAAAACTTTCAGACACATGCTGGGAGAAGCTTTCATGTGGGAGATTGCACAGAACATTTTGTCTTCTATGACAACGACCAGATTTCCAAAGGAACACCTTCTGCATAGATTCTTTAAACTCTTAGGAGATCAGCTTGTCATTTCCAGAGCGGTTTGTCTGAAAGCAATGAAAAAAAAAACAAGATGTTTCTTGACAGTTCTCACCACCTGTGGCTTTTATAGCCCTGCTCTCTCTTTCTAAATAATCCCAAAGCCATGCAGGAGTCAGGGTGGAAACTATAGTTTAGATATCCCTTTTAGGGTTAAGCACTCTTGGAGTCAATTAGTCATTTAATGTCTGCATTTTGGTCAGTTAACTGCTCTCCACTATAAGAAGCTTCTAATGGAAGAGTCAGGGGAAGGACTAAAAGAGGTGAAGGGAATTACAACCCCATAGGAAGAAAACCAAAATAAAGTAGCCAGACCTCACAGAGCACCCAGGGACTGCCACCACACATGGTTTTAAGCTTTTCTTCACTTAGAACTTGCCCTGCTCTATGTTGGCCTTGAACTCAGAGATCTGCTTGGCATTATCTACTGTGATTAAAGGTGTGTGCCACCATGTCTGGATCTAAATTCAGCTTGGTAGGCTCATGCTTTAAAGTCCCACTCCCTTAATCTGCCATCTCTTAGAACACAAGCTTTGGCTCCATTTCCCTTCCTGGTGCTCCTTTAATACTCAAACCATATATTTAATTTTTTTTCCTTTCTAAGCTGGCTACACTTGTTCAAAATGTTCTTCAGGAGACTTAACAAGAGAGCAAAGTCTCTGCTGGGCATCTCTGAGACTACCTTTGTCAATGCAATTAATCTGAGTCTCTTCACCTTTCCCTCAGGCAGTGTCTTCAGACGAGGGCAAAAAGTAGCTACATTCTTCATCAAAATACTATGAAAAAAATCTCTAGGCTGCCTTCTGAAATTCTTCTTTACTGAAACTTTGGCCATGTCTGCACAGTTCAAATCATACTCAGCAACAAAGTCTTAAATATTCCTTCTTGGATTGCAAATTAAGCCCAACTTAGAGCATTCCACAGCTTTCCAAAGTCCCAAAATCCACAATCCTCCAAACAAAAGCATGGTCCAGCCTATCCCAGAAATACCCCAGTCCCTGGTACCAAATTCTGTCTTCCTTTGGGTTTTACTGCTATGAACAGACACCATGACCAATGCAAGTCTTATAAAGGATAGTATTTAAGTCTGTCTGGCTTACAAGTTCAGATTTCACTCCATCATCATCAAGGCAGGAGCATGGCAGCATCCAAGCAGGCATGGTGCAGGAGAGCTGAGAGTTCTATATCTTCATCTTAAGGCTGTTAGCAGAATACTGGCTTCCAGGCAGCTAAGGTGAATATTGACTTCCAGGCAGCTAAGGTGAGGGTCTTAAGCTCATGTCCACAGATATACCTATTCCAGCAAGGCCACACCTCCAAGTATTGTCACTCTCTGCACCAAGCATATTCAAACCATGACACATGGATGGGTCCATGATTCCAGCTACATATTTGGCATCAACAGTTTTGTGTAGGCTGTTGCCATGGCTCAGCATATGGGAGTGCTAGAGGCATGAGGTGAGAATGGATGAGTGGGTGAGGGAACACCCTCTTAGAAGCAATGAGGAGTGGGGAAGTGATAGTGGATTTGCAAAGGGGAGACCAGGAAAGGAGGCAAAAATTGAAATGTAAACAAATAAAGTAACCAATAAAAAAAATACAACTGGTAAGGAAAAGAAGGTTTTTTGATGAGGGTTGAGAATTCTACTTATCTATGACCAGAAAATACTCAGTTAGACAGCGGATCTTTCACACTCCCATCTTTGCCACATATCCATGGCCCCACACTGAACCACTTGTTTATTTTTTTATTTATTAGATATTTTCTTCATTTACATTTCAAATGCTATCCCAAAAGTCCCCTAAAACTCACCTCACCCCTGCTTCCCAACCCACCCACTCCTGCTTCTTGGCCCTGGCATTCCCCTGTACTAGGGCATATGATCTTTGCAAGAACAAGGGACTCTCCTCTCATTGATGGCTGACTAGGCAATCCTCTGCTACATATGCAACTAGAGACACACCTCTGGGTGGGGGGGGTCTGGTTAGTTAATATTGTTGTTCCTCTATAGGGTTGCAGACCCCTTTATCTCCTTGGGTACTTTCTCTAGCTTCTTCAATAGGTACCTTTGGTCCCTCCCATAGATGACTGTGAGCATCCACTTCTGTATTTGCCAGGCACTGGCATAGCCTCACAAGAGATTGCTATATCAGGGTCCTGTCAGCAAAACCCTGTTGGCATATGCAATAGTGTCTGGGTTTGGTGGTTATATATGTGATGGATCCCCGGGTTGGGGCAGTCTCTGGCTGGTCCTTCCTTCTGTCTCAGCTCCAAACTTTGTCTCAGTAACTCCTTCCATGGGTATGTTGTACCACATTCTAAGGAAGTATGAAGTATCCACAATTTGCTCTTCCTTATCCTAGAGTTTCATATTGTTTGCAAATTGTATCTTGGATATTCTAAGTTTCTGGGCTAATATCTGTTTATCAGTGGGTGCATATCATGTGTGTTCATTTGTGATTGAGTTACCTCACTCAGGATGATATCAAGAAGCTGGACTCCAGAAAATCAAATAACCCTATGAAAAAATGAGGTACAGAGCTAAACAAAGAATTCTCAACTGAGGAATACCAAATGGCTGAGAAGCACCTGAGAAAATGTTCAACATCCGTAATCATCAGGGAAGTGCAAATCAAAACAACCCTGAGATTTCATCTCTCACCAGATCAAAAATGCAGGTGATACTAGATGCTGGCAAGGATGTGGAGAAAGAGGAACACTCCTCCATTGTTGGTGAGATTGCAAGCTGTTGCAATGACTCTGGAAATCATTCTGGCAGTTCCTCAGAAAATTGGACATAGTACTACCAGAAGATCCATCAATACATCTCTTTGGCGTATACCCAGAAGATGTTCCAACTTGTTATTAGGACACATGCTGCATTATGTTCGTAGCAGCTTTATTTATAATAGCCAGAAGTTGGAAATAACCCAGATGTCTCTCAACAGAGGAATGAATACAGAAAATTTACACAATGGAGTACTACTCATCAATTAAAAACAATGAATTTATGAAATTCTTGGCAAATGGATGGATCTGGAGGATATCATCCTGAGTGAGGTAACCCAATCATAAAAGAACACACATGATATGCACTCACTGGTAAGTGGATTTTAGCCCAGAAATTTAAAATACCCAAGATACAATTTGCAAAAGACATGAAGCTTAAGAAGGATGATCAAAGTGTGAATACTTTGTTCCTTCTTTGAATGGGGAACAAAATACCCATGGAAGGAATTACAGAGACCAAGTTCAGATCAAAGCCTGAAGGAATGACCATCCAGAGACTGCCCCACTTGAAGATCCACCCCATAAACAACCACCAAACCCAGACACCATAGCAGATCCCAACAAGAGCCTGATTACAGAAGCCTGATATAGCTGTTTCCTATGAGGCTCTGCCAGTGACTGGCAAATACAGTAGTGGATGCTCACAGTCATCCCTTGGATGGAGAACAAGGTCCCCAATGAAGGAGCCAGAGAAATACCCAGGGAGCTTAAAGGGACTGAAGCCCCATAGAAGGAACATCAATATGAACTATCCAGTACCCTTAGAGGTCCTTGAAACTATACCACCAATCAAAGAAAACACATGATGGAACTTGTGGCTCTAGCTGTATTTGTAGCAGAGGATGGCCTAGTCAGTCATCAGTGGGAGGAGAGGCCCTTGGTCCTTGGGATCTATGCCCCAGTATGGGGGAATACCAGGACCAGGAATTGGAGTGGGTGGGTTGGGGAGCAGGGGAAGAAGAGAGGAGATAGGGGATTTTTGGAGGGGAAACTAGGAAAGGAGATAACATTTGAAATGTAAATAAAGAAAATATCTAAATTTTTTTAAAATAGAAAAAAAGAAATGAATGTTCAAGAACATAAGGAGGGTACACATGTGCCTTAAAGTATGTGTGAAAGACAGTAGATGATTTCTGGTGTTTATCATGACCTTCAGTCTTGTTTGAGGAGGTTTCTTAGATGCTTATAACTGTGTTGCATACACCAGGTAAGGTGCCCCACAAGATTCTGTGGATTCTCATGTCACCATTTATCATCTCCTTATAAGAGCATTGGAAGTAGAGATACATGGAATTGTCCCCACCATTCAGTAAGTTTTGTGGATCAAACTCTGGTCCTCATGCTCACCTTACATAAATTTTACCTAGGGATTCGTCTCCTGAATCATTTTTTGGTTGTTTATTAAATATAAAAATAAACAATACTTCCTAATGAAAAATTTCATTTCTACAATTTAAATCGATATTCCTATATCATAGTCAAAAGAATAAAGAGTAAAAAGAATGATATTTTATTATGTTTGACATCAAGTAGATTTTCACTGGTATTATATTTTCTTTTTTTTTCCCTCTGTTTTGATTTGGTTTTTATTTTACTTTTTATTTTTTACATACATAATCCACTCAGCACCATTTCCCCTACCTCCTCTCCCCCTTAGATCCTTTCCTCCTTCATTTCACTCAAAACAACAGCAACAACAACAATAAAAAACAAAGCAAAAGCAAGTCTCACATGGATACCAGCCAAGCATGGCATAACCATTTATAACAAGAGTAGACACAAACCCTCATATTAAAGCTGGACAAGGCAATCTGTTTTATTAATGAAGGTGAGACCTACATTTTTTTTTATGGTATAAAGATAAGTTTTTAGAATGGGGCTACAAATCATACTGATTTAGGAGAGTAACAGTAGTTAAGTTTCTCTTCTGGTTTCCAAGGCACCACCAGTCACAATTTTAGCTAGACTTTATAGTACCAAGCATGAATCCCTTCCCGTTGAACAGGCCTTCAGTCCAATTAGATAGTTACTAGTTACCTCCAAAATATCTCAGTAAATGTTTGACTTGTATCTCCATTTTATGTACCTACATAACTGGAATCATGGATAAAGTTCTTGAAGCAAAGAGGTTATGAATGGAAGAGTTTAAGAATCGCATTCGGGGCTGGTGAGATCGCTCAGTGGGTAAGAGCAGTCGGGTGCTCTTCCAAAGGTCCAGAGATCAAATCCCAGCAACCACATGGTGGCTCACAACCATCCGTAACGAGATCTGACTCCCTCTTCTGGTGTGTCTGAAGACAGCTACAGTGTACTTACATATAATCAATAAATAAATCTTTAAAAAAAAAAAGAATCGCATTCATTGCAATGTGCATGCAAGTTTCTTGTGACTACAGTTGCATTTCAGAGTGGGATAGAATGAGACTGGCAATTTACAGACGTTACACTGGCCTTACCAGCTGTCAGAAATCTCTAGGCATTATATTTTCTATGGTCCATCCTTTCTTTCTATTATGTCTCATAGTCCATCATATCTCTGGTATTTGTCAGAATCAGTAGGCAACATTCTCTCATTTGATCTTATTTATTCAGCAGTAACATATATGGGTGCTATTGTGTTTCTTTAAATAGTTTTATTACCTTCTAAATTTTACTTTGTATGTATAAGGAGAGGTAAGGATGGGTGGGAGAATTAATGTTATAGGACTTCTATTGATATCATAGGATATCAATACTCTGTGGAAATGGTTCTTTCTGTCTACCATAAGCATTCTAAGATTCAAACTCAATCATCAGTCTTTAATCCTAGGATTTTAACACATTGAACCATCACAAAGCCAGTATTATATTTCTTTAACCATACCATGATTGCTATTAAATATAACCAAATATATTAAATATTTCAGCAATATACTCAGGTTTTTTATAACATTTACAAAATATCAAAATACGTGAGCATAATTTATCATCTATCTCTGTGTATGATAGTTATATAAAATTATTTAATATTTCCTAATGTGTTGTCAAAATGGCCTCTCAAGTAGATGTCAAGTTATTCAGAAATCCTATAAAAATAATAATAGAATGAGAATGTCCAACTTTGGTGGTTATTTATATATCATCTATATGAACTTGATGAAGAACTTTTGGACATAAAGATGATGTGGTTAATTCAATTGCCCAAAATTCATTGCATAAAGCAAGATAGAGAAAACCAAGAAACAGTTCTTTAAAAAGGTAGGATTTCATTGACTTTTTTAGTAAAAGATTACTAAAGCTATACACAATTCAACTTATCACATATAAACTCAATGTCATGTTTATAGGCTTTTTCTTAGTGAGTTTCAATATGATGGTGTTCAAGAAGACTGTTGCCTCAGACTGGCCTCAATTACCGCCCCCCCCCAATCCACGGGAGAAATCAGGGTCTTGGAACAGGTGGGCAGGGAGTTGGTGAAAAGTGACAAACAGACATAAACACAAGGGAGTTTTGTATCTGAATCTAATTTTTCAAAGCGAGCATCAGATTATTATCACAGAAGAGAACAGGGAAGTTAGGTGACACATTAGCAAGGTACAATGAGGTTACCAGATTCTTAATGACTCTTACACAAAACAGAGGAATGCAAACATAAAAACTGGAAGAATCTGGGCAATAAAACAACTGAGACAAAGTCAGCTTTATCTAAGGTCAGCTATATTCTTTGAAGCCAGGTGTGAGGTCTTTAAACTCCTGGGGCAAGGGCTTTCATGCCCAAGACATAGTTCTAATTAGGGAGTTCTGCTCTAGCTAACCTTCTCATGAATAATGCAATACTCTAGTTCCTCCTTAAACCACAGCCCAATCTACTTCCTAAACCATTGTAAATTCCTGTATATGGGAGTGTCTCGGCTTTTATTCTAAGTGATTGTGTACGGGGACTTGCTACTAATAATTAATGTAGTCTGCCATACATAATTATAATAAGAATTCTAAACTTACTTTGCTAAGATTGCCATGAGATTTCTAACTCTATGTAGTAGATAGTAAAGTCTGATTTCTTTCAGTATCTCTCTTACAATACTAGAGGAAGTTCTGAATGTCACTGAATAGATAACATTCTTACTGAATTCCAAGGCCAGGGTCAGCTCAATGACTACCTAGGGCATTGGTGAAGGCCAGGAAGCAAAGTTCAATTTTGCTTAGGTATTTGGCAAGTCATTCCTTGGAGATACCTATAATAAAATAATACTGAAAGAAAGCACATAGATCCAATCACTGACTAATGCAAGGGCAAGTTTCAAGCATTCATTTTATAGGATGCCACAGTTCCAGGATACTAACTTTCCATATACTATTTGCCTTGGGACTGCATCCAAATTTTTAGGCCTGCCATTTGAGTCACTACTGGAAAGGGTGTGGCAGACTGTGAGGAGTTGTTTGGGTGAAATTAGATAT
Organism: Mus caroli; assembly: GCF_978045245.1. Lineage (NCBI taxonomy): Eukaryota > Metazoa > Chordata > Mammalia > Rodentia > Muridae > Mus > Mus caroli. The sequence goes on along the minus strand of NW_028227256.1, from coordinate 111,860,315 downwards.
GAGAGAAATTTCTCCAAAATGATCGAAGTGAAAAACAATGTTAACTTCAGTCCAGTATTCTTAATTGATGAAGAATTAAGATTAATTCCTTTAAATTTTAGGTCTTTTTACTCTCAATTATAATATATTTACATCCCAAATTTTTTAATTAGGTATTTATTTCATTTACATTTCTAATGCTATCCCAAAAGTCCCCCACACGCTCCCCCACCCATTCCCTCACCCACACACTCCCACTTCTTGGCCCTGGCGTTCCCCTGTAATGAGGAATATAAAGTTTGCATGACCAATGTGCCTCTTTTTCCACTGATGGCTGACTAGGACATCTTCTGATACATATGCAGCTAGAGACACGAGCTCCAGGGGGTACTGGTTAGTTCATATTGTTATTCCACCTATAGGGTTGCAGATCTCTTTAGCTCCTTGGTTACCTTCTTTAGCTCCTCTATTGGGGGCCCTCTGATCCATCCAATCCACTTATGAGTTTCCTTATGGATGTTAGCATCCACTTATGTGTTTGCTAGGCCCCAGCATAGTTTTATAAGAGATAGCTATATCTGGGTTCTTTCAGCAAAATCTTGCTAGTGTATGAAATGGTGTCAGTGTTTGGACCCTGATTATGGGATGGATCTCCGGATATGGCAGTTTCTAGATGGTCCATCCTTTTTTCCAGCTCCAAACTTTGTCTCTGTAACTCCTTCCATGGGTGTTTTGTTCCCAATTCTAAGAAGGGGCAAAGTGTCCACACTTTGGTCTTCATTCTTCTTGAGTTTCATGAGTTTCCTAAATTGTATCTTATATCTTGGGTATTCTGAGTATCTGGGCTAATATCCACTTATCCGTGAGTACATATCATGTGAGTTCTTTTGTGATTGGGTTACCTCACTCAGGATGATGCCCTCCAGGTCCATCCATTTGCCTAGGAATTTCATAAATTCATTCTTTTTAATAGCTGAGTAGTATTCCATTGTGTAAATGTACCACCTTTTCTGTATCCATTCCTCTGATGAGGGACATTTGGGTTCTTTCCAGCTTCTGTCTATTATAAATAAGGCTGCTATGAACATAGTGGAGCATGTGTCCTTCTTACCGGTTGGAACATCTTCTGGATATATGCCCAGGAGAGGTATTGAGGGATCCGCCAGTAGTACTATGTCCAATTTTCTGAGGAACCGCCAGACTGATTTCCAGAGTGGTTGTACAAGCTTGCAATCCCACCAACAATGGAGGAGTGTTCCTCTTTCTCCACATCCTTGCCAGAATCTGCTATCTCCTAAATTTTTGAACTTAGCCATTCTGACTGGTGTGAGGTAGAATCTCAGGGTTGTTTTGATTTGCATTTCCCTGATGATTAAGGATGTTGAACATTTTTTTCAGGTACTTCTCAGCCATTCAGTATTCCTCAGGTGAGAATTCATTGTTCAGCTCTGAACCCCATTTTTTAATGAGGTTATTTGATTTTCTGGAGTCCACCTTTTTGAGTTCTGTATATATATTGGATATTAGTCCCCTATCTGATTTAGGATAGGTAAAGATCCTTTCCCAATCTGTTGGTGGCCTTTTTGTCTTATTGATGGTGTCTTTTGCCTTGCAAAAGCTTTGCAATTTTATGAGGTCCCATTTGTTGATTCTCGGTCTTACAGCACAAACCATTGCTGTTCTATTCATGAATTTTTCCTCTGTACCCATATCTTCGAGGCTTTTCCCTATTTTCTCTTCTATAGCACACCGGTAGAATTTGCTGAAGGAAAGCAGAGGCAGGAAGATCACGAGTTTGAGGCCAGCCTGGGCTATACATCCCAAATTCTGTATTTCTTTCTGGTGCCCCCATCTAAATTATTCACCCCATCTTTCCCTCTCATTATATTTTGAGAGGGTGTTTCCTTTCCCATCCCCTGGAGAGCCCTCCTTCCCTGGGACATAAAATCATCACCGGATTATCCACATCCTCTCCAACTGAGGCTGGACTAGGAAGTTTTCTGCTACATATCTGCCTGCTGCTTAGGACCAGCCTGTATATGCTTTTTGGTGGGTGGTTTAGTATGTGACAGCTACCAGATATCAGGGTTAGTTGAAATGTTGGTCTTCCTATATGGTTGCCATTTCATTGAGCTCCTTCATTCCTTCCCCTGACTCTTCTATGACATAAATTCAATGATTTTATTGTACGTATCTGCATGTGTCTCTGTCAACTCCTGGTAGAGACTCTCGGAGGAAAGCCATGCCAGGCTCCTGCCTACAAGCACAGCATAGTATCAGTAATAATGTCAGGGTTTGGTGCCCACCCATGGGATGGATCCCAAGTTGGTCTTGTCTTTTATAAATACACACTCTAATATAGGACTCAGGAATTAGCAGGGAGTAAACACACTTGTAAATACTTCCTGAAACTCTTTCAAAAACTGTTTCAAATAGCAGAGAGAGCCAAATGGGTTACAGTCATAGTAGTTAAGGAAATGATTAAAGTCTATCAAATCATATCATTTTATATCTGCATTTTATATGTGTGTCTCTCTGTGTGTTGTACTGAAATGTTAACATTTATTCTTATTTTTTACTCTGGAATTTCCTGTTAAATGTGGATTGTAACTATAGTTTAGAGGTTAAGGGACTACAATCTGATTTTGCATATGACTTTAGCTCATTTCCCAGTACCGATATCAGAGGACTCACAGCTACATATACATTCGTTGCTAGGGGGATCAGATGCCCTATTCTGGTCTTTTATTCACCAGCACTTATGAGCATATAACATCACACAGACATAGACACATAGACACAAGCACATATTAAAAAACACCACTTTATCTTTTTGAAAAATATAGTGACTTTAATAATATATTAAATAGTTTAACATGATTAGATTATTGCTAAGTATCTTTTATCATAATAAGTTTCTCTCATAGGGTATTTTAGTGATTGATTAACTTGTTATAAAAATAAAATAGAATTAACATATAAAGTTGTAACAATATTTTTTGATAGGCCCTTTGGCAAGTAACAAAAATATCTGAGGAATAATAATATAATGAAAATCTTATAGGGGAAAATTAAAAAAAAAATGCCTGATATAACATTATGAGACAAGAGGAGCCATACAAAGATTGTCAGGAGCCATTATAGGACAAGCTAATAAATTGCAGATGATTTTCCTGGGATGACTTTGCCTTGGATTAAAAAAATCTATGATGGAACTATAGAATGCAACCAAGAGAAATTAATTTTAAGAAATATTCCTGCTATTAAAATGATTTTCCTGTTATTATTAAATATATTTAACATTCACTAAGAGATCTCTGCAGAACAATGGAGATATACTATCTTCTAGTGATGCTATATAGACAAAAAGATGATTTCTTAATTCTTAATGATTATCCTATAAAAATTCATAAGATTATATCACTATTAATTAAGTTCTTTTATAGTGGGGCTGCTATTAGGTACTTTCTGATAATCAAAATTTCAGTGAGAACTTTGCCAGTCTTTAGTTTCATGAGTCAATTGTTTCTGAGATACTAAGCAGATATTCTATTACTCAGAGCACATTTCAATGCGGGTAATGGCTGCTATCAGTGATTAGGATTGAGACAGGGAAACATTTTTACTTTAGAACAACCCTAAATTGCTCTGAAGACTAAGTCTAACCCCCATTGACACTCCCTCTCCCCTACTACCTGAAGAAGATTCAGGAACAAGAAAGAAGACCCCAACAAAAGATGCTATTGATTTTTATTTATCTAGTAGCCATTTACTGCTGCTTATATGACCTACTCTGACAAACAATCTGTTCCTCCCTGAGACTCCATCAGGGCAAAATAAAATTTTCATTTCCAAATGTCAGTCAATTGGTGGTAGCTTCTTGGTTAGGGTGTGTGTCTACCTTTTTCTTTCAGCTCTAGCACCAAATCCTATTTGCTTCAACCCTACTAGACATGTGAATGTTGACTCAGTCTCTCTGAATTCATATGTGCATCAGTCTTGCTGTGTCTGTAAAATTGTAGTAAAAATATTGTACATTGAAGAAAATACTTACAGACAGTTGAAAAATAATGATGTTTTCATACAACTTGAGTAATATATGACCTGTTCCTAGACTCAGTGTGTAGAAAGTTATTATGATCAGTAAATTAATACTTTTTCTGATAATGAATTTATGATTAAAATAAAAGTTTCTAAGATTTATTTTCATTAATTCTTTTGTAATTTAAATTATGGATCCCATGTTGGTGCATTTACAGCTTTTATATAAAGATGATAGATCCTTTAATAACATAAAATAGCCTTCATTTTCTTTGCAAATTTTTACATTAACTTTATCTTTTGAGCAATATTTGCATATAATATCCTCTCTCTCTCTCTCTCTCTCTCTCTCTCTCTCTTCTCTACCACACACACCAGACAATTGGTGCTTTTGCATAAATCAAAAATGGGCCTCAGAGAAGCAACATTAGGCTAGAAGATGGCCGTTTGAATCCACTTTTATAATGATTACTCTTGTACTATTGCTTATAATGGTTTTATATTTAGTGTGATTACTTCCTATGAAGAACTCGCTTATGCTTTTGTAAATATAGCTAGGGATTTCATCATTAATATAATTTTCACAGAATGTTTTCATATAAGCACACCAGTAGAATAACAAAAGAAGTAAGACTGAAATAAGCAGAAGGTAGAACAGAAACAGACACAGAAAAAATAAAATAAATAGAAACATTAAGAAATCAATAATATTAAAAGTTGCTTTGTGAAAAGAAAAAAAATGAACTGATGAAACTGCTAAATAGCAAAAAAACTCAAGTTCAAACTAATCACATTACAATGAAAGATAAGACATTACTACTTATACCACTGAAATATAAGGAGTAAGATAGGAATAACATGAATAAACAATAAAATGTTAGAAACTATAGAGATAGATAAATTTCTAGAAAAAAGTTTTTTTAAGTCAGGACCATACATAAAAATCATATTTGAAATGAATATTTGCAAGAACTTAGTGAGGAATTAAAAAAAAAAATGAGCAAAAACCAATTGAACTCCAGATGGCTTCTGGTTAGTGGGATTACTGTATCTTGGCAAATTGCCATGACAACTAATTAAAGAAAAAAAAAGTCAAGTTTACATTTGGTTGCCTATGTTCTGATGAATAACATTGTCTTAATAAGTTTGTGGTAGAAACTTGCTCACCTCACAAAACCCAGAAAGCAAAGATAGAGAAATAGATCTAGGACATATTACCCTCCATAAGGGCACAAAATTAACATCCTCTTAATATTACAAGAATTAAGGCATGTGGAAATAAAAATTATAACCCAAATGTGAAATTGTTCTGGACATTCCAGAAAGTAGAATATAGCAGCATATTAAAACAAGCATACACCATAAGCAAGTGAGTTTTGACTAGCATGCAAGATAGTTTCAATATAGCACCATATTTACCTTTGTACATTGGGTCATATATCCATTAACACTACATTTACTACAAATTAAATACAAAAATCTTTTGTTCTTGAAACATTGATGAGCTATGATCTCGAACTTCTGACATTATTGTCTTGTCATATGACAGGTATTTGATTCCAAAAGATCACAAGAGATGTCAGTTATGAATTTTTCCCCTCACATACTTTGTCTATGTAAAGTAAGAAAAAGTTATTTCTTTTATTTCCTCACTCATCACATTAACATAGTCTGCTGTCAAACAATTATATAACCATAAGCAGTAAAGATACATAGAGTGTGCAGACAATGTTTGCTTAACATAGTGACTTTACCATGGTTATTAAATACACCTAAATATGACCATCTTGCACCAATTGATTATATACATTTCTACTCATAAAGAGGAAGAGCTATGTTAGTAGAACACTTCACATTGGTTATTCTTAACCAATCTTTTATTTCTTAACAATGAAGTTGAAGTCTTATCTATGGTAATAATAAAGATTACAGGTGGTCATCAAACAAGAAAGACACAAATTGATTGACATATTTAAATGTCAAGAGTATAAAAAGGATAGAGATGTTTTGCTAAGACTTATGAAATTATAGATCAATGCAGTCATCTTTGTCTTTTAGTACTATTAATAAATATTTGTAACATAAACAATAATTATACATTGAACGTTTTATTTATACAAATGTGTTGTGAAGAATGGAAAGAGAAAACAGGATCTGTCCTGACAGGACACTAGGAAGTAGTTGTACAGGAAATCCAATATGAACAGGATGTTGTCAGGCAGTATTCACCAGTCTCTACATCTCAAGTAGTTTTGGATAACCCAACTTGAATGAAATAAAAGTAGACTTAGAACCTAAATTTTTCTTACCTGGCTTTTATATTTCCTGCTTCTTTGTATATGTTGGTTTAATTTTTATGTTGTAAAGTGATGGTCCTCAACCTCCCTAAAGTGTGAGTTTTTAACTCTACCTCATACTATGGTGACTTCCAACCACTAAATTATTTTGTTGCTACTTCATAACTGTCATTTTGCTAGTGTTTTGAATTGTAATGTATAAATTTGATGAACAAATGTTTCTTATGCATAGGTTGCAAACCATTGATATGTGCTCAAACAGAGACAGAGATTACTAACAAACTCAGTACTGTTAGAAGATCAGAGGTCCATTGTCACACACTGAGTGTTGCAGACTCCTAGACCACTTATATCCAGCTGAGCATTTGCTCCTTCCATTCCAAGTTAGCTTTAGGTGGGTATAATCCTCGAAGACTTATGAGTACCCATGTGTACTGGCTAATTTTGTGTCAACTTGACACAGCTGGAGTTATCACAGAGAAAGGAGCTTCAGTTGAGGAAATGCCTCCATGAGATCCAACTGTAAGGCATTTTCTCAATTAGTGATCAAGGGGGAAAGGCCCCTTGTGGGTGGGACCATCTCTGGGCTGGTAGTCTTGGGTTCTATAAGAGAGCAGGCTGAGCAAGCCAGAGGAGGCAAGCCAGTAAGGAACATCCCTCCATGGCCTCTGCATCAGCTCCTGCTTTCTGACCTGCTTGAGTTCCAGTCCTGACTTCCTTTGATGATGAACAGCAGCATGAAATTGTAAGCCGAATAAACCCTTTCCTCCCCAACTTGCTTCTTGGTCATGATGTTTGTGCAGGAATAGAAACCCTGACTAAGACAACATGATACCAAGAGCTCTTGGTCTCTCAAAATAGCAGCACCAGGATCACTAGTGAGAAGGGTGCAGAAGGAGAATCGAGAACAGTGCTGCATCTGTAGTAATCTGCCTCAGCTTTATTGTTATTGTAAGAGGTTTTCTTCCTCTGTTCCTGTTTTAACCTACATTTTTTTAAGCCATCAAACCAATTGATGGGGTTATGTAGTGGAAGTGTTTCAAATGAGCTTTTTACTCACATTTTGAAGTTGTATTACTTCTGCTTCCTCTGCTTAGCCTTGGGAAAAGAAAAAAAATATGATATATCAGTATCTCAGTGGTACAAAAGCACCTTTTCGAGGTTCATAAAACTACATTTCTAGGTGTGGAACAGAAGTTGAATATGAACTCATTTTGGAAGGGCACTCATTTACTGTGTAGTGTTCCATATGGCTAAATTTTACATAAAATCTCTCTAATGAAATACTAAGACAATTTCTTCTGTGATCACTGAGTACAAAGGACACTTCACAAAAGGAAAAACTGCACACTGGGTCAGATTAAAAGATCAACTGTAGCCTCCTTCTACTGAAATTATGAACTCCAGTACCACGTATTAATATTTTTCAGATATACAGATAAAAAGCAAACAAAACAATACAGAAATCCTAGCCTGGATTCCTACTAAATAATTAGATAGATAACTCAATGACTAAAAACTATAGAAGAAAGAAAAGACACAATAATGTGGTGCAGATATTTTTATGTTTGAAAGTAACATGTATGCTTTGGTTCTGATTCTATCTTATGGAGGTAGGATCTTTCAAGCAAGCACAACTAAAACCCATTAACTAATTGCAGTGATTATCTGGTACGTGTCAACAATATTTACTAGCTAATTACTAGACAATATTCCTGCAATACTTTCCATAATTGAAAAGAATACCTTTATAAGTACCATCTCTGTAATATAGCTTTCCTTGCTCCATTTACTTGGTAGGTAACAATCCCAGGTATGTGAGAATCAATTGCCCATTTGAAAGCAGATTTCATATTCCATTTCTTTACAATTTTTCTGACCTTCTGCCTAATATATTTCTACTCCATGTTATATTACTTAATTCTTTTGATAAAGACTGAGGAAAAGGATATGGAGAATTAGGTCAGCATTGCATATAGCATGTAGCTCTTAACAAGGAATCTAATTGGCTTTTCACACTCATATCATGTACCTCACACTCCTTCTAACTCCAGTTTTAGAGGATCTGAGTCCCCCTTTTGCATGCACATGCACGTGTACACACACAGACACACACTCCATCACCACTACCACCACCACCACCACCACCACCACCACCACCACCCTCAAAATAATTAATGATATTTTTATACAAATATGAAAGTGATTATAAAAATTGACAATCAATTATTTGGAATTGTTGTTTTATATGTGTGTGTATATAAGTGTTACAATATTCAAATAGAAGTCGGGTACCACCTTGGATGTCAGTCCTCATTTCCCACATATTTTAAATCAGTGTCTTATCATTTGCTGTTGTATATACAAGGCTAGCTGACCTGGGAGTGTTTAGAAATTCTCTTGTCTATACCTCCCCTCTAACTGATGAAGGGCATGGATCAGAGATTCCACTAGTATTCATCTCATTTTACATGGGTCAAAGGAATCAAACTCAGGACCCCAACTCTTTGCAGCTATCATTTTATATATCTAACTAACTGCCAGCCATAGAACTGAGACAAGTATTTGATATAACAAAGTAAGTGAACTAGAGATCTCAATTTTTCTCAAGGACTTTGACTAACTTTGACTAACTTAGCAACTTTAATTTAAAATCCAAGTTTTCTGAGATGTTTTGGTGAAACATAAGGCCAGTACTGCTTAGTAACTGTTTTGAAGAATAAGTGATTTTACAACCTTGGTCAATGGTACAATTGTATTCTTTTCTTGTACTTTGGAGGATTGCTTATGCTTGGCAGGTTGGGTATCTATGAAAGAGTGTCTGGCAAAATCAAAATTACATGTATGATAAATTAAATATAATCAGCTGTTGACTTCACTCCTGCTTTGAAATGAATGTAATATGAGTAACATCATTATATTAAGTGGCAGGAAGACAGAAGCTTGCTAAAAATATGTTATCTTTACAGTTTAAAAATGCATATATAAATCTTTTATACTTTAAAAAAAAACATTTCAACCTGAAAGAGAAGGTTATGCAACAGAAAATTAACTCCTGTCAGGACTCAGCAGAATTATTTTATCTCCTTATCCAGAAAAGCACATCTCATTATTTTATGAATAGATAAATCTTATTAAGTATCTATGCCATCTTTCCTTACAAATGGGATAACATACTCCTTTCTAATAGCACTTCCTAATGATTAAAATATAATCTGTTCTTTAAATATTTCCTGCGGTCTTTGCCAAGTGTTCTCAGAAGCAGCATCCCAACTTCAAAATCAAAAGGCAAGTGTGAGACATGAAACAAATTTCTAAAGCCAACATAACATTTGGTATGACATGTGGGGAAATGAAATCCATCTGATGGGCTCCAAGATATTCACTCTGCGTTGGCTGTTTGTGCTAGGACTGCTTCCTACTGATTCCACTAATTTCCCTGATAGGTGAACATGCCACTGGCTACTGGTCACCAAGAGCCAAAATCTTGTATTCAGCAAGATCAATCTGGATCAAACCATTTTAATTCCAGCCACATTATCTTTTTATTCTTGGCATTCTTCTCAAGGGACTGAATTTTCCGAAGAACAAACAATTAGATATTTATGGAACCATTTCTATGAAAACTAAGCTATGACAGGACAAATTTACAATACTGTCAGACCCAAAATTAGTGTCACATGAAAAGACAACTTATTGTTACATGACATATTTTTGTGTCATGTGACATATCTTATTGTCACATGACACATCTTATTGTCACAGGAAAAGACATGTTTGTGAGTTCTAATTTTAAGCAAGAAGAACATATCACAGGGCTGTCTTGGGTATTATTTAAATATGCATTTTCTAAGAAACTTGTCTTTGCAACCAACAAAGACAACTATGGAAAACAACAAACTATCAAAAATGAAGTTATTGAGCACAGTCACAATGGATACATCTACAAAACACTCTGCACCTAATGCTTAGGGAATACTGCAAAAAGAACAGAGGGCAGAAATATTACAAGAACCAAGCTGAAGTAGGATGGCATCAATGAACATAGCAAAATTCATGAGGGAGAATGCACAAAGTTTCAAACTTACACAAAGAAAAAAAGAGTAATTAAGAAAAGCTGGACCCAGCAGAGATTCCTCCAAAGGAAAAGCACATCAATTGTTTATCCAGTGCCAAAAAAGAAATGTCATTCCTATAAATATACATATAAGGAATATTACAGACAAAGGATAAGTTATATTTAAGAATACATATGTATGTTTATACATATCTACACACACACATATGCACATATACATATGCATTCAATAACCGTGAAATAACAATTCAGGAATTTTCAAGGAGAATGGGGAGGTATATTGGCAAGAATTTCATGGGAAGAAAGTGGAAAATACTGTAAATAAATTATAATATCAAAAATAAATTAAAAGAAATGAAAGACTCTCACGTGCTATTATCTCGCCAGCAAGAACACACATGTGAACAACCGGATCCTTCTGCAGCAATTCTTTATTACGCTAGCTTCAGCATGAAGAAGAAGACCCAAGCCCCAAAAAGGCACTGCTTATATACACCTCATTGCGGTGTGTCCACACCTGATTGGCTGCTCTCTCAGTACGCCCCGGGATGGGCAGTGACTTGGCGTGAACACACTCTTGTACATATTGCTTGTTTACCAGTTAGGCCACGTAGGCACAGGGAAAACCTGCACCATCTTGTAATGGCGATTGCAGATTGATAGGGACAGCTTCCCACAAAAGACAATGGAGCAAGCTGACCAAGGCATAGGATCAAGCCTGCAAGTGCTGTTCCATGATAATCTCTACTTCAGTTTCTGACTCCAGGTTGTTGCCCTCCTCAAGTTCCTACACTGTTTTTTCTCACTGATGCACTGTGATCAAGATGTACAAGCCAAACAAATCCATTACTCCACAGATTTCATTAAGTTATAGTTTTTTCAAAGCATTAGTAAAGCCTAAATAATATATCACACACAAACATATACAATTAGAAATAACATTTATTTTAATTGAGTTAGTGAAATACAAACAAACAAACAAAAAAACTAGTCACCTAATGCAGAGTCTAGTGGCTGATCAAGGTGCTTAGAGACTGTTGATTGCAGTGTACTTAAGCATTATGTTCATTATTTTCTGTATAAGTTTTTTTATGTACTGGGCCAACTTGTCCACCTATGAATAAATCTGTTAATTAAAGGACATATATTGTATTCCAGGATTGACAAAATTTAGTTTTAAAGTAAATTAATTAGATGAAGCACTGCTATAACTTAAAATCTGCCCTTATCACAGATTTATTATTACTTTAGATAAGCTCCATGATAAAACTGGGAAAAATGCATGACTTCTATTTAGGGCCTTGATTTTGTAAATTTCTTAAGAATAGTTGTTCAGTCAGATAAAGAGAGAAAGATATATATATATACAGAGAGAGAGAGTGAGAAAAGGAGAATTTCTGAGTCTCCCATCAGCTATCTGAGAAGTTTGGATTTGGAGGGTATCTGTTAAGCTTTCCTGATTCTTGTGTCCCTAAACAAGGAATTTGACCAGGGTTATCTTAGACAGTGATAGAAACAGAGAAATAGTATCAAGAAAGAGAAAGGCAATCCTGAGACTGAAAGTGAGTACAACACTGAGAAAAGTTAGGTGTTCAATGTTTCTATCTCTTCAGAACTGTGACCCTTTAAGGTTTACTTGCATAGAGACTATCTTTACCATATGCCTCTCTGCTCTTTATCTGTATCTCTTTTTGTGATACAAGTCTGTTTCTCTGAAACTAATTTTCTTAAATATGCTAATTTTGGTGCCTCCCTTGCTACATAAACATTTCTGCCCCCAAATGAGAAACATATCCATGCATTTCTTCTCCTTAACATCTCATTGTATTTTTATTCAACTGTTCTCCCATATAGTCAAACATAATTTTTCCTTTCTGGAAAATTGAAAATAAATTTAGAGAGATTGAATAAGTAACTGTGACTGCACTCATCAACCACTGGATAAGCAAAAATCTCTACAGATGGTAAGATGACTTGAATGAGGATTTCAAAAGTTTGGGACAGCCTCATGAATCTCAAGAGGCTTGCCATATAGTCTTTCCTGATTAATATATTTGGTAGACATTATTTTCCTTTAGGTTTCTTTTTGCTAGTTATATTTAAGTGTGTGTGTGTGTGTGTGTGTGTGTGTGTACTCTGCCGAACTTAGGAACTTAGTCTGCACAGATGAGAGTGTGCACCACAGAAGCAGACAGCTTCTAGGACAGGCGGGAGCCACAGAGCAGCTGAGGCAGCACCCTTTTCGGGCTGCAGACATCCGGCCACCCTCCCAGCCTGGGAGGTCAGGAGTCCATCCAGCACGGGAGACCTCTGCCTCAGGAGCAGGGAGCACCATCTTGGTTCCGGGACTCCACCAAATTTAGGAACTTAGTCTGCACAGGTGAGAGTGTGCACCACAGAAGCTGACAGCTTCTGTGACCTGCCAAAGCAACACAGCATCTGGGAAAGGTCCTGTTTTGGGCCTTCTTCTTCAGCCAGGAGGAGGTCCAAACACCAGATATCTATGCACCTTCCCTGTAAGAGGAGAGCTTGCCAGCAGAGAGTGCTCTAACCACTGAATCTCAGAGGAGAGAGCTTGTCTCCCAGGTCTGCTGATGGACAGTAATCAGAATCACCAGCAGAAAATTCTCTAAACAGAGACAACTATAACAAATAAATCCAGAGATTACCAGATGGCTAAAGGTAAACGTAAGAATCTTACTAACAGAAACCAAGACCACTCACCATCATCAGAACCCAGCACTCCCACTTCGCTCAGTCCAGTGCACCTCAACACACCCGAAAAGCTAGACCTGGATTTAAAAGCATATCTCATGATGATGGTAGAGGACATCAAGAAGGACTTTAATAGCTTACTTAAAGAATTACAGGAGAACATTGCTAAAGAGTTACAAGTCCTTAAAGAAAAACAGGATAACACAATCAAACAGGTTGAAGTCCATAAAGACAAACAGGAAAAGACAACCAAACAGGTAGAAGTCCTTAAAGAAAAACAAGAAAACACATCCAAACAGGTGATGGAAATGAACAAAACCATACTAAACCTAAAAAGGGAAGTAGACACAATAAAGAAAAGCCAAAATGAGGAAACACTGGAGATAGAAACCCTAGGAAAGAAATCTGGAACCATAGATGTGAGCATCAGCAACAGAATACAAGAGATTGAAGAGAGAATCTCAGGTGCAGAAGATTCCATAGAGAACATCAGCACAACAATCAAGAAAATGGAAAATGCAAAAAGATCCTAACTCAAAACATCCAGGAAATCCAGGACACAATGAGAAGACCAAACCTACGGATAATAGGAGTGGATGAGAATGAAGATTTTCAACACAAAGGACCAGCAAACATCTTCAACAAAATTATAGAAGAAAACTTCCCAAATCTAAAGAAAGAGATGCCGATAAACATACAAGAAGCCTACAGAACTCCAAATAGACTGGACCAGAAAAGAAATACCTCCCGACACATAATAATCAGAACAACAAATGCACTAAATAAAGATAGAATACTAAAAGCAGTAAGAGAAAAAGGCCAATTAACATATAAAGGCAAGCCTATCAGAATTACACCATATTTTTCACCAGAGACTATGAAAGCCAGAAGATCCTGGACAGATGTTATTTAGACACTAAAAGAACACAAATTCCAGCACAGGCTACTATACCCAGCCAAACTCTAAATTAACATAAATGGAGAAACCAAAGTATTCCACGACAAAACCAAATTCACACATTATCTCTCCACGAAAACAGCCCTTCAAAGGATAATAACAGAAAAAAAAAATACAAGGACAGGAATCATGCCCTAGAAAAAAAAGAAGGTAATCCCTCAACAAACCTAAAAGAAGACAGCCAGAAGAACAGAATGCCAACTTTAACAACAAAAATAACAGGAAGGAACAATAACTTTTCCTTAATACCGCTTAATATCAATGGACTCAACTCCCCAATAAAAAGACATAGACTAACAAACTGGCTACACAAAAAAGACACAATATTTTGCTGCTTACAGGAAACTTATCTCAGAGAAAAAGATAGACACTACCTCAGAATGAAAGGCTGGAAAACAATTTTCCAAGCAAATGGTTTGAAGAAACAAGCTGGAGTAGAAATTCTAATATCTAATAAGATTGACTTCCAACCCAAAGTCATCAAAAAAGACAGGAAGGGGCACTTCATACTCATCAAAGGTAAAATCCTCCAAGAGGAACTATCAATTCTGAATATCTATGCTCCAAATTCATTAAAGAAACTTTAGTAAATCTCAAAGCACACATTGCACCTCATACAATAATAGTGGGAGACTTCAACACACCACTTTCACCAATGGACAGATCATGGAAACAGAAACTAAACAGGGACACAGTGAAACTAACAGAAGTTATGAATCAAATGGATCTGGCAGATATCTAAAGAACATTATATCCTAAAACAGAAGGATATACCTTCTTCTCAGCACCTCATGGTACCTTCTCCAAAATTGACCACATAATTGGTCACAAAACAGGCCTCAACAGATACAAAACTATTGAAATTGTCCCATGCATCCTATCAGATCACCATGGACTAAGGCTGATCTTCAATAATAAAATAAATAATAGAAAGCCAACATTCACGTGGAAATTGAACAACACTCTTCTCAATGATACCTTGATCAAGGAAGGAATAAAGAAAGAAATTAAGGACTTTTTAGATTTCAATGAAAATGAAGCCACAACATACCCAAACTTATGGGATGCAATGAAAGCATTTCTAAGAGGAAAACTCATAACTCTGAGTGCCTCCAAAAAGAAACTAGAGAGAGCACACATTAGCAGCTTAACAACACACCTAAAAGCTCTAGAACAAAAGGAGGCAAATTCACCCAAGAGGAGTAGACAGCATGAAATAATCAAACTCAGGGGCGAAATCAACCAAGTGGAAACAAGAAGAACTATTCAAAAAATCAACCAGTCAAGGAGCTGGTTCTTTGAGAAAATCAACAAGATAGATAAACCCTTACCCAGACTCACTAGAGGGCAAAGGGAAAGCAATCTCATTAACAAAATCAGAAATGAAAAGGAGACCGAACAACAGATCCTGAAGACATCCAAAACACAATTGGATCCTTCTACAAAAAGCTATACTCGACAAAACTGGAGAACCTGGATGAAATGGAGAAGTTTCTAGACAGATACCAGGTAACAAAGTTAAATCAAGATCAAGTTAATGAACTAAACAGCCCTATATCCCCCCCAAAAAAAATAGAAGGAGTCATTAATAGTCTCCCAACCAAAGAAAGCCCAGGATCAGATGGGTTTAGTGCAGAGTTCTATCAGACCTTCAAAGAAGATCTAATCCCAGTTCTTCACAAACTATTCCACTAAATACAAACAGAAGGTACTCTACCCAACTCATTTTATGAAGCCACAATTACTCTGATACATAAACCACAAAAAGACCCAACAAAGATAGAAAACTTCAGACCAATATCCCTTATGAATATTGATGCAAAAACCCCAATAAAGTTCTTGCTAACCGAATCCAAGAACACATCAAAAAATCATCCATCCTGACCAAGTAGGTTTCATCCCAGGGATGCAGGGATGGTTCAATATATGAAAATCCATCAACATTATCCAGTATATAAAAAAACTCAAAGACAAAAACCATATGATCATCTCGTTAGATGCGGAAAAAGCATTTGACAAGATCCAACACCCATTCATGATAAAAGACTTGGAAAGATCAGGAATTCAAGGCCCATACCTAAACATGATAAAAGCAATCTACAGCAAACCAGTAGCCAACATCAAAGTAAATGGTGAGAAGCTGGAATAAATCCCACTAAAATCAGGGACTAGACAAGGCTGTCCAATCTCTCCATACCTATTCAACATTGTACTTGAAGTCCTACCCAGAGCAATTAGACAACAAAAGGAGATCAAGGGAATACAAATCGGAAAAGAAGAAGTCAAAATATCGCTTTTTGCAGATGATATGATAGTATACATAAGTGACCCTAAAAATTCCACCAGAGAACTCCTAAGCCTGATAAATAGCTTCGGTGAAGTAGCTGGATATAAAATTAACTCAAACAAGTCAATGGCCTTTCTCTACACAAAGAATAAACAGGCTGAGAAAGAAATTAGTGAAACAACACCCTTCTCAATAGTCACAAATAATATAAAATATCTTGGCATGACTCTAACTAAGGAAGTGAAAAATCTGTATAATAAAACTTCAAGTCTCTGAAGAAAGAAATTAAGGAAGATCTCAGAAGATGGAAAGATCTCCCATGCTCATGGATTGTAAAGGATCAACATTGTAAAAATGGGTACCTTGCCAAAAGCAATCTACGGATTCAATGCAATCCCCATCAAAATTCCACTTAATTCTTCAACGAATTAGAAAGTGCAATCTGCAAATTCATCTGGAATAACAAAAAACCTAGGATAGCAAAAACTCTTCTCAAGGATAAAAGAACCTCTGGTGGAATCACCATGCCGGACCTAAAGCTTTACTACAGAGCAATTGTGATAAAAACTGCCTGGTACTGGTATAGTGACAGACAAGTAGACCAATGGAATAGAATTGAAGACCCAGAAATGAAGCCACACACCTATGGTCACTTGATCTTCGACAAGGGAGCTAAAACCATCCAGTGGAAGAAAGATAGCATTTTCAACAAATGGTGCTGACACAACTGGTTGTTATCATGTAGAAGAATGCGAATTGATCCATTCCTATCTCCTTGTATTAAGATCAAATCTAAGTGGATCTAGGAACTTCACATAAAACCAGAGACACTGAAACTTATAAAGGATAAAGTGGGGGAAAGCCTTGAACTTATGGGCACAGGGAAAAAATTCTTGAATAGAACAGCAATGGCTTGTGCTGTAAGATTGAGAATTTACAAGTGGAACCTCATGAAACTGCAAAGCTTCTGCAAGGCAAAAGACACAATCAATAAGACAAAAAGACCACCAACAGATTTGGAAAGGATCTTTCCCTATCCTAAATCAGATATGGGACTAATATCCAATATATATAAAGAACTCAAGAAGGTGGACTCCAGAAAGTCAAATAACCCCATTAAAAATGGGGCTCAGAACTTAACAAAGAATTCTCACCTGAGGAATACCGAATGGCAGAGAAGCACCTGAAAAAAATGTTCAACATCCTTAATCATCAGGGAAATGCAAATCAAAACAACCCTGAGATTCCACCTCACACCAGTCAGAATGGCTAAGATGAAAAATTCAGGTGACAGCAGATGCTGGCAAGGATGTGGAGAAAGAGGAACACTCCTCCATTGTTGGTGGGATTGCAAGCTTGTACAACCACTCTGGAAATCAGTCTGGCGGTTCCTCAGAAAATTGGACATAGTACTACAGGAGGATCCAGCAATACTTCTCCTGGGCATATATCCAGAAGATGTCCCAACTAGTAAGAAGGACACATGGTCCACTATGTTCATAGCAGCCTTATTTATAATAGCCAGAAGCTGGAAGAACCCAGATGCCCCTCAAAAAAGGAATGGATACAGAAAATATGGTACATTTACACAATGAAGTACTACTCAGCTATTAAAAAGAATGAATTTATGAAATTCCTAGCCAAATGGATGGAACTGGAGGGCATCACCTTGAGTGAGGTAACACAATCACAAAAGAACTCACACAATATGTATTCACTGATAAGTGGATATTAGCCCAAAACTTAGGATACCCAAGATATAAGATTCAATTTGCTAAACGCATGAAACTCAAGAAGTATGAAGACCGAAGTGTGGACACTGTGCCCCTTCTTAGAATTGGGAACAAAACACCCATGGAAGGAGTTACAGAGACAAAGTTTGGAGTTGTGATGAAAGGATGGACCATCTAGAGACTGCCATATCCAGGGATCCATCCCATAATCAGCTTCCAAACGCTGACACCATTGCATACACTAGCAAGATTTTGCTGAAAGGACACAGATATAGCTCTCTCTTGTGATACTATGCCGGGGCCAAACAAACATAAAAGTGGATGCTCACTGTCAGCTATTGGATGTATCACAGGGCTCCCAATGGAGAAGCTAGAGAAAGTACCCAAGGAGCTAAAGGGATCTGCAACTCTATAGTTGGAACAACATGATGAACTAACCAGTACCCCGGAGCTCTTGTCTCTAGCTGCATAAGTATGGAAGATGGTCTAGTCGGCCATCACTGGAAAGAGAGTCCCATTGGACTTGCAAACTTTATATGCCCCAATACAGGGGAATGCCACGGCCAAAAGAATGGGAATGGGTGGCTAGGGAAGTGGGGGGGGGTATGGGGGACTTTTGGGATAGCATTGGAAATGTAATTGAGGAAAATACATAATAAAAAAAAAAGTGTGTGTGTGTGTGTGTGTGTGTGTGTGTGTGTGTGTGAATGCCAGGTGTACATGGTTGCCATTGGAAGGTAGAAAAGGGCATTTCATTTTTTGGAGCCAAAATTACAGGCAATTTTGTGCCACCCAACTGTGTTCAAAGAAGACCTCAGGTTCTCTGGAAAAGCAGAAAATTCTTTTAACTGATAACTCCCACCTCTTTAATCTAAATCACTTTAGCTTTTTATTTTATAGCATTTATTAACTATAATTTATAATTTATTATTATTTATTGTTCCTCATGTGATATATATGGGTATATGTTTCTCTGTGCATCTTGTAAATGCTTGTGCCTCTATATAACAAAAGGAAATATCAGATTGCACGAATTTGGCGTTACATGTGTTGATTAGCTGGCATGTGAGTGCTGGGAATATAACTATGGAAAAACAGCCAGTGCTCCTAATTGTGAGCCACTTTTCCAGCCTGCAATTTAATTCTTTATTTGCCCACATTTAAGAAAAACAGAGGGAGTATTAAAAAGTATAAAGTATTCACATGGAATTGTACCCAGGACCCATCACAGCAATGGAATATCTGACCTAGGAAGATGTGTTGCAGTTAGTAGAGTGTTTGTTTGCTATAATGAGGGTCTGAGTGTAGTGACAGGAGTATATAATCCTAGATCAGGAGACAGAAAAGTGAATCCACACCCTTAGTAGGCAGAAGTAGGTTACTCAACAGGCATGTTTCCTGCCAGTATGCAATCCTATCTCAAAAGCTAAGACAGCATGAAACCTGAGAAATCATAAGTTAGTCCTTTGGCTTTCACACACACACACACACACACACACACACACACACACACACACACACACACACACCGAGGAAATAAGATAAAAACCATAAGAAACTAAAACAAAATTGATAGATGCTGGAATGCTTTGTTTTATATATTTGTAGATTATCAGCACACATCTTCTGTTACTATCTAAATCATCTCTTGGCTACTTATCCTACCTAAGATGATATTGATACTATGAAAAATATTGTTATACTTCATTGTTCAGGACAAAAGAAATGTCTGTATATTTACAGACTTAATACAGAAGTAAACGTTCTTTTAATATTTTCAACTCATATTTTGACGAATCCATGACCTTCAATATCCTATGCTTACTGTAGCATTCTTCATGGATGAATATATGATGGAAATGAATAGCCAAATATATTTTCTGGTCCCTATGCATGCACACACACTCACTCACACACACACACACACACACACACACACACACACACACACACACACACACACACACACACAGAGCGAGAGAAGGTGATACACACACATTTTCCAGACAATTAAAAAAAGCATAGATTTTGTACCTATGTTTACAAAGGTAGTTGCACAAAATTCTTTAAAATATTACAAAGGGGTTCTCACTGTCAAGGTCAGTGTTAAGAGCAGTATACATTTTCTTACTTGCTAAATACTGAAATGAATCCTTTCAGCCTAAATTAATGTGAAATCAAACTAGAATAAATCAGTGAGTTGGGCACACAAAGGATTTCATTCTTAACCTGGAGAATGCTCTAAAACTAGGAAGTAGATTGACTGTGTGGAAATGACCTCCTTCCCAATTAGATAAATTTGCTAATATGAAATCTACACAATATTTGACTCATTCAGACACTGAAGACAGAATTATTTCATCTTCTGCCCCACCTATTCTTTTCACCTAGAAGTTCCCTTTGCCTTTTTGTACAAATATATGTATTAGGGAAGCACCCTCCTAGACTTTCTTTATTTCTAACCTCAGCAAGTCTTTGTAGATTAAGAACTCAAAATCACTCACAAAATATCATAAAGTATGGTTACTAAACTTGGAATCCTTTAGTATTCATATATTGACATCTCAAGTTTAAGTTAGGTCTTGAGGGTGGTGTTCTAATGATGATAAGTGTACCATTATGTACCTATATAGCCTACCAAATCCTTAGGTATAATAAATGATAATTCTTTTGATTGCTCCTGAGCAATCTGTGTCAGTCTTTCCTATATAGTTACCCATCAAATTCTAAATAAATGAACAAACAGGCTAGAATTGTATGGAGAGTTTTGAAACTATAACATAGCATTGAGAATATGCCTGGCTTTTAGCTTTATTCTGTCTTGGTTGAAGTCACATTGGTTCAAAACAGTATAGATGTTCTTCCTTCAGTCCCAAATTACAGATATTTACTTATTCTTGCAGCATACCTGGTCTAGGCTACTGTTAATAAGTTCTCTCAACAAATTGAATCAGATTGCCTCTTTGTATAAGCCTATTGGTGCTTACAGACTTTCTCATATTTAGGGAATGGGTTTTTGGTATATCTTTGAGGAGAAATGCTGTAGACAACCACCAGAATGTTCTCTTGACATAATTCTCTTGCTCTCCATATTTGACACTATTAAGAAATAATTATAGTAAGAATTTAAATTTTTAAAAATCAACTTAAAGGTTTAAAAATAAAGGTTAAAATTCTAAAAAAAAAAGAGAAAAGAAAAAGGAAAGAAAGAAAGAAAGAAAGAAAGAAAGAAAGAAAGAAAGAAAGAAAGAAAGAAAGGAAGGAAGGAAGGAAGGAAGGAAGGAAGGAAGAAAGGAAGGAAGAAAGGAAGGAAGAAAGGGAGGAAGAAAGGAAGGAAGAAAGGAAGAAGGAAAGAAAGAAAGAAAGAAAGAAAGAAAGAAAGAAAGAAAGAAAGAAAGAAAGAAAGAAAGAAAGAAAATCTACAAACCAAAATATACACCTTCACTAGACATCAATTATCATTAGAAAGGGCAATCAGCAGATTCATCTGGAATAACGAAAAGCCTAGGATAGCAAAAACTCTTCTCAAGGATAAAAGAACCTCTGGTGGAATCACCATGCCCAACCTAAAGCTGTACTACAGAGCAATTGTGATAAAAAAAAAAAAACTGCATGGTACTGGTATAGTGACAGACAAGTAGACCAATGGAACAGAATTGAAGACCCAGAGATGAACCCACACACCTATGTTCACTTGATCTTTGACAAGGGAGCTATAACCATCCAGTGGAAAAAAGACAGCATTTTCAACAAATGGTGCTGGCACAACTGGCTGTTATCATGTAGAAGATTGCGAATAGAAACATTTCTATCTCCTTATACTAAGGTCAAATCTAAGTGGATTAAGGAACTCCACATAAAACCAAAGACACTGAAACTTATGGAGGAGAAAGTAGGGAAAAGCCTCGAAGATATGGGTACAGGGGAAAAATTCCTGAATAGAACAGCAATGGCTTGTGCTGTAAGATCAAGAACCGATAAATGGGACCTCATAAAATTGCAAAGCTTCTGCAAGATAAAAGACTCAGTCAATAAGACAAAAAGACCACCAACAGATTGGGAAAGGATCTTTACCTATCCCAAATCTGATAGGGGACTAATATCCAATATATATAAAGAACTCAAGAAGGTGGACTCCAGAAAATCAAATAACCCCATTAAAAAATGGGGCTCAGAACTGAACAAAGAATTCTCACTTGAGGAATACCAAATGGAAAAGAAGCACCTGAAAAAATGTTCAACATCCTTAATCATCAGGGAAATGCAAATCAAAACAACCCTGAGATTCCACCTCACACCAGTCAGAATGGCTAAGATGAAAAATTCAGGTGACAGCAGATGCTGGCAAGGATGTGGAGAAGGAGAGAAACTCTTCCATTGTTGGTGGGATTGCAAGCTTGTACAACCACTCTGGAAATCAGTCTGGCGGTTCCTCAGAAAATTGGACATAGTACTACTGGATGATCCAACAACACCTCTCCTGGGCATATATCCAGAAGATGTCCCAACCAGTAAGGAGGACATGCTCCACTATGTTCATAGCAGCCTCATTTATAATAGCCAGAAGCTGGAAAGAACCCAGATGCCCCTCAAAAGAGGAATGGATACAGAAAATGTGGTACATTTACACAATGGAGTACTACTCAGTTATTAAAAAGAATGAATTTATGAAATTCCTAGGTAAATGGATGGACCTGGAGGGCATCATCTGAGTGAGGTAACCCAATCACAAAGGAACTCAACAATTTGCACTTACTGCTAAGTGGATATTAGCCCAGAAACTTAGGATACCCAAGATATAAGATACAATTTGTTAAACGCATGAAACTCAAGAAGTATGAAGATCAAAGTGTGGACACGTTTCCCCTTCTTACAATTGGGAACAAAACACCCATGGGAGGACTTACAGACACAAAATTTGGAGCTGTGATGAAAGGATGGGCCATCTAGTGATTGCCATATCCAGGGATCCATCCCATAATTAGCTTTCAAACGCTGACACCATTGCATACACTAGCAAGATTTTGCTGAAAGGACCCAGATATAGCTGTCTCTTGTGAGACTCTGCGGGGGCCTAGCAAACACAGAAGTGGATGCTCACAGTCAGCTATTGAATGGATCACAGGGATCCCAATGGAGGAGCTAGAGAAAGCACCCAAATAGCTCAAGGGATCTTCAACCCTATAGGTGGAACAACAATATGAACTAACCAGTACCCCGGAGCTCTTGTCTCTAACTGCATATGTATCAAAAGATGGCCTAGTCGGCCATCACTGGAAAGAGAGGCCCATTGGACTTGCAAATTTTATATGCCCCAGAACAGGGGAACGTCAGGGCCAAAAAGTGGGAGTGGATGGGTAGGGGAGTGGGGGGGGTGGGTATGGGGAACTTTTGGGATAGCATTGAAAATGTAAATGAGGAGAATACCTAATAAAAAATGCTTTTGCCAAAATGTTGATATTGCATTTAAAAGCCACAAGGGATACTATTTTCAAAGGCTATGCAGTTATCGTGTCAAATGAAGGGCAGGCAGTAAAGCTGGTGTAATGTAAATAGTGTACATCTTGTGCTTGGATCACTGTAGAAAGTGTCTAAGGCACAGCTAAAGGAGACATGATTAATATCACAAATATAAGTGCTACAATATAATGTTTGTGTTTATGAAAAAAAAGAACTAAAAACAAGTGATTTAATTGTATGAACTGCCCATGCCACAGGATTCTTTAGTATATAATGAGTAATATGAGTAAGAAAACAGTCATTCCTAGTTTATTAATCATAATGGGTATGTGCACACCCTTATCCCCACATTGTCGAGGCAGAATAGGTAGAGCTCTTATGAGTTTTAAGGTCTACATAGTGAGTTCCAAGCCGGCTAAGGAAACCCAATTTAAAGAGGGTGGAGAAAGCAGAAGGAGGAGGAAGAGAACAAGGAGAAATAGGAGAAGAAGGAAGAGAACAAGGAGGGAGAGGAAGAGGGGAAAGAAGAATAAAAGAAAGAGGAGAAGGAGGAGGAGCATAATCCATGCTTTGTATGTTAAACTTTTGTATATTCTCTAATCTTTCCTATTTTTAAAATGGACCATAGTTCTAGTGCATTTGTTCTCAATCTGCCAGTAGTAACTCCTTCAGAGATTGAACAGATGAAGAGAGCTGTTGGCTAAGACCATCAAAAAACATAATTATTTACATTGTGATTCATAACAGTGGCAAAATTAAAGTTATTAAGTAGCAACAAAAATTATTTTATGGTTGGAGTAACCACAACATGAGAAACTGTATTAAATGGTCATGTCATTAGGAAGGTTGAAAACCACTAGTATAGAAGAATCTCCCAGACAAAGTGTGGCTATGAAATGTTTCATGAAGGAAACAGCAGTGTGGCATGGGTCTCAGGGTGTATTTTAGTTCCTTAGCAAAGAAATCCATGAGTTGTTTGATTGCAATGGAATCAGATGCTAATAAGTGCATGGGAAAACCTTATGATGAAAGTTAAAAGAAAAGGCAACTGGCATGTTGAATGATAAGGGAAATCGTAATTAGATTATGAGGCATTACATTTTGTTCCCTCATTTAATCACAGATGTCATCAATTATATTTTCAAACACAATAATGGTAAAATTAAGAAATATTAAATCCAGCCAGAGAGTAAAAGTTATGATATCAGGGTTTATCTCACTGCCAAAGAACATGATCTGCATTTTATGATCCTGGGATCCTGGTTCAGTCTCAATTCCAACACACAGACACAGACAGACACACACAACACAAGGATAATGTGAATAACCATGACTGCAATAATAAAAATTAATCATAGCAAGTAAGATAGGTTTAGAGTTTAATATATGCAATATCTTGTGCTAGATACCTATTTCAATTTTCATTGTATTCTGAAAATAAGCTATTGTTTTTCTTTTACTTTACTGATTATGGAGGGACACATTTGAAAAGTTTGAAAAGTAGTATATATTATCAAAAAGTGTACAAATATTTCCAATGGTAAAGAATAATTTTAATTATTGCCATGATTTTCATTCTACTGGACAAAACAGCATATTTGTCAATAGAGGATGATCTTGAATTAAATATTAACCCAGGAGAAAAGGAATATCATATGGCTCTTTCAAATGTGCTTAAGTACTTGATGGATTAGCAGTATTTCTATTTTGATGTAATATCAACAATATGACTATGTTTAGCAACTCAATGGGACAAGTATGTCTGCTGTGTTACAGCAGAAAGACATGAATTATAAAACGAATACTACAAGTCAGAAATTCAGTTCACTCTAGTTCATCAACACAGAAGAGTGCCCAACATGTAAAAAATGATGACCTGGCCAGTTCTACCGAAATACATTGATTAATGGCAGACCACATTAACTGAATGTTTTACTCCTACTTAGTTAATGTTTTACGTTAATTTAGAAAGTTGTCCTGCTCATTGAAAACCTGACACAATCTGACTTACTTCCAGAATATATTGTTCTACAAGAGCAATATTTAAATATTTTGAAAACTGTGCATATTTTAAAACCGACTCTTCTTAAGAAGATTATAAAAAATGATTTGAAGCAAGGATTTTTTTTTTAAATTGACATGTGTGTATTTAAAGGGAAGATTTAAATTTTTTTTCTTAAGTTGTTTAACTTAAGTTATTTAAACTTGGAATTGCTATATTGACTCCAAAATTATAACAATTTTATAATTTAAAAATCTCTTACAGAGGACCTGGGTTTTCATTTCATCACAAACATGGTAGCTCACAGTTATCTGTAACTCCAGTGCCTGTGGATCTAACACCTTCCTTAGACCTACAAGTACACAAGGAATGCATATGGTGAAGACACATACATTTAGCCAAAATACTTATATGCATTAAATAAAGTAAATAAGTCTAAAAATTACAATTTATAAAACTTGCCTGCTTTCTTATAAATTATTTTTATACTCACCTTACTGAATGAGTTCCCATATTCATATATTAAAAAATAAGAACATTACATATTTTGTTGTAAAATATCTATTATAAACATTTTGCTATAAAACATTTGTTATAAACATTTCATGTTTTGTTTACAAATATTCTACCTCCTAAATTCTATAGATTTATGTTGATATATATTTGATTTGCATATAACAAGGCATTCTGGAATGTTTAATAAAATTGGAGTAGTAATATTAGCAGTCACTTGAAATATTATATTTATTGTTACATGAAAAATAAGGCTAAATTATTTTTGTAAAATACAACATAAATTGGCTACAAGTCTATGGAGACTATACTTTAAGGGGCTGGAGAGTTGCTCAGTGGCTAAGGACACTTCCTGTTCTTCTAAAGGGCTCATGTTTGGTCCACATACCTTACATGGATGCAAATAACCTCCGTAGGATTCTAAACTCACATGGTGTACATACGTACCTTCTGCTATACACATACACATGATATAAATCAATCAACCTAAAAATATAAGTTCATCTAATAATAGGTACTTTCAGATTAGTCTTTCAGCTGGAGTGTAGCTCAGTGGTACATTCCTTGTATTTAATCAAGGCATTAAGTCCTAATACAAATAAAAATATTGGTTTCTAAATTTACCCATTAAAGTGGAATTCATTGCTATCTCCATGTTCAGAAAGAACAAAATTCAGGCTTGTTTAAACCTCACTGAAACAAATTATTTTGTGTTACACATTTAATAATCAACTTCTTCAGTAAATACCCATTGATGATTATTGAAAAATGATACAATTTCCATTTTGGTGGAGCTGAGAGTTAAGCAGGTGACACAGGACTAAATCAGTAATCACAGTAAAAAGTAATAAATTCAGAGAAAAGGGAAATACATCATTTTATGAAAATATTCATAAAATATTCCAGACTCAGACTTGAGTACACAGTTTGTCATGGCGTGGTAGTGGTAGCTGACTGATACAGTTTGATCACAGCAGACAGAGATGAATTCTTACAGTCACATAGGTTGTGTGCAATCGAGGACCTAAATTAGGGTATTTTCTTCCTTACTTTCAGGTTGGCTTTACACATTTTGAATATGCTAATCAAGGATATCTTTCACTGTGACTGAGTGCCTAAAACACTATTCACGACACCAGAGTGCCTGGTTCAGTATCCAACACTCATATAAGGTGATTCCCAAATGGCCGTAAATATAGCTTCAAGAGATCAGATGTCCACGTTTGGCCTTTTACAGCATCAGCACACGTATGCTGCATATACATACTTAAAATGAGAAACACAGACACAGACAAGGCAGCCCAGCTAGAAGAACATATCCATGGTGGTCTTATAAATTACAAGAAGTTATTTCAATTTTCTTATAAATGTAGAGACTTGCATTGTGACCAACTATACGATCAATTTTGGAGAAGGATCCATGAGGTGCTAAAAAGTATTATATTCTTTTGTGTTTGGGTGAATTTTTCCACAAATATCTGTTAGGTCAATGGTATTCATAATATCTGTTAGTTTCATTGTTTCTCTTTTTTAGTTTTTGCCTATTAATTGGCAAGAGAATGGTGTAGAAGTCACCCACTATCAATATGTGGGTTTCAATGTGTGATTTAAAGTTTAGCAATGTTTCTTTTACAATGAATGTGCTCTAGTGTTTGGCACATAGATGTTTAGAATTGAGATATCATCTTGGTAGATATTTCTTTGATAAGTATGATGTGTTCTTCCCTATTTCCTTTTATTAATTTTGGTTGAATATTTATTTTATTAAATTTTAGGTTGGCTACTCCAACTTGCTCCTTGGATCCATTTTCTTGGGAATTTTTTTTCCAGTCCTTAACTCTGAGATCATTATGGTTGAGGTGTGCTTTTTGTGAAGCAAAATGATGGATCCTGTTTTCGCATCCCTTTTTTACACAATGTCTTTTTATTGGAGAATGGAGTTTATTGTGTGTGCTTCCCATGTTTTTGTTGCTATAGAGTTATTGTTTCCTGTGTTTTCTTGGAAGTTGTTATCGTTGCTTGGAGTTTTCCTTCTAGTATTTTTTGTAGAGTTGAATTTTTGGAAAGATGTTTGAATTTGGATTTGTCATGAAATATCTTGTTTTCTCAATCTATGGTGATTGAGAGTTTTGCTTATTTTAGTAAACTAGGTTGACACTTGTTTTTTTTTGTTTGTTTGTTTGTTTTTTTGTTTTTTAAGGTTGCAGGATATCTTTACAGACAGGTGTATCTTTTAGAGTCACTGTTGAAAAGACAAGCTTAATTTAGATAGGTCTGCCTTTGTATGTTTCCTTGCTATTTTCACTTTTAATATTTTCCTTTGTTCTGTAGATTTTGTGTTTTGCATAATATGTTCTGGGATGATTTATTTTCTGTTCCTGTATAGTTGGTGTTCTTTAAACTTCTCATTTGTTTACGGGAATCTCTTTAGATTGGGAATATTTTCTTCTATGATTCTGTTACGAAAATTGTCTGGGTCTTGGAGCTAGAACTCTTCACCTTTTTCTATTTCTATTATTCTTCGGTTAGATATTTTCATGGTACCCCAGATTTTCTGCATGTACTATATCAGAATTTTTTTAGCTTTAACATTTTCTTTGACTGAAATATCAGTTTTTTCTATTGTATCTTGAAAACCTGAGTTTCTGTATTCTGTCTCCTGTATTTTCTTGGTAAAACAGTATCTGTTGTTCAGATTCTCCTATCTAGGAAATCTCCAGAATTTCCCTGTATATTTTTCTTTCTTGCTTCTATTTCCACTTTCAGATCTTGAACAGTTTTATTATTTCCTTCACCTTTTAAAAGGTATTTTCATGTATATCTTTAAGAGATTTACTTATTTTTTCTTTAAAGACCTCAATTATTTTAATTATATTTTCCTGCATTTCTTTTGTTTGTTTGTTTGTTTTTTCTTTGATATTTTATTTATTTACATTTCAAATGTTATCTCCTTTCTCAGTCTGCCTCCTGGAAACCCTCTATCCCATCCCCACATCCCTGCTTCTAAGAGGGTGTTCCCCTAACCACCCACTCACTCCCACCTCCCTGCCCACAAATCTCCTACAATGGGGCACTGAGCCTTCACTGGACCAAGGACCCCTCCTACCATTGATGACAGACAAGGGCATCCTCTATTACATATGCAGCTGGAGCTATGTGTATTCCTTGGTTAGTGGCTTAGTCCTAACAATGGGCTATGGGGGGCAGGGTCTGTTTGGTTGATATTGTTGTTCTTCCTATGGGGTTGCAAACACCTTTAGCTCCTTCAGTCCTTTCTCTAATTCCTCCATTTGGGAAATCATTGGGGACCTTGTGCTCAGTCCAGTGGCTGGCTGCTTGCATCTGTCTCTGTGTTTGTAAGGCTCTGGAATCACCTCTAAGGAAACAGCTATATCAGGCTCATGTCAGCATGCACTTCTTGGCATCCACAATAGTGTCTGGGTTTGGTGACTGTATATAGGATGGATCCCCAGGTGGGGCAGTCTTTGATTGAATCTTCAGTCTCTGTTCCATACTATGTCTCCATATTTGTTTCCATGAATATTTTGTTCCCCTTTCTAAGAAGGACCAAATGGCTATTATTAAAAACTCAGGTGACAGCAGATACTGGCAAGGATGTGGAAAAAGAGGAACATTCCTCCATTGCTGATACAACCACTCTGGAAATAGTATTAACCTGACCATCCAGCTATGGCACTCCTGGGCATATGCCCAAATGATTCTCCAATATATAACAAGGACACATGCTCTACTGTTTATAGCACCCTTATTTATAACAGCCAGAAGCTGGAAAGAACCCAGATGTCCTTCCACAGAGAAATGGATACAGAAAATGGGGTACATTTACACAGTGGAGTACTACTCAGCTATTAAAAACAATGAAATCATGAAATTATTAGGCAAATGGATGGAATTGGAATTGGGAACAAAACACCCATGGAAGGAGTTACAGAGATAAACTTTGGAGCTGTCAAGAAAGGATGGACCATCTAAAGACTGCCATATCCAGGGATCCATCCCATAATCAGCTTCCAAACGCTGACACCATTGCATACACTAGCAAGATTTTGCTGAAAGGACCCAGATATAGCTGTCTCTTGTGAGACAATGCCGGGGCCTAGCAAACACAGAAGTGGATGCTCACAGTCAGCTATTGGATGGATCACAGGGCCCCCAATGGAGGAGCTAGAGAAAGTACCCAAGGAGCTAAAGGGAACTGCAACCCCATAGGTGGAACATTATTATGAACTAACCAGTACCCCAGAGTTCTTGACTCTAGCTGCATTTGTATCAAAAGATGGCCTAGTTGGCCATCACTGGAAAAAGAGGCCCATTGGACTTGCCAACTTTATATGCCCCAGTACAGGGGAATGCCAGGGCCAAGAGGTGGAGGTGGGTGGGTGGGGGATTGGGGGGGGGTGTATTGAGGACTTTTTGGATAGCATTGGAAATGTAATTGAGGAAAATACCTAATTAAAAAAAAAGGGAAAAAAAAAAGAAAATATCCCGAGTGAGGTAACCCAATCACAAAAGAACACACATGACATGCACTCACTGATTAATGGATATTAGTCCAAAAGCTCCAAATAGCCAAGATACAATTTACAGATTTTGTGAAGTTCAAGAATTAGGAAGCTCAAAGTGTGGGTGCTTTGGTCCTTATCTTATGTTTCCTTATGGGATGTATTAATTTCCTCTTTAAAGATCTCTATCGTAATTGTAAGATTGGATTGGATTGGATTGAATTTGATTGGATTGGATTGGATTGGATTTAAGGTCAGTTTCTTGTGTTCCAGTTGTGTTGGGATATCCAAGTCTTATTGTACTGGGGTAGTTGTGCTTTGGAGGTGTGAGATTCCATGGCTTTTGTTGATTGTGTTCTTTAAAGGGGTTTTAGGAATCTCATTTTTTTCCTTGATGTTCTTGTAGTGGTATTGGAAGATTTTGAACCTTGATGTTGCTGGTGTGGCAGGCCTATAATGGGTATCCTTGGCCTGTATAGATCTGGACCTACAGTTCCCTATGTTTCAGGAGCTTCAGGCTAGATGAATATGGGTAGAGAGGTGGCAGGAGAACGGATATCCCTTTAGGAATGGCAGGCTGCTCAGGGCATTTTGGCTTGGCCCAGAGGGCTCAGGAAGCTGGTTAGGGTAAGTGAAGCTTACCTCTATGGTACAAGAGTGTGGTTGTGCTCAGGGCAGCTTAGCTTGGCCTAGAGGGTTCTGCCAGCAGGAAGATGAAGGGAATCGTATCTGTGTGATTCAGGAGTCTGATGGAGGTGATAGAGAGGTGCCTTCAGGGGAAGACACTACTATTCTAATCATGCAACTTGTGAAAGGAAAAAGACGTTCCTTCTCTTAAAAAGCAACAACAAAAAGATGATACAAATGTTGTTCAGTGTGGCCAGTGCCCTTTCAGTTGGAGATGACTTTTGAACCACAAAAGACACAAGAGTTAAGGAGCTGTGGAATCTTCCTCTGTGGTTTCAGAAATCTATTAAAGCCAGAAAATGTACAGAAGTCACACATGAGGGGCTGAAGAAGCCAAGAGGCCCTGTGAAACCATTCTTTGAAATTGTATGTGAACCTTGGATTTTGTCGGACAACTCAAAATGTTGAAGATGTCTGAGCTATGGGTTATATTCTCAGGAGAGCTGCAGAGTTGAAGGCAGGCAGACAAACTGAAGGTACAAAAACATCTAATCCCTTTGACATCACACATTGAACTGCAGTCTTTATTAACTTTCAGCTTCCAATACAATCTCTTAAGCAGCACAGTGCTGGTGATTCCAAAGTCCGTGAGGCTTTGAGGATTAGTCAGAAAAATATAACTTTCACTTTTCATTGTCTCTGCTCTAAGCATGCTTTTCCTGACAAGTAAATCTTCCCCTATTTCAGTCTACCTAACTTTTTCTAAAAAGCCTCCTGTTCCTATAGTGCAGTGTCTCCTTTGTCCTGTGTCTGACCTCCAAGTCAGCCAGAACAATAAAGTTTTTGTTCCCTTTTCCCTCCATTCTTTGGCAAGCTGCTGAGATTGATAACTGGCCTGCCCTGAGATTAAATCCCAATAAAATGGTTCTTGAGCATCTATTTGAGTGAGTTCTTAAATTCTTTTAATGAGGATATTTAGAATCTCAAAAAGGGACTCAGATTTTCCAATTGTTGTCAATTGTAGCGAGGAAAGATGTAGATGCAACTCTTTATGTTAGAAATGAGATTTCAAATGATTCAATGATTGACTTCAAGGTTTTAATAAACATGAAAACCAAAATGTAGCCTAGCAGATGGTAATGCATAATAAAATCAGAGCAGAAATTAATTAAGTGGAAATAAAATGATATAAAGGATTAATGAAATAAAATGATATTCTAATTATTAAAACAAAAAGTACCATGAGATTCATTTTTCATTCTACAGTCTCTGGCTATATTCATTTCTGTCTTCAACAAAAAGGCATTAATTCTATTTCCTTTAGGTTTGCTCTAATAGATATAATTTTTTAGGCTGTTTATACTATGCAAAGTGTTTCCACTTCAACCTAAGCAGATAGTTTGACTGGGCATACTAGTTTACATTTGCCATTGTCGTTTGGGACTGGAGTACATTGCTCCAGGATCCTCTGGATTTCAGTTTCTATCAAGAAATTAACTGTTATTCTGGTATATTTTATTTTTGTGTGTTTTATGTGTTTTTCTCCTAAATATTTCAACATGCTTTCTTTATTCTAGATATTTGGTGTTTTAACTAGCATATAGTATGGAGATTTGATCTTGTTCAGTTAAGCCTCTAAGTTCTTGTTTCTGTATGCCTATGTGATTTCTTAGTCTGGGAACTTTATATTCTGTGACCTGGCAGAAGATCTGGCCTATGCCATTGAACTGTCGTTCTTTTCCCTCATGTACTTAAAAGTGTGCTCTCTTCATGGTGTTCCATGTTTCCTGTATTTTCATATTCTCTGTTTTTACTTTTTCATATTCCTTGCCCATTTTATCTAGATATTTTATTTTATTTTTGGGTACTGGTTTTCTATTATCATATTTATTCTATTTCTAAGGCTCTCCTGTGAGTATTTTAGTTGTGTTATTAACTTTTATCAATTCCAGTTCCATTTCTGCCTGAATTCTCTTCAAGTTTTTTTATTTCTTTATGACTTTCATTTTGAAATTGTGGATTGTCTTCATCATTTCAATTAGCCTTATATTTTTATTTTTGATATTTCTTGCATTTAATTTCATTCCTTTAAGTTGATTGAGATATTTCTTTGTGTCTTAATGTACTATGCTGTGGTTTTAAATTCCATGTTCTACAGTTCATCTCTGTAATTATCATTGATGAAAATTTTTATAGCATGCTTGGAAATTGATGTTGGTGGGCTATTTTTTTGATCTTCAGATTGTTGTTATTTTATGATAATATATGGGTTTGTGGACTACTTTTGTTATTTCTGTATCTGATATGAACAGAGCTGGATTGGGAAGAACATAGGATATATATAAGCCCACTTTTTAGGTTAAATTTTGGATATGGCTTTGTTGGAATAAAGGTCAGATGGACACCAGATTTTGGCATATGTGAGATATGCATATTATTCTAAGTCTGCAGTTTTTCAGGTAGTTCTGTGTTTTCAGAGAGTCTATGGAAAGGAGAACCAGGTGGTTTTACCTATGTAAAAATAAGAGATATTTTAAAAGAATTAATAAATAAGAATTGGCATTTCAAAATTGAAAACAGAAAAACAAGATTGGTAAAGTCTCTGTCAGTGGGGAGAGAGAGAGGGAGAGAGAGAAAGAGAGAACTAGAAAACTCTCTTCTGTAATTCACATAGAAACATAAATGACTCAGAAATGCTGAACATACTGTGAACCAAATTTTAAATTATTTTTCACATGAATAGTAACAAAAGAAACATGATCTAACTTCAAAATACACATGTGTGTTAATGGAACCAGACATAAATCCTCATATCAATAGCCTTCTAATTTTGACAAAGCTATCAAAATGTTCTTGGAGAAAAAATGGTCTCTTCACAAGTTGGGGCATGAAACTGTGTACATATGTAGAAGGCTGAAAAGAGTTTTTCCCTATGGGACTTTAGCCCCATAGGAGGAACATCAATATGAACTAACCAGTACCCCAAGAGTTCCTTGGAACTATACCACTAATTGAAGAAAACACATGGTGAAACTTGTGGCTCTAGCTATATATGTAACAGAGGGTGGCCTAGTCAGTCATCAATGGGAGGAGAGTCCCTGGGAACTGTGAAGGTTCTATGCCCCAGTATAGGGGAATGCCAGGACCAGGAATGGGAGAGGGTGGTTTGGGGAGGAGGGGGAGGGTGGAGGAAATAGGGGATTTTCAGAGGGAAAACTAGGAAAGGGGGGTAACATTTTAAATGTAAATAAAGAAAATATCAAATAAAAATATATATTACAAAAAAAAGAGTTCCCTATCTATAGCTCCTTACAATTTCAATGCAAAGTCAATGGTAGAATTTAATGTAAAAAAAAATGAAACATTGAAAAATTTCAGGGGAAAATATTTTTAGATATAAACATAGGTAACGTCTTTCTCAAAAGAAAATAGATGGTTCAGAAAATAATTGGATGAGAAGACAAATCGAAATCCACACAATTAAAAAGCTGCTACACTACAAAGAAAATAATTCATCATGTGGCAAGACAGTAAATAGATTGGGAGAAAAATCTTTGATATTTGTACATCTGGCAAAAATAATATCTCTGATACATAAAAAGTAATAATTCAGTCAAAAACCAAACAAAACATAACCAAAAGCCGAATTACAAATAACCAATGTTCATATTATAAAAAGTTCAACTTAATTAAATGCCACCAACCAAAGAGTACACATTGGCGGGACCCATACTCCAGCTGAATATGTAGCAGAGGATTGCCTTATTGGGCATCACTGGAAGGAGAGGCCCTCTGTCTTGTGGAGGCTCAAACACCCAGGGTAGGGAATTTATTTCATTGTAGAGTTTATAGATTTCATCCAGAGAAGCCAATTCAAGTACCAAAGCTAGAAGCTTGAGACAGATATTACCATAGAAATATGAATGGCATTTACTAGCTTCCTTTCACTGGTAGCTTGATCTATATATTTTCCTTATCTTTCCTTCCCTTCCCTTTATCCCCTCCTTCCTCCCTCCATTTCTCTTTCTGACACTCCATCACATCTGACTATCTGTCAAAGCCATATTCTGGGCAATAAAATTGTTCTAAACTCTATGGCCCCTAATGGATTTAATAATAGAATAAGTTGTATTCCATTCTTTTTAGTTCATTTATAATATTTTCAAAGATCTATTAGGATGGGCATTGTTAACTTTTTCTTTATAATCAGTGAATTATGAATACCTGCTCTTTTCATTAAATTTTTGTAAAGGATATAATTATGAAATGGTTTCACATACAATTTGTATTAATTATAAAGTTCATAAATTGGAAATTTGTCAAAAAAAAGGACAACTTATACTTAAAGAGATATGTACTCAAGTAGTATTTTGGAGAAAATTATTTTTTAGATGATTAGTTTGCATTATGTCAAACAAAGTTTTACTTCTTGAAATTTATATACAGAAAATATAATTTTGCTATTGCTCTCATTCTTGATTTGTATTGGCTATTTTATTTATTTACATTTCAAATGTTATCCCTCTTTCCAGTTTCTCTTTCACAACCACCTATCCCCTCCCCTTCCTGCTGCCATTATGAGTGTGCTCACCTACCCACCTACCCACTCCTGGCTCAGTACCCTAGCATTCCCCTACCCTTCATCAAGCCTCCACAGGACCAATGGAATCCCCATCCAGTGATGCTTTATAAGGCAATCTTCTGTTACATATCCATCTGAAGCCATGGATCCCTCCACCTGTACTCTTTGATTCGTGGTTTAGTCCCTGGAAGCTTTGGGGGTTCTGGTAAGTTGATATTATTGTTCATCCTACGGGATGGCCAACACATTCAGTTTCTTCAGGTCTTGCCCTATCTCTTCCAATTAGGTCCCCATATTCAGTCAGAAGTTTGGCTGTGTGCATCAGCATTTTTACTGGTCAGGCTCTGGCAGAGCCTCTCAGGGGACAGCTATAGCAGGCCCCTGTCTGCAAGTTCTTCTTGGCATCAGCAATAATGTCTGAATTTGGTGTCTGCCTATGGGATGGATTCCTGGGTGGGGCAGTCTCTGGATGTTCTTTCCTTCACTCTCTGCTCCAATCCTTTTCCCTGCATTACCTTTTGACAGGAGCAATTCTGGATTAATATCTTTAAAGTGGGTAGGTAGCCTTATCCCTCAACCAAGGGCAGTGTCTATCCACAGGATATGGTCTCCAGAGGTTCTACTTCTCCTTTGCTATGTATTTCATCTAATGACCTTCCTGTTTTGTCCTGGGAGTCTCTTGGGTCCCTGGTATCTGGGACTTTTAGTGGCTACACCTGTTCCCCCTCCTCTATTGCTACATACCTCCATTCAAAATCCTGACAGTCTGTACTTATCTCCCATTTCCTCCAATATCAGAACCAGACCCCGCTTTTCTCTCCCCCTCCTCTTTCGCTCCAAGATCCCTCTCTCCCTCTTCTTTCCAAGATTAATTTCTTTGCCCTTCTTTGTAGGACTGTAGCATCCACACTTTGGTGTGGTTTAATTTTTCTTGTGTTTCCTTAGATCTGTGACTTGTATTATGGGCATTGCAAGCTGCTTTTTGGCTAATATACACTTATCAGTGAGTACATACTATGTGTATTCCTTTGAGACTGGGTTACCTCATATAGGATAATATTTTCAAGTTCCACCCATTCGCCCATAAATTTCATGAAGTCGTTGTCTTTAAAGCTGTGAAGTACTCTATTGTGTAAATGTACCAGATTTTCTTTATTCATTCCTCTGTTGAGGGATATCTGGGTTCTTTCCAGCTCCTGGCTATTATAAATAAGGCTAGTATGAACATAGTAGATCATATGGCCTTGTTATATGATGGAGAATCTTTTGGGTATATGCCCAGGAGTGGTATAGCTGGATCCTCAGGTAGAACTATTTTCAGTTTTCTGAGGAAGTACCAACCTGATTTATAGAGTTGTTGCATCATCTCGTAATCCCACCAGCAATGGAGGAGTGTACATCTTTCTCCTCATCCTCATCAGTATCTGCTGTCATCTGAGTTTTTGGTCTTTGACATTCTGACTAATGTAAGGTGGAATCTCAGAGTTGTTTTGATTTGCTTTTCCTTGATGACTAAGGATGTTGAACATTTCTTTAGGTTCTTCTCAGCGATTCAAGATTCCTCAGTTGAGAGATATTTGTTTAGCACTGTACCCCATTTTCAATAGAGTTAGTTCATTATCTTGAGTCTAACTTCTTGAGTTCATTGTATATTTTGTATGTTAGCCCTCTATCAGAAGTAGGGATGGTAAAGACATTTCCACAATCTATGGGTTGCTGTTTTGTCCCAGTGTCCTTCACCTTACAGAAGCTTTTCAAATTTAAGAGATCTCATTTGTCAATTGTTGATCATAGAGGATAAGCCATTGATGTTATACTCAGAAAAGTTTCACCTATGTCAAGGTGTTTGAGGTTCTTTTACACTTTCTCTTCTGTTAGACTCTCTCATAGGGGATGGAGAAGAAAAAAAAGTGAGTTGAGGCCAGGAAGAGGAAGAATGAGAGGAAAATAGGAAGCCTCCATGAGGGGAGATGGACCATGAGCATGTGGCTAGGAGAAATAGCAAGTACCTGTGATATGGCTGGAGAGGTAACCAGGCTATCAGTTAAAAGAGTACATTAAGTATTACCAGGCCCCTCCTCCAGTAATTCTCATAGGAAATCAAAATGAGTCTCATTTATTTGTAAGCTAGTCAGACATGTTTAAAGAACTTGTCCTACAACTCATAAATAAAAATAAATCTTTAAACCCTGAAATGATGCCACATGTCTTAATGCCATCAGAGGCAAGCAAATCTTTGAGTTTAAGGATAGCCTGATCCACAGAATGAGTTCCAGGATACACACTGCTACAAAGAGAAATCCTATCACAAAAGTAAAAAAAAAAAAACAAACAATATAAAACAACAACTAAATATTTTATAATACCTTTTATGTGTATATGAAAGTCTCAAAAATTAATACAAATAATTTTAAAAAGTAAAATGTAGATTTATTAATAGTATTTTGGATCTGACCTACGTGTTTACATGTTTTTAAATAGTGTAGAAATTTATAAAATTGATGACATAATAAATTGTCTACTGTTTTTAAACATTTATGCATTGAAACCAAGGCCATAGAGATGCTTGGCAAATGATCTACTACTTTTATACTTCCATAGCCTGGAGATTATTATTTTGTATGGGTAGTTTACTTGGAAAAATATGTCCGTGTGTGTGTGTGTGTGTGTGTGTGTGTGTGTGTGTTTTAAAAAGCTAAGTGAGCTGTTTTATTCATTATTAGATGAAACAAACTTTGTTTATTTCTTGAAATACAGTTTTTCTCTCGAAGCTTTTGGACTAGAGATTTTAATGTGTAGAACTTAAAAGTTGATTGTTTCTTTCTTTTATTTTCTAAGTTTTTATTCTTTCACCCCAACTTTTCATACTCATAGCTTCATACAAATATTATATTACAATAACATCTCCATTTGTTCATTTATGAAAATAAGCATAAATTTAGCCAACTATATCAACTATACTCTGGGAACTGGATATTGCAGTGGTGACAGAAAATGAAAAGAAAAGCACAGACTTCTAGATTTCATGGTTGGATTTCACCTTCTTCTGCTATCCTGAGCTGATTTGAACTCCATCAATGAAAAGCCATACTTTTCCCTGTCTGATCCTGTCTATTTCTACTATGCTCTGTC
Source organism: Mus caroli (assembly GCF_978045245.1). NCBI lineage: Eukaryota > Metazoa > Chordata > Mammalia > Rodentia > Muridae > Mus > Mus caroli. Next base: position 111,821,388 of record NW_028227256.1, on the reverse strand, counting down.
TGTAGGTTGGCAAAATATAGTTTAAATACATGGACAGACATATTCAAAGCATCACTACAGCAAGACTTATCATTAATCAGCAAAACAAACAATAGACAATAAGAACTTGAGATAATTTGAATATAATACAACAATCAAATTATGAGTTTGCAACAGAAATGGTGAGCAAGATAAATTTTCCTTTATACATTTTATTTGCAATTAAAGATAGCTAATCCTGTACTCTGCATTATACTTCCTCATCTTTATATTGGACATCTCTGTTTTGTTCATAGTTTCTGTTTTTCATCTTTGACACCTTGGTAGGAAGAACATATCTCTCTTCTCAGTTATGTTCTACACATCTTTAGAGGTGTATCTTCACAAATTGTCTTAATTATTCCATTAACAATAATTACAAAACTGTGGTGTTTTGGAAATTCTATAGGGAATCAGTGTAGGTGTGATTATGGAAGCAGTGAAAGTGAATGGAGCTGCTAAGGTTGAAATTATTATAAACATATTAATTAATTATTTGAAAACATATACTATCCCCATCTTATTTTGCCTATATCCTCAGTTCATAGGAAATGCCCTGTCCATTTGCCTGCCTGAACATCTGTACTTAGGGAGGGATGGATGCCTGGAGGTCAGACACAGCAGGTGGAACAGATGCAGACTAATTGCTTGATATCCAGCAGATCATTATATTCAACAAAAGCCAATTATGTCATAAGGTAACAAGGAAAATAAATATAGGATGATTAAATTAAACATAATAAGGTTACTGATGGTTCTTCCATTAAGTTAGTACCAGCAGATTAGAATTTTTTCTTTTAAAATTACCAAGAGCTTTACACACTTGGAGCTTTGGATATGACTCAAACAGTGAAATCTAAAAGCATGAAAATCTGGGTTTTATGCTCAGCATTCATAAAAAAGCCTAGACCAATGGTGTTCATAAGTAATTCCTGAATTGAAGAAATGAGATAGTATAATCCCTGGATACTGTTTGTCGGTTTGTCTAGCTGATTAATGATATCCAGGTTCTGTAAGAGACTTTATTAAGGAGGAAAGAAAAGAAAGAAAGAAAGAAAGAAAGAAAGAAAGAAAGAAAGAAAGGAAGGAAGGAAGGAAGGAAGGAAGGAAGGAAGGAAGGAAGGAAGGAAGGAAGGAGGAAGGAAGGAAGGAAGGAAGGAAGGAAGAAAGAAAGAAAGAAAGAAAGAAAGAAAGAAAGAAAGAAAGAAAGAAAGAAAGGGAGAGAGGGAAGGAAGGAAGGGAGAGAGGGAAGGAAGGAAGGAAGGAAGGAAGGAAGAAAGAAAGAAAGAAAGAAAGAAAGAAAGAAAGAAAGAAAGAAAGAAAGAAAGAAAGAAAGAAAGGGAGAGAGGGAAGGAAGGAAGGAAGGAAGGAAGAAAGAAAGAAAGGAAGAAAGAAAGAAAGAAAGAAAGAAAGAAAGAAAGAAAGAAAGAAAGAAAGAAAGGGAGAGAGGGAAGGAAGGAAGGAAGGAAGGAAGGAAGGAAGGAAGGAAGGAAGGAAGGAAGGAAGGAAGGAAAGAAACATGCAGAGAGAGTGAAAAAGGATGCAGATTTCCTGAGTTATCACAACTACCATGGTGGGCTTTTAGTGATATAGCTGACTTTCAGTCACTTATACCCTTATAAGGAACATCTATCTGTAGTCCTGGAAAAATTGTGAATAAACCCAGAAGCTTCTTAAACCATTATTTGGAGGATTAATTCCTTTGATTGGTTATCTGTGCCCTATATGGAATGAATAGGTATTTGCTTACATAACTGCTGAAAAGATCACATGTTAAGTACAAAAATGATACCAGAGAAAAAGATTCAAAGTATTCCCAGACTACTCACTGAGTCCAGTTTTGTCTGTATTTGATCTTCTTATCTGGAAAGAAAAATTTTACATTTTAGAAGTATACCATCTGGCCATCCTTTGACTGTGAAATGGCATTTCATAGACTTCTATGAATGTATATATTATGAATATTAAATGCATATATTTTGTAAAATAGCTGCTATATTTTGTAAAAATACTGTTTATGTTCTCAGCTCATGATTTTTTATTGCCTTCCCATTTTCTTTTCATAACTTTTTATAACATATGACAATTTTATGTATGTTTTATAGATGAGTTTTTACGGGTATCACACATATCTATATCCTTCCGCAATCAAAACTACATTCTATACATCTTTAATATACTCAAATACATTTGTACTTTTGTTTTTGTAAGTATAAAACAAATCTTTTCTGAGTTTTTCCATCTACAAAATGGCCTTTCTTTTCTCATACTTACTTCTGTAGTGGCTATTACTTGTTGTTTATTTGAATATATCTGGAATGAACTACAATCCATAATTAGAAGGCATTCATGTGATCCTAATCTGGAGGGTATGAGATACAAGTTTCTGACCTTGATCTTGGCATGGAGGTCTTGAGGCATAGTGGCTATGAATACCAGAAGATTAAGACAGGGAGATCTCTGAGTTCAGGATCATCTGGGACAAAGCAAGTCCCAGATCCACTTGTGTTGGTACACACCTTTAGTCTAGGTCAAACCTTCTGCTGGAGACCTACATAATGACATTGGAAGAATGAAGATTCACTCTCTCTTATTCCCTTGTTTTCCTTGTGGGACTGAGTAACTGCTAGATCCTTGGACTTCCATCCACAGCTGCTGCTGACCATTGTTGGGGAATAGACTGTAAGTCATTAACAAATTCCCATACTATATGGAAACTACCCATAAATTCTGTGACTCTAGAGAACCCTGACTAATACAACTTCATAAAACTCCATACCATTTACTGTAAAGTTTTAAATTAGATTTGTAATTATGAATAACCATGACAAAACATTAATCTATGTGTCACATATTTTCATACATTTCAAATGTATCCTTAAAATAGAGAATAAATTATGTTTTAAAATACTTATTTTATTATTTTTAATCTGTGTTTGTGTGTGCCTATGTCTGTGTGAGAGAATGCCACATGAGTTTGGATGCCCGTTGAGACCAAATGAGGGCATTGACATCCATGGAGCTGGAGTCTCAGATGGTTGTGAGTCACCTGGTATGTGTTCTAGGAATCTAATGAGGATTCCCTTGATATGCATCAATGCTCCTAAACTCTGAACCATCTCTCCTGACCCCAGTAAACTATGTAAAATGAGCACAGACATTTGTTGAATGGTGATTTACATCCATACATTCTGCAATTCATATTATTAATAGATTATCAATTGCAGGACAAAAAGTAATCTATATAATTGTGAAACTATGCTGTGTAAATCTGGTTATCACTTTGTCCTAATAAAGAAGTATTCAAATTCTATCAGGTTTGTACATCCTGCCAGATGCTCCCATGTTTGTAACTAAGAACTTAAGCAACATAATTTAAATTACATGGTACATAGAAAAACATGTTGGTTTTTTTTAAAATTAAACATTTTAGTATACATATAAGCTAATGAAAACTAAAGAAGAAATCAAAATTATGAGGTAATGGTTGAGATATTTAAAATTTGAAAGAAAGCTTCCATGTTTGTTCTTTATAGTGTGTGTGTGTGTGTGTGTGTGTGTGTGTGTGTGTGTGTGTGTGTGATTACAATATCCATGGAAGCCAGACTGAGATGCTGGGTCTCATGGAGACAGAGTAATAGGCAATTGTGATCACCCCAACATGGTTACTAAAGACAAAAAATGGTTACTCTTCCAGATCTTAACAAGCCTTTTATCTGGTCCTTATTTTAATTTAAATGAATGAATATTCCTGGTCATATTTTTTAAAATATTTTTATTACATATTTTCCTCAATTACATTTCCAATGCTATCCCAAAAGTCCCCCATACCCTACCCCCCACTCCCCTACCCACCCATTCCAACTTTTTGGCCCTGGCGTTCCCCTGTACTGGGGCATATAAAGTTTGCAAGTCCAATGGGCCTCTCTTTCCAGTGATGGCCGACTAGGCCATCTTTTGATACATATGCAGCTAGAGTTAAGAGCTCTGGGGTACTGGTTAGTTCATAATGTTTTTCCACCTATAGGGTTGCAGATCCCTTTAGCTCCTTGGGTATTTTCTCTAGCTCCTCCATTGGAGGCCCTGTCATCCATCCAATAGCTGACTGTGAGTTTCCACTTATGTGTTTGCTAGGTCCCGGCATAGTCTCACTAGAGACTGCTATATCAGGGTCCTATCAGCAAAATCTTGCTAGTGTATGCAATGGTGTCAGCATTTTGAGGCTGATTATGGGATGGATCCCTGGATATGGCAGTCTCTAGATAGTCCATCCTTTTGTCTCAGCTCCAAACTTTGTCTCTGTAACTCCTTCCATGGGTGTGTTGTTCCCAATTCTATGAAGGGGCAAAGTGTCCACACTTTGGTCTTCGTTCTTCTTGAGTTTCATGTGTTTTGCAAATTGTAACTTATATCTTGGGTATCCTAAGTTTCTGGTCTAATATCCATTCATTTATCAGTGAGTACATATCATTTGAGTTCTTTTGTGATTGGGTTACCTCACTCAGGATAATGCCTTCCAAGTCCAACCATTTGCCTAGGAATTTCATAAATTCATTCATTTTAAAAGCTGAGTAGTACTCCATTGTGTAAATGTACCACATTTTTTGTATCCATTCCTCTGTTGAGGGGCATCTGGGTTCTTTCCAGCTTCTGGCTATTATAAATAAGGCTGCTATGAACATAGTGGAGCATGTTTCTTAAATAATGTATTTTTCAAAATATTATTATGTTTAGAAACTCTCAATTGAGGACAAATGTAACTTTCATAGACTTGGGATCTTTCATTGTGCAAATTATTCTCAGCAAAGAAATTATTACATTCCAAACAAATCCATTAATTAAAAATTTTTGTAATGGCAAACATTTTCTTCTATATTTAAGGAATTACTTCAACTGTATTAAAAATCAGAAAATTGTCATATAAACTTTAAGCTGACTATTGCCTGGATTTAATACACCATAAATATATTTTGTAGTATTTATTTAGAAGATTCATTTATTATTTAGTATTTTTCCACTGCACTGATTTGGTTAAATGGCATGACCTCTCTCTCTTTTGCTTGTATCTTGTTGCCTCTGAAGGCGTGCTACAGTCTATTATGGTACGCACGTATGCACATATAAAGGAATTCCTTAGAATATGAGACCTGATATTGTACAATATTTAGAAGTATTTCTTTACTTCCACATAATAATTTTGACATTTATTCATGATGATTTATTTATGTATCATATATTCAGAATTAATTTGCTATTGTTTCTCCAATGAAAAAATATGATATTGTGGAGAGCCATGGCGCAAGCAATCCTGAGCTGCGAGCAATCTCCATTATAAGATGGCGCTGGCCTCTGGTGTGCCTAACTAGTAAACAAGCCTTGTGCGCAAGTGTGAGAGTGAACTCACGCTTAGTCACTGCCATCTCTGGGCGTAGTAATGGGGTGATGGGCTAGCAACGAATCAGGAGCTGACACGCCACATCAGGTGCTGAAACGCCATGGCTGAGGTCTATATAAGCAACCCCATTTTCCGGGGTCGGGGTCTTCCCTCTTGAAGAAGCAATAAAGCTTTTTGCTGCAGAAGATTCCGGTTGTCCCGAGTGTGTTCTTGCCAGGGAGAACCGTAGCTCGGGATATGATATATTTCTTCAGTCCCCTTATTTGAATAAATGGTGATATTTCTGCGTTTTGTTCATTATAATTTTATTTTCTTGGGTTACAAATTTTCAGTATTAAATATTACAGAGTATCCTCTAGTTATATATATCATCACATGTACTTTCAAATATTTCTGATCTAGATTTATAAAGCCCAATTAATGACACACTTCAAACAAATCTTTCCCAGTCCTTGTGCTAATACACTTGGAAATGAGTGACTTGATCATATACATAAGAGATTTACTTTGCAAATTACATCTTTTCTTGCAGTTTGAACATACTGATTTTTAAAAAAATTCTTGGATCAAGAACTGTAAAATATACAAGTGCTACATATGATTGTACTATATGCCATATGTTATAAACTCTATATTGTATAATAAATAATATAGCATGTATTTCAGTAAATTTGTAAAATAGAATATAATATCCTGTAAGAAAACTTCGTATTAACCCAGTTCTCATTTTTATTTTATTTCAATCACTTTTCCCTTGGAGCAATAATGCCAGAGGAGGGTATTAAACACTGTAGAACTAGAGATACAGTCTGGGAATCAAAATAAGTTCTCTGAAGGTGCAGCAAGCACTCTGGACTACTGATCATTCTTTTTCCAAGTTTTAGTATAATCTTTAATTTTAAGTAAAAAAAATCAAAACAAATCTAAATGCCATAGTTCTGTTATTTTCCACAAATCTAACAAGTTTCAGCTTGAAATATAAAATTTAAATGAAGAAGTTTTTATTGAGTTTCTTTTAGAGGCGTATTGGATACTAGATAATCTTGTAAAATCAGAAAAAGCTTGGTCTCTGGGTATGGTATTGATCAGAATATTACAAGTCAAAAATTTCATGTTTTTCAAGGATTGATTTTGTCCACTGTCAGGGTTGCTTCTATAATATGTATAGAAAGAAGTTTACAGGATCACTCTGATTACAATGGCTTAAAGTAGGTCACAGAGTATTTTAGTACACATGTCATCAGACTGATCTTCATTGTACTTGTCAAACTGATGGCCTGTGGAGACTGTCCTCCTGGTGCTGTCACATCACCTAGTGGATGATTCATACCCCAAAGTAATTCTTCTTCCTTAAGTTGTCTTTATCAGTTATGTTGCCACTATAGTGAGAAAGGTGAGATAATACAATACTTTATACAAATTCATTTCAATATAAACAAATGAATATAAAAAAGTAGTTATATCAGTGGATTTCTGTTGAGAAACATGTGATAATCACACATATATTATTTAATACATAGCTAGAAGAAAACAGCTTCTTTTGCACCATCCAGAAGAATGTAATTGTTTCTAATTATATGTCTTCTGAGCTTCTGTGATATGATTTTAGTACCGTTTTTGATTGCATCTAATTTCTTATAGCAACAATTTTGTAATGTAAGTTTCCAGAAATGAATTTAACAACTTTTCTCTTTTTTATTTTTACTGTAGCTGATCTACTTTGCATAAATATTTCAATTTCATAATTTATTAATACAATTATGAGAATACTCAAATTATTTGAAGATCTGAGTACTTGATCACATTTCTTTCATATTTGAATTTTACATTTTCAACAGATATTTTAATATCTTTTACAGTAATTGTTTCCACATATTCTGAGATAAAGGCCATTCAGTGAGTACACTGCCAGCTCCCAGCATTTCTAGGTACATCATTCTGGCTGATGGCTCCCTCTCCCTGTCCTTTGGCTCTATGAGGGGCCAATTCTTTCACAGACATGGCAACAGAACAACCTAGAAAATTGAATCAATTAGTTTTACTGCAGTCTTCTAATACTTGTCAAAATCTAATGTGATTTCATGCTTGCAAACAATTTAAAATTTTTCTCATAGCTTTTCAAATCTTCTCTAGAACATTTACATTCAAAATTACTAGATGATTCACATCAAGATATTTTATATTATTTGTGACTATTGAGAAGGGTGTTGACAGCCATACCCAGGGATCCATCCCATAATCAGCCTCCAAATGCTGACACCATTGCATACACTAGGAAGGTTTTGCTGAAAGGACCCTGATATATTTGTCTCTTGTGAGACTATGCCGGGGCCTAGCAAACACAGAAGTGGATGCTCAGTCAGCTAGTGGATGGATCACAGGCCTCCCAATGGAGGAGCTGGAGAAAGTACCCAAGGAGCTAAAGGGACCTGCAACCCTATAGGTGGTACAACATTATGAACTAACCAGTACCCCGGAGCTCTTGACTCTAGCTGCATATGTATCAAAAGATGGCCTAGTCAGCCATCACTGGAAAGAGAGGCCCATTGGACACACAAACTTTATATGCCCCAGTACAGGGGAACGCCAGGGCCAAAAAAAAAAAAAAAGGGAATGGGTGGGTAGAGAAATGGGGGAGAGGGGGGAGGGTATGGGGGACTTTTGGGATAACATTGGAAATGTAATTGAGGAAAATACATAATAAAATATATTTAAAAATTTACTAGATGATGACTAGGTGATTTATTAGCTCAGTGTTCTTTTATTCCCTAGTCAGTCTTCTCATTCAAAGTCTTGATGAAATCACCAGGAAAGCCCAAGGAAAATAATCCTTTTTGTGTCAACTAGGCCTAAATAAATATTTGTGTTATCAATTGTTTATGGCTCTAGAGTCATGTGACCTGGGAAAATGAAGTTGATAAATGAGGGTGACTAAAGTGTAATGCAATAGTCAAATTTACTCATAGCATCAGATAATTTATACTCTGAAGGTTAAAAGGAGTCACATGAGAAAAGTGTTCAGTCACAAGGAAAACCAATCCACATGGACTGGACAAGCAGCTAGAGGCAAAAACAGGTTATTCCATAGAGGTATATAAACAAATAAGAGTAGCCAATTGTAATGAAAAACCTGAAGTATATTCACTCCTATCTTCTTGTCTTGGGGTCTCCATTGCTATGAAGAGACACAATGACCATCACAACTCTTATAAAAGCAAACATTTAATTGGATCTGATTTACAGGTTCAGAGTTTCAGTCCATTATCCACAAGGAGGGACGTATGGTTGTATCCAGGCAGGAATGGTAAAAGAGGAGCTGAGAGTTTTACATTTTGATCAGAAGGCAGATAGAAGTCTGACATCTTCAAGCTGCAGGGGGAAGCTCTCAAAGCCTACCCTCACATTGATACACTTTTCTGAATAAGGCTGCAGCATCTACTTCAACAAGGACATTATCTCTTAGTTTCTCCCTGGGCCAAGCAAATTCAAACCACTGTACTGCTATACCTAGGAAGTCTACAAAAACACATTCCATAAACAGTTCTATGTTTAGAAAAAAACAAAGTTACGAGACTCTTGTCTTGTTTTCTTGGAGGTTTATTTTTTTCACCAGAACTGAAAATTCTACTCGCACAATATACTTGGAATGGATTTTGAAATCTGGTTTTCTTTCTTTGTTCTTTTCTTTTTTTGCTTTAATAAAATATTCTGGCCACACAAATTCAGGTTACAGAATACCACTTTGAGAAAATCATGGCAGTGGGATCTTGAAGTAGCTAATCACAGAAATACCACTATAAAGAGCAGGAAGCAATCAAACAAAAACCACTAAAGTAAAATGTAACACAATCCAACAAGCACCCTCAAAAATAACATGGTGTTTGTGTTGTATTTGTTAACTATTCCTGGGCATGGAATAGTGGAACCTTGTCTACCCTAGAGTGTGATTTTGGTCTTTTGGTTTTGTTTGTAAAAACAAAAACAAAGAACGAGAGAGAATGTGACATTAGGTAGGTTGGGAGGGGCAGAGGATCTGGGGGACTTGTGGGAGGGAAAGAGCATGATCAAAATATATTATATGATAATGAAATGCTTTCATATAAAAAGAGAAGAGATCAATGAATATGTGTGAATTTTCTCAGCTTAGTTTTTCCTTTTCATCCAGTCGAGGTAGTGCCCATATTCAGGGTGGGTCTTTTCACACCAGTTTATAAAAATAATTATAAATCCTTCACAGGCATGGCCACAGGACAACCTAAAAACTTACTCATTGAAACTCTCTTCCAGGTGATTCTGTGTTCTAGACCGTCAGAATGATAATTTAAACAAACCATCACATACTTTTCTGGGAATGAGAAAGACTATTAATATCTTTACTGGTTCAAATGAGGTGAATGCATAAGGAAATTTCTATTAAAAAAAATCACATACCTCTTCTCTGGAGAATTCATTTTATGGCAAAAATTTTATAATTCATGTTTTAGTACTTACAAACATTTTGCTATTGCTTAGCATGTATTTCACTTTAATGAATAGTTACCATGAAGGAAAACCTTTGATTTAGCTTACTCCATACCATGCTGACACATAATTCCCACCATTTCTTCAAGTACAGCTTGTGTGTCCACATGGTAACTATGCTGTAATCAGCCTAATGAACACATTTTTACTTTTAGAGTACAATGCCCAGACACTGTATTATTTAATGTTTTAGTACTAATTTATATCTGTGTTTTTAATTACTTATTCACAATTATTGTGTTATAATTATTTTCCCCAATATTCCATAACTTATAATAATAGAATGATCCAGAGATAGAAGACAATATATAAACTTTCTTTGGATTCTATATTTTTTATATCAAATCTTCTGACTTATTGTTCAATATCTATGACTCTGTAAACATTGTCTTTTATAGAATGTGGGAGAACATGGTTGAGGCTATTCTTAAGATTTCCAGACATCTGTGAGATATTCTTTTTATTAATATACTTTTTTAACTTGGCATCACCATATAGTTGTGTGATCTTTTACTTTCATTAGTACACTTCCTTTACTGCCACAACACAGTTGGTTTCCCTTTCTTCCCAGTTTCTATCTCCTTCTGCTTGCCTATTATCTGTATCCTATTAGTGTCCCTATTTCTCATCTTTTGTAAGATTTCTTACTGTAAAATCTCATGCTCCTTTCTAGTTCTGTGAACTATAAGCACACACTTAAAAACACAAGCAAATATTAAAATTAAATTTACATTGAAGATAATTCATAGTATTTACTTTTGCATGTCTGGCTTATTTTGCTTAATGCATTGGTTTCTATTTTCATTTTTTCTTGAAAATGACATGATTTCTTTTTTATTTTGGTAATTGGAAATTCTGTATTTTAATGTAATAATCTGTTGATAGACATCTGGGGTAGATCCATTTCTTGCATGTTGTAAGTAGTGCAGCAATAAACACGGATATGAAAGTACTTTTATTATAAGTTTACTAGAGCCTTCCAGGTATATATAGCCAGTAATTGTGTACTGTGCCTAATGGTCATTTTCTTTTCCTGTATATACAGGTTTTCACAGTGGCTGCAAGAATTCACATATCTAGCAGCAATGAGGAAGAGTTCTTATTTCCATTCATCTTCACCAGCATATGTTATTGTTTTACATTAAGGACAGTCTTTTTGACTTAGGTATGTGGAAACCTTTGATTTTGCTGATGGCTATGCCATTGCGACTACCATTGCAAGGATAAGAGAGGCCCATATGGGCCCAGTAGGTGATCTAGAATCCTACTACATGTGCTGCACCACACAATCATGGTACTTGCTTCACATTATATATTGTAATTCCGAAAGTTTGTACCTCTGTTTTTGCTAACTGATGTTTAGCATTGCTTGCAATAGAAAGTAGGTACACAATGGCAATATAACTATTGTACTTGAAGTGCACTAGTTATTCTTATTCAAAGACACAGAATAGACAAATCCTCAGGAAGGGTCTTGTGAGTTATGAACAGTTACAAACACAATCTATCATTCTCAGTCCTAGCAAATTTCCCATCAAAAAACCCAGCACTGATCAATGATAAATTAAGTCATTGTTTTTGGAAACTAAGGGTCAGCAGAGTAGAGAAACTCCAATTTTACTCAAAGCTGATGATTATAAGTTGATTGACTGGCCCAGAGAGTGACAGAAAAAATACAGCAGAATTCATCTCACAGAGTAACCCTGTGCAGACATCCAAAGGTATTTCATTTGAGATGAATTTAGTGCCGAAATTTTTTCATCTCTTTCATATTTGAAAATGCCAGTTCACTATAACAGCACCTCATGGACATGCTTACTTAATAATGCAATTTAGTTTGCTCTGATCAGACACTCAGCATTTTGTTGTAAAGTTTATTGTCTCTTATCTTCTGGAATAAGAGTTCCATAGTATCTCCATGCATTATATCTTCCTCATTCAAGTGTACAAGGAAAACAAATTGTCTATATTTTTCCACATTTTAATACAGAAATTCCTTGAATCTGACACTTAATTCATGTGAGTAATAAATTAATTTAGATCTAATAATGCACTTCTCATAAATATTTTTCTACTTGGGGAAAATTTCACATTATATATTTTATAAATATGAAAACACATCTTAATTTGTGTGAATTGCATAGACAACAATGTGTGTGTACATGTAAAGGCCCAAACCTGTGTGTCTGTGGAGGAAGACCACAGAATCAGGTGTCATTCTAATCATCCATATTGTCTTTTGAAATAGGCTTTAACTGAACCCAGAGATCACCGATTGACTACACTATCTGGACATCAAGCTCCACATTCCCTCCATCTCTACTCCATCAGAGCTTATATTACAAAAGCATGCTGTACACATACCAGGATTAATCATATGAATGGTAGAAATCTGACCTAAGGCTCTTTTCTTTGCACAGCAGGAACTTTATCCACTTAGCCAACTCACCAGCCAAACTGCTTTTTAAATTCTCTCATATATTGCATCCAGACTGCAGTTTCCCATTTTACCAACCTCCTAGTCTTTCCTCCTATTTCCCTTCTTCTCCAGATCCCTCCTTTCTCTACCTCTCCTGGGTAAAGTGCAGGACTCACAGGGACATCACCTAAACACAGAATTGCAAGCTATAGTGAGACCAGTCACATACCACCACATCAAGGCTGGCAAACCAGTAGGAGGATGGGGGTAATCCCACAAGCATAAGAGTCAGACCCCCCACCCCACCCCATTCACACACATCTGACTCTACCACAGTTAGGAAGCACACAGAATACCAGCCTGCACCAGCACCACATATATGCAGTCAGAGGACCCAAGTCATACCTGTTCATATTCCCTGATCTGTACAACCCCAATTAGTCCCACTCAGTTGACTCCATGGTCCTATTCTGGTGGTGTCTCTAAGCCCTCCAGTTTGTTTGATTCTTTCTCCTACTCCTCCCTACAACTCCCTATGCCCCCCCAAGTGTTTGGCTGTAGGTGTGTGTATCTATTCCAATCACTTTCTGGATGAAGTCTATCTGGTCTCTCTGATGATGATTATGCTAGTCTTAAGTCCCAGAACACTCTGCAGTCAGGATGGGACTAGGAAGAGGTAGGGTTGGGAACTTGAGGGATCATGTGGGCAGAAGAAAAAAGACTGGAATTGGAGAGGATATTTTGGGAGTGAGGTTGAAACCTAGTACAAAGCAAAACACATGGAATATATGTGAGTAAACATAACAAAGACTCCTAGTAATGGGTGACAAAGTGCTAGAACTGTCCATCTTCTGTAACCAAGCAAGACCTTAAATGGAGAGAATGGGACATCAAACCAGCCACAAAACCCAGCTTTATTCTTGTGACTCCCTTTACTAGGATAGATTTCTTTTACAATGATCTACTCATAAAAAACATAAAATAAAGACTTTACTGATGTGTTTCTTGATCTAGAGCACTGGCTCTGAAGGTAATCTCTCTCAGTCAGTCTAATACAGCAATTGTCTTGGGTGGCTGAAAGACTATGATTGCAGTGACTCTCATGACTTCACAATCCCCTTAATAATCAGCAGATTCACTGTGTTTTGCCCTTTTAGACTTTGCTGTGTAAATGTCTACTCTTATTGAAGATTTCTTACTACCATAATCAGCTGGATGTCCTAACATTTTCCAAGTCAAAGATAAATTATCAAAACATATGAAAAAAGAGTTATGTACACTAGTATGTACTATATATTTTATCTTCTCATTATCTCTTAAATAATACAATATAATAGCTATTAACCAATGTTATAATTGCACTCAGTAGTAAAAATAATCCAGATAGGCTTTGCATTGGGAAGATGTATAAAAGTCTTGCGTAAAAGTCATTTTCTGGTAGGTGATTTACATTTCGAGGATGGAGTTTCTGTAAAAAACTACCATAGATACTGAAAACACATCTGTACCTTGTGGCTAAAATAATCATATAGAATTACAGCACATTATCCTGATGGTGCAGCAGTTCACAGAATTTGATGATTTTTCTGAGAACCAAGGTTTCATTCCAAGAACACATACTACACTCACCTGTAAAAGGCAATGCATCCAGTTCCAGGGGACATGTTGCCTTTTTTCTGGCCTCTGAGTTAACTGCAAATATGTGGTATACATTCAGGCAAAAGGAACATGCATATGCATAAACAAGTTCAAAACACTAAAATAAATAAAATAAAATAGCCATAACATAAACATCATCAATTTCTACCAAGATATGTAACTGTCACAACTTTGGCACTAGAGTGACTTTCTTCTGTTTTATTGAATCCTCTCTATTTAATGGTATAATTTAACAATTTGATAGAAAACAACCCTGATGCCAGAGTGGATTGAGAAAAGCCTATTAAAGGCAAAAATGCTATACAAAGCACTACAAGCAGTTAATTAATGCTGAAAATGGGAAAAATCAGGATGGGAACACTAATTGATTTTCTAATACTAAGTATTCATCCCTGTAAATGTATACATGTGTAATATATACACCAAGGAAGAAAATTTGAAAATATTAATTTTTAAAAAGAAGCCATGAATATGAAAGATAGCAAAGAGGAGTATACGAAAGACTTTTGAGGAAGGGAATAGAAGGGAGAATTATTGTAGTTCTAAACTCAAAGACAAAACCAACCAACAAACCTGAGTGCTGAAGTTTTTCATGCTGGCCTCTTTATTTTGTGATCTTCTTTGTAACAAGTATGTGAGGAGCTGAGACCAAGAAAGAATAATAATTGAATCCAGGAATCACAGTGTAGATACCTCTTATCCTCTATCCATTAGTTCTTGAAAAATTAATGCATCCTGTTCTAGAATTACGTTATAATAATTACCAAACCTTTGTTTCAAAAAGAGACCTTCTTTTACAAGACAGTTCAGCCTTGATTCTGCTGCATCTGAAGGAATGATGTCAATACAACATCATTGTATAATATACACTTTAGAGTTTATGTTTTGTCAGCAGACTAACAAAAATGAACTAAGTTATAGAAAGGAAAATTGACCGAGTAACTCAAAGACAGAAGCTTAGAATAAAAGCGAAAGAGTATATATGTAAGACACAGGGTAGGTGACTATTCTCATCCCTAATGCTTATGGGGAACATAAAAGTTTGGCAACTACTGATGAAAAGAGCAATGCTATGACTGTAGTTCCTTAGAGACCATGCCTGTAATGACTCCCCAGGCAAGGGGCCTAGCTCTTCTCAAGTGTTAGTTTCATGCAAAGGAAAATCTAAAGAGGAAGATCGTACAGAGCTTTACCTATTTTGTATTGAGACTTTTGGAAATTTTATGGATAACCACCACTATGAAGTTCTCTGATTGATAGTCCTCTGTGTAAGACAAGGGACACATGATAAAGTAGACTAGAAATGGTATTCTACTGCACAGCATCATAGTCTAGGGTTTCTGTTACAATGAACAATACATGTACAGAACTAGAAATATGTGTGTCTTTCTTTCAGCCATATTAAATGACACCCTGTGCATCCCAGTTCATACAGTTTAATATATGTCATTCAGATATTCATTACACCCACACACACACATGCACACACACACACACACACACACACACACACACACATGTTGCAAAATGTTATCTAGAAGTGAGATAGAATTTCTTGGTAAATTTCTAGTTGGCAATTTCTCCACACAGATTCTCAGTGATTAATCCCGGAATTTATATAGGTAATATCTGCCTGGTAATCAAATTAGAATTGTCCACTTTCATAATTCATATTTATGCTCTCTAAGATAAAAAGTAATTGGTTCACAGGAAAACACTTAAATGTCATTTGACTTGTACTCTTCTCAAGACACTGAGATGTAGGGAAAAAAATAATACAATAAAACCTGGGCTTTTTCCTATCACACTTTAGTTATACACTCAAATATCTCAATGAGTGAATGGTTTGATTAATAGTCAATGGTTTGTCAAGGAATCTTACTCAAATAAAATAGAATTTCATCAATGGCTGCCACATAGACTTCAAAGCACTGCCATATGTATTAGCAGTTCAACAAGTGAGTTAAATAGCACAACTACAATAAATTGTCTGAGCATTCAGGATTCACTGGTGATCTTTTCTTAGATTTATTGGCTCAAATTTACAAAGTCAAGACCTTTCTAATCAGCTCCAGTATGCATGCTTCTTCAAATTTACTAAAGAATCTAACTGAATGAAAAATCATCCTAAAAACTTTTTTTTTTACAAAGTTAATATAAAACATAGTAGTCATCAAATTATGTGGCTGTTCTAACAAAAACAATCTCTTGACATAGCTATACATATGGCTGATCTCAGGAAAATTATGTAATTCAATTTAGTCAATTTTGACTATTCCTATACAAGGGAAATATTGGGAGATTGTGCTGATTGTGTGTGTGTGTGTGTGTGTGTGTGTGTGTGTGTGTTCAGAAGATAACAAAAATTTTGTCCCCCCAATATAAGTAATGTGCATGTTGATCTTCATAGGCTCACTAGGGAGTCTTTTAGAGCATTACCAAAATTTTAAACTACTTGGACTACAGTGGACTTCTTGGAATTAGACTTATTGAAAGATGTTGAAAAAGACATGCTGTGTTATTTAATCATTTATTTTGATATGAATAAAAGGAAGTGTTGCAGGCCATAGGCTAAGTAAAGCAGTAACAGAACAGAAGCATCATTTATAAACATTATAAGGCTTGTATTTCAGAAAGAAGTGGATAGTGAGCATGAATAATTCAACTAATGACTACAGTAATCCTAAATAAACAAGGCAAGGCAGGATCTGTCACTAAGTTCTGCAGTACAATATTGAAAACATTCAGATATTTTTAAATAATTTTTAATTACATATTTTCCTCAATTACATTTCCAATGCTATCCCAAAAGTCCCCCATATCCTCCCCTCCCACTTCCCTACCCACCCATTTCCACTTTTTGGCCCTGGCATTCACCTGTACTGAGGCATATAAAGTTTGTGTGTCCAATGGGCCTCTCTTTCCAGTGATGGCCAACTAGGCCATCTTTTGATACATATGCAGCTAGAGTCAAGAGCTCCAGAATATTGCTTAGTTCATAATGTTGTTGCACCTACAGGGTTGCAGATCTCCTTAGCTACTTGGATACTTTCTCTAGCTCCTCCATTGAGGGCCCTGTGATCCATCCAATAACTGACTGTGAACATCCACTTAGGTGTTTGTTAAGCCACAGCCTAGTCTCAAAAGAGACAGCTATATCAGGGTCCTTTCAGCAAACACTTGCTATTGTATGCAATGGTGTCATTGTTTAGAGGCTAATTATTGGATGGATCCCTGGATATGGCAGTCTCTAGATGGTCCATCCTTTTGTCTCAGCTCCAAACTTTGTATCTGTAACTCCTTCCATGGGTGTTTTGTTCCCAATTCTAAGAAGGGGCAAAGTTTCCACACTTTGGTCGTCATTCTTCTTCAGTTTCATGTGTTTTACAAATTGCATCTTATATCTCATGTATACTAAGTTTCTGGGCTAATATCCACTTATCAGTGAGTACATATCATTTGAGTCCTTTTCTGATTGTATTACCTCACACAGGATGATGCCCTCCAGGTCCAATCATTTGCCTAGGAATTTCATAAATTCATTCCTTTTAATAGCTGAGTAGTACCCCATTGTGTAAATGTACCACAATTTCTGTATCCATTCCTCTGTTGAGGGGCATCTGGGTTCTTTCCAGCATCTGGCTATTATAAATAAGGCTGCTATGAAAATAGTGGAGCATGTGTCTTTCTTACCAGTTGGAACATCTTCTGGATATATGCCTAGTAGAGGTATTGCTGGATCCTCCAGTAGTACTATATCCAATTTTCTGAGGAAATGTCAGACTGATATACAGAGTGGTTGTACAAGCTTGCAATCCCACCAACAATGGAGGAGTGTTCCTCTTTCTCCACATCCTCGCCAGCATCTGCTGTCACCTGAATTTTTGATCTTAGCCATTCTGACTGGTGTGAGATGGATCTCAGGGTTGTTTTGATTTGCATTTCTCTGATGACTAAGGATGTTGAATATTTTTTTTCAGGTACTTCTCAGCCATTCGGTATTCCTTAGGAGAGAATTCTTTGTTTAGCTCTGAGCCCCATTTTTTATTGGGGTTATTTGATTTTTAGGAGTTCACCTAATTGAGTTCTTTATATATATTGGATATTAGTTCCCTATCTGATTTGGGATAGGTAAAGATCCTTTCCCAATCTGTTGGTGGCCTTTTTGTCTTATTGATGGTGTCTTTTGCCTTGCAGAAGCTTTGGAGTTTCATGAGGTCCCATTTATCGATTCTCAATCTTACAGCACAAGCCATTGAAGTTCTATTCATGAATTTTTCCCCCTGTACCCATATCTTCAAGGCTTTTCCCCACTATCTCCTCTATAAGTTTCAGTGTCTATACTTAAATGTGGAGTTCCTTGATCCACTTAGATTTGACTTTAGTACAAGGAGATAGGAATGGATCATTCGCATTCTTCTACATGATAACCACGAGTTGTGCCAGCACCATTTGTTGAAAAAGCTGTCTTTCTTCTACTGGATGGTTTTAGCTCCCTTGTCGAAGATCAAGTGACTATAGGTGTGTGGGTTGATTTCTGGGTCTTCAATTCTCTTCTGTTGTTCTACTTGTCTCTCACTATACCAGTACCATGCAGTTTTTATCACAATTGCTTTGTAGTAAAGCTTTAGGTTAGATATGGTGATTCCAGCAGAGGTTCTTTTATTTTTGAGAAGAGTTTTTGCTATCCTAGGTTTTTTGTTGTTCCAGATGAATTTGCAGATTACTCTTTCTAATTTGTTGAAGAATTGAGTTGGAATTTTGATGGGGATTGCATTCAATCTGTAGATTGCTTTTGGCAAGATAGCCATTTTTACAATGTTGATCCTGCCAATCCATGAACATGGGAGATATTTCCATCTTCTGAGATCTTCTTTAATTTCTTTCTTCAGAGACTTGAAGTTCTTATCATACAGATCTTTCACTTCCTTAGTTAGAGTCACACCAAGATATTTTATTTTATTTGTGACTCTTGAGAAGGGTGTTGTTTCCCTAATTTCTTCCTCAGTCTGTTTATTCTTTGTGTAGAGAAAGGCCATTGACTTGTTTAAGTTAATTTCATATCCAGCTACTTCACTGAAGCAGTTTATCAGGTTTAGGAGTTCTCTGGTGGAATTTTTAGGGTCAATTATATATACTATTATATCATCTGCAAAAAGTGATATTTTGACTTCATCTTTTCCCATTTGTATCTCCTTGATCTCCTTTTGTTGTCGAATTGCTCTGGCTAGGACTTCAAGTACTATGTTGAATAGGTAGGGAGAAAATGGGCAACCTTTTCTAGTCCCTGATTTTAGTGGGATTGCTTCAAGCTTCTCACCATTTACTTTGATGTTGGCTACTGGTTTGCTGTAGATTGCTTTTATCAAGTTTAGGTATGGGCCTTGAATTCCTGATCTTTCCAAGACTTTTATCATGAATGGGTGTTGGATCTTGTCTAATGCTTTTTCTGCTTCTAAGGAGATGATCATGTGGTTTTTGTCTTTGAGTTTGTTTATATAATGGATTACATAGATGGATTTCTGTATAATAAACCATCCCTGCATGGCTGGAACAAAACCTACTTGGTAAGGATGGAAGATTGCTTTAATGTGTTCTTGGATTTGGTTAGCGAGAATTTTATTGAGTATTTTTGTATCGATATTCATAAGAGAAATTGGTCTGAATTTCTCTATCTTTGTTGGATCTTTCTGTGATTTAGGTATCAGAGTAATTGTGGCTTCATAGAATGAGTAGGCGTAGAGTACCTTCTACTTCTATTTTGTGGAAGAGTTTGTGCAGAACTGGAATTAGATCTTCTTTGAAGGTCTGGTAGAACTCTCCACTAAACCAATTTGGTCCTGGACTTTTTTTTTCTGGGAGACTATTAATGACTGCTTCTATTTCTTTAGGGGATATGGGACTGTTTAGATCATTAACTTGATCCTGATTTAACTTTGGTACCTGGAGTCTGTCTAGAAATTTGTCCATTTCGTCCAGGTTCTCCAGTTTTGTTGAGTATAGCCTTTTGTAGAAGGATCTGATGGTATTTTGGATTTCTTCAGGATCTGTTCTTATGTCTCCCTTTTCATTTCTTATTTTGTTAATTAGGATGCGGTCCCTGTGCCCTCTAGTGAGTCTAGCTACTGGTTTATCTATCTTGCTGATTTTCTCAAAGAACAAACTCCTTGTTTGGTTAATTCTTTGAATAGTTCTTCTTGTTTCAACTTGATTGATTTCACACCTGAGTTTGATAATTTTCTGCCACCTACTCCTCTTGGGTGCATTTTCTCCCTTTTTTTCTAGAGCTTTTAGATTGTTGTCAAGCTGCTAGTGTGTGCTCTCTCTAGTTTCTTTTTGGAGGCACTCAGAGCTATGATTTTCCCTCTTAGAAATGCTTTCATTCTGTCCCATATGTTTGGGTATGTTGAGGCTTCATTTTCATGAAACTCTAAAAAGTCTTTAATTTATTTCTTTATTCCTTCCTTGACCAAGGTATCATTGAGAAGAATGTTGTTAAGTTTCCATGTGAATGTTGGCTTTCCATTATTTATGTTGTTATTGAAGATCAGCCTTAGTCCATGGTGGTCTGATAGGATGCATGGGACAATTTCAATATTTTTATATCTGTTGAGGCCTGTTTTCTGGCCAAATTTATGGTCAATTTTGGATAAGGTACCATGAGTTTCTGAGAAGAAGGTATATCCTTTTGTTTTAGGATAAAATATTATGTAGATATCTGTTAAGTCCATTTGTTTCATAACTTCTGCTAGTTTCACTGTGTCCCTCTTTAGTTTCTGTTTCCAAAATCTGTCCGTCGATGACAGTGGTGTGTTGAAGTCTCCCACTATTATTGTATGAGTTGCAATGTGTGCTTTGTACTTTACTAAAGTGTCTTTAATATATGTGGCTACCCTTGCATTTGGAGCATAGGTATTCAGAATTCAGACACGTGAAAAATAAACAACACTCTTCTCAATGATACCTTGGTCAAGGAAGGAATAAAGAAAGAAATTAAGGACTTTCTGGAGTTTAATGAAAATGAAGCCACAACATACCCAAAATTATGGGACACACTGAAAGCATTTCTAAGAGGAAAACTCATAGCTCTGAGTGCCTCCAAAAAGAAACTAGAGAGAGCACACACTAGCAGCTTGACAACACACCTAAAAGCTCTAGAACGAAAGGGAGCAAATTCACCCAAGAGGAGTAGACGGCAAGAAATAATCAAACTCAGGGGTGAAATCAACCAAGTGGAAACAAGAAGAACAATTCAAAGAATCAACCAATCGAGGAGCTGGTTCTTTGAGAAAATCAACAAGATAGATAAACCCTTAGCCAGACTCACTAGAGGGCATAGGGAAAGTACTCTAATTAACAAAATCAGAAATGAAAAGGGAGACATAACAACAGACCCTGAAGAAATCCAAAACACCATCAGATCCTTCTACAAAAGGCTATACTCAACAAAACTGGAGATCCTGGATGAAATGGACAAGTTTCTAGACAGATACCAGGTACCAAAGTTAAATCAAGATCAGGTTAATGATCTAAACAGTCCCATATCCCCTAAAGAAATAGAAGCAGTCATTAATAGTCTCCCAACCAAGAAAAGCCCAGGGCCAGATGGGTTTAGTGCAGAGTTCTATCAAACTTTCAAAGAAGAACTAATCCCAGTTCTTCACAAACTATTCCACAAAATAGAATCAGAAGGTACTCTACCCAACTCATTCTATGAAGCCACAATTACTCTGATACCTAAACCACATAAAGACCCAACAAAAATAGAGAACTTCAGACCAATTTCCCTTATGAATATTTATGCAAAAATCCTCAATAAAGTTCTCGCTAACCGAATTCAAGAACACATCAAAACAATCATCCATCCTGACCAAGTAGGATTCATCCCAGGGATGCAAGGATGGTTCAATATATGAAAATCCATCAATGTAATCCATTATATAAACAAACTCAAAGACAAAAACCACATGATCATCTCCTTAGATGCTGAAAAAGCATTTGACAAAATCCAACACCCCTTCATGATAAAAGTCTTGGAAAGATCAGGAATTCAAGGCCCATACCTAACTATGATAAAAGCAATATACAGCAAACCAGTAGCCAACATCAAAGTAAATGGTGAGAAGCTGGAAGCAATCCCACTAAAATCAGGGACTAGACAAGGCTGCCCACTCTCTCCCTACCTATTCAACATTGTACTTGAATTCCTACCCAGAGCAATTAGACAACAAAAGGAGATCAAGGGAATACAAATCGGAAAAGAAGTCAAAATATCGCTTTTTGCAGATGATATGATAGTATACATAAGTGACCCTAAAAATTCCACCAGAGAACTCCTAAGCTTGATAAATAGCTTCGGTGAAGTAGCTGGATATATAATTAACTCAAGCAAGTCAATGGCCTTTCTATACACAAAGGATAAACAAGCAGAGAAGGAAATTAGGGAAACAACACCCTTCTCAATAGTCACAAACAATATAAAATACCTTGGCGTGACTCTAACTAAGGAAGTGAAAGATCTGTAGGACAAGAACTTCAAGTCCCTGAAGAAAGAAATTAAAGAAGATCTCAGAAGATGGAAAGATCTCCCATGCTCATGGATTGGCAGGATCAACATTGTAAAAATGGCTATCTTGCCAAAAGCAATCTACAGATTCAATGCAATCCCCATCGAAATTCCAACTCAATTCTTAGACGAATTGGAAAGGGCAATCTGCAAATTCATCTGGAACAACAAAAAACCTAGGATAGCAAAAACTCTTCTCAAGGATAAAAAAAACCTCTGGAGGAATCACCATGCCTGACCTAAAGCTGTACTACAGAGCAATTGTGATAAAAACTGCATGGTACTGGTATAACGACAGACAAGTAGACCAATGGAACAGAATTGAAAACCCTGAGATCAACCCACATACCTATGGTCACTTGATCTTTGACAAGGGAACAAAAACCATCCAGTGGAAAAAAGACAGCATTTTCAACAAATGGTGCTGGCACAACTGGCAGTTATCATGTAGAAGAATGCGAATTGATCCATTCCTATCTCCTTGTACCAAGGTCAAATCTAAGTGGATTAAGGAACTCCACATAAAACCAGAGACACTGAAACTTATAGAGGAGAAAGTAGGGAAAAGCCTCGAAGATATGGGTACAGGGGAAAAATTCCTGAATAGAACAGCAAAGGCTTGCACTGTAAGATTGAGAATCGATAAATGGGACCTCATAAAGTTGCAAAGCTTCTGCAAGGCAAAAGACACCGTCAATAAGACAAAAAGACCACCAACAGATTGGGAAAGGATCTTTACCTATCCTAAATCAGATAGGGGACTGATATCCAATATATATAACCAATTCAAGAAGGTGGACTCCAGAAAATCAAATAACCCCGTTAAAAAATGGGGCTCAGAACTGAACAAAGAATTCTCACCTGAGAAATACCGAATGGCAGAGAAGCACCTGAAAAAATGTTCGACATCCTTAATCATCAGGGAAATGCAACTCAAAACAACCCTGAGATTCCACCTCACACCAGTCAGAATGGCTAAGATCAAAAATTCAGGTGACAGCAGATGCTGGCGAGGATGTGGAGAAAGAGGAACACTCCTTCATTGTTGGTGGGATTTCAAGCTGGTACAACCACTCTGGAAATCAGTTTGGTGGTTCCTCAGAAAATTGGACATAGTACTACCGGAGGATCCAGGAATACCTCTCCTGGGCATATATCCTGAAGATGTTCCAACTGGTAAGAAGGACACATGCTCCACTATGTTCATAGCAGCCTTATTTATAATAGCCAGAAGCTGGATAGAACCCAGATGCCCCTCAACAGAGGAATAGATACAGAAAATGTGGTACATTTACACAATGGAGTACTACTCAGCTATTAAAAGGAATGAATTTATGAAATTCCTAGGCAAATGAATGGATCTGGAGGGCATCATTCTGAGTGAGGTAACATATTCACAAAGGAACTCACACAATATGTACTCACTGATAAGTGGATATTAGCCCAAAAACTTAGGATACCCAAGATATAAGATACAATTTGTTAAACGCATGATACTCAAGAAGAAAGAAGACCAAAGTGTGGACACTGTGCCCCTTCTTGGAATTGGGAACAAAACACCCATGGAAAGAGTTACAGAGATAAAGTTTGGAGCTGTGAAGAAAGGATGGACCATCTAAAGACTGCCATATCCAGGGATCCATCCCATAATCAACTTCCAAACGCTGACACCATTGCATACACTATCAAGATTTGGCTGAAAGGACCCAGATATAGCTGTCTCTTGTGAGACAATGCCGGGGCCTAGCAAACACAGAAGTGGATACTCACAGTCAGCTATTGGATGGATCACAGGGCCCCCAATGGAGGAGCTAGAGAAAATACCCAAGGAGCTAAAGGGAACTGCAACCCCATAGGTGGATCATTATTATGAACTAACCAGTACCCCAGAGCTCTTGTCTCTAGCTGCATTTGTATCAAAAGATTGCCTAGTAGGCCATCACTGGAAAGAGAGGCCCATTGGACTTGCCAACTCTGTATGCCCCAGTACAGGGGAATGCCAGGGCCAAGGGTGGGGGTGAGTGGGTGGGGGACTGGGGGGGTAGTGTATTGGGGACTTTTTGGAATTCATTGGAAATGTAATTGAGGAAATTACCTAATAAAATAAAAATAATGTATTTCAAGCAAAAAAAAAAAAAAAAAAAGAATTCACGACTGGGTATGATAGTTATGAAAATGTGCCTTTTCCATAAGGTCCAGGAATTCCTCCTGTTAATGATCTCAGCTGTTCATCGTGCTAGGAGAGCCTTTACAAGGATGGGTGAAACTGTTTCTCAAAACAGGAATAAATATATTTTGTATGTGCATGAAAAAAAAAAAAAGAGTTTGTGATCTTGTGGACATGATTCTAGAAATAAAACTCAAGTCTTCTGCAAGATCCCCAAGTGCTTGTAATAGTTGAGTCATCTGCATGTTTCCCATCTTTTGAGATTTATTTAAATTATCTACATATCCAAGAAATCCAAGACGTACTATAGAGCATAGCAGAGATGCAGCATGTCCCCACTAGCTAAAACCACAGCAAAATGACTTGTCAGATTAAAAATTCCTGGAGACTGCATTAGTTAGGGAAGCAGAAACCGGCCTGAGTAGGGCCACAGGCCACATCCGGCCGGATCAGCGCCGGGGTAGCGGGAGAACAGGGTTGCCTGACACCCGCCAGCTACCCACGACCCCCGCCACAGGATTTTGGGACTGCTGGTGAGTGGAACACAGCTTCTGCTCCAATCCAATCGCTCGGGACCTGAGACTGCATTAGTTAGGGAAGCAGAAACCGGCCTGAGTAGGGCCACAGGCCTCATCCGGCCGGATCAGCGCCGGGGTAGCGGGAGCGCAGGGTTGCCTGACACCAGCCAGCTACCCACGACCCCCGCTGCAGGATATTGGGACTGCTGGTGAGTGGAACACAGCTTCTGCTCCAGTCCAATCACGCGGGACCTGAGACTGCTCTGGTTGGGGAGAGAGAAATCCAGCCTACATAGGGCCACAACACTCTTCAGGTCAGAAAAGCACCGGGGCAGCTGGGGCGCAGGGTCTGCTGACACTCGCCAGCTACCCACAACACCCACCACAGGATCTTAAGACTTCTGGTGAGTGGAGCACAGCTTCTGCTCCAATCCAATTGCGCCGGACCTGAGACTGCATTAGTTAGGGAAGCAGAAACCGGCCTGAGTAGGACCACAGGCCTCATCCGGCTGGATCAGCACCAGGGTAGTGGGAACGCAGGGTTGCCTGACACCCACCAGCTACCCATGACCCCCGCCGCAGGATTTTGGGACTGCTGGTGAGTGGAACACAGCTTCAGCTCCAATCCAATTGCGCGGGACCTGAGACTGCATTAGTTAGGGAAGCAGAAACCGGCCTGAGTAGGGCCACAGGCCACATCCTGCCAGATCAGCGCCGGGGTAGTGGGAGCGCAGGGTTGCCTGACACCCGCCAGCTACCCACGACCCCCACCGCAGGATTTTGGGACTGCTGGTGAGTGGAACACAGCTTCTGTTCCAGTCCAATCACGCGGGACCTGAGACTGCTCTGGTTGGGGAGAGAGAAATCCGGCCTACATAGGGCCACAACCCTCTTCCGGTCAGAAAAGCACCGGGGCAGCTGGGGCGCAGGGTCGGCTGACACTCACCAGCTACCCACAACACCCACCACAGGATCTTAAGACTTCTGGAGAGTGGAACACAGCTTCTGCTCCAATCCAATTGCACGCAGGACCAGAGTCTGCAATAGTTAGGGAAGCAGAAAAACGGCCTGTGTAGGACCACAGGCCTCTTCCGGCTGGACCAGCACGGGGTACCTTCAGCTACCCACGACCCCTGCCGCAGGATTTAGAGACTGCTGGTGAGTAGAACACAGCTTCTGCTCCAATCTTTAAACAGTGACAACGATAACAACTAACCCCAGAGATTACCAGATGGCGAAAGGTAAACGTAATAATCTTACTAACAGAAACCAAGACCACTCACCATCATCAGAACCCAGCACCCCCACTTCGCCCAGTCCAGGGCACCCCAACACACCGGAAAAGCTAGACACGGATTTAAAAGCATATCTCCTGATGATGATAGAGAACTTCAAGAAGGACTTTAATAACACACTTAAAGAAATGCAGGAGAACACTGCTAAACAGGCAGAAGACAATAAAGAGAAAGCACAAAAATCCCTTAAAGAATTGCAGGAGAACACTGCTAAAGAGTTACAAATCCTTAAAGAAAAACACGATAACATAATCAAACAGGTAGAAGTCCTTACAGAAAAACAGGAAAACACATCCAAACAGATGATGGAAATGAACAAAACCATACTAGACCTAAAAAGGGAAGTAGACACAATAAAGAAAACCCAAAATGAGGCAACACTGGAGATAGAAACCCTAGGAAAGAAATCTGGAACCATAGATACCTGCATCAGCAACAGAATACAAGAGATGGAAGAGAGAATCTCAGGTGCAGAAGATTCCATAGAGAACATCGGCACAACAATCAAGGAAAATGTAAAATGCAAAAAGATCCTAACTCAAAACATCCAAGAAATACAGGACGCAATGAGAAGACCAAACCTACGGATAATAGGAGTGGATGAGAATGAAGATTTTCAATTCAAAGGACCAGCAAACATCTTCAACAAAATTATAGAAGAAAACTTCCCAAATCTAAAGAAAGAGATGCCCATGAACATACAAGAAGCCTACAGAACTCCAAATAGACTGGACCAGAAAAGAAATACCTCCCGACACATTATAATCAGAACAACAAATGCTCTAAATAAAGATAGAATACTAAAAGCAGTAAGAGAAAAAGGCCAAGTAACATATAAAGGCAAGCCTATCAGAATTACACCAGATTTTTCACCAGAGACTATGAAAGCCAGAAGATCCTGGACGGATGTTATACAGACACTAAAAGAACACAAATTCCAGCCCAGGCTACTATACCCAGCCAAACTCTCAATTAACATAGATGGAGAAACCAAAGTATTCCACGACAAAACCAAATTCACACATTATCTCTCCACGAATCCAGCCCTTCAAAGGATAATAACAGAAAAAAACCAATACAAGGACAGGAACCACGCCCTAGAAACAACAAGAAGGTAATCCCTCAACAAACCTAAAAGAAGACAGCCACAAGAACAAAATGCCAACTTTAACAACAAAAATAACAGGAAACAACAATTACTTTTCCTTAATATCTCTTAATATCAATGGACTCAACTCCCCGATAAAAAGACATAGACTAACAAACTGGCTACACAAACAAGACCCAACATTTTGCTGCTTACAGGAAACTCATCTCAGAGAAAAGGATAGACACTACCTCAGAATGAAAGGCTGGAAAACAATTTTCCAAGCAAATGGCATGAAGAAACAAGCTGGAGTAGCCATTCTAATATCTGATAAGATTGACTTCCAACCCAAAGTCATTAAAAAAGACAGGGAGGGACACTTCATACTCATCAAAAGTAAAATCCTCCAAGAGGAACTATCAATCCTGAATATCTATGCTCCAAATACAAAGGCAGCCACATTCATTAAAGAAACTTTAGTAAAGCTCAAAGCACACATTGCACCTCATACAATAATAGTGGGAGACTTCAACACACCACTTTCACCAATGGACAGATCATGGAAACAGAAACTAAACAGGGACACAGTGAAACTAAGAGAAATTATGAATCAAATGGATCTGGCAGATATCTACAGAACATTCTATCCTAAAACAAAAGGATATACCTTCTTCTCAGCACCTCATGGTACCTTCTCCAAAATTGACCACGTAATTGGTCACAAAGCAGGCCTCAACAGATATAAAAATATTGAAATTGTCCCATGCATCCTATCAGATCACCATGGCCTAAGGCTGATCTTCAATAACAAAATAAATAATAGAAAGCCAACCTTCACGTGGAAACTGAACAACACTCTTCTCAATGATACCTTGGTCAAGGAAGGAATAAAGAAAGAAATTAAGGACTTTTTAAGAGTTCAATGAAAATGAAGCCACAACATACCCAAACTTATGGGACGCAATGAAAGCATTTCTAAGAGGAAAACTCATAGCTCTGAGTGCCTCCAAAAGGAAACTAGAGAGAGCACACATTAGCAGCTTGACAACACACCTAAAAGCACTAGAACAAAAGGAAGCAAATTCACCCAAGAGGAGTAGACGGCAGGAAATAATCAAACTCAGGGGTGAAATCAACCAAGTGGAAACAAGAAAAACTATTCAAAGAATCAACCAATCAAGGAGCTGGTTCTTTGAGAAAATCAACAAGATAGATAAACCCTTAGCCAGACTCACTAGAGGGCACAGGGAAAGCATCCTAATTAACAAAATCAGAAATGAAAAAGGAGACATAACAACAGATCCTGAAGACATCCAAAACACCATCAGATCCTTCTACCAAAGGCTATACTCAACAAAACTGGAGAACCTGGATGAAATGGAGAAGTTCCTAGACAGATACCAGGTACCAAAGTTGAATCAAGATCAGGTTAATGATCTAAACAGCCCTATATCCCCCAAAGAAATAGAAGCAGTCATTAATAGTCTCCCAACTAAAAAAAGCCCAGGACCAGATGGGTTTAGTGCAGAGTTCTATCAGACCTTCAAACAAGATCTAATCCCAGTTCTTCACAAACTATTCCACAAAATAGAAACAGAAGGTACTCTACCCAACTCATTCTATGAAGCCACAATTACTCTGATACCTAAACCACAAAAAGACCCAACAAAGATAGAAAACTTCAGACCAATATCCCTTATGAATATTGATGCAAAAATCCTCAATAAAGTTCTTGCTAACCGAATCCAAGAACACATCAAAACAATCATCCATCCTGACCAAGTAGGTTTCATCCCAGGGATGCAGGGATGGTTCAATATACGTAAATCCATCAACGTAATCCAGTATATAAACAAACTCAAAGACAAAAACCACATGGTCATCTCCTTAGATGCGGAAAAAGCATTTGACAAGATCCAACACCCATTCATGATAAAAGTCTTGGAAAGATCAGGAATTCAAGGCCCATACCTAAACATGATAAAAGCAATCTACAGCAAACCAGTAGCCAACATCAAAGTAAATGGTGAGAAGCTTGAAGCAATCCCTCTAAAATCAGGGACTAGACAAGGCTGTCCCCTTTCTCCATACCTATTCAACATTGTACTTGAAGTCCTAGCCAGAGCAATTCGACAACAAAAGGAGATCAAAGGGATACAAATTGGAAAAGATGAAGTCAAAATATCACTTTTTGCAGATGATATGATAGTATATATAAGTGACCCTAAAAATTCCACCAGAGAACTCCTAAGCCTGATAAACAGCTTCGGTGAAGTAGCTGGATATAAAATTAACTCAAACAAATCAATGGCCTTTCTCTACACAAAGAATAAACAGGCTGAGAAAGAAATTAGGGAAACAACACCCTTCTCAATAGTCACAAATACTATAAAATATCTTGGCGTGACTCTAACTAAGGAAGTGAAAGATCTGTATAATAAAAACTTCAAGTCTCTGAAGAAAGAAATTCTAGAAGATCTCAGAAGATGGAAAGATCTCCCATGCTCATGGATTGGCAGGATCAACATTGTAAAAATGGCTATCTTGCCAAAAGCAATCTACAGATTCAATGCAATCCCCATCAAAATTCCAAATCAATTCTTCAACGAATTAGAAAGTGCAATCTGCAAATTCATCTGGAATAACAAAAAACCTAGGATAGCAAAAACTCTTCTCAAGGATAAAAGAACCTCTGGTGGAATCACCATGCCGGACCTAAAGCTCTACTACAGAGCAATTGTGATAAAAACTGCATGGTACTGGTATAGTGACAGACAAATAGACCAATGGAATAGAATTGAAGACCCAGAAATGAACCCACACACCTATGGTCACTTGATCTTCGACAAGGGAGCTAAAAACATCCAGTGGAAGAAAGACAGCATTTTCAACAAATGGTGCTGGCACAACTGGTTGTTAACATGTAGAAGAATGCGAATCGATCCATTCCTATCTCCTTGTACTAAGGTCAAGTCTAAGTGGATCAAGGAACTTTACATAAAACCAGAGACACTGAAACTTATAGAGGAGAAATTGGGAAAAGCCTTGAAGATATGGGCACAGGGGAAAAATTCCTGAATAGAACAGTAATGGCTTGTGCTGTAAGATCGAGAATTGACAAGTGGGACCTCATGAAACTGCAAAGCTTCTGCAAGGCTAAATACACCATCAATAAGACAAAAAAACCACCAACAGATTGGGAAAGGATCTTCACCTATCCTAAATCAGATAAGGGACTAATATCCAATATATATAAAGAACTCAAGAAGGTGGACTCCAGAAAGTCAAATAACCCCATTAAAAAATGGGGCTCAGAACTGAACAAAGAATTCTCACCTGAGGAATACCGAATGGCAGAGAAGCACCTGAAAAAATGTTCGACATCCTTAATCATCAGGGAAATGCAAATCAAAGCAACCCTGAGATTCCACCTCACACCAGTCAGAATGGCTAAGATCAAAAATTCAGGTGACAGCAGATGCTGGCGAGGATGTGGAGAAAGAGGAAAACTCCTCCATTGTTGGTGGAATTGCAAGCTTGTACAACCACTCTGGAAATCAGTCTGGCGGTTCCTCAGAAAATTGGACATAGTACTACCGGAGGATCCAGCAATACCTCTCCTGGGCATATATCCAGAAGATGTCCCAACCGGTAAAAAGGACACATGCTCCACTATGTTCATAGCAGCCCTATTTATAATAGCCAGAAGCTGGAAAGAACCCAGATGTCCCTCAACAGAGGAATGGATACAGAAATTATGGTACATTTACACAATGGAGTACTACTCAGCTATTAAAAAGAATGAATTTATGAAATTCCTAGCCAAATTTATGGACCTGGAGGGCATCATCTTGAGTGAAGTAACACAATCACAAAAGAACTCACACAATATGTATTCATTGATAAGTGGATATTAGCCCAAAACTTAGGATACCCAAGATATAAGATACAATTTGATAAACGCATGAAACTCAAGAAGAATGAAGACCAAAGTGTGGACACTGTGCACCTTCTTAGAATTGGGAACAAAACACCCAGGGAAGGAGTTACAGAGACAAAGTTCGTAGCTGTGATGAAAGGATGGACCATTTAGAGACTGCTGTATCCAGGGATCCGTCCCATAATCAGCTTCTAAACGCTGACACCATTGCATACACTAGCAAGATTTTGCTGTAAGGACCCAATTATAGCTGTCTCTTGTGAGACGATGCTGGGGCCTAGCAAACACAGGAGTGGATGTTCACAGTCAGCTATTGGATGTATCACAGGGCTCCCAATGGAGAAGCTAGAGAAAGTACCCAAGGAGCTAAAGGGATCTGCAACCCTATTGTTGGAACAACATGATGTACTAACCAGAACCCTGGAGCTCTTGTCTCTAGCTGCATATGTATCGAAAGATGGCCTAGTCGGCCATCAATGGAAAGAGAGGCCCATTGGACTTGCAAACTTTATATGCCCCAATATAGGGGAATGACAGTGCCAAAAGAATGGGAATGGGTGGGTAGGGAAGTGGGGGGCGCTATGGGGGACTTTTGGGATAGTATTGGAAATGTAATTGAGGAAAATATGTAATAAAAATATAAAAAAAAATTCCTGCATATGACTAATACATTAATTTTTTAGAAGCCAAAGTAGGGTAGGAAGTAGGGTATTGAGAAGAAACATGCAATGTGTCTACTGATAACTCCACAAATAGCTATAGACATCTCAGTACTAACAAATGTGCTGAGATCTATCGTGCATAAAACAGGCTTCTCAGCACACTATCCTGCAAAGACTGTATATCCACAAGTATAGATGTCAAAGCCAACCTTTTCCACTATCACCACAAACACACTTGAAATGGATGAGAATTAATAATACCAGAAATTAATTATAATTATAATTATAATTAATCCGGTATTAATTATAATACCAGAAATTCTGACACAGGTAAAGCATACAGATACAGCCATAGACAAGAAGCTTCATAAATGGAGACAGAATTGTCCAAGATTAATAAATGTCATTGCATGAAATTTATGGTTTATCTTGCCCATTTGCAACGTGATAGCTTTGGTTTTATCATATTTTATTTTCTGATATTTTAAACAATTGAATTAATGAATTAATGGCTAGACACTAGGTTAAAGAATAACGACTGAACTGTCACTTATACCGGCTCGGAGAGGAAAAATCAGTTTACTTCAATGGAGTGACACTATGCATATCAACCCCTCCAGAACAGTCCTCATATTTAGGAATATTTGTCCAACATATAATTGAACACCACAGGCTTTTCTGTATGTGCTTTAATTTGGTTAGAGTTTTGTGATTTTCTGTTTTGTTTCTTTCTTTTCCTTTTCCTTTTTCTTCTCTTTTTGAATGTGATTTTCTTGGTTATGGGGAATTCTGTTGTACTAAATTTTTGTTTCTATTTTGAGAAAATACTTAAAGTCGGTTGTGTAGGAAAGAAGAGAGTATCTAGATGAAATTTGTGTGGGGAAGGAATATGATCAAAATATTAGAATTTGAAAATTGTTTTAAATTATAAAAAAGTATAATAATATTCAAAAGAAAAAAAAGACTTCTGCAAAGGAAACATTCTCGATAGTGAAGTGGCTATGAAATGGTTCGGAGTGAATCGTTTCAGGGGAATTCAGAATAAATCAAGAATTGAATATTACAACACCAAAAATGAACAATGCGGTCAATAAATGAACAAATATATAAAACAAAAATACCTCAAAGAATGATACAAAGGACCAACAAATATTGGTTAACCTTACCCATTAAAAAAAGATTCCATAAAATCTATATTGATATTCCATCTCACCATAGTCAGAATAATACTTTTCACAACAACAGAAAGTGAAAACAAGAAGAAGAAAGAAATACTGGTAAGCATTCATGAATCAGGGACAATGATCATCCCAACTTTTCCAATAACAATGGAAACAACTGTGAAGGATTCTCAAAAGTTGCTAACTATTATATAAACTTTCTTTACCACTCTTGGTTATAGATCCAAACAAAGACACATAGTCAGCATACAACAGAGATTCCTGCATATATATGTTTATTGTATCAAAACTCTGAATAGTGAAGTAATGACACTAATTGAGTGCATCTTGACCTATGAGTCAACAAAGAAAATGTGATATATAGATATTGGTCATCCAAGAAAAAATTGTATATGAAAATGTATAAATACAAACAAATTCATATTCAATAAAACTTAGACTCATTCAGAAAGGAAAAGTATTGCATATCATTAAATATCTTTTCTTTCCATGTCTTTATTGAGAGGGAAGAGGGACTATTTGGGAGAGAACAATTTGTGGGATGAGACTAATGAAAGGAGGATGGTAGTGGAGAAGGTAGAATAGGTATATGAATTTGATGAAATGAATATATGAAATTGTTATGTTGAAAGCCATTATGTCATCAACTCACTAAAACAAAACTATCACATTTAATGAGGAGGGCCAATTACATTCTTATAGATATGATACAGCAGAGATAATCACAGAACTCATATCATCTTAATTTGCCTGCACAGGGCCCTCACAAAACTGAATAAGTAAACATTTGTTCATAGAAGGGAGGCTCATGGGACCTATACCCAATGGAAGAAATGGAGGATAGGAAGTCATTTGTTTAAGTGATACAGCCAGTGGTACTTTGCTCATTTTCCAGTGGATGAATGGATCACTTTACACTCATGGCCATGCTGCAGTCCCTGGTTTAAAACTGTTTGATTACAGAGAAAAATTACAAAGCAGAGTATCATGAAAGTGGGATGGAATTTGGTGGGAAGAAATGAGGAGTAGAGTGTTTTTGAGGAGCAAGAGTGTCTGGTGCTATGAGTGTGATCAGAATGTACTATAAGCAACATGAAATTGTCATAGAATAAATTAATACATATGCATGCCTTAAATCAAAGAGTTTTAATAAAAGAATTCAAAACAGGAGTGCTTTGAGAAATTCCGAGGTGAATTGTAAATCAACAGCTAGGACATAGAGGACTAGCATGTACTGTTAAATACTGTAATGGCAAAGATTGGACTCCAGAAACAAACACATATGGCACCAATGACAAGGCTGCCCAATGGTTTTGTTTTTCAGTAAAGATGGAAATTTATTGTGTTAGATTCTCATATTTTAAATGTTCTAGTGGCATTACTATAACACAAATGCCTAAAGCCAAGCCCAATCCCTGTCATTTATTTTGTTGTTGAGATTTTAACTATAGGCTGGTTAATACAAGCACACATGTAGTACTCTTATTTTCTTTTTCTTTTTTTAATTGGATAATTTATTTATTTACATTTCAAATGCTATCTCCATTCCAATTTCCCCCCAGAAACCTCCTATCCCATCAACCCTCCTACTACTTCTATGAGGGTATGGCCACACCCAACCACCCACTCCTTCCTCCCTGCCCTCACATTCCCCTACACTGGGGCATCATACCTTCACAGGACTAAGGGCCTCTTCTTCCAAAAAGTCCATCTTCTGCTACATAAACAGTTGGAGCCATGGACTCTCTATGTTTACTCCTTGGTTGGTGGTTTAGACACTGGGAGCTCTGGTTGGTTGATATTGCTGTTCTTCCTATGTGGTTGCAAACCCCTTCACATCCTTCAGTCCTTTCTCTAACTCTTCTATTTTGTATCTTGTAATTAGTCCAATGGTTGTCTGCTAGCATACACCTCTGCATATGTCTGGCTCTAATAAAGCCTCTCAGGATACCACTATATCAGGCTCCTGTCAGCATGCACTTCTTGATATCTGCAACAGAATCTGTATTCGGTGATGTGTATGGGGTAGATCCCCAAGGGGGAAGTCTCTGGATGGCCTTTCCTTCAGTCTCTGTTCCATACTTTTCTCTGTATCTGCTCCAACGAGTATTTTATTACCCATTCTTAGAAGGACCGAGGCACCCACACTTTGGTCTTCCTTCTTCTTGAGCTTCAAGTGATGTGTGCATTGTATCTTGGGTATTCTGACCTTTGGGATTAATATCCACTTATCAGTGAGTGAATACCATGGGTGTTCTTTTGTGATTGGGTTACCTCACTCAAGATGATAGCTTCTAGTTCTAACTATTTGCCTAAGAATTTCATGAATTCATTGTTTTTAATAAATAGTAGTGCTCCATTGTGTAAATGTACTATATTTTTTATCCATTCCTCTATTGAAGGACATCTGGGTTATTTACAGCTTCTGGCTATTATAAATAAGGCTGCTATCAACATAGTGAAGCATGTGTCCTTGTTATATGTTGGAGCATCTTATGGGTATATACCCAGGAGTGGTATAGCTGGGTCCTTAGGTAACATTACATTCAAATTTCTGAGTAACTGCCAGTCTGATTTCCAGAGTGGTTGTACCAGCTTGCAATCCAACCAACAGTGTGGGGAATCACCATCCCTGACCTCCAGTTGTACTATAGAGAAATGGTCATAAAAACTGTAAGGTATTGGTACAAAGACAGGGAAGGTCAATGGAATAGAATTAAAAACCCAGAAATGAACCAACATGCCTATGGTCACTTGATCTTTGACAAAGGAGCTAAAACCATCCAGTGGAAAAAAGAAAACATTTTCAACAAATGGTGGTCAGCATGTAGAAGAATTCAAATTGATCCATTCTTATCTCCTTGTACAAAGCTCAAGTCCAAATGGATCCAAGGACCTCCACATCAAAAGATATACACTGAAACTCATAGAAGAGATAGTGGGGAAGACCCTTAAATACATGGGAACATGGAAAATTTTCCTTAACAGAACAACACTAGCTTATGATCTAAGATTAAGAATTGACAAATAAGACCTTATAAAATTGTAAAGCTTCTGTAAGACAAAGGACACTGTCAATAGAACAAAACAGCAACCAACATATTGGGAAAAGATCTTTACAAATCCCAATTCCAATA
Source organism: Mus caroli (assembly GCF_978045245.1). Lineage (NCBI taxonomy): Eukaryota > Metazoa > Chordata > Mammalia > Rodentia > Muridae > Mus > Mus caroli. The sequence continues at coordinate 111,784,823 of NW_028227256.1, read as the reverse complement.
GAGGGTTAATATCCATATATACAAATAACTGAAAATTAAACTCTAGACAATCAAATAATTGTACTAAAAATGGGGTACAAAGCTAAACAAAGAATTCTCAAATGAGGAAACTCAAATGGTGGAGAAGCACCTAAAGAAATATTCAACAGCCATAGTCATTAGGGAAATGCAAATCACAACAACCCTGAGAATCCACCTCATACCAGTAAGAATGGCTAAGACAGTTGACAGCTGATGCTGAAAAGAATGTGGAGAAAGAGCAGCCTCTTTTTCATTCCTACCCTAAAACAAATGGCAAGTCATATACTGAGAAATTCTCTGTGCACCTCTATCTAGCCATGAGGTTCCCTAGGTGCTTGGACTTCAGGAGAATGGCATGGACTTTCTCACTTCTCAAAAAAACTTTAAAGACTTCAAGATGCTAAAGTTGGGGCTGATGATTCTGGAACATCCATCCCTGATATAAATGACACAATCTTATGAGATGTTCTCCTCCTCCCACATATTCCCAAAGTTCACATTCCTTCCTTACTAACATCTCTCCTTTTTTACTTTTGACTAGAAATGAAAGACAACCTGGATGCATGTTGCTGTGGACTGCTCATCAACCACATGGTATGAAATCATCTCCTGCTGTGATAAACAAGGTGCCACCATGCTTCTGTAAGTCTGTCTGTCCCATTAGGGCTGAGCCCTCCTCACATTCCCCACCATGCTGATGACTGTCTGTCTTTCTATTATATTAAGAACTTTTCTTTTTTGCAATATTTATTAATTTATTTTTATACTCCATATTTTATTCCCCTCACCCCTTTCTACCCTCCGATGGTTCCATATCACATACCTCCTCCCCACGCCCCTGTCTCCATGTGGATGTCCCCACTCCCTACCCCTTTAAACTCCTTGGGGCCTCCAGTCTCTTGATGGTTATGTGCATAATTTCTGAATGAACACAAACCCGGAAGTCCTCTACTGTATGTGTGTTGTGGGCCTCATATCAGCTGGTGTATGCTGGCTGCTTGGTGGTCCCCTATTTAAGAGATCTTAGGGGTCCAGATTAACTGAGACTGCTAGTCCTCTTACAGGATCACCCTTCTCCTTATCTTCTTTCAGCCTTCTCTAATTCAACAACAGGAGATGGCTGCTTCTGTCCATTGGTTGGGTGGAAATATCTGCATATGACTATTTGAGTTGCTTGTTGGGTCTTTTGGAATGCAGTCATGCTATGTCCCTTTTTGTGAGTGCACCATAGCCTCAGTAAGGTCAACAAACTGAAGTGCCCAAGGGAGGATGCCTCAGTCCCACTTGTTCAAAATTGGGAGGTAGTTAAAGAGGGAGGGGATGGACTGAGGGGGGAGGGATCTGGGGGAGAAAGTGGATGGGGGTAGAGTAGTAGGGAGGGTGGAACCTGATCTGGTATTGGGAGAGGGAAAAAGGCTGAAGGTCTGAAGTCCAGTAGAAAGAATGGAAACAGATAACCTCGGGAGGCAGGAGATTAGGGGTACCGCCCAGAATGCACCAGAGACCTGGGAGGTGAGAGACTCTCAGGACTCAAAGGGAGGACATGCTATACAGTAGGAAGAGAGAACTTATAGAGGCCACCTCCAGCATGAAGACAGGAAATCAACTGAGGGAATGGAGTTGCCTTTGCACAGTCACATCTCTGATCCATACTTGTTCCTTTCTGAAAGAAATACAGGGATGGAAATGGAGAGGGGCCTGAGGAAAAGGAGGACCAGTGACAGGGCAAAAGTGGGATCCAGCTCAAGGGGAAGTCCCAAGGCCTGACACTATTACTTAGTCTATGGAGCACTCACATTAATAACTCTTCTAAAAAATTACTTTTCCAAAAGACAAACTTTCTCACTGACCTCTTTGAATTCCAACCCCCCAAGTTTTCATTATCCATTATAGCAAATTTTCTTTTGTGGGATGAAGGTATCATGGTGCAGTGACTTTAGCATGTGCCAGTTTCTTATTGCATGGGTCTTACTTTTGAGAAAATTAAGCTAGTTGTAACTTAGTGAACTTTATATATGTGTGATAACCCTAATGAAGACGTTTTATTCTCAACGTGTATCAGGATATTGAAAAAATTAGTAAATTATTTGAGATTCTTGGGAAGTTGAAGTGGCTTGAAATAGAAGAAATTAAATAATAATATGTTTATAATCTGTATTGAAAAAGTATTTAGTACTAAATAAAACATTTCCTAGAGGTCATTTTTATTGTTGAATAAAATGATTAGCCTTTTGATTTTATTTTATTATTTATTTATTTATTTATTTATTTATTTATTTATTTATGTTTTTTTTCAAGACAGAATTATTCTGTGTAGCCCTGGCTGTCCTGGAACTCACTCTGCAGAACAGGCTGGCCTCAAACTCAGAAATCCGCCTGCCTCTGCCTTCCGAAATGCTGAGATTAAAGAAGTGAGCCACCACTGCTCAGCAATGCTGAGCCTTTTTTTTAAAAAAGTAAGCTAGAGTCTTCTTTTGTAATTGAAAAATTCAGTTGTAAAGAACTGTCCTAGTGGCAGAATACTTCATTCTATCCTAACATAACTCATTTACTGAGCTATTTTCAGCATTTATTTATCATGATACACAACAGCTGATTTAACCACATATGAAATAAAATCAGTCTTATATATATCCCTCAGCTTGGTATTTCAGTATGTACTACATATTATAAATATGAAATGAATTTGTCTTTGCAATTTCTTTCTATACAGTATAAGCATATGTATTTGCTTACATATGGAGACATTTCACAGTTTAAAAAATTAGATAAAAATCACATGAAACTGAAGAAGAACAAAGACCAAAGTGTGGACACTTTGCCCCTTCTTAGAATTGGAAACAATCACGAATGGAAGGAGTTACAGAGACAAAGTTCGGAGCTGAGACAAAAGGATGGACCATCTAGAGACTGGCATATCCAGGGATCCATCCCATAATTAGCCGCCAAACAATGACAGCATTGCATACACTAGCAAGCGTTTGCTGCAAGGACACTGATATAGCTGTCTCTTGTGAGACTAGGCCGGGGCCTAGCAAACACATAATTGAGTGCTCACAGTCAGCTATTGGATGGATCACAGGGCCCCCAATGGAGGAGCCAGAAAAAGTACCCAAGGAGCTACAGAGATCTGCACCCTGTAGGTGCAACATTATGAACTAAGCAGTACCCCGGAGCTCTTGACTCTAGCTGCATATGTATCAAAAGATGGCCTAGTTGGCCATCACTGGAAAGAGAGGCCCATTGGACTTGCAAACTTTATATGCTCCAGTACAGGGGAATGCTAAGGCCAAAAAAAATCGGAATGGGTGGGTAGGGAAGTGGGGGGGGGGATGTTATGGGGGACTTTTGGGATAGCATTGGAAATGTAATTGAGGAAAATATGTAATAAAAAATTAAATTTATACAATTAAATATAAAAGAAAAAAATCAGAAATTATACCCACATAGGGATTTTAGCAATTTAATTTTAAGGATTTCTTGATATAATGATTTAATATTTGTTTCCTCAGTTTTCTGGATATTTTGGGCTTGGAGTTTTTTATGTTTAAATTTTCTTTGACAGTTGTGTCAATGTCATCTACGGTATCTTGTACACAGAAGATTCTCTCTTCTATGTCTTGTATTCTGTTGGTGATACTTACATTTGTGATTCCTGACGCTTTTTTAGGTTTTCCACTTCCAGTTTGCCTCTGTTTGTGTTTTCTTTATTGTTTCTACTTCCACTTTTAGGTCTTGAAATGCTTTATGAAATTCTGTAACCTGTTTGATTGTACATTTTTGTATTTCTTTTAGGGATTTGTTTCCTCTTTAAGGGCTTCCACCTGTTTACCTGTGTTTTTCTGTATTTCTTTGTGAGTTATTTATATCATTTTAAAGGAGTCTATTATCTTCATGAAATAGAATTTTAGATCACCTTCCTGATTTTCAGTTGTGGTTGGTATATTCAGTGCTTGCTGTGGTGGGAGATCGGGTTCCTGATGATGCTCACATATATTGGCTTTTGTTGCTTATGATCTTGTGATTGCCTCTTGCCAGCTGGCTATCCCAGCTGGTGTTTTCTGGTCTGGGTAACTCAGTCTGGAGTCTGCTCTTTTGTGCCTGGGTTGCTTCAGGTCTCCTGGTAGGCCTTCAGCCCTGGCTGTAGCAGATGTCCTGTGGGGCCTTCCAACTGGGTGGTCTTCAGAGGTGCAGAGAAGCTGCTGATCTGTTGACCTGGCTACAGTAGAGCTCATGCAAGGCCTTCAGACTTTTGGGGCTTGAGAGGAGCAGACAACTGTTGTCCTATGTGAATCTGTTATCCAGAGTGGCTGTTGTTTCTGTTTCCCTGTGTGCAGCAGAACTCCAGGAAGGCTTTCTGTCTGTTGTGTCAGTTGCACTCCATGCCACAGCTCCCCCAGGAGGTCTTCAGGCTGTGGTATCAGTTGCCTAGTTGCCATGTGTACAAAGGCACTACTGGGATGCCTTCATGCTGTCTCTTCAGGGGAGCAGACAAGCTCAGGATCAGTTTCTCAGTTGCCCTGTGTGCAGTGGATCTCCTGGAATGGCTCATGCTGTGGTGTCAGATGTCCTGAGTACAGCAGATCTCCAGGGATGCCTCAGGATGTGATATCTTTAGAGGAGCAGTCTGTCCCAGCAGAAAGGAGAGGGCAGAATGGGAGTGGTCACTGATAGGCAGAAGTTTATTTTTTTGTTTTTTGTTTTTTCGGTTCTTTGGCTTTTTCTTTCTTTTGGGGGGTGGGATGTGGTGGGAGGGGTGATGGGTCCTGAGTCCACTGGCCTCCCAGAGGCAGCTCTAGGACTTCAGGGGGGATTCTTACCAACTGTTCTTAGTGTAGCGAATCTTCTGAGATGCCTCGGGATGCTTCAAGGGAGCCCATTTACTAGTTTTTGTTCTTAGTACCTGAGCTGTTGATATTCTATTCAGGAAGTTGTCTCCAGTGTCAATGATCTGATCATTGTGGGGCCATCAAAATGGGGCCATGGCTGGTCCCACTTTCTCTTCTATCAAATATAGTGTATCCACTTTTATGTTGGGGTCTTTGATACACTTAGTCTTTAGTTTTGTTTATAGTGATAAATATGGATCTATTTGCATTCTTCTATATGCAGACATACAGCAAAACTTGTTGAAAATAATTTATTAGCAAGGCATGATGGCACATGCCTTTAATCCCAGAACTCAGGAGGCAGAGGCAGGGGGGTTTCTGAGTTCGAGTCCAGCCTGGTCAACAGAGTGAGTTCCAGGACAGCCAGGGCTACAGAGAAACCCTGTCTCAAAAAAAAAAAAAATCATTTATTTTTTGCGATGTGTGTTATTTTCTTCCTTGTCAAAAAATCAAGTTGTGTGTAGGTATGTGGGATTATTTTTGGATCTTTGATTCTATTCCATTGATCAGACTGTCTGATTTATGCCTATAACATGTGGTATTTTTATTATTGCTCTGAAGTACAGCTAGAAATCAGTAATGGGGGTACCTCAGAAATTCATTCATTGTACAGAATTATTTTAGCTGGCCTTTTTAATTTTAATTTTAATTTCCCTATTGTATCCAGTATTGTCTGTAAATAATTAGATTAGAAATTTGATGGAAATGCATAGAATCTATAGATTGCTTTTTATAGTATTTTTATTAATCCTATGGATTCATATGCATGGGATATCTTTGGGGTTTTTTGTTTGTTTGTTTGTTTTGTTTTGGGTTTTTGTTTTTGTTTTTGTATTTTTTATTTAATTTTGTATTCAGCCATTATTCTAAAGGTGCTTTTCAGCTGTAAAAATTTCGTGGTAGAATTTTTTGGTGTCCCTTATATACACTCTCATATTATCTGCTAATAGTGTTACTTTGACTTCTTCCTTTCAAATTAATATCACCTTGAACTCATTTAGTTGTTTTATTTGTCTAGCTAAAGTTACAACTACTATACTGAATAGATACACAAGAAATGGACAACCATGTATTCTCCCTTATTTTAGTGGAACTGCTTAAACTGCTCATGATTTAATTTGAGGTTGTCTATTGGCGTGATGTATATATCCTTTATTGTGTTTAGGTGCATCCCTTGTATCTCTGGTTTCTCCAAGACTTTCGTCGTGAAGGGGAATTGGATTTTGTCAGGGCCTTTTTCAGCATCCAATGAAATGATCATGTGATTTTTCTTTCAGTTTGTTTATATGAAGAACTACATTGACAACTTTCTGTATTTTGAGCCATCATTGCTGATTAGGATGAGGCATTCTTAATCATCATAGATGATGTTTTGATGTGTTCTTCTATTTCTTTGTGAGAATATTACTGAGTATTTTTGTATCAGTATTCATAATGGAAATTGTTCTGAAAATATCTTTGATAAGTCTCTGTGGATTAGCACAGTGAATGTGACATCATAGAATGCATTTGGCATTGTTCCTTCAGTTTCTATTTGAGGAATAATTTGAAAAGTATTGATATTTACTTGTCAAGTAGAATTCTGTACAAAAATCATCTGGCCCTACACTTTTTTCTTTTTTCTTTTCCCTCCCTCCCTCCCTCCCTCCCTCCCTCCCTCCCTCCCTCCCTCCCTTTCTCTCTCTCTCTCTCTCTCTCTCTTTCTTTTTCTTTTTTTTAAAGATTTGTTTATTTATTATATGTAAGTAGAATGTAGCTTCAGACACTCCAGAAGAGGGCGTCAGATCTCCTTATGGATGGTTGTGAGCCACCATGTGGTTGCTGGGATTTGAACTCAGGACCTTCAGAAGAGCAGTCAGGTGCTCTTACCCACTGAGCCATCTCACCAGCCCCTCTTTTTTTTTTTTTTTTAAGATAGACATATTTTCAACGGCTGATTTTATATTCTGGAGGTTACAGGTCTATTTATATTATTTATCTGATCTTGATTTTACTTTGGTAAGTGTACTCTATCATGAAAATCATCCATTTCATTTAGATTTTGCAAGTTTGTGGTATTGAGGTTTTTGATGTAGGACACAGTGATTCTTTAGATTTCCATGGTGTCTCTAGTTATGATACCTTTGCATTTCTGATTTTGTTAACTTGCATATTATCTCTCTGCCTTTTAGATAGTTTGGCTAAGGGTTTGTCTATCATGTGGATTTTCTCAAAAGAAAATCATAACTCTTTGTTTTATTGATTTCTAATTGTTTTGGATTGCTTCCTTGGTTTCTATTTTATTGCTTTCATTCCTGAGTTTTACTATTTGCTGTCCTCTCTGGGGTTTGTTCCTGGGACATGTTCCTTCCTTTTGTTCTATAATTTTCATGTGCTCTGTTAGTTCATTATTACAAAATTTCACTAATTTATTTATGAAGACACAGCTCTATGAATGTTCATTTTAACAATGCTTTCATTTTCTCCCATACATTTGGGTAAGTTGTACATTCTTTGCCATTGAACTCTATAAAATATTTAATTTCGTTTTGCATGTCTTCCTTGACTCAGTAATCATTGATTAGAGAGTTGGTCAGTTTCCATGAGTTTTTAACCTTTCTCTCATTTACATTATTCCTGGAGTCTATCTTTAAGTAATGGTTGTCTGATAAGATACAGATTTCAATTTCCTTGTATCTGAAAAGACTTGCATTCTGACCAAGTATCTGGTTAGTTTTTGCAGAAGGTTCCAGGAGGGCATTGAAAAGGTAAATCCTTTTTGTTGTTGTTGTTTGGTTGAAAAGTTCTATATATGTCTTTAGATCCATTTAGGTCTTAAGGTCTATTAGCTTCATTATTTTTCTGTTTAGTTTCTGACTCTATTAAATTTCTGTTGATGTAAGTAGAGTGTTTAAGTATCCTAATCTTTTTTTTTTTCTTTTAAGTCTCCTAAATCTAATGTGTGGGATTCGATGTGTGATTTAAGTTTAGTAACATTTTTTTTAAATGTGAGTGCTCTTGTATTTGGGGTATTGCTATTTTGATTTGAGATATCATCTTAGATGATTTTCCTTTGTGAGTATGAAGTATTTTTTTTTATTACTTTTGGTTAGAAGTCTTTTTTTTTTTAATATTAGAATGGCTACACCAGCTTTCTTCTATGTCCCTTTCCCTAGAAAATCATTTTCTATACTTTACACTGTTGTTTATTTCTTGTATGCAGCAGAAGGATGGACCTTGTATTCTCATCGATTATGTTATCCTTTTTCATTTTATTTGTGAATTGAATCCCTTGATGTTGAATGATAGTAATGGCCAATGATTGTCAATTCTTGTTATTTATATGTTGTTTTTGCTGTTGTTGTTGGTAGTAGTAGTAGTAGTAGTAGTAGTAGTATATCTCTGTGCTTCTCTCATCTTTCTTTTCTTCTTTTTTTCTGTGAAGTTATTTCTTTCTTATTATTTTTTAGTTTGTTTTGCTTTTTGTTTTTTGTTCTGTTTTGCTTTGTGTGTGTGTGGGGGGGTGCAAATCTTCTCCTTGAATTGGGGTTTTTCTTTAAAATTTTCTGTAAGTTTGGATGAGTTGATAGATATTGGTTAAATTTAGAGTTATTTCATGGAATATCTTGTTTTCATGGAATCATCCATCTGTGATGATTGAAAAGTTTGCTGTATATAATATTCTGGGCTGGCACCTGTGGTCTCTCAGTGACTGTACGTATCTGCCCTAGGCCTTCTAGCTTTTTGAGTCTCTGTTGAGAAGTTGGGTGTAATTCTAATAAGTCTGCCTTTATATATTACTTGGCCTTTTCCACTTTCAGCTTTTGATATTCTTTGTTCTATAAATTTATCTTTTTATTATTATGCAGTAAGATGATTTTCTTTTCTGGTCCAATCTAGCTGATGTTCTACAAGCTTCTCTGTTGTATGCATATCTTTCTTTAGATCAGAGAAGTTTTCTTTTCTATGACATTGTTGAAAATATTTTTGGATCTTTGAGCTTGGAATCTTTCCTTTCTTCTATTTCTACTATTTTGGGTTTGGTTTTTTCATTGTGTCATAGATTTTCTGGATGTATTTAATCAAAAACTTTTTAGTTTGAACATTTTTAATACAATTAATCAATTTCTTGTATATTATCTTCTATGCCTGAGATTATCTCTTCCATCTCTTGTGTTCTGTTGGTGATGTTTATAGTGTTGGTACTTTCTGTTCTCTTACCTATGTTTCTCATCCCTAAGATTTCTTTTGCTTTATTTACATTTTCATGAAGAATGTTATTCATTTCCTTCAACGATATAACTGCAGTTTTTAGTATTTATTAAAAGTTTTATTTATTCCCTACTTAAATATCTTTTCATAAGTTTGAATTTAAGGTCATTGTTGTGCTTCAGCAGGAGATAGAATATCCAAGACTTTCTGTAGTAAGATAGCTGATGTAATGAAGACATAGTTGCCACAAAAACTTATTTCCATGAATTATGGAACACACTTTTAAATCCAAGAGATAGAGGCAAATAGATCTGCCAGTTTTAGATCAGTCTGGTACAGAGCAAATTCGTGTAGGCATGGTATGTCCCTTGTACCAGAGTAGCCTATAGGGAATCAGGCAAAGTTGTGGACCAGAAAATAAAACAAAGGGGAGAGGGTACAGCTTACTGCTGTTGAGTGTGTTTTAGACAATTTTTCAGATAGAATATTTTTAGAAGTGCTTACCATTCTTACACATCAAGGTAATGCAGGTTAAAGGTACTTTGAAATTTTACCTTATCCAGTTAGAAGTATTGAGATTAGGAAAAAAGGATGACAAATGCAGGTGAAATTTAAGTAATGGGAGCACTCTTGCACTACTGTTGTGAATGCAAAATTAGTGAAGCTACTATAGATGTCAGGGTGTTACTTCATCAAACTGCAGCAAGAGATCCATCACTATTTCACTTATGAAATTATGCTTATTTTTGGATCAACCATGATTGTAGGAGCTTCTACTAAGAAGAGCGAGATGGATAAACAGACTATATGTTGACTGATGAATTGATAATTAAAATGTGGCACATTTATTCAATGAAATATTATTCAGGTTTGAATAAAATTAAACAGTGAAATTACTGCATAATTGTGTGGTCATAGTGAAAAATTTGTATGTGACACAAGTTCTTCACTCATTTAAGATGTAGACCATGTTTCATGTATTAAAAATAGTGCAACAGAGGTGGTATACTTGCTCTTCAGGAAGGTAAAATTGAATTCAATACTCAAAATCCACCAGACAATTTTGGGAATGGTGTTTTATAATTATAATCCTACTGTTAGGGTCGCACACACATGTAGATCCCTAAGACTCTGGTTAATTTATCTAGCCTACATGGAGATTCTCAATACAATTAGAGTCAAATGTGTTTCAGATCACATTGTTTTATAATGCAGATAGCTTCAAGTTTTGTTAATTTAACCATCTCTTCATCTAAGTTAAAATCACTTCACATCTTATCTCCTTTGAAATTAGACAGTGGAGTGAAGAACTCAGGATGATGTGTGTTTCTGAACACTATGAATTTTACAGTTTTGTTATTTGTTTTCTTACACACGCACAAACCCCTCCATGCACATACACACGTACACATAAATAACATAAATAACTCCTCCCAGAATAACAAATGAAAGGGAGCAGGGATTTTGTTTGCTTGCTTTTTTGTTTTCTGTTTTGTTTTGTCAGTTTTGAGTTGCAAGTTTTTAGAGAATAGAATGGGAACCTCTGCATCTGTCTGAAACAGGAAGTATAAAGCTTTTGGATCCTGGTGTTGCAGGCATTATCAAGGAGCTATAATGTTTGGGGCTGTTGGCCCTGTCTGGTAAGGTGAAGGGTGAAGGGAGATTGCAATCTGTAGTAGGGATGACAAATGTGGCAACTGTGAACAAGCTTGATACCCAGATTTGGTTAAGGACTTTTGAATCTGCTAGAAAAATACTTCCACAGAGTAGGAAAATGCGCACCAAGAACAATTGGACTTATATTTACCATGATTTTGGATGCTATAAATCCAACATTAAAGTGTCAAGGAATTTGCTTTATTGTTTCTTTTTTTGTTTCATTTTTATGCTCTTGGGGTGTGTGTATGTGTGTGTGTATTTTCATGTATATGTGAGTGTAGGTATAGAAGTGTACTCATATATATTAAGTCCAGAGTTCATAATCAAATATTATTCCTTAGATATTGCATATATTCTATTGGTTTTACTGTTTTCCCCATTTTGTTGTTGTTTAATATGGGTCTCTGACTGGCTTGTAGTTCACTATGTTGGCTAGACACTTTCTGTGATCCTAGGTGATCTTCCTGTCTCTATGTTAGGTGGTAGTATTACAAACATGGGCTATCACCCCCAGATTTTGTCTTTATATGAATTCTGGAGGTTACATGAAGGTTCTCATACTTGTAGGGAAAACATCTTAACAGCTATACCATGTTCCTGGTTCCTCCTTAAATTTTAGTCAGCTACCTTTACCTTTTCACAGAATCTTCAGTGGCCTGTGGTGTTTTCTTTTTGTGTTTATCTTTATTCACTCTTTGTGCATTCAATTTTTTTTATTGTTATAAGGACTTGTGCTGTAATTCATAAGTCACAGCCCAAGAGCTTCATTTTAACTTAATAGTTTTGTTAATTAGCTCTCCAAAAGCTATTTTATTCTACAATCATGGTGAATGAATTCATCATGGGGATAGAAAAAGTTCATCACATGTAAATATTTGCATTATGTAAAACTCATCTCATCTCTTTCAAAGTTTGTCCATTACCATATATAACCATAATCCTGAAGAACACTCTCTTAACCTTCTTCTGTGAAAGTGTTAATGCCAAGTTACACAGGACATACACTCAAGGAAGACACTGACACTGTTTCTCCTTTCCCTGTGCATGTGGACCTACACATATGCATATATAGGGACATATACATACACATTTTAAAGAACTTATTCTTGTCCAAGTAATTTTTCTTTAAAAATAATATTAGGTATTATAATTCCCCAAAGTTATGCCTACAGTAAGTTCATGCAAATGTTAATGAGCGACAAAGGATAAAATTACCACCAAACTAAGGAAGGCAATCAATGAAATTACGTAAATACAACACAGTTTTACATTAATATATTGATTCTGTTTGAAGACACATGTCAGACCAGATTTTTGTAGAGTGTATAATATTCAGAAGAAGATCAATGTTAAGTTCTTTATGAAAAATCACTGGAGGAAGGCAGAAAAGTAATCTATGTTAACTTTATTTAAAAGAACTGTAAATGTATGTTAGAAGTGTTTAGATATACAGTAATGGGGTAATTTAATATTTCTTGAGAGATATTGAGCAATAGAAAACAAATAAATAGCTCCGTGTACAGCATCAGAATAGCAAGACAAAAGCCAGCAACAATTGTTTGGTACTGATTCTAGGAGCTGGAACTGATTTAATGCAACGTTTAGTGGTTTGGGAATGGGCAATGACTTCGTTGGTAAGTTGGGAACTTGGTAAGTTTGAAAACCTTAGTCTGCTATCTAGGACTCATGTAAATGGCTAGTATGATGGTGCATGCTTGAAGTCCTAATGCTGGGAGAATGGGATGGTAGCTTATTAGGAATTTCTGGTTAGTGAATCCAGATAAACAGATAGACTAATGCTGATCCGTAAAGACAACTTCCTGATCTTAGTCAATGACTAATATTGAAGACAGTTTCCTTCTAAAAAAAATAGTGAGAAGTACTGAGTTATATTGAAGAACCAATTTGAAATGTAAATATTTTAAGATAAGAGGTTACATGAATTGTGTTCAAATCAATTCCATAAAATATAAGAAGGACTACATTAGATAAAGAAATATAACAAAAACATGACTCTAGATTATTGGAGGGACCAGGAATCAAACTCTCATTATTACAGCTCTAGAAGCACAAGGTTTTAATGCCTAGATGATGAGTCTATATCATGTCCTACTTTTGTTTTTGAAGAGAAGAGAAGTTTATTTTTTTTTCTTTCCATATACAGACACCAAACCCAGACACTATTGTGGATGCAAAGAAGAAGTGCTTGTTGACAGGAGCCTGTTATAGCTGTCTCCTGAGGGACTCTGCCAGAGCCTGAGAAATACCTAGATGGATGCTTGTAGACAACCATTTGACTTAGCATGGAGTCCCCAGTGAATTGAAGGAGCTGAAGGGGTTTGCAACTCCATAGGAAGAACTAAGATATTAACCAACCAGACACAGCTCCCACCCCTGGACCCAGGCCAACCAGAGACTAAACTACCAAAGCATGGTGTTTATATGATACATCATACACACACATCTTGCTCCCATTGTTTTTTGAATATATATTCAGGAAGCCAGAAGAACAAATAAGAAACACTGGTAAATATAGTTATTTATTTAAATAAATTAATGTGTTTTGTTTTATCTTTGCTTTAATTTGTTGAACAAAAATACATAAAATCATATATGTATGAAAATTTTGACAGGATATTATAAAACTTTATAAATAGATTCAAGTAGATGGACTTTGGAAAAAGAATATAGCTAAATAAGTAATGAATATAGATATAAATGATAATAACACATCATAAAACTTCACTATTGCCTTTTGACATCAATGTATACAATATATTAATAAACTAATAAAATAACCAATATAAGAAAAGGAACATAACTACATAAGAAAAATATTTTTTACTGGAATTAAACAAGTATAAGTCTGAATTTAATTCTGATAATTTGAGATGCAGTTAGAAGTCTTTTACAATTTATTTATTTTATGCATATTAATTAGTGAGTGCTTACATGTACATGTGTGTACTGTGTGCTCTTAGTGGTCAGAGTTATTGTATCCTCTGGAACTGGAGTTTCAAACAAAACTGCTTTGTGGGTGCTGGGACTCAAACTCAGGTCTGGTACTAGAACAGCATCCTTCTTTACCAGTGAACCATTACTCTCCCCCTATTTGTTGCTGGTTATTTTGAGAAGATGTCTCACTGTGTGGGCTCTGGCTGACTTAGAACTCTTGATGTATACCATATTATTTTTGAATTCAGAAACTGACATACTTTAGTGTTCTGAGTGAAGGTACTAATTTTAGATGACCTAAAATTATAACTTAAAACGCAGTAAAAGACCATTAAGGAAATTAAAATGGTATAACAGAAAATATGTACTAAAGGCAATGGAAAAGAGGGAAGACATGCACTAATAAAAAGTAAATTAGATAGAGTACAAAACTGAATGGGAAAATACAGATCTAGGTGTACCAAATTCAGAAAACTTATTTTGTTTAATTATCCCAAATAAAAGCTTACATTGCCATTATGGATATCAAGCATGACACTTGCTGCAATGCCTGACAATTTGAGTTCCATGCTCAAATCCCACAGTAGAAGTAGAGAACTGATTCCCAATTTCCATATATTTGTCATGCCACATAAGCACATGCCTTCTGTCTCACACACAGTAATAATAAGTAAAAGTAAAATGCAAATACTGTATAGATGATTTAGACATAAAATCAAGTTTAAAACCTTAAACAACACCATAAATAAAGAGATGTAAGAGACTCCATAGAGAGATCCAAAAAACTGTGGCACTCCACCTAAGTTAAAAGCACATAATTCTTGTTAAGAACCAGTGCAACATTCCAGGGACCCCGGTAAACTTAGAGAGAGAGAATAATATGAGAATATATTATGAAATCAGTGAAATGAGAGTACAAATGACTAAAAAGCAAACATCTAAGAATGTTAAAACTGCAAAAAAGTAATTGACACCTTTATAGACTCCCATTGGTGCAATCAGAGAGAAAAGAGACCTTCATAAAGTTCAAAGAGGTTGATGTGAATGATAGCACAGCAGAGCTCTAGGATGTTCAATAGAACTAAAGTCATGCTAAGACAACCACAGCTGTTCAAACTTATATTAAAAAGAAATGATTCATAAATCAGTAACTTCATCTACCCCATTACGAAAGTGGCAAACTAAAACAAATCAAAATTGATGCAACATATAAAAGCAGAGGAGATTTTATGGGTAAGATCATTTGCTGCACATGCAAGAGGAACTGAGGATCCTGAACACCATAGAGAAAGCCTGTCGTGGATGCATGTGTACCTGGTACACTATAGGGGCAGAGACAAGATGATTGGTGAGGCTTTTTTGCATGCTAGCCTAGCGCTAAATTCAGAAAGATATCGTATCTCAAGAGAATAATCGCACAGCCGTAGAGTATGAAAGCATCTCAGTTGCTGGCCTCCATGCACAAACAATACACTCATATACATGAAAAATAAAGAGAAATATTATCACGGGAAATGTTAAAATAGCAATAGTAAATATAGAGAGCATAAAAGAGAATGTGGACAGTTCTTTGGAAAGAACAAATTAAGTGACATTTACATGGATTGACTTTGAAAAAAATGATTCGAATTTAAGTAGCAAAAATTAATATTTCATTATAGACTTTACAGAAATGTTAATTGTATGATGAAATATTATACATCCTGTGTATAATAAATGACATACATGAAACATAAAATTTTCTTGGAAGGCAAATGCTACTAATATCACACTAGGAAAAACAGCATGATCATAAAACCAAAGGAGACACAGCTGATAATACCCACAGCATCCACAAGCAAATACCACATAGGAGGCGTCATTGAGGAAGGCTCCTGAGCACTTAGCATCTCCAGGCACTCATACACTGTGAGAATTTGATGCTCTTCTCTTTTGATTTGTTTTAGGCAGAGTTTCACACTGGGATCACAACTGCTGGCCATCACACTGGGCCATAAATTAAAAAAAGAAAGAAAGAAATGAAGATAGCTCCATTTCAAATTGATTTTTGTCCTAATACTAAAACTTGACTTCATTACAAAAGACTTCATGAAAAATAGGTAATCCTGTGTCATTTAGAAATGTGAATTCTAATTCCTCAATATAACACTAGAATATTAGATACAGCAATATATAAAACTA
This sequence comes from Mus caroli, assembly GCF_978045245.1. Classification (NCBI taxonomy): domain Eukaryota; kingdom Metazoa; phylum Chordata; class Mammalia; order Rodentia; family Muridae; genus Mus; species Mus caroli. Next base: position 111,768,927 of record NW_028227256.1, on the reverse strand, counting down.
TCATATACTGCATCTAAGTCGGATTTATTCCTGCATGCAAAGTAGTTTAACTTTGGAGAATCAATAAATGTAAAACAAAATTATTATAATCATCTCTCTTGATGCAGAAAATAATAACTGGCAGAATAGAACACCATTTTATGGTGAAAACAATGCATTAATGGGCAAGATATTCTGAATAACAGTAAAAGCTCCTATTTAGTATATATGAATTTGTGATTACGTTAGTTCACTTAATATATTGTTCTCAAGTTAATATCTCTAATAGCAGGCATCAGATTTTCCTTATTTCCTTTGTTATTGTTACCTAATGTTCTAAGATATGACTATAGTGGTTATATAATCAACACTTGCTGGACTCTAGTTTTCTCATAACTTTAATTATTATAAATTATGTTACTATGGCTATGTAACTATAAAAATACAGACTTGAGATTTTTGTTTTCAATTGCTTCTGAAATATACCTGAGTGGAACACTGAATCATATATAAATTGTTTTCAAATTTTCTTAAAAACTATCATATAATTTTATATATCAGTTTTATCATTTTATATTGCAATCAACATTATACTCTAAGATAATATTATCTACATCCTCAACAACACTTAGGATATGCAGTGTCTGTAGGCGTGTTTCATGTTTCTTGCTATTGCTGTCATCCTAGTAGAATAAGGTAATGTCTGATTGTGACATAAAATTTCATTTTTTAAATGCCTAGTGATTTTAACTGTTACTTTTCTCATATTCATTATGCCTATGTAATTAGGTGAATTTCTGTTACATTTGCCCACTTCTTAGCTCATTTTGTTGAGTTCTAAACTTTTTCTCTAGATATGAGCATATATATAAATGTCTTGCAAAATATTTTCTCCTATTCCATGAGTTGAATGAGATAATCCTGACCCATTGAACTCAGACCTCTGTGACTGCAGGCATTATGTAGAAGTGTCACCATTTTCTGTCTTGAATAATTCCAGAAATTTGCTCTCTTCAGAGGAAGGACAGCAGCAATCAATAATTTGAACTGCTCTGTTCATGGGATTTGACAAATAGAATCTGAAAAGACATAGCTTAGAGTAACTCCTCTTTGGAGCCTCTGCTAAGAATCCCTTTATGGAAGACCACACAGAGAAACCAGACCTTGGCAGCCTGCTCCCTTTCAAGCCTCAGCACAATGGCTTGTAATACATTAAAGAATAGTTTGTCACTTTGCAGAGATGCAGCCTGCAGCAAGTTTCTGATTATAATAGTCTTTCTTGAAATCACTTTGCAGCCACATTTTGCAACACCCAAATGAAATAAAGGTGTAATTTGTTCTTCCATTCTGCTGTTGTCTTGAGGCTAATAGTTTATTCTTATCTGTGCATTGGCAGAGGCCCTAAGGGCTGCTGAATAATTAAGTATCATGATTCCTATGATTCCTCAATAAGAAAATACAGAACATTTTTCCACTATTACTTAATCACAGAGTCCAGCGTAATGGCTACTGATGAGGAAACTAGCAGCTTGCTCTTAATGGAGAGTAACTGCATCTTTTTCTCCTTAAATTTCCCAAATATCTGAGACTTTGCCAGTTTGAACACTCCTCTGCTTTTCATGACAGAGTTACACCTCTTCCAACATTCTGAAGAAATCCTTAAGTATATATATACATATATATATATATATATATATATATAACACTGAGGCTCATGGTACCTTCTATAAAATGGCATGTCCAGTGTACATGAATATAAGAGCAGGGATTTGGTTATTTTACAAAGATATTAGCTCAAAATTCTCTGTGGCTCTTGACTTTGTACCCCATCATTCGATATCTGTGGCCCATATTTGGGGAGATAAAAGTGCATGCATGTGTTCATCTATGTGGGGATGGAGATACATTTTCACTTGTGTGCCCATAATTGGAAGGGAAAACTCAGCTTTGTGGGGTTCTGCTTGTTGATAGAAATCAGAGGTCCATTTGGTATTCATTTCCTTCGGTATTGTTCATTTGTTTTATGAGAAGAGATCTCTGTCTTGGACCTGTGGCGTGCTGTTATGGTGGATTGGCTGGCCATTCAGCCCCAGAAATCTGCCTTATCTGTCTCTCCAAAACAGGGACAGCAGTTGTACAGCAGCATGACATCCTCTTTTACCTGGGTTCTGGCAATTGAATTCAGGTTTTCTTGCTTACATATGAAACAATATACTGACAGAACTACCCTCTAGCTATGCACCTGAACTTTGAAGTGTGTAGTAACCATATTACAAATAATGCTTATGCAGAATCCTGTCAATAAGTAATCCTTTGAAGAAACTCATAGATGAGAGTGAAACACAGTTCCCCGAGTTTGGTCGAATTGGTATATTATTATATCACCCATAGTTACAAGAGAAAAGGTGCAACAATTCAGTAACATATATATGTATATATACATGCATGAATAAATTATATATCTGTGCTTGTATACATGTGGGTATGCAAGCATATGTGTTTGTGTGTATGGACATGAAGGAAGATCAGAGGTTGATTCTGTGTTTCTACTCAATAGCTCTCTGGTTAAAATATTTGGGTAAAAAAATGTTCTTGCTGGATTTTAATCTAATAGATTCAAGTAGGGAGACTCTCCAGAGAAATCTGAGGATATATCTGCCTTAACTTCCTAGCACAAGGATTACAGATATACACAACTACAATATGCTTTTTGTTTGGGTTCTAGAGATCTGAACTCAGGTGCAAGTAAGTTACCAATTGAGACATCTCCTCAGCCACTAGTGTGGTTATATTAGTTAACTATAAATATCATCCATGGATCACCTTTTAGATCAAACACACAATAGCTCATATCTTATATCCAGCTGTCTTTTCCTTTTCGTTCCTCATTTTTTCACTCCAGATTGTAGTGAAAGCACCATTTTCCCAGTACACAGGAGGCAGAGTGATCTCTCAGTTAAAGGACAGCCTGATCTACAAAATGATTTGCAGGGCAGCCAGAGCTACACAGAAAGATTCCATCTAGAAAACAAAACAAAACAAAACAAAACAAAACAAAATAGTTAATTAAGAAAACAGAAAATAAAGACCCCAAAAATTTAACCCCCAAAATAATCTCATTTGTTCATACCTGAAAATGTTATTACTGTCTTATTCCTATATGGCAAAAATTAAATGATCATGTCTACCTATCTTAATGTGTGATGTCTTTTCTTCTCTTTGTTTTTGATAATTAATCAATCAAATATCATAGCTATTTATATGGTAGATATTAATACTTTAACCCAGAAATTTCTTTCTTCTGAATGAGAGCAGGATCTTCTTCCTGACATTGCCTTGACAGAGTTGATCACTGATGCATTTATAGCTATCCACTGAAAATGTAGGTGTGTGTGAATTGCCTGTCTTTGGAGGTCAGGTGTGTCTTGCTCAATTTCTCCTCTACTCTATTTATTTATTCTGTTATTAATTTTACTCAGGAACACTCATAGCATTCTGGGGCTAGCAGTATGTTCCCACTGGACAGTCAAAGACAGTGCTCGGAATCCTCCTTCCCTGCTCTTCCAACACTGTGATTATAGACACACAGCATTGTGTCTGGCTATTTATGTGATTGCTAAAATGACCGTGGGGATATATTCTGCATAAAAAGCATTTTGTTGATTGAGCTATCTTCAATCTCCTGCTTTACTAATTACCTAGAATCAAATTCTGTTTTCTCCTCTAAGTAAACTAGTTGATGCTAAATGATTACATGATGATCTCATGTAAGTTTGAGCATTTTCTTCTCAGTCTTCTATACTTGTGGTTCTCTCCTCTTTCTATCACTGTGAATTAGCTTCTGCAGTTCTCTGTTCACTAATTAAATAATTAGTCAAATGTTTTGTACTCACAATATAAAGATTGATTTTATTTATTTATTTCTGAAGAAAATTTTATGATTTCAAGTAAAAGTGTAAGAATGAGGATAAATATGTTTTTTGTTCTATAATAGAGAACTAGAGTGCCAGATAGAATTGGGATGTTTTTCCTTCACCCGAAGATGTTCATAGTGATAAATATAATAAAATCAGCTGATGGCCCTTTTGTAATATAAGACATCTTGGTGATCTCCTTCTTTTATCAATACATAGGAATTGGATGGTCTATAGGTATAAAACATTCTCAAATCTATAGTGGGTTCAAAAGAAGCAAGCTTATTATTGCTTTGAAATAGCTGATAAAACTCAGACATTATGATATTAAATTGCATTTCTATATCATATGTGAGCTAAATAAGCTATTAAAAAATGATTATCCATTTAAGAAAAGAGACCAACTGGATTTCCTCACATGGAATCACATCCAGTTACTGCTAATGTCTTTGTCTGCTTGTCTTCCTGTTTTGTATCCCCTTGGGAGAAACCCCTTCTGCTCAACACTGACCTATGAAATGCTACAATAGCAATCATAACTATCTTTTTCCATACTTTGGAAATGATTTGGAGTAAAAATTACATAATTTTTCAATTCTCCTTCTCATTATTCTGATAAAACAATCCTAAAACTTCAAACAAGAAAAAAGGGTATATTTGGCACACTATTCCTTGCTATAGTCCACCACTGTGGGGATGTCAAGACAGCAAGATTTGAGCCAGTATTCACTCACATCCTCAGTCAAGATCAGAGAGAGAGGAAAGGCATGTATGTTAGTTCTTAGTTTCCTTTCTCCTTTATATTCAGATCAGGGAAAATATTCCCAGAAATTGTGCTGCTCACATAGATAAGTCTTCATACATCAATTAATATAATTAAGATAACCAGTCATGGAGAGACTCAGATACCTTTTTCCCAAATGATTTCAGACTGAGTAACTTGACCATTTGCACAGACCATAGCATATAGGCCAAAGGGCTTAGGAAGTCACACCACTTAAAGAATATCCATGTTTTACTTTCTAACACTTTTATCTATGGCTTGAAATATGCTTAACAGGTAAATATGGATGTCAGATGTGACAATGGAGTTTGACAATTGCCAGTTTTAGAAATAGAAAATCTCACACAAGGTTCCTAATATATTCTGTTAATAGTTATATTGAATAAAAATTCACAACAGCTTTTTTTGGACTTCTTTTCTTTTTATAAACCTTAAATTTTTAACCCCTTTCCTAATGATTAGCTTTAACTCTCAATCTTATACATTGTAGAAATACCTGAGAATTGTTTCCATGAGGAATTATTAACACTAGGTGTGTCTGTGGACTTTGCCTCTGTGTCATTGTCTTAATTAAATTAACTGATGTGGGAAAACTAAGCAGTACCATTCCCTACAGAATGTCCTGGTATGCACATGCCAGCAAAGCAAAGTTGCAGCTTTCTGATTCTTTGCTCTCACTTTCTGTTATAATCAAAGAAAAGATGACGAGGAAATTAGTTTTCTTTCTCACAGTTTGATCAAGTGGTAAATAAATTCATTTTATTAATTGAGTTTCTTAACTTATAAATGCGAGCAAACTATCTATGAAAAACAAAACCAGCAACAACTACAAAAAAAAATCCCTAAGTATATACTGACAACTTGACCATTTATTTTAATTATGGTTCCCTATGGTAGAATGCCTGAACAAACAAAGGCTTATAGAACATTATGGTTTGGTTGGGGAGATGTCTCAGTGGTTAAGAGCACGTTCCTCTCTTAAAGACAACCTCATTTCAGTTAGAGCATCTGTGTCATCTAGCTGATGTTTACAACGGCTTCTAACTCTAATTCCTGGGGGCATTCAATACCCTGGATGCTTTGAGCACCTGCATTCAAATGCTCATATTCATATACAAATAAAAAAGATAACCTCCCCAAATACACACACACACACACAAACACAAACACACACACACACACTCAAAAGAGAACGTATTCTTGTAGCCTGAACTTAATACATGTATGTCTCTATCAGTGGTACTCAATGTTACTAATTCTTTGACTCTCTACTCATGTTATGGCAACTTCCATCTGTAAAATTATTTAATTGCAACTCATAACTGTAATTTTGGTGCTGTCATGATTCATAATGTAACTGTCTGATATACAGGATATCTCATATGTAGTCACTGTGAAGGTTACAAAGCACATGTTGAGAACCACTGCTCTAGACTCTTAGGTTCTATGTAACACTATATGTCTTACAGTTTATATAGAAATGGTTTCATACAAATAAACAACCGAACACACACACAAACATACAAACACACACACAAATACATAAGCACACATATACACATAAACACAGTATATGCATACACTCATGTGTACTTGTGTACATATGCACATACAAGCACACATACATATGCATACATAGTAACAATGGCATACAGTACTGATCCAGTTGGTAATTTCTGGAAAGCCATGGTCATGGAATGGTTATATGTTTTGTGTTCTGTAACTTAAAGTTGTAGATTCTTCTTTTCTTTTTACTTTGTTGTTGTTGTTGTTTTAATGTGAACTAACTAGTGTTTGGCATCTTACTAAGCTCCTTTGTGAAACAATTTGATTGGGAACTGTCAGAAGCCCTTGCAAGGTCAGCACGAATGACCTGGAGCCTTCATCTCCTGGAAACTGTCTGGGTTCCTCTGCCCTGTTGTGCATTCTTTAAAGGCTGATAGATGATCCACTATCTTTTTAAATGTAAAAAGCAGCAAAAAGTATCTAGTGGCACATAATTGAAGATTCTGATATACACTGTAACTGTATAAAACTAATATTTCACTGAAAGAAAGTAATGGATGAAAATATATAATTGATGTATGTAACTCAAAGGAAAGTGTCAAAGCAAAAACATTTTTAAATTATTAATAATTATAAGAAGGCTGTGAAAAAAATGTTACAAAATTTTTTCCACTTTTCTATTGCTAATATTTGTGAGAGAAATCCCAGGTCAGGATTCTATACAAGGTATGAAAACTATGGAGAAATTCACTTAAAATAATTGGATAAATCATGTATTAGGCACATATTTTGTAGTCAAATTGAACAGTGAAGTAACTTTCTCTCAGTTTGTTGAATGCCTGTCGTATGCTTTGGAATAAGTTATCTCCTGTGTAGGTGCTTTGGTTATAAAAAGATGGAAGAGAAAGAGCTGATGGATAGAAAAATGGTTATTTTCCTTAATGTTTATTTATATTTTGTATTTAGATATGTACAAACATATTCAATATTGTATATGGCTATACAATGACTTGTATATATATTGAAATCTAGACCTATGCTACACCCTACCCACCAGTAAAGCCTATCTTGAAGGTTATAGAGATGGCCCCATTGGTATTGTGTTTGCTATCCAAACTAAGGTTGGTTTGTACATAAATATCTGAGAGTAGGAGTACATGTCCATAGTCCCAGTATCAGAAAAGGAGCAACAGAGAGGATCCTTAGGATTCCTGTCCAGATGGCTAAGCTAAATTAATGAGCTCAAGTTTCAGTAATACTACCTTACTCAAAAATATGATGAGGAAGAATTGAAGAAGTAATCTACCTTCAAACACTGGGCTACATGTATCTCACAGTTGTATGCATATACAACAAGCACATGAGCATATACACACATGGCTTGCATTGTGTTTTGACACTCATGGATAATATATGAAAAAATAACTTAAATACATTAGAGTCCCAGTGAAAGAATTTTACAGGAATGAAAAAAAAAATAAAAATGGGTATGGATAAAGAAAATAATATCACTTCATATCCCTTTTCAGGAAATATCCATTATTTGGTGAGATTTTAGTTCTCTTCTTCTTTCTGGTAATTTCAGGGATCAGCATTACTTACCAATGTTTTATAAATGAGTAAAAAAAGCAGAAAAAGATTGTATGAATGATTGACATTCAGACATACCTTAGAAGTTTGCTTAACAATATCCAGAGAAGACTCTCAGTAAAATGCAGAACAGATTTTGATCTGCATAATCCATATTTAAAAAGAGCCTAGTGGGGTAGTGCCAGCTTCCAATCACATCATAATATAGAAGAGACTTGTGGATCTCGGAGCTCACTGGCCTTGCTTACTATGTTATCTTCAGATGATACTAAAAGAATGACCCTCAAAATGTATGATAAGTAGTGTCCTAAGGAACAACACAAACTTCTGGCCTTTTCTTCTCCCATATACATGAGCAATCTTCCCACAAAATACAGTCATGTGCACACATATAACACTTTGGAAATCAATTCATATTCAGTGCATTTGACATAGATATTACCTGGAATTTGAAGTTGTGCTTTTTCCATGATGTAATATGTGTTTTCCATATGTCCCTCCTGATCAGCCTAAACAAATAGTCAGCTTGGACATGAATACTCTTATTGAAAGATGTGCTGTGTTACTCCAGGATGATGGCCTTCCATATATCAAGCTCCTATGGTAATGTGACATTTCTGAACCAAGGTTTTACTGGGGTCTCTTTATGTGTTTTATTGCTGTTACATTCATTATTACATTAAATCACATCCTTCTATGTACTTCTAAAGAACAAGACACTTGTTGCTCATGGTGTCTCTTTAATACAAATTTTATGAATGTGGCACCAAAGTAGTTTATTGTCTGATAAACATAGTCTATAAAATTAACAGATAACTTTACAGAAGAGAATCTACAACACATATTTTTAAGGGTTAATTTTACTTTCACTTTTGTGTATGTGTGTGTGAGAGAAGATGATATGTACACATGAGTAGAGGGGCTTAAGGAGACCAGGACGAGCATTAGCTATTTTGCAGCTGAAATTACAGGCAGTTGTGAATCATACAACCTGGATGATAGAAACTAAGATTGTGTCCTCAGCAAAAACAGAAGAGCTCTCAAAAGCTAAAGATCACCCAGCCCCACCTAAGCATATTTAAAGACAAGCAAACATGTCAATTTCAGTAATGTGAAATCACAAATTGTCTAACAACTTCACATTATTTTGAAGCTACGATACAAAAAGAAACACCAAAATCTAGTTTATTTTCTAGGCAGCTTGTGCATTAAAGATTTAATGACATATCTATGGCAAAAAGATGACACATTGCAGTTGAGTTTTGGTTTTGTTGGTGGTATTGCTGTTTTTCTTTTATTATTATTTTTACTACAGTAGTACAAATTTATGAGAGCTCTCTAACAATTCTCAGCATGTCCTCAGAGATGAAACGTAGAAAGGGAAATAACAACAGAACATTCCCAAGGCATTTACCGGAAGCAACATTTTCATTCTCTTTAACTTACTCTACTTAATTTGGCAGTTGCAATTTTTTATCTCATTTGGTTCCCATAACTCGGTGGTTTTCATAGCTCAATGAGTTTAATTTTATTACAGATGTTATCCAAATGCTTCTTAATCCTGCAAGCTCATGATGAGAAACCAGAGATATGCTGTTATTTAACTGGGACACTTAAGCATACCAGACAGACATCATACTAATGAATAAAATAGTGTGAGCTTCCTGGTGCAGTTCCCTTCTATTAGTGTGCTGTTGTAGAGACAAGCGTGCCACGATTTAATCCTCTTCTGATTATGTAGGAAAATTGCATCAGTTGTATCTCATTATCACAATGATGTGATTATTCTCAGGAAACCTGAGGTTGAGCTCAATTTGGTGTTAGCATCACAGGAAATGAAAAAGTGAAAAATACTTTTGGGATGGAAATTTCCTTTTGAAGTTCAAGCAATTTCTTGAAGTTTGGTTTCAAAAAGAAAATTGAATAGATAAAATCATCAGTCTTTCCATGGAATCACAGAGAAATCTGTCAAAATCACTTTATTTTTCACTGTTTTTAAGTACTTTCTTTATCCCTGAGTGTATGAGCGCTTTTACAGTGGTGCCCAAGAGGCCAAAGTGGAGTTACAGGCAATAGTGGAATTCCTTCTGTTAGTACTGGAAGCCAAACCTAGTACTCTGGTAGAGCATCCAGCCCTAGTTACTGATTAGCTCCACAATATCCCCAAAAGAGCAACTTCAAGGACAACAAATTCTTATTCAACAATGGAAGAGATTCATGTTTAGAAAACATTTCAGAAATGTTTGTCTACATTCTAATGCCCCTACTTGCCAATTAGTGTGCAACAGAAAAATAAATATCTCTTAAATATTTTAAAAGTAAAAACATGTTTTCCCATACTATGACAAATTACTTAATATTACCATCTGTTTATCGAATATAACTCACCATTTTAGTGAGTATACAAGACAAAAAATTTGAATAGTCTAATATCATGAATTAAAATAATAATTCTTAGTAGGAATTATGATCACACTATGGATTTTTTTTTGTTCAACATAAAACTGACTTTTGCTGTAGCTATTCCCTAAAGCTTTAGCAAGTGTGTAGTCATAATAGGAGGTTGGACTGTAATTATTACTGCTTCCCTTTTTTTTTTTAGCAATATGTAAACGTATTTTAGCTTTCCAATGAAGATGTTTGCTGTTTTATTAAAAGGCATCTGATTCCTTAATCCATTATTCCTAGGTTTCTTTTTTCTCCTCATATATGCATACATGGACACAAATACATATATAAATATGAATATATATATGCATTCATATATATATATATACATATTCATATATGTATATAAGCAAAGACAATTTCCCTTGTATGGGTCTAATAGATACCCAGTCATGCCGATGCCTTGCTTCCCTGTTTACCTTGGAGGCAGAATCAGGACTCATTTCTTCTCCCCAGAGTGTTGATTTCTTGCTCAAATGTTTAACAGTTTTCATCTCTGCATTCTATTTTCTATTTACTACAGCAGAGTAATAACTTTCAAAAGACAAAATGACTCAGTTTTTGAGGAACCAAACAATCAAACAAAAATCATCTCTAATCTCCTGTTGGTAAGTGTTGTGCTTTCAAGTTGAAACAGATTAAAACATGTTAAATTACTTTCGCCCACATATACTTTCAAAAATAATTTCTCATAAAGTCTTACATAACCTGTAGTTTCTACAACCTAAAGATATGACAATTAATGAAGAAAAGATACAATGATCAGAAAACTCCAGTTTTCTTTTTCATGTGCTAAAGTACATGTTCTGAAAAGTGACAGAAGGTGCAAGGGAAAACCAAGTAAAATTGTTTATTGTAGTTTTTGCCCAAAGTATAACATTTTTTACATGAGCGATGCAGGGAGTACCTGAGACTTAAAGATTCTAGAAGCTGAAAATTCAGATCCATGTGGCCCATCCCCAGGGTTATAGAAACAGCAAACTCCTGCTGGGTTGGTTGTACATATATCTGTGTGTTTTCCAATCTCAGCAAAATCACTTAAGATAATTCCTACAGGCATGACCAGATTTAATCTGATCTAAATAATTCCTCACTGAGACTGTCTCCCTCGGTGATTCTTGGTTGTATCAAGTTGACAAAACTGATCATCACATATGAGTATCACAGCTCATCATTCTGCAAATACCCAATCAGATACTCAGCAATACACTACCAACTGAAAAAACAGAGAAACTTATATTCTCCTCCCAAACATCCAATTAAGTCGTATAAGAGAGCAAGGCAGAATTCCCTAACTAGCTAGTTCCTCAGACCAGGAATCCACAGCTGTTTACCCGTGAAATATAGTATGTGTACGATTGGAATCAGATAGTAGGTTTGACTATTCAGAGTATGGGCAGAAAGAAGGCACTATGAAATCACAGAGAATAGCAAAGATTTAGTAATTAGAAAAGTAAATAAGGAGCAAAAAGTTAGATATTGTGAAAGTTGTCTGAATTGGCAATGAGAATTTTGATGTATTAGAATAGAGTCTATATTTTAAGATAGCCGAGTTACATACAAGTAGACATAGCAAACAATGAACTTTGACCTTTGTGACAATTAAAGCTCTCTATTTGAATTTTTATGGAATGTTTATATATGTATGCATATATGCAGACTTAAATGTGTATGTGCATATGCATATGCTACGATGTAATATGCAGCACTTTGTATTTGTGTATAAGCCCTTTATGTTTGCTTGAAGACACCAGGCAACCAAGTTCTCAACACTTGTCCCAGAGGGACAATGGACAGAAAATAAGAGAAAGATAGAGGAGGAAGGGGAAGAGGACAGACAAAGAAGAAGGGAATCAAACAAGGGGTGGGGGGAGCTATTTATCCCACGTGGACCAAGTATTGGGGCAGTAGTGGTGGTCTCACCTGTGATTTTAAGTTTGTCACTCCTAGGAGACAAACTATCACCAGGCAGATTGGGGTGTGGAGACCTGTGGCACAGGGTCAGCTCTGGGGCACAGATGGGAAGTTGAAGAATAGGGACGAGACAGACATGGACTATGTGCATGTGGCAGGTTATAAAGGTTAAAAAAAAAAGTACCCTATTAGTATGGGTTTGTTAATTCTGATTATTCATGTTAATTAAAACACCCAAAGGAGGCTTTTGATTGCTGTAATTGTATATTTTGATGATTAGACCTAAGTAGTCAGTCTCAGGAGGAAGAATTGGCCAAATATCTTTTAATTGTTTTTTGTTTTATTTTGTTTTGGTGGGGGATATTTTTCTTTATTTGTTTTTTTATTGTTTGTTCTTTCTGTTTTGTTTTTAAGCAAGGGATAGGAAAAAGTTAAAAGGCCAAAACCTTTATGCAATGTTTGACTTACTCTAGCATGTGCTTGCCATGCTCCAGTTTGTGTTTGCCATTCTAGTGTTTTTTATAGCCATTTCAGTATGTCTTACACATGAATATGAATATTTGTAGGACAGTATATATCACATGCATAGACAATATATAAATGAACATGTACATCTTACACATGTATATTTCATGTTGTGCACATGGAAATCAGGCAGTTTAATAAAGTATTGTTCTTCACCCTACACTGGCATAATATTTAAAAAAATATATTATTTGCAGGTTAAAGACCTCTTTAGGTAAAGACACCTGTTTCCAAGTCTGGAGACATGAGGACATGAGGTTTTTGTTTTTGTTTTTTTTTTAATTGGTTTTCTTGGTTTTTTTTGTTTGTTTGGTTGGTTGGTTGGTTTTTTTGCTTTCAAATAATAACTACTTTACTATCTATATCTATCTCTATATTACTATTTTATTTGTTTTCTGATAGGGTCCTGTATCCCAAGTTGGACTTGAACTGCCTTATTTCTTTTTTTTTTCTATTTATTTTTTCCATTTTCTTTATTTATTTATCATTTCCAATTTTTTAATTAGGTATTTTCTTCATTTACATTTCAAATGCTATCCCAAAAGTCCCCCATACCCTCCCCCCCTCCCCTAGCCACCTATTCCTACTTCTTGGCCCTGGTGTTCCCCTGTACTGAGGCATATAAAGTTTGCAAGACCAAGACACATGAAACTCAAGAAGATCGAAGACCAAAGTTTGGACACTTTGCTCCTTCTTAGAACTGGGAACAAAACATCCATGGAAGGAGATACAGAGACAAAGTTTGGATGGACCATCTAGAGACTGCCAACTCGGGAATCCATCCCATAATCAGCCTCCAAACGCTGACACCATTGCATATGCCAGCAAGATTTTGCTGAAAGTACCCTGATATAGCTAGCTGTCTTTTTTGAGGCTATGCTGGAGGCTGGCAAACACAGAAGTGGATGCTCACAGTCAGCTATTGGAGACATGAGTTCTAACCTCAGGACTTGTATGATAAAAGGATAGAATAGACTCTTGAAGTTGTCCTATACATTCTACAAATGTACTATAATATACCAATCATGCACACACACACACACAAATTTAATTTAGAAATACATTAAAATAATGTTTGGTGTTACTTAAAAATACTAACTTTGCCATTATTTTATATGTGTGAATATGTTGTATGTCCAGGCACATGTCCAGGTCTGTGTGTTCATTTACCTTCATGAGGCAGTCAGGTGAGGATTCATGTGCCCTGATATCACTCTTCACTTTATGACATTGAGACAATGATTCCTGCTAAATCTGAAGTTAGGCTAGAGGCCATTAAGCCCATAGACTCTCTTGTCCCATGTCATCTATAGCACAGGTACAAATAGCTGTGTTCCTTACATGGACCTTAGTTCATAATGATTGCACAGTAAGCACTCTTAACCACTGCTTTCTCTCCAAAGACTCCAATTTCCCCTAATTTATATAGAGTCTTTGAATGTTACATAAGGCTAGCACATACATTAGTCAAAATACTCAAGCTCATTATCCACTACTTCACTACAGATATTTGTTTTATGTCAGCATTTATGTAGTTATGTTTTCCTCAGTATGAAAACAGTAATATGCAAAGGAATTCGTCACCACAAATCATTTAAATCTTGACAAAAAAAAAAAAAGCCTGAAGGAAAATATTATCAATCACATACAAATACATACAGTCAGACATTATCCATATTATCCATGGGGTTGGATGATCCAAAACTAATGTTCCTGTGTTCACATTTTATACTTTCCTTTCACTTTCAAAGTGAATAGTGAAGAAAATCTTCCCACATGACATGACTGTCTTTTTTTTCTCTAATATTTTTTTTTCTGACTTCTGGATTTGATTTAAAAAAAAAAAAAGAACTGTGGTATCCAACATTAATTGATTATGGATGGTATTTTTTGCATAACTGTGATTAAGAAGGGTCTGTCAATGCAATTTGTTCTCCATTGTCACTGTGATATTGTACCAAGTAGATTCAGGTGCAAATACATTAACTAATTTCTTCCTTTGTTACTGGCACCATCAACAGGAAATGCTGCTAAAAATTAAAAAAATATATATGTAATGGAAATATTTAAAAAATGATGGTGATGCACTATAATGCTTTAATGCTTTTGTGATCTTTGTGTCAGAGAGTTCACATAGACCAATAATTCCATGCTTTACATAAAATTCAACTTGTATTATGAAAAGACATTTTTAGTTCCTCATTGGCATAGGGAACTCAGTGAAGTCTTAGGACTAATATGGCTGAGAAGAGTCTCATCTCTCTACATGTAATTCTTACAGCTGGGCTTTCGTGGCTCAGCAGGATCAAGAATGAAACAAACAAACAAATATCAAAGGCAACTACTCTCCAGGTACTAGCTGCTGTAAATCTATTTTCATTTTGTCAAGATCAAACTTCAAGTAAGCTTGGACTGAGCTTCTAGTATCTTTTCTTTCTTATGATTTGAAAGTTGGTCAATACAATGCTAATGTATTCGATATAATAAATTAACAAGTTTTAGAATACTTCTGTCTTGTGACTTCACTTTCTGATTATCCCATTTCCTGGTTTCCCCTCTGAAAACCCCCTCTACCATTCCCTCTCCCTTCTCATCAACCCACCCACTCCTGCTTCCCTGTCCTGGCATTCTCCTACACAGGGCCATCAAGACTTCACAGGACCAAGGGACTCTCTTCCAATTGATATCTGACAAAAGCATCCTCTGTTACACATGTGGCTGGAGCCATGGGTCCCTCCATGTATACTCTTTGGTTGGTGGTTTAGTCCTGGGAGCTCGGGGGTACTGGTTGGTTCGTATTGTTGTTCCTTCTATGAGGCTGCTATCTCCTTCAGCTCCTTTGGTCTTTTCTCTAGCTCCTCCATTAGGTACCTTGTCTTTACTCCAAGTCACGATCTATTAGACACTACCCCTCTGGCATCTGCTCTCTCTCATAATCTTCCCATTGAGAACAAAATTCCTACCACATGCCCTTTTGCTTAAAATTTGTATTGGCCCATAAGAACACTCTGGATTTTGAATTATCTAAATATTTATGAATATCAAAATGCAAGAAGAAGCCAGGCACACTCTTTTAACCCCAGCTCTTGGGAGGCAGAGGCAGGAGGATTTTTGAGTTTGAGGCCAGCCTGGTCTACAGAGTGAGTTCCAAGACAGCCAGGGCTATACAGAGAAACCCTGTCTTGAAAAACAAAACAAAACAACAACAAAAATACCAAAAAATGCAAGAAGAAACTATTCAATAATACTGCTATTTCTATATAAATATTAAATTTCCTAAAATGTAAATCTTGACATTTCAGCACAAAAAATACTGCCAGAAATGAAGGATTATAATGGAATGTTTCTACTTATACAAAATTTAAAGGCCAGAAAATTGATTTCTGTACATGGAAATCAATATAATAGCAATAATTAATGAGGACAAATATCTGATTTGAAAAAGTTGTAGTTATTTATTCTGTTTCTGGATCTACATGTTCTAGGTAAGATGTACTTCTTTAATTGACGTGAAAATATTTTTCTTTTGTTAAGATCTCTTACAAAATTTGCTCCCATATTTTATTCACACATATTTTCCAACTATTTAGTGTCTAGATCTAAATTTTATATATATATATATATATATATATATATATATATATATGTGTGTGTGTGTGTGTGTGTGTGTGTGTGTGTGTGTGAACTACTCAATTATAAAGCTAAAATTATTCTTTGCATTTCTATGAAGAAGTAAAATAAATGCATGCTATTGTTGACAGTATAATTTAAAATAATTGTAGCAATTTATTGATATTTACTATACTAACTATATATAAAGTTGAAATATATTACATATATTTTATGTATATATAAAATATGGAAAATATTATTGCACTTAAATTAATTTGTGTGTATGTGAGAGTGTACATATACATACTAGCATTAGTTTGCATATGAATGGCAGAAAATAGATAAGTGTAATTTACTAAATTTTTTCTCATGGTTGGTGCTTTTTAGACTCTCTACTTCCTACCAGTTGCCTCTTTTTATTCTCTCCTCCCAAACCTAAAAGTGGATTTTCACACTTTGTCTTCTTTATGGAAGCTCTATTTTCCAGTGGAAGTTCTTCCATCTCTCAAAACCTTCAAGCTTCCATGGAGGGTATTTTGACCAACCTCAGTATGGTTCTCAAGGTCTGAGTCTTGTGCAGCATTTTTGTCACTCAGTAATAGGGTGACAAATCATTACAAGATTTGGAGCATGTTACCTTCTGGTGTGCTGGAGTTTCTTTTGGGTATATGCCCAGGAACAGAATAGCTGTGTCTTCAGGTAGACCATTTTCCAATTTTCTAAAGAACTGCTATACTGAATTTCAGAGTGGTTGTACCAATTCACAATCCTACCAGCAATGAAGGAGTGTTCCTTTTTCTCCACATCCTTGACAGCATGTTCTGTCACTTGAATTTTTGATCTTAGCCATTCTGATTGGTATAAGGTAGAATCTCAGGTTTATTTTGATTTGCAATTCAATGATGACTAATTATGTTAAACATTGCTTTAAGTGATTCCCAGCTATTTGATATTCCTCTTTTTAGAATTATGTTTAGCTCTGCTCTGTACCCCATTTTTTAATTGAGTTATTTAGTTGTTTGGAGTTTAACTTCTTGAGTTCTTTATATATTTTGGATATTACACCTCTATCAGATGTAGGGTTGCTGAAGATGTGTTCCCAAACTGTAGGTTACTATTTTGTCCCATTAACAGTATGGTTTGACTTATAGAAGCTTTTCAGTTTTTATGAGGTCCATTTATCATTTTTTTTTTTATCTTAGAGCATGAGCCTGGTGTTCTATTAAGGAAATTTCCCCCTGTGCCAGTGCAATCCAGGTTACTGTCCACTTTTCTTCTATTAGATTCAATATATATTTTTGGTTGAAGTCCATGATCCACTTAGACTTAAGCTTTGTACAAGGTAAAGAGTATGTATTCATTTGCATTCTTCTAGGGGTAGGCCACCAGTTATAACAGCAACATTTGTTGAAGATGTTTCATTTGCTACTGTATGGTTTTGGCTTGTCAAGTGTCCATATATGTAAGTTTATTTTGGGGTTGTAAATTCTATTCAATATATAGATCTGTCTGTCTCTGTATCAATACAATGTATTTTTACCACTATTTGTCTGTATCACACCTTGAGGTCAGGGACAGTGATTTCCCAAGAAATATTTTATTGTCTATCCTGTTTTTTTGTTTGTTTGTTTGTTTTGTTTTGTTTTCTCCATATGAAGTTGAGAATTTCTCTTACCATCTGTAAAGAATTATAATGGAATTTTGATGGAAATTACATTAAATCTGTGGATTGCTTTTGGTAAGATGGCAATTTTTTCCTATGTTAATTTCACTTATCCATAAGCATGGGATTATTTTTTCCATTTTCAGAGGTCTTTGATTTCTTTCTTCAGAAACTTGAATTTCTTGCCATACAGATCTTTCCTTTGTTTGGTTAGATTTATACCAAGATATGTCATATTATTTGTGGATATTGTGAAGCATGTGATTTACCTCATTTCTTTCTCAGCCCATTAATCATTTCAAAGGAAGGGGCTTCAACAGGGAAAAGAATATTGAAATAATCCAATGCATTTTATCAGATCACCAAGGACTATGGCTAGACTGCAATAATGACAAAAACAACAGAAAGCCCACATACTCATGGAAACTGAAGAACTATTTACTCAATGATAATTGGCCAGGGAAGAAATAAATAAAGAAATTAAAGACTATTCATAATTCAAAGAAAATTAGGGCAAAGCTTACCTAAAATTATGGGACACAATGAAAGCAATGCTAAGAAAAAAGTCATAGCAATAAGTACCTTCATGAAGAAATTAGAGAGATCCTACACTAGCAACTTAACAGAATACCTAAAAAATCTAGGGAAGAAAAAAGAAGTAAACATACTCAAAAGGAATAGTTAGCAGGAAATTGCCAAACTCGGTGATGAAATCAACCAATCTGAAACAAATAGAATGATACAAAGAATCAACAAAAGCAAGATCTGGTTCTTTGAGAAAACCAACAAGATAGATAGAGCAGAAATGAAATCAGAAATGAAAAAAAGACATGACAACAAAAACTGAGGAAATTCAAAAATTATCAGATCTTACTACTAAAGTATATACTCAACAAAACTGGAAAATCTAGATGAAATGAATTATTTTCTAGAGAGATAGCACATACAAAAATTAAATCAAGATCAGATAAACTATCTGAACAGTGCCACCATGCCTAAAGAAAGAGAAGCAATGAAAACAAATAAACAAACAAACACCAGGAACAGATGATTTTGATGGAGAATTCTACAAGATCTTCAAAGAATAGCTACAACCAATACTCCTCAAAATCTTCCACAATAGAGACTATCAACTGCCTAGTTGATGTTATGCAGCCACAGATACTCTGATAAGTAAACTAATCAAAGGCCCTACAAAGAGAACTTCGTACCAATTTCACTTATGAATATCGATGCAAATATATTCTACATAATTCTTAGAAATGGAATCCAAGAACACATCAAAACCATCTTCCACAAAGATCAAGTATGCTTTATCCCAGGGATGCAGGAATGATTCAATATATGAAAATCCATCCACATAATCGACTATATAAACAAACTCAAGACAAAAATCATATGATAAATAATGATTATCTCATTAGATACTGAAAATGTATTTCACGAAATCTAACGCCACTTCATATTAAAAGTCTTAGAGAGGTGACTATCAAGATAGTGCCCCACCTAGGGATCCATCCCAAACTATTACTAATGCCAAGAAGTGCTTGTTGACAGGAGCCTGGTCTGTCTGTTACCTGAGATGTTCTAATGGTACCTGACCAATACAGGTACAGATATTTAAAGTTAAGCATAAGAATGAGCCCAAGGACCCCAATGAAAAAGCTAGGGGAATGATTGAAGGAGCTAAAGGGAATTTCAACCCAAGAGGAAGAATAATATCAACTAACCCAGAGATTCCAAGGACTAAACCACCAACCAAAGAGTATATATGGAGGGATCCATGGCTTCAGATACATATGTAGCAGAGAATGTCTTTTTCTGGCATCAATGGGAGTGGAGGCCCTTGGTCATTTGGAGGACTGATGCCCCGGCATAATGGGATGCTAGAGCAGTGAGGCAGGAGTAGGTAAGTAGCTGGAGGAACACCCTCATAGAGGCTAAGGGAAAGGGGGGAGAGAGGGATAGGATGGAGGATTTGGGAAGGGGTTGCCAGAAAGTGGGATATCATTTAAAATGTAAATGAATAAAATGATTAACAACAACAACAAAAGTATTAGAGAGATCAGGAATCCATGACACATATCTAAACATAATAAAAGCAATATATAGCTTAATCTATCTTCAAATATGTGTCATTGCAACTTGAGAACCATATAACACTGAGCCATTTTCTGAACTTCTTATCTTCCTCCTCTTCCTCTTTCTTCTTCTTCTTCTTCTTCTTCTTCTTCTTCTTCTTCTTCTTCTTCTTCTTCTTCTTCTTCTTCTTCTTCTTCTCTCTCTCTCTCTCTCTCTCTCTCTCTCTCTCTCTCTCTCACACACACACACACACACTCTCTCCTTCCTGTCTCTGTCTCTCTCTCTTTATACACCTCAACATGTCATGAAATCATTAGGCATAGTAATTATCAATTTAACACAATCTAGAGTATTGATGGTGGAAGAGTACACTAGGTGATTACCTTGATCGTGTAGCAGGAGGAAGAGGAGGAATATTGTTCTCAAGTTGCATTGTCAAATATTTGAAGATAGAATAAGCTATATATTGCTCTTATTATGTTTAGGTATGTGCCGTGGATTCACTGATACAAGAAGACTCATCTTAATTGTTTGCAGGACAAGGTCTGTATATATAGAGAAAATGAGCAGAGCAGTAGCATGGATACATTAATTCACTGCAATACTCTTGACCATCAATGTGAGTAGATTAGCTACCATAAGCCATTACTGTCTTCACATCCCTGAGTTGATGGACTCTAACCTAGAACTGGTAATCAAAGCAAATCCTTTCCCCTTTAGGGTTGCTTTTGCCATTTTAGCACCTAAGATTTTGGTAAAGTTTGATGAGAATACGCTAAATAACTTCTAGCATATATACATACAAACACATTTTATATAATTTTGCCATTGATGTGATCATCTTAAATATTCCTGTACAAATGTAGAAATTCTTAATATTATTTAACATTTCAACTCGAGGTGTTTGAAAAAAATAAGAGATTGCAAATGTATGATAGTTGGGGGATGTAGAGAGGTAAAGAGGAACATTTATCTTCCAAACTTAGGATAAACAGGGAAAATAAACATTTGCCTTTTTTATTTCACAAGCTGTGGACTAGAACAAAGTAAAATTTTAAGGAAAATCTGACACTTGAACTACTGGTTTCTGCTACAGAAAATATTTTCTACATCAGAGTTGAATGGTAAGACTTTTGCTTAAGAAATAATACCAGGCTTCAGTTAAGCCTCAGTGAGCTTGCTGAGTAGAGCAAGCACATGATTCCTAATTACATCAGTCAGAACTTAAAAATCTCAATATCTTTTTATAAAATAATCTATTCTTACCAAATATTAATAACCTGAACATGAAAGTTATAGTTTATAGCTTTTAATACAGTGATTGTGAGAAACATAGGATAAGGGTCTTCCACTTATCCTGACTAGTCTCAGTAGGGTGTATATTTTGTGTCCTGTCAGTACCTTCATATAGAGGATAACTCAGTGGAGATTCTGTTGTATACCGATAACTGCCTGAAGCTGTTAATTAAACAAGTTGAACAAAAAAACAAAAAAACAAAAACATTCAGTATATCTTGAATACCTGGGTGGACCTGAAGAAAATAGAAAGTTCAAAGTGGAATGAAAGCTAAGAATATGCTTAGGATTTGGACCAGGTAAGCAAGAATGGGGGGGTGGGGGGAACACCACAGAGAGTTGCAGATTGGGTTGTCATGCTACTTCAAATTAAACAAATCCTGGGCTCGCAGATGTCTCAGCAAAAAGGCAAAGATACAAGGCTGATACACAGAACCCACATTAAAAAATAAAACCAGATCTGGTGATGTGTGCTTATAAGCTCAGCACTGGGGAGATGGAGACAAGCTGAACCCTGAAACTCACTAGCTAGCAATCACATTATACTTGGTGAGTTTGAAGCCAATGGGAAATTCTATCTTAAAAGAAAAAAGGTGGGTTTGGAAATATCTCTTAGCTTTTAAGCCTACATAATTCCCTAGTAAAGGACAAGGTTTGGGTTTCTGGTATTCACATTTACAATTCCAAGGTATCTGATGACCCCTTCTGATCTCTATGGGTACTAACACAAACTCTGTTGTTACCTGCAGACAGTTATTTGAATACACACACACACACAGAGACACAGAGACACACACACACACCCATGCAAATGAACAGTGGTGCATATGCATCTACCTGAAATCACACATACTAGCTCATGTATATAGATATAACTGATTAATAGTTTATAACAACTTCTGTTTCAAAATATGTTATCTGAGTCATTCATATCACAGATGAACTAACTTATTCAATACAATTGAGGTATCTTGTTATTTGTTAGGAATACCTAAATGCTTAAGATATTTTGGGAAATATCTAAAATATTCTGTAAGAACCAGCAAGTATATACCATTAAGAAAATTACATTAAAAATATCCAGATTTAAAAGAATTTCTTTCAGCAGATGATGACTTCTAAGATGCTAAGCATTGGATTATGAACACAGTCCAAGTTTGGCAGGTTGAAAGATAAAAAATCCCAGAAAGAAGAAAGAATATTCTGTTAGGAATAAGTCAAATAAACTGTACAGTACTTACTGATAAACCTAACAGAGGCACTAAGAAACTTAGAATGTATAAGTAAAATTTTCACAAATCTGAGCACAGATATTTCTGTTTGCATGATAAATACAAGTACAATAATAATTCTGTATAATTTATCATATGCAATAAACAAAGTGACATAGTATTTGACACTGCAGCACACACTTATAATTTAAGAGTCTTGGACAAGATAATGAAGAATTCTTTTTTTTAATATTTATATTAGGTATTTTCCTCATTTACATTTCCAATGCTATCCTAAAAGTCCCCCATAACCTCCCCCCCCCACTCCCCTACCCACCCACTCGAGACCAACCTGAGATTCCCAAAAGACCCTGGCTCATAAAATCAAAATAAGAGTTATCATTAACAAAAACAAATCCAGATAATTTACATTGTACGTCACTCTCCAATGGTTGTTAGACATTTCTCCAAATTGTGTAATTGTTGGGCTTATAAACATTCCTCAAAAAGATTTTTATAAAGAATCCTAAAATTTGGTAGTTCAAGTAATGCTATTTCTGTATAAACATATTTACAAAAAAGTTTTAATTATTTATTCCAGTTCTATTCAGTTGATGCTATAAAATAATCTGACAACCTAGGAAAGAAAATATGAATTTAGCTTAGAAGTTCCTGTTATATTCCTTTAGAGGAGAGAAGCCAAGGAAGTAGAAACATAAGAAAAAACCTGGCTAGTCACATTATATCCACAACGAAGTACACAAAGTAAATGCATGTATGCTTATTCTACTTAGCTTACTCTATCCACTCATAATTACTTCAGGATCAAATTCATGGAATGATATCACCCACAGGGGCATGGGTATGATTACATCAACTATTGAAATCAAGCTGTTTTTTTTTTCTTGTACATACAAGTAGGTCATTTTGGAAGCAGCCATATAACTTACTGGATTCAGAATAAAAATCCTTTAAAATTAATTTTTTTCAATCAAGAAATGGCTTATTTCCAAAGCATCTCCTATGCGAGCACAAATTCCTGCATTTAACCATAATCCATATAAAACATAAAGACAGGTACAGTGGGTAAGACTTGCAATTCCAGTGAGAGAAACTGGCTAATAAACATAAGGTATGTGGTGCCTGCAGAATAGTATTAAGGTTGTTTTCTGGCTTCCACAAACATGTACATACATGCCAGTGTTTCCTACCAACAACTCTTGTGCATAAGAGTGGCTTTCTGTTCTTCTTTTTCTTCTCTGTCCCATTGATTGTAGTTATTTTTTTTCCAGCCTGATTGAAAAGGCTCTCCATACTCTGAATACTACTATCTTTGCAAGTACTCATCACTTGTTAATCACAGGAATGGGCACTGGGTCTTGGTCACTCATTTACTTGAATAAGATCAAAGCTAAAAGGAGAAATGAGTAAGAATATCTCATTCTTTTATTAATTTTAACTCTGTAACATAATAAAATAAGTTCAATTCATGTACCTGCTAATTGGTGCAGGCAAATTCAACATTTCTTACTTGGGGAGACTTGGTTACACAGGAAAATTCATATTTCAGCAAGACTATATATCACCTATATTAGCTTCTGCTCTCACATAAGAGTTCATTATTAGGTAGACACCACAGGGCTCACTAAATATTGCACTTAAAATGTGTGAGTGGTGCTTGGGAGCAATTTCTAATTTGTCTTCTGGGAATGCATGTACACTTAAAAGGATTTAGGAGTAGAAAATTTTCACTTAGGAAAGTCCCTTTAAACCATTCACCCATTAAGAAAATGGGAGTAATATTTCTGTTCCAACTTCACACACATTTGATGGTGCAATCTGCTACTAAAACACAGACATCATTAGGTATTACTGGTGCTTTAGAGAATAAATGTTCTTCTGCCCTCTGCAAATATTGAATTCTACAATGTTTCCTAGTCTCTGCTTCTCATATTCACATTTGAAAGCAAGGCCCTTTCACTGAATAATTGTAGTATGGAGTATGTGAGTGCCAAAATTTTTCCAGCATCTTTAAGATTCTCAATATGACTTATCTGGAAGTAATCCAAGAAAGTACTTGCCCTCACACTATTACACTTAAACAGATAAAGGAACCATTGAAATCCACGGGAACTATATGATGTTTCGATGTTTTTATTAGCTCATGACAACTATGTTTAATAATGAATTCCATAATGATGTTTTTCACATATGTATGTAGTGTATGTTGATCATATTCACAGTCTTACACTCTCAGTTCTTTCCACAACTCCTTACTCTTTTCGCTTTCCAGAGAGCTTCACCTATATTTTCATATCTTTTCTTCCAATGCAATGAGTTTTAGTAAACTTTCTTACAGGGACATAGGGAAGAGTTTGCTTACAAGATCAAACTTTATATGCCCCAGTACAGGGGAACACCAGGGCCAAGAGGTGGGAGTGGGTGGGTAGAGGAGCAGGGCGGGGGGAGAGCATAGTGGACTTTCGGGATAGCATTTGAAATGTAAATGAAAAAACTATCTAATAAAAATTTACAAAAATATTTTAAGGGGGCTGAAGAGATGGCTCAGCAGTTAAGAGCACTGACTGTTCTTCCAGAGGTCATGAATTCAATTTCCAGCAACCATATGGTGACTTACAACCATCTGAATTGGGATCTGATGCCTTCTTCTGGTGTGTCTGAAGACAGCTACTATGTACCCATATAAATAAAATAAGTAAATCTTAAAAAAAAAAAGATCATGGACACCTTACCATTGGTTACACTAGAAAGGAAAATCTCTCTCTGCCCCTCCTCTCCCCAGAAATCACTAATTATAATCTCAGAGAGAGGTGGAATCAAAGCTTAGATTTGAATATAATATGCCTCGTCCTAAAACCCATACTCATATCTCTAAGTTGTACCACCAAGAAAGAATATCAACAAGTACTGTAAGTTATATAAATTTTTAACAGGATAGAGACTTTATATTGAGAATTTAATTCAGGGGCAATGTGCTTTTCAGCATGTGGAATACTACACAGTATCCTCCAGTAGTTAAAAAAAAAAAAAAAAGTCATAGACTTTCCTAAGGTGTCAGTGAGAAGTCAATGATCATAGTATAACTACCGATAAGAGGCTTTGAAGAAATAACATTTGTAGGAAGTAAGTAGGCATTAGAAGAAAGGAGAAAGATTAAAAAAAAAAAAAAAGAAAACCAAAAAAAGCAGGAAAAAACAGGGGGTCACTATGTTCGAACTTTGCTTTTTAAAATTTCCTTCTCCATCGTCATTGTTTTCTTTATTCATCTATGCCCTGATGCACCTTAATACATAATAGATATTCAATTATGGTCCTACAGTTAAAACATTATTTCAGGCTTCAAGGGCAACTCATTTCTTTATATTATTTTCTGTTAAGAAAATGTCTTCAATTCTATTCCACCTATTTCATTCTTAACATGATTGCATCTTACTTTAATTGTCTCTTCAACAAATATTGATATGATATTGCCGTGTGTGTGATATTGTTGTGCTATTCTATAAAACATATAACATAAAACAAAATTTTTACTATATGTCTTTGAGAAATTACTCTGAATTTTGAAAACATGTAATTTGCCAAATACCTCATTAAATGCAAGTGCCTAGTGAAGGTAAGGCATTGGCTTGAACCCTAGCATCACATAAATAAATCAATACATAAATGCTTCTGACCTATAAACAAATGGCATCACACAACTGTCCTACATTATAACAGTCCAATTATGATTGCAAGAGGCAAAGGGTGAACATGTAATTATATTGTTGGAATTGTAGGTCTTTGTGCTGTGAGAATGAACATTGTTACTTGGAAATTTACCTGAGGCACCTGCTATACCACTCCTGGGCATATGCCCAGAAGATTCTCCAACATGTAATAAGGACATTTCCTCCACTATATTCATAACAGCCATATTTATAATATCCAGCAGCTGTAAACAACCCAGATCTCCCTCAACAAGGGAATTTATACAGAAAATATGGTGCATTTACACAATGGAGTACTACTAAGCTATTAAAATCAAGGATGTCATGAATGACACAGACAAATGGATGGAACTAGAAAATATTATCTTGATGGAGGTAGCACAGTCACAAAAGAACACACATGGTATGCATTAGGGATAAGTGGTTATTAACCCAAAAGTTCAGAATACCCAAGATACAATACATCGACCATATGAAGCTCAAGAAGAAGGAAGACCAGAGTGTGGATGCTTCAGTGCTTCTTAGAAGGGGAAACAAAATATTTACAGGAGAAAATGTGGAGATAAAATGTAGAGCAGAGAGTGATGGAAAGGCCACCCAGAGACTACCCCACATGGAGATCTATTGCATATATAGTCTCCAAACACTGAAGTTATTGCATATGCCTGAAAGTGCTTGATGACCAGAGCCTGATATGGCTGTGTCCTGAAAGGCTCTACCAGAGTCTGACAAATACAGAGGCAGATGCTCACAGCCAACCATTGAATTGATAGTGAGGTCCCCGATGGAGGAGTTGAAGGAGGGACTGAAGGAGCTGAGGGGGTTTGCAGCCCCACTGGGGAGCAACAATGTCAACCAGACTCTCTGTAGGTCCTTGGTACTGGAACACCAACCAAAGAGTACTCATGGAGGGACCCAGGGCTACAGCTGCATATGTGGCAGAGGATGGACCTAAGTGGAAGGAGCAGCCCTTGGGTCTGAGAGTGTTTGATGCCCCAGCATAGGGGAATGCCGGAGTGGGTGGTTGGGGAAGTACCCTCATAGAGGCAGGAGGAGCGGGAATGGGATAGGGGGTTCCAGAGGGGAGACCTGGGAAGGGAATAACATTTGAAATGTAAATAAAGAAACTAGCCAATAAAAGAAAAAACAAAGATATTGTCAAGGGTTCAGGTTAGGTGATTCTGGTGGTCTTCATGAATCTTATCGATTTTAGGGGTGTAATCCTTTCTCTTATTCTTCCATAAGAGTACCAACGCTCCATCTACTCTATAATTGTGGAAATCTTGATCTGTCTGAAGCAGTTTGTGGCTGGAGCCTTTTAAACTACTGTCTGCAAGCATAACAAAGTATCCATAATTGTATTAGGAATTGGTGCTTATGCTTGGGATAGGTTTCAAGTCGGGATGGTTATTTGATGGTTCTTTCCTCACTCTCTGCACTCACCCTAATCCCTGTATTAACCTGTACTTTAGGGCTCTCAAATACTGATCAATCAACCAGAGAACATACAGGGGCTGAACCTAGGTTTCCCAACTCAGGGGCTATTACAAAAGCTATTGCCTATATGTGGGATATGTTCTATACGGGCTGCCCTGTCTGGTCTCAGTGAGAGAGGAAGTGCTTAGACTTTTAGTGACTTGAAGTTCTGGTGTGGGGGGATATACAAGGGCACGTCACCCACCCAGAGAAGGTGACAGAGCTTGGAAGGTGGGGGAAGGATTACGGGAGGGTTTGACCTGGAGGGCAACAGTGAGCAGGATGGAAAGCAAGTAAGAAAAAAGAAAGAGGGAGAGAGAGAGAGAGAGAGAGAGAGAGAGAGAGAGAGAGAGAGAGAGAGAGAGAGAGAGAGAGAGAGAGAGGAGAGAGAGAAAAGAAAGAAAGAACGAAAGAACGAAAGAACGAACAAAAGAAAGAAAGAAAGAAAGAAAGAAAGAAAGAAAGAAAGAAAGAAAGAAAGAAAGAAAGAAAGAAAGAAAGAAAGAAAGATTCTGTCAAGAACACCATGGGAAAATTCAAGAAGATCTCTAAGTAAAACTGATAAACACACCACTCACATACAAAGCACAGCTCTTCTAAGGCAATGATTCTTCTTTCCCCTCTTCTCCAGAGTTCCAGGATCTCTCTTTTTTTTTTTTTTTTTTAACAGAAAAATAAAATACAAGAGTGATTTAACATGTGATTTAACATTTGCCTAGGGAAAGTTTTAAAGCACAAGTACATAAGAACACAACATGCTTGTTGATGTGTTTTTTTTTTTTTTCTTTCTTACTACTGGGTTTTTTTTTGTTGTTGTTGTTTTGGTTTTTTTTTTTTCCAGTAGTTTGATTTTATTTTTTTCCACTGTTTTTTTTTTATTACATATTTTCCTCAATTACATTTCCAATGCTATCCCAAAAGTCCCCCATACCGCCCCCCACTTCCCTACCCTCCCATTCCCATTCTTTTGGCCCTGGAATTCCCCTATATTGGGGCATATAAAGTTTGCAAGTCCAATGGGCCTCTCTTTCCAGTGATGGCCAACTAGGCCATCTTTCGATACATATGCAGCTAGAGACAAGAGCTCCGGGGTACTGGTTAGTTCATCATGTTGTTCCAACTATAGGGTTGCAGATCCCTTTAGCTCCTTGGGTACTTTATCTAGCTTCTCCATTGGGAGCCCTGAGATACATCCAATAGCTGACTGTGAGCATCCACTCCTGTGTTTGCTAGGCCCCTGCATGGTCTCACAAGAGACAGCTATCTTTGGGTCCTTTCAGCAAAATCTTGCTAGTGTATGCAATGGTGTCAGCGTTTAGAAGCTGATTATGGGATGGATCCCTGGATACGGCAGTCTCTAGATGGTCCATCCTTTCATCACAGCTCAGAACTTTGTCTCTGTAACTCCTTCCATGGGTGTTTTGTTCCCAATTCTAAGAAGGGGCACAGTGTCCACATTTTGGTCTTCATTCTTCTTGAGTTTCATGCGTTTAGCAAATTGTATCTTATATCTTGGGTATCCTAAGTTTTGGGCTAATATCCACTTATCAGTGAATACATATTGTGTGAGTTCCTTTGTGATTGTGGTACCTCACTCAAGATGATGCCCTCCAGGTCCATCCATTTGGCTAGGAATTTCATAAATTCATTCTTTTTAATAGCTGAGTAGTACTCCATTGTGTAAATGTACCATAATTTCTGTATCCATTCCTCTGTTGAGGGACATCTGGGTTCTTTCCAGCTTCTGGCTATTATAAATAGGGCTGCTATGAACATAGTGGAGCATGTGTCCTTCTTACCGGTTGGGACATCTTCTGGATATATGCCCAGAAGAGGTATTGCTGGATCCTCCGGTAGTACTATGTCCAATTTTCTGAGGAACTGCCAGACTGATTTCCAGAGTGGTTGTACTAGCTTGCAATCCCACCAACAATGGAGGAGTGTTCCTCTTTCTCCACATCCCCGCCAGCATCTGCTGTCACCTGAATTTTTGATCTTAGCCATTCTGACTGGTGTGAGGTGGAATCTCAGGGTTGTTTTGATTTGCATTTCCCTGATGATTAAGGATGTTGAACATTTTTTCAGGTGCTTCTCTGCCATTTGGTATTCTTCAGGTGAGAATTCTTTGTTCAATTCTGAGCCCCATTTTTTAATGGGGTTATTTGACTTTCTGGAGTCCACCTTCTTGAGTTCCTTATATATATTGGATATTAGACCCTTATTTGATTTAGGATAGGTAAAGATCCTTTCCCAATCTGTTGGTGGTTTTTTTGTCTTATTGATGGTGTCTTTTGCCTTGCAGAAGCTTTGCAGTTTCATGAGGTCCCACTTGTCAATTCTCATTCTTACAGCACAAGCCATTGCTGTTCTATTCAAGAATTTTTCCCCTGTGCCCATACCTTCAAGGCTTTTCCCCACTTTCTCCTCTATAAGTTTTAGTGTCTCTGGTTTTATGTGAAGTTCCTTGATCCACTTAGACTTGACCTTAGTACAAGGAGATAGGAATGGATCGATTCACATTCTTCTACATGATAACAACCAGTTGTGCCAGCACCATTTGTTGAAAATGCTGTCTTTCTTCCACTGGATGTTTTTAGTTCCCTTGTCAAAGATCAAGTGACCGTAGTTGTGTGGGTTCATTTCTGGGTCTTCAATTCTATTCCATTGGTCTATTTGTCTGTCACTATACCAGTACCATGCAGTTTTTATCACAATTGCTCTGTAGTAAAGCTTTAGGTCTGGCATGGTGATTCCACCGGAGGTTCTTTTATCCTTGAGAAGAGTTTTTGCAATCCTAGGTTTTTTGTTATTCCAGATGAATTTGCAGATTGCACTTTCTAATTCGTTGAAGAATTGAGTTGGAATTTTGATGGTGATTGCATTGAATCTGTAGATTGCTTTTGGCAAGATAGCCATTTTTAAAATGTTGATCCTGCCAATCCATGAGCATGGAAGATCTTTCCATCTTCTGAGATCTTCTATAATTTCTTTCTTCAGAGACTTGAAGTTCTTATTATACAGATCTTTCACTTCCTTAGTTAGAGTCAAGCCAAGATATTTTATATTATTTGTGACTATTGAGAAGGGTGTTGTTTCCCTAATATCTTTCTCAGCCTGTTTTTTCTTTGTGTAGAGAAAGGCCATTGATTTGTTTGAGTTAATTTTATATCCAGCTACTTCACCGAAGCTGTTTATCAGGTTTAGGAGTTCTCTGGTGGAATTTTTAGGGTCACTTATATATACTATCATATCATCTGCAAAAAGTGATATTTTGACTTCATCTTTTCCAATTTTTATCCCTTTGATCTCCTTTTGTTGTCGAAATGCTCTGGCTAGGACTTCAAATACTATGTTGAATAGGTATGGAGAAAGTGGACAGCCTTGTCTAGTCCCTGATTTTAGAGGGATTGCTTCAAGCTTCTCACCATTTACTTTGATGTTGGCTACTGGTTTGCTGTAGATTGCTTTTATCATGTTTAGGTATGGGCCTTGAATTCCTGATCTTTCCAAGACTTTTATCATGAATGGGTGTTGGATCTTGTCAAATGCTTTTTCTGCATCTAACGAGTTGACCATGTGGTTTTTGTCTTTGAGTTTGTTTATATACTGGATTAAGTTGATGGATTTCCGTATATTGAACCATCCCTGCATCCCTGGGATGAAACCTACTTGGTCAGGATGGATGATTGTTTTGATGTGTTCTTGGATTCGGTTAGCAAGAACTTTATTGAGGATTTTTGCATCAATATTCATAAGGGATATTGGTCTGAAGTTTTCTATCTTTGTTGGGTCTTTTTGTGGTTTAGGTATCAGAGTAATTGTGGCTTCATAGAATGAGTTGGGTAGAGTACCTTCTGTTTCTATTTTGTGGAATAGTTTGTGAAGAACTGGGATTAGATCTTCTTTGAAGGTCTGATAGAACTCTGCACTAAACCCATCTGGTCCTGGGCTTTTTTTGGTTGGGAGACTATTAATGACTGCTTCTATTTCTTTGGGGGATATAGGGCTGTTTAGATGATTAACCTGATCTTGATTCAACTTTGGTACCTGGTATCTGTCTAGGAACTTCTCCATTTCATCCAGGTTCTCCAGTTTTGTTGAGTATAGCCTTTGGTAGAAGGATCTGATGGTGTTTTGGATGTCTTCAGGATCTGTTGTTATGTCTCCTTTTTCATTTCTAATTTTGTTAATTAGAATACTTTCCCTGTGCCCTCTAGTTAGTCTGGCTAAGGGTTTATCTATCTTGTTGATTTTCTCAAAGAACCAGCTCCTTGATTGGTTGATTCTTTGAATAGTTCTTCTTGTTTCCACTTGATTGATTTCGCCCCTGAGTTTGATTATTTCCTGCTGTCTACTCCTCTTGGGTGAATTTGCTTCCTTTTGTTCTAGTGCTTTTAGGTGTGTTGTCAAGCTGCTAATGTGTGCTCTTTCTAGTTTCTTTTTGGAGGCACTCAGAGCTATGAGTTTTCCTATTAGAAATGCTTTCATTGCGTCCCATAAGTTTGGGTATGTTGTGGCTTCATTTTCATTGAACTCTAAAAAGTCCTTGATTTCTTTCTTTATTCCTTCCTTGACCAAGGTATCATTGAGAAGAGTGTTGTTCAGTTTCCACGTGAATGTTGGCTTTCTATTATTTATTTTGTTATTGATGATCAGCCTTAGTCCATGGTGATCTGATAGGATGCATGGGACAATTTCAATGTTTTTGTATCTGTTGAGTCCTGTTTTGTGCCCAATTACGTGGTCAATTTTGGAGAAGGTACCATGAGGTGCTGAGAAGAAGGTGTATCCTTTTGTTTTAGGGTAAAATGTTCTGTAGATATCTGCCAGATCCATTTGATCCATAACTTCTGTTAGTTTCACTGTGTCCCTGTTTAGTTTCTGTTTCCATGATCTGTCCATTGGTGAAAGTGGTGTGTTGAAGTCTCCCACTATTATTGTATGAGGTGCAATGTGTGCTTTGAGATTTACTAAAGTTTCTTTAATGAATGAGGCTGCCTTTGTATTTGGAGCATAGATATTCAGGATTGATAGTTCCTCTTGGAGGATTTAACCTTTGATGAGTATGAAGTGCCCCTCCCTGTCTTTTTTGATGACTTTGGGTTGGAAGTCAATCTTATCTGATATTAGAATGGCTACTCCAGCTTGTTTCTTCATACCATTTGCTTGGAAAATTGTTTTCCAGCCTTTCATTCTGAGGTAGTGTCTATCTTTTTCTCTGAGATGAGTTTCCTGTAAGCAGCAAAATGTTGGGTCTTGTTTGTGTAGCCAGTTTGTTAGTCTATGTCTTTTTATCGGGGAGTTGAGTCCATTGATATTAAGAGATATTAAGGAAAAGTAATTGTTGTTTACTGTTATTTTTGTTGTTAAAGTTGGCATTCTGTTCTTGTGGCTGTCTTCTTTTAGGTTTGTTGAGGGATTACCTTCTTGTTGTTTCTAGGGCGTGGTTCCTGTCCTTGCATTGGTTTTTTTCTGTTATTATCCTTTGAAGGGCTGGATTCGTGGAGAGATAATGTGTGAATTTGGTTTTGTCGTGGAATACTTTGGTTTCTCCATCTATGTTAATTGAGAGTTTGGCTGGGTATAGTAGCCTGGGCTGGAATTTGTGTTCTTTTAGTGTCTGTATAACATCTGTCCAGGATCTTCTGGCTTTCATAGTCTCTGGTGAAAAATCTGGTGTAATTCTGATAGGCTTGCCTTTATATGTTACTTGGCCTTTTTCTCTTACTGCTTTTAGTATTCTATCTTTATTTAGTGCATTTGTTGTTCTGATTATTATGTGTAGGGAGGTATTTCTTTTCTGGTCCAGCCTATTTGGAGTTCTGTAGGCTTCTTGTATGTTCATGGGCATCTCTTTCTTTAGATTTGGGAAGTTTTCTTCTATAATTTTGTTGAAGATGTTTGCTGGTCCTTTGAGTTGAAAATCTTCATTCTCATCCACTCCTATTATCCGTAGGTTTGGTCTTCTCATTGTGTCCTGTATTTCCTGGATGTTTTGAGTTAGGATCTTTTTGCATTTTCCATTTTCCTTGATTGTTGTGTCGATGTTCTGTATGGAATCTTCTGCACCTGAGATTCTCTCTTCCATCTCTTGTATTCTGTTGCTGATGCTTGCATCTATGGTTCCAGATTTCTTTCCTAGGGTTTCTATCTCCAGTGTTGCCTCATTTTGGGTTTTCTTTATTGTGTCTACTTCCCTTTTTAGGTCTAGTATGGTTTTGTTCATTTCCATCATCTGATTGGATGTGTTTTCCTGTTTCTCTTTAAGGACTTCTACCAGTTTGGTTGTGTTTTCCTGTTTTTCTTTAAGGACTTGTAACTCTTTAGCCATGTTCTCCTGTAGTTCTTTAAACTCCTTCTTGATGTCCTCTACCATCATCATGAGATATGCTTTTAAATCCAGGTCTAGTTTTTCAGGTGTGTTGGGGTGCCCTGGACTGGGCGAAGTGGGAGTGCTGGGTCCTGATGATGGTGAGTGGTCTTGGTTTCTGTTAGTAAGATTCTTACCTTTACCTCTCGCCATCTGGTAATCTCTGGAGTTGTTATAGTTGTCTCTGTTCAGAGGTTGTTCTTCTGGTGATTCTGAGTATCCTCTGTCAGCAAACCTGGGAGACAGGCTCTCTCCTCTGAGTTTCAGTGGTTAGAGCACTCCCTGCTGACAAGCTTTCCTCTTAAAGGGAAGGTGTACAGATATCGCGTTTGGACCTCCTCCTGGCCGAAGAAGAAGAAGGCGGAAAACAGGACCTTTCCCAGATGCTGTGTTGCTTTGGCAGGTCACAGAAGCTGTAGGCTTCTGTGGTGCACACTCTCAGCTGTGCAGACTAAGTTCCTAAGTTCAGTGGAGTCCTGGATCCAAGATGTGCTCCCTGCTCCTGAGGCAGAGGGCTCCTGTGCAGGGCAGACCACTGTCTTCCAGCTAGGAGGGTGCCGGATGTCTGTGGCCCCAAAAGGGTGCTGCCTCAGCGGCTCTGTGGCTCCCGCCTGTCCCAGAAGCTGTCTGCCTCTGTGGTCCTCAGTCTTACCTGTACAGACTAAGTTCGGCGGAGTCCCGGAGCCAAGATGGCGCTCCCTGCAGGGCAGGTCACTGTCCTCTGGCTGGGAGGGTGCCGGATGTCTGTGGCCCCAAAAGGGTGCTGCCTTAGTGGCTCTGTGGCTCCCGCCTGTCCCAGAAGCTGTCTGCCTCTGTGGTCCTCACTCTGACCTGTACAGACTAAGTTCGGCGGAGTCCCGGAGCCAAGATGGTGCTCCCTGCAGGGCAGGTCACTGTCCTCCAGCTGGGAGGGTGCCGGATGTCTGCGGCCCCAAAAGGGTGCTGCCTCAGCGGCTCTGTGGCTCCCGCCTGTCCCAGAAGCTGTCTGCCTCTGTGGTCCTCACTCTGACCTGTACAGACTAAGTTCGGCGGAGTCCCGGAGCCAAGATGGTGCTCCCTGCATGGCAGGTCACTGTCCTCCGGCTGGGAGGGTGCCGGATGTCTGCGGCCTCAAAAGAGTGCTGCCTCAGCGGCTCTGTGGCTCCCGCCTGTCCCAGAAGCTGTCTGCCTCTGTGGTCCTCAGTCTTACCTGTACAGACTAAGTTCGGCGGAGTCCAGGAGCCAAGATGGCGCTCCCTGCAGGGCAGGTCACTGTCCTCCGGCTGGGAGGGTGCCGGATGTCTGCGGCCCCAAAAGGGTGCTGCCTCAGCGGCTCTGTGGCTTCCGCCTGTCCCAGAAGCTGTCTGCCTCTGTGGTCCTCACTCTGACCTGTACAGACTAAGTTCGGCGGAGTCCCCGTTCCAGGATCTCTTAAGGAAGGGAACCCACAGATACCTCTAATTTAAGATCTCTCCACATAGTATCTAACTACAAGTCTCTGGGCCCATTCCCATGTGCTGTTTCAGAAAGTCTTTCAGATGATGACAGGAAAAGGCACCCATTTATGAATATAGAAGGATATCATTAGTAATTATTTCATTTTTTCCCTCCTGCCATGTTTGGTTCTACCCTAGGCCCTAGAACTAATTGTCTGCATTCTCTAGTTTCTAGTGTCTGGTCATCTGGTAGTGTCAGGCACAGGTTTCTCTTATGGCATAGGCCTTAATTTATAGTAAACATTGGTTTGACACTCCCACAAGCTCTGTGCCACCATTGTCCCAGCAGGAAAGATTCTAGGATATGGGTTCTGTAGCTGGATTGGTGACAAGGTTTCTCTTTCCACAACCTGCAGAGTTTCTTCTCACCAGAACGTGGCCCAACAATTAGACTATGTATGGCTCACATTAGCTCACACTAACTGAAGTGACAAGCACAAGGCCTGCACAGGTCTGCACTGGAGCCTCTGCATGTATGTTATGGCTGTTAGCTTGATGTTTTTGTGGATCCCAAACAGAGGGATTAAGTATATTTCTGACTGTTTTCTCTCCTGTTGCAGCTCTTTTCTACACTGGGTGGCCTTATCCAGCATTGATATGACAGCTTTTGCCCTCTCCCCCTACTCCCCCCCTCTTTTTTTGTATCTTGTTTTGTCCTGTTTGATTATCATATCTTGGAGATGTGTTCTTTCCTGAAGAAGAAATAGACAGGGAATTGATCTGGGGGAGAGGGGAAGTAGTGGGAAGCTGAGAGAAGTGGAGGAAGGGAAGGCTGTGGTTGAGATGTATTTTGTGAGAGAGAAATCTATTTTCAATTGGAAAAATTAAAGGAAATAATGGCCCTTTGTGGCTCAGAGATCCAATGCATGACTAACCAAGCACAAAGAACAGCCTGGGAAGCAGTCATGAAGTATTTCTCATTTCCCTGTCTGTGAAAGTTAAAGATAAAGGCCCCAAAGGGTAAAGAGAAGTCAGTAAGTAACTGCTAGGCATAGGTATACAAGTGTGAGAATCTAATTCATATTATCATAACTCATGCCAAAAGCGTTCCAGTGTCTATAACCTCAGGACTAGGAAAGAAGAAACAGAGGGACCCTTGCAAATCTTTCTAAAGCAAACTGATCAGCCTGGTTCAGTAGAGGACCCAGTAGAACACATGAAAATCCTATGTCAAAAACTATGTTCATCAACTAATTGAAAAGGGCAATCAGTGTTTACCTCTGGCCTATATCCATATGTATATACATATGCACATATATCAATCATACACACAATTGAAATCACAGAACTTTAAATACATCTAAAGAGTTACCTTAGTCACTGTCATTTTACAATGTAAATGTATATTTAGAACCCATTTAGATGACAGCTTGATTATCCAAAAACCTCAACTATATATTTTTTTTAAATTTAATGGATTTTATTAATTCTATGAGAATGTTGTATTGTCACATCCCCCTCCTCTCCTCAGTTCCTGTTAGCACTTACCCCCCCACTTTTCTATCCACACAACTTTTTTCATCCTTTCCCTCTCTCTGTATCTCTTTCTCCTTGTTCTCTCCCTCCCCCACTCACTCATCCTTCCCTCTCTCCCTCCCAAACCCATCAAATACAGTTTATTTTGTCAGGCTATTTCCTTTGGGTTTGGGCCTGCTCTGGATTGTTGTCATAATTTTTTTAAATGCCTCTTCCTCCCCCAGAAGCTATCAATTTTAATTGTTCCTCCGCTAGAGGTATGACTTTATATTACTTTCCTGACCTCTGAGCTCCAAGCTGGGATTTTGACTTCCTTGAATTTGTGTGAGTCTTGTCTGAATAGTGACAGTCATCGTGTGTTCATATATATAACTACTCTGATGTGTCTAGAATACACTGTTTCCTTTAAGTCATCTAACACCTCTGGGTCCTATAATCTTTCTATCTCCTCTTCTATAAAAATCCTTGAGCCTTGAGAAAGGGGGTGATGTTGCAGGCAATATTAAAAGAAATAGAGAGGGAGTTGATCTGGGGGAGAGGAGAGGTAGTAGGAAGTTGAGTGAAGTGGAGGAAGGGAAAACTGTGCAACTCTCTGCCCCAGCAGCAGTCCTGCCACATCTGTCTCTAGACTAGCCTCAGCAAGGACCACTCTTTGTCTTCCCAGCTCAGGCTTGCTCCTCTCATGGCCTCCTGTACCTACTCAGCCATAAACCCCTGTGGTTGTTGGTCCCACATTCCAGGAGCCTAGTAAAATAAAACCCTAGAAGCTTATAATTAAACAGATTTATATATCAATAAATTCTCAATTCACAAGATGCCTACAAAATAATTTCAGGGCCAGTTGATAATGGTACAAGCTACCCACCTACATTAAACAAGTTTCCCCAATTATTCTATCTCTATATGATAACATATCTACCTGTGGCTATTTAAATCCTCACTGGTTCTGAATCATCCTGTCCATCTGCCTCCATCTTGGCACCTTCTTTCTCTCCTGAGTCACTGTCTGTCTCTGAAACTTTTAGCTTCACCTCCCTTGTCCTTGTCCAATCACTGGCCTTTTGCTGCACTAATATTTTAGTGTAATTGGGCAGGGAAAATCCTGCCATAGGGTGAGATATAGATACCTGATTTAGGCTGAAGACTTTGGGATCTCATATTCTCTGGATAATGACCATTTGTGCATCTGTGTGTTAATTGTTATCTATTGCATGAAGAAGTTGCTTTGATGAAATTGAAAATTGAGCTGATCTTCCAATAAGTCATTTAGAGTCATTTTAATGTTATAATAAAATATAATGAATATATTTAATTGAATAGTAGTACACACTCCATAATGGCCGATCTATCCATAAGTTCTTGTTTTGATTGACAGTGTTATGTCTAGATTCTATCTCACAGAACGTGTTTGAAATCTACTCAGGAATTGGTTTGGTATTCCTTTAATATTGGTCAGTAGAAGTTTAAAAATAAAAATACCATGTAGTTGACTATTTCCTTTGAAAAATATAATTATGGATTCACTGTTCATCTATGGTAAATATGGTCAGCCCTGTTCCTCTGATCCCTGCAGAGCAGGTAATAGCAAATATATACCAGGTTGCTCAGAATCAATTACAAGGTTTTTAAACAGTCAAGTCAACCCCCAAATTTGAATTGTGTAACGAAGGATAAATTTTATAAATTATCTACTGTGATTTATCTCAATTTTCAACATGATTAGAGTTGGTACATACTAAGCAATGTGTGTTTAAGTGTGTCTGCATTGCATTTTATGATGAGTAATTTGAAGTAGGTTCCTGTGGTCCAGGAAAGTACATTTCTTTTACTTTCCTAACTCCTCTTGTGGCTAAGTATGTCCATTCTGTTGCTGCTGCTATGGCCAATGTTGTCCTTTCCCGACATCAGAACCTAGCTTTTGGATCCTCTTTATGTAGAATGAAGATGAGATGCTCTCAATGAATTTCCCAGATCTCAGTACCAGACTGGATGGTCTGCCTACTAGAATCTTAGCATCTTCAGTCTGTAGACAGTGATTGTTTGGCTACACAGCCTGCATCATGTAAGTCAACCTAATACATCACTTTTATAGTGCATAATAATTTTGTGAATTCTGTTCTCTTAGGGAACCTTAATAAGTACAGTGTCCAGTGAAGCATGTCCAGTAGCATGCACATTCCTATGTACACATCTTTAACATTTTACATGTATGTCCAGCACCAATTCAATAAAGAAAAGGTTACTACCAGTCTAGACCTCTCCTGATGATAACTGCTTGTTGATGTTTCCTGCTCTGCATGTAGATATTTAGAATTCATAACATTGAATTGAATTCTGCTCTGCTCTTAGAGATTAACAACTCATACAGGAGCCAATCTTTATGTTTATTTATTTTGCACAATATTTTAAAAGTGAAATCCTGTAGGATACTGGTTATCTTTATATGTATGAATTTAAAAACCACCACAGACTTATATAATACAGATTCTGAAAGAGCCACTAATGTTATCACTAATATATTCTATATGTAATATCTTGAATAACCACCCAGTATTCTACTTTTTAAACTAATTATTTTTGTGCATGTGTGTGTGTGAATGCATACCACCTGTGTCTAAATGATTTCACAGAGCAAAATGGGGCATAAAATCCCCTGATGCTAGAGTAATAAGTTGATTTGAGATGCCCAGTATGCATCTGGATAACCAAACCTGAGTGTTCCACAACAGTGGCAAATTTTCATAATTGCTGCACTATCGCTACTTTGTGTCTTCCAACTTGCAGTTATTATAAGGGGAATTGACAAATGTGTTTTTAGCATAAATGTACTTAAGGTTATAGACAACCTATATGTTTTAAGAATAAATACAGGACAAAATATAGCTGATATAGGCTGATGAGATATCTCAATTGATAAGAGCACTTGCCCCCAAACCTTATGACATGAGTCCAATACTCAAGATTCACATGGTGAAAGAGAAGAATTGAAAGTTGTTTGATGACCTTAACATGGATACCATGGTGTGTGTTCATCAGTACGCTTGTATGTGTATATGAGAATTTAAAAGCACACAGGAGCTCACCCTTATGTATTCAAGGAGTCAGAACAGCTTGAGATTCCAAAGCAAATTTCAACAGTATGCTAAGTTTTGACTAGAGCATAAGAAATGGAGACTCCCCCAGCCTGAAGCAGCTGATCCAGACCTTGACCTTGCTGCCACTAAGGAGATTACCTAGGGTGGAGCCTTCCTCCCTAGATCACTCTGTTGTTCAGCCACTGCTGCTGTTCTCCTTAAAGACATTGCTACCTGCTGAGAGTACTACAACCTATCCTGCATGTCCTCACCTGCAGCTGGTTCCAGGCTCCAAGAATGAATGAAGGAATGAGCTCCCCCCCACCCCCACACCCGCTTTATAAGCACATTTACTATTAAATATTTGAGCTTTGATCAGGAACCTTGACTTAGTTCCATTTTTCTCTCGACCGCCTAGTTCCCCTCTCTTTTCAGCCCCGGCTTGCCTCCCAGGTGAAACCCAGTCCAAGTGAGCCAACGGTCGACTTCCAACACAAAAACACTCACTAAGAATATATGTCTGTCGGTCTCTCTGTCTATCTATCTATCTATCTATCTCTCTATCTATCTATCTATCTATCTATCTATCTATCTATCTATCTATCTATCTATCTATCTATCTATCTATCTAGTGTGTATATATACATATATTTGTTAGCTTTTATTTACTCACTTTACATACTGATCACTTCCCCCTCCTAGTTAATCTCTTTCACAATATTTGCCCTGTCCTGTCTCCCCTTTTTTCTGTATGGGTTGGGGATACCCTGGGTATTTCCACACCCTTGTACCTCAACTCTTTGCAAGGCTAGGCATGTCCTCTTCCACTGGAGCCAGACAAGCAGCTAGGCTAAAATAACATATCCCACATACAGGCAACAACCTTTGGGATAGCCCCCACTCCAGTTGTCTGGGACCCCCATGAAGACCAAGCTACACATTGTTACATATGTATAAGTGGACCTATGTCTAGAACCTTTTTTTTATTTGGTTGGTGGTCCCGTTTCTGAGAGCCCCAAGAGTGTAGCATAATTGTGGGGTTTTTTTGTTGTTGTTGTTTTGTTGTTGTTGTTGCTTGTTTTTGTTTTTTGTTTTGGCTTCTGTATAGTGCCTATCACTGTATGGGTTACAATCATTTTTTCTATTCTTCCATAGGAGTCCCCAAGCTCCATCTATCCACTGTTTGGGTGAAAGTGCCTGCATCTTTCTGAGTTTGCTGGTGTGTAGAGCCTCTCAGAAGACAGACATGCTAAACTCTTGTCTGCAAGCATAAGATAGTACCATTAATAGTGTCAGGGATTGGTGCTTGTCCATGGGATGAGTCTCAAGTTGGGCTGGTTATTGTTTGGTCATTCCCTCACTCATTACTCCATCCAAAATCCCTGCATTTCTTGTGAACATGATAATTTTTTATCCAAATTTTTGTGGTTAGGTTAGTGTCCTTATTGCTTCACCTGGTTTCATGCCTGGCCACAGGGCACAGCTACCCCAGGCTCCCCATCTCCAATGTTGTAAGTCACAACTAATGATACCCCCATTAATTCTGGGTAGCTTCCTCTATCACAGTTCTCTTTCTCTTTCTAGAGATGGCCCCTATCCCTGTAACTTGAAGATTCCCATTCATTTTCTTGGCCATTCGGCCATCTACCTGTCCTCTTTTTATCTGACCCTGAAACCCCAGTTATCTTCCAATCACCTCTTCTACACATTTCTATCACTCTATTTCCCTTCCAAAACAATACCATTCCCCCTTCCAAGTGAGAAACAAGCATCCTTGCTTGTACCCTTCTTCCTGTCCAGCATCCTTGGGTCTGTGGGGTATAGCATGAGCATCCTGTATTTTATGGCTAACATTCACTTATAAGCAAAAGCATAGTGTGCATGTCCTTTTGCAACTTGGATACTTCACTCAAGATTATAGTCTCAAGATACACTGTTTTGCCTAAAAAATTCATAATGTCTTTATTTTCATATCTAAATAGTATTCTACTGTGTAAATTCCTATATTTTCTTTATCCATTTTTTATTTAAGGGACATATGCATTGTTTCTAATTTCTGGCTATTATAAATAAAGCTGCTATAAACATAATTGAGCAAGTGTCTTTGTGGGATGTTGGACCATTTTTTGGGTTTATACCCAGAAGTGGTATAGCTGGCTGTTGACTTAGAACTATTCCAGTTTTCTGAGAAACTGTCAAATTAATTTCCAAAGTGGTTATCTATATTTGACTCCATCAGCAACGGAAGAGTATTTCCTTGCTACACATCCATGCAAGTGTGTTGTGTCGATTAAGAATATGATCTTAGCCATTCTGACCATTGTAAGATGGAAACTTTTTTCCAATTTTTATTAGGTATTTTCTTCATTTACATTTCAAATGCTATCCCAAAAGTCCCCTATATCCTGCCCCCCACCCTTGCTCCCCTACACACCCACTTCCACTTATTGGCCCAAGTGTTCCCCTGTTATGGGGCATATAAAGTTTGCAAGACCAAGGGACCTTTCTTCCCAATAGGGCCAACTAGGCCATCTTCTGCTACATATGCAGCTAGAGACACAAGCTCTGGGGGTACTGGTTAGTTCATATTGTTGTTCCACTATAGGGTAGCAGACCCATTCAGCTCCTTGGGTACTTTCTCTAGCTCCTATATTGGGGGACCTGGGTTCCATCTAATAGCTGACTGTGAGAATCCACTTCTGTGTTTGCCAGGATCTGGCATAGCCTCACAAGAGACAGCTATATCAGGGTTCTTTCAGCAAAAT
Source organism: Mus caroli (assembly GCF_978045245.1). Taxonomy (NCBI): domain Eukaryota; kingdom Metazoa; phylum Chordata; class Mammalia; order Rodentia; family Muridae; genus Mus; species Mus caroli. The sequence goes on along the minus strand of NW_028227256.1, from coordinate 111,726,039 downwards.
CTTGCTGATGAATGGAATAGTCTCTGAGTTTGGTGGCTGATTATGGGATGGATGCCTGGGTGGAGCAGTCTATGTATGGTCCATCCTTTCACCTCAGCTCAAAACTTTGTCTCTGTAACTCCTTCCATGGGTGTTTTCTTCCCAAATCTAAGAAGGGGCGAGGAGTCCACACTTTGTTCTTCGTTCTTCTTGGGTTTCAGGTATTTTGCAAATTGTATCTTGGATATTCTAAATTTCTGGGCTAATATTCACTTATCAGTGAGTACATATCATGTGAGTTCTTTTGTGATTGTGTTACTTCACTCAGGATGATCCCCTCCAGATCCATGCATTTGCCTAGGAATTTCATAAATGCATTGTTTTTAATGGCTGAGTAGTTCACCATTGTATAAATGTACCACATTTTCTGTATCCATTCCTCTGTTGAGGGACATCTGGGTTCTTTCCAGCTTTTGGCTATTATAAATAAGGCTGCTATGATCATGGTGGAGCAGGTTTTCTTATTACCAGTTGGGACATCTTCTGGATAGATGCCCAGGAGAGGTATTGCTGTATCCTCTAGTAGTATTGTGTCCAATTTTCTGAGGAACCACCAGGCTAATTTCCAGAGTGGTTGTACAAGGTTGAAATCCCAGGAAAAAATGAGGAGTGTTCCTCTTTCTCCACATCATTGCCAGCATCTGCTGTCACATGAATTTTTGATCTTAACCATTCTGACTGGTGTAAGGTGGAATCTCAAGGTTGTTTTGATTTGCATTTCCCTGATGATTAAGGATGTTGAATATTTTTTCAGGTGCTTCTGAGCCATTTGGTATTCCTCAGTTGAGAATTTTTTTTTAGATTTGAACCCCATTTTTAAAGAGGATATTTGAATTTCTGGAGTCCAGCTTCTTGAGCTCTTTGTATATATTGGATATTAGTCCCGTATCTGACTTAGGATTGGTAAAGATCCTTTCACAGTCTGTTGGTGGCCTTTTTGTCTTATTGACAGTGCCTTTTGCCTTACAGAAGCTTTGCAATTTTTTGAGGTGACATTTATCAATTCTGGATGTCAGAGCACAAGCCATTGCTGTTCTATTCAGGAATTTTTTCCCTGTGCCCATATCTTCGAGGCTTTGTCCCATATTGCCCGCGTTTCCCCCCCCCCCCGTAAGAACACGCTCAGGGCAACCGGAATCTTCTGCAGCACAAGCTTTATTGCTTACCCCTTCAGTAGCCAGTGGAAAAGAGAGCCAAAGAGAGAGAGAAAATGGCGGAAACCCTTCCCTTTTATGGAGGACTGTCCTCTGCCTCGAACGTGTCGCTCTCTGATTGGCTGCAGCCCATCGGCCGGAGTTGTCATCACGGGGAAGGCAGAGCACATGGCGTGGAAAGCTACCCCGGCACATGCGCAGCTTGCTTGTTTACTACTTAGAATACGGATGTCAGCGCCATCATATAATGGTGAATGTGAGGGCGGCTCCTTACATCTCCCCCTTTTCTTTTATTTAAGAGCAATAGGCCACCCATTTTAATGAGAGTGGAGATAGAAGTCAAATCCCCAGTGTGTAAAATAGGGGCTTTACACAAAACCTCCTCCCAGGCTCATCACCCGAAGGGGTCTTGGTCCACTCCCTTGTCGTTTTTCCTGGGGGAAGGACACTTGGACACTCAACCTTCTTGAAAGATGACATGTCTCCCTAGAATAGGCTCATAAATGCCGCAGAGCCCTTCTACTGCAGTGCTTAGCCGTGCAACTCTCTTGGGCTGCTGAAGCATACTCACTCTATCCCGTGCAATGAGACTAGCCTCGTGGGGTGCAAGAGGTGAGTGGCCAGCGACCTATTGCTTAAGCATAGATAACCATATATCAGGGGAAGCACCATGTTCTAGTGCTGCAAGCGCCTGGGCAATAACCACCTTGTCTCTCCTAGTTTGGGCCTTAAGCTTACAGACCAACCAGAGAAGCAACACTAATCCACAGCAAAGAACAGCTCCAAATAATCCCACCCCCACCCATTCTTTAAAGAAGGAAAATGTTGAGGAGATAATCCTTTGGTCAGGGACAGGTCCAAGTGCGTGGGGCAAGTCTCAATTTTTGAAGGGTCTGTTCAAATTTAGCCGTCCAATTCTGTATCTCCCAACGCTACTCTCCCTTTGTTGTTGTCGCCCTGGGCATCACCAAGATGAGGGACATCAGGATTCCCTTGGTCAGTCTGGATTTTTCGGGTGAGTCTTTCTGGTATCCAAAATGGGTTGTCTTCATTCTGTGGAAAAACACAAACAGCTCCCCTGGATCTTATCAAAATAGGATCCAGTCCTTTTCATTTGTTACTTAAAACATCTTTCCATTTAACCATTTCTTTGGGCCTATCTGGCTCTGAACAATGACGTTCAGCCGCAGTATGGCCGTGAGCATCAAGATTTAAAAAATTGAGTGTAAAGAGTGCCATAGACACAGACACTCTTGATACTCGGGGTAGAGCCTCCTCGACTCCCCCTTTCTGTTTTATTAGATGGAAGTCTAGTCAGGTGGGTCACGTCCATCTGACGGCAGAACTGTTGGGATTTTTGAGATGTATAAGCTGGTCCATTATCAGTCTTAAGGAGTTTGGGTTTCCCCCAAGCACTCCATGCCTCAAGGCAATGTTGAATCACATGTGAGGCCTTTTCTCTGGTTAAAGGAGAGGCAAACATGATGCCAGAGCATGTGTCAATGGACACATGGAGATATTGAAGTTTTTCAAAGGAAGAAACATGTGTAACATCCATTTGCCAGACCTGTAGAGGTCAAATACCGCTTGGGTTAATTTCCACATGAGGAACTGGCAAGAACTCACAGCAGCTTTGACATTGAGTAACAATGTCACGGACTTCTTTTCTCGTCAAGGAGAAAAGACTGCATAATGTTTCAGCCGTCACATGAAAATTGTTATGAAAATTTCTTGTAGCCTCTACCGGGGATGATAGGGCAGCAGCCACCACTTTAGTGGCTTTATCTGCTAAATCATTTCTCAGAGCCATGGGGCCAGGTAGGCCTGAATAGGCTCTAACATGAGTAATATAAACAGGAAATCTTCTAGATAGCAAAACTAATTGTATCTGCTGAAAAATATTGGCAACTTTACTGGAAGGCTTAATCACTCCAGCCACTTCTAAAAAATTAAGGGGTTCTAAAAAGGTTTTTAAAACTTCTAAAACCACTAAACATTCTACCACTTGAGGTGAATTTTCATTATATTGTTTGGATACTACTTTACCATTAGCCACGTAGGCACCTATGTCAGTTTTTGATCCATCAGTATATACCACAATCCCATTTTTAAGTGGGTTTCTTACTGTTATTTGTGGAAACACAACAGATTGATTTTGGGCAAACTGTAAAATTGGATGTTTTGGATAATGGTTATCTATTTGTCCTGAAAAGGAGGTAACTAAAGCTGTCCAATCATTAGATGTGGCTGCCAAAGTTTGAACCTGTCAAAAGTCCAATCTCTCTGCTCTGGAGTCAAAGCAGCAGCATTTGCTCGGGCCTGCGTTTGTGCAGCCTCTTGCCATAGAGCTCTCCATTCCATATATTTGCCCATATTGGGGAGAGCGGCTTTTGCAATCATTTGCCAGTCGGCAGGAGTTAGTGCCATGCTGGCAAGCCTGTCTAACTGCACCAAAGTAAAATTAGCATTGGCTCCATATTTACGGACCAACTCAGCAAGCTCTTTAAGCTGTAAATACTCTACTGGAGCGTGGACATGCCCACCCTCGACTCCTTCAAAGACCGGAAATGCCTGTTGTATCTTCCTTAGTTCCTCTCTTGAAATGAACAAGTCTGTGCACTGCCTCTCTGTGCAGGGCTGACCCACTACACAGGGCGGGGCTCCGCATAGGGCGGAGGTGCACTATGACCTTGAGGCTGAGCAGCAAGCTGCCCTTTGCCAGCCTCTTTTGGCTTTTTTCTTGACCTATAAGCTCGCATTTCTCTCTCATAATGAGCTGCTCCCTCCTCCAAGTCTGTTTTCTCAGAAGGGCTAATTTCTTTATCTGATTCACAGCTACTAAGAACTGGCTCTTTAAACTCATCTCCTTTCTCCTCTTTCCTTCTATCTCTCCCCAGGTATTCTTCCCTGACATTAACTTTTCCTCTGGTTCAAGACCTGTGGAAAGGCCTGTATACTTATTTGGTGCACCATGTTTCCTCTTTTCTCCTGCTCTCTCTCCCCGCTTTACTTCTGATAGACTGTCCTGAATTTCGTTCGGAATTCTCCACCCCGCCTTAACCACTTGTTGACATGTGAAAAGAAATAAAAGGGCTTTTAACACTAGAGAAAGTTCAAGACCAGACATACCTTGTAAAGCTGTAACATATCTCACTGCAGTTCTGGTTCTGCTCCGTCCCCCAGCTGAAGAGTTCTGAATCCACGCCGGATCCTGTTCAAGAGTCTGTTTTGCGGGAACACTTCATTACCACAGTTCCCCAGCTGAAGAGTTCTGAACCCACGCAGGATCCTTCTCAACAGTCTGTTTTGTGGGAACACTTCATTAACCACTCCTTCCCCGTGATGTAGTAGCTCCCGGGTTTCGGCGCCATTTATTGCCCACACTTTTGTCCCCCCTGGTAAGAAAACGCTCAGGGCAACCGGAATCTTCTGCAGCACAAGCTTTATTGCTTACTCCTTCAGTAGCCAATGGAAAAGAGAGCCAGAGAGAGAGAGAAAATGGCGGAAACCCGTCCCTTTTATGGAGGACTGTCCTCTGCCTCGGACGTGTCGCTCCCTGATTGGCTGCAGCCCATCGGCCGAAGTTGTCGTCACAGGGAAGGCAGAGCACATGGCGTGGAAAGCTACCCCGGCACATGCGCAGCTTGCTTGTTTACTACTTAAAATACAGGTGTCAGCGCCATCTTATAATGGCGAATGTGAGGGCAGCTCCTTACAGTTCCACTTTCTCCTCTATAAGTTTCAATGTCTCTGGTTTTATGTGGAGTTCCTTAATCCACTTAGATTTGACCTTAGTACAAGGAGATAGGAATTGATCAATTCCCATTCTTCTACATGATAACAGCCATGTGTGCCAGCACCATTTGTTGAAAATGCTGTCATTATTCCACTGGATGGTTTTAGTTACCCTGTCAAAGATCAAGTGACCATAGGTGTGTGGATTCATTTCTGGGTCTTCAGTTCTATTCCATTGGTCTACCTGTCTGTTAGTATACAAGTACAATGCAGTTTTTATTGCAATTGCTCTGTAGTACAGCTTTAGATCAGGCATTGTGATTCCACCAGAAATGTTTTTATCCTTGAGAAGAGTTTTTGCTATCCTAGATTTTTTGTTACTCCAGATGTATTTGCAAATTGCCTTTTCTAAGTCAGTGAAAAATTGAGTTGGAATTTGGATTGTGATTGCATTGAATCTGTAGATTGCTTTATGCAAGATAGCCATTGTTACTATATTGAGCCTGCCAATCCATGAGCATGGGAGATCTTTCCATCTTCTGAGATCTTCTTTGATTTCTTTCTCCAGAGACTTAAAGTTTTATCATACAGATCTTTTACTTCCTTAGTTAGAGTCACACCAAAGAATTTTATATTATTTGTGACTATTGTGAAGGGTGTTTTTTTTTTCCCTAATTTCTTTCCCAGCCTGTTTATCCTTTGAGTAGAAAAGGCCACTGATTTGTTTGAGTTAATTTTATATCCATCTACTTCACTTAAGCTGTTTATCAGGTTTAGGAGTTCTCTGGTGGAATTTTTTGGGTCATTTATATATATACTATCATGTCATCTGGAAATAGTGATATTTTGAATTCTTCCTTTCCAATTTGTATCCCCTTGAAATTCTTTTGGTGTCTAATTGTTCTGACTAGGACTTCAAGAACTATATTGAATAGGTAAGGAGAAAGTGGGCAGCCTTGTTCAGTCCCTGATTTTAGTGGGATTTTTTCCAGCTTCTCTCCATTTACTTTGATGTTGGCAACTGGTTTGCTGTAGATTGTTTTCATTATGTTTAGGTATGGTCCTTGAATTCCTGATCTTTCCAAGACTTTTATCATGAAAGGGTGCTGGATTTTGTCAAATGCTTTCTCTGCATCTATTGAGATGATCATGTGATTTTTGTCTTTGAGTTTGTTTATATAGTGGATTACGTTGATGGATTTCCATATATTAAACCATCCCTGCATGCCTGGAATGAAATCTACTTGGTCATGATGGATAATTGTTTTGATGTGTTCTTGGATTCGGTTTGCCAGGATTTTTTTTTCTTGTTTTTGTTTTTTGTTTTTGTTTTTGTTTTTTGTTTGTTTGTTTTTGGTTTTTGGTTTTTACTTTTCGAGACAGGGTTTCTGTGTGTAGCCTTGGCAATCCTGGAACTCACTTTGTAGACCAGACTGGCCTTGTACTCAAACTCAGATTTCCACCTTCCTCTGCCTCTCAAGTGCAGATGTGTGCCACAATGCCCTGCAGTGGCACAGGGTTTTATTGAGCATTTTTGGATATATATTCATAAGGGAAATTGGTCTGAAGTTCTCTATCTCTGTTGGGTCTATATGTGGTTTAGTTATCAGAGTAATTGTGACTTCATAGAATGAATTGGATAGAGTACCTTCTGTTTCTATTTTGTGGAATAATTTGAGAAGAACAGGAATTGGGTCTTCTTTGAAGGTCTGATAGAACTCTTCCATAAACCCATCTGGTCCTGGATTTTTTTGGTTGGGAGACTATTAATGGCTGCTTCTATTTTTTTTTTAGGGGATATAGGACTCTTTAGGTCATTATTCTGATCCTGATTTAACTTTGGTACCTGGTATCTGTCTACAAATGTGTCCATTTCATCCAGGATTTCTACTTTCGTTGAGTATAGCCTTTTGTAGAAGAATCTGATGATGTTTTGGATTTCCTCAGAATCTGTTGTTATGTCTCCCTTTTCATTTCTGATTTTGTTAATTAGAATGCTGTCCTTGTGCCCTCTAGTGAGTCTGGCTAAGGGTTTATCTATCTTGTTGATTTTCTCAAAGACCAGCTCCTCATTTGGTTGATTCTTTGAAAAGTTCTCTTTGCTTCCATTTGGTTGATTTATAACCTGAGTTTGATTATTTCCTACCCTCTACTCCTCTTGGTGAATTTGCTTCCTTTTGCTCAAGAGCTTTTAGGTGTGCTGTCAAGCTGCTTGTGTATGCACTCTCTAGTTTTTTTTTTTTTTTTTTTTTGGAGGCACTCAGAGCTGTGAGTTTTCCTCTTAGGAATGCTTTCATTGTGTCCAATAAGTTTGGGTATGTTGTGGCATCTTTTTCATTAAACTCTAAAAAGACTTTAATTTCTTTCTATATTTCTTCCTTGACCATGGTATCAGTGTTGTTCAGTTCCCCGTGAATGTTGGCTTCATATTATTTATGTTGTTATTGAAGATCAGCCTTAGTCCATGATGATCTGATAGGATGCATGGTACAATTTCAGCATTTTGTATCTCTTGAGGCCTGTTTTGTGGCCAATTATGTGGTCAATTTTGGAGAAGGTACCATGGGGTGCTGAGAAGAAGGAATATCCTTTTGTTTTAGGATAAAATCTTCTATAGATATCTGTTAAATCCATTTATTTCCTAACTTCTGTTAGTTTTACTGTGTCTCTGTTTAGTTTCTGTTTCCAGGATGTGTTCATTGATTAAAGTGGGATGTTGAAGTCTCCCACTATTTTTGTGTGAGGTGCAAAATGTGCTTTGAGCTTTACTAAAGTTTCTTTAATGAATGTGCCTGCCCTTGCATTTGGAGCATAAATATTCAGAATTGAGAGTTCATCTTGGAATATTTTACCTTTGTTTGATGAGTATGAAGTGCCCCTCCTTGACTTTTTTGATAACTTTGGGTTCAAAGTCGATTTTATTCTATATTAGAATTGCTACTTCAGCTTGTTTCTTTGGACCATTTGCTTGCAAAATTGTTTTCCACCCTTTCACTCTTTGGTAGTGCCTATCTTTTTCCCTGATGTGGGTTTCCTGTAAGCAACAAAATGTTGGGTCCTGTTTAAGTAGCCAATCTGTTAGTGTATGTCTTTTTGGGGGGAATTGAGTCCATTGATATTAAGAGATATTAAGGAAAAATATTTGTTGCTTTCTATTATTTTTGTTGTTAGAGTTGGCATGCTTTTCTTCTGGCTGTCTTTGGCATTCTTTTCTTGTGACTGTCTTCTTTTAGGTTTGTTGAAGGATTACTTTCTTGCTTTTTCTAGGCATAGTTTCCATCCTTGTATTAATGTTTTTCCATTATTATCCTTTGAAGGGCTGGATTCCTGGAAAGATATTTTGTGAATTTGGTTTTGTCATGGAATCCTTTGTTTCTCCATCTATGGTAATTGAGAATTTTGCTGGATTTAGTAGCCTCTGATGGCATTTGTGTTCTCTTAGTGTCTATGTAACATCTGTCCAGGATCTTTTGGCTTTCTTTGTCTCTGGTAAGAAATCTGGTGTATTCTAATAGGCCTGCCTTTATATGTTACTTGACCTTTTTCCCTTGCAGCTTTTAATATTCTGTCTTTATTTAGTGCATTTGGTGTTCTTATTATTATGTGTCAGGAGGAATGTCTTTTCTGGTGCCATCTATTTGGAGTTCTGTAGGTTTCTTGTATGTTCATGGGCATCTCTTTCTTTGGGTATGGGGAGTTTTCTTCTATACTTTTGCAGAAGATATTTGCTGGTACTTTAAGTTGATAATCTTCATTCTCATCTACTCCTTTCATACATAGGTTTGGCCTTCTCAATGTGTTCTGGATTTTCTGGATATTTTGAGTTAGGATCTTTTAGCATTTTGCATTTTCTTTGATTGTTGTGTCCATTTCCTCTATGGAATCTTCTGCACCTGAGATTCTCTCTTCCATCTCTTGTATTCTGTTGCTGATTCTCATATCTATAGTTCCTGATTTCTTTCCTAGGTTTTCTATCTTCAGCGTTGTCTCCCTTTGGATTTCCTTTATTGTCTCTACTTCCATTTTTAGATCCTGGATGGTTTTGTTCAGTTCCATCACTTGTTTGGTAGTGTTTTCCTGTAATTCTTTAAGGGATTTTTGTGTTTCCTCTTTAAAGGCTTTTAGCTGTTTACCTGTGTTTTCCTGTATTTCCTTCTTAAAGTCCTCCATCATCATCATGAGAAGTCTTGTATTGTTTTTCTGGTGTGGTGGTGTATCCAGGACTAGCTATGGTGGGAGAGTTTGTTTCTGATGATGCCAAGTAACCTTGGTTTTTGTTGCTTCTGTTCTTATGCTTGCCTCCTGCCATCTGATTATTTCAAGTGCTTGCTTCCTTCAATATATATGATTGGAGCCTGTACTTCCTATAATCTTGGTTGATTCAGAACTCCCCAGAGTCCCGCTTTCTCTGTGATCCTTTGATTGTGGGCTTCTGTGAACCTGATATTCTGGGATGTCTGAGTTCTTGGCAGTCAAGCTCCTCTGAGACCCTGAAATACTGGTGTGACCCAGCTCCTGTTATCCTGGAATCCTGTTGTCCTAAGATCCTGGGCATGTTACAGTGCCTGGAAATGGTGTTCCCTTTGAGGACCATGGAGCTGTCTGGTCTGTTCAAAACCAAGATAAACCAGAACTGATCGAGAGGAACAATCAGGAAGGCTCTGGTCAGGAAGGTCTCTGGTGTCCTTATTCCTGCTGTCACAGGCCCGTCACAATTGGATTGGAACTGATGTTGTTTTCTGCTCACCAGTGATCCTAAGATTGAGGAGAGAGTCCTCTAGGGACCGTGGGGATCTTTGCCTACCTACTCTGCACCCAAGGTGACCTGGTGCTGGCGATGACCAGCAGGGACTTGTGCCCCTGGTCAGGCCAGTTTTCTGCTTCCCTAATGCTGTCTCAGGTCCTTTGAGATTGGATTGGAACAGAAGTTGTGTTCCACTCACCAGTGATACTAAGATCATGTGGAGACTGTGTGTTGTCCACTGATTCTGCGCCTAAGGTTGGAAAGCATGACCTGGTGCTGGTACCTACTGGAAGGATAAGATAGAACCTTAAAAGTTGTTTTTGTTTTGTTTTCTTTTCTTTTCTTTTCATTTTCTTGATATGTAAGGACTTTGAACATTTTTTAAGTGTCTTTCTACCATTTAAGAATCCTCCGTTGAAAATTCTCTGTCTAGCTCTCTGTTTAACTCTCTGCCCCATTTTTTAATTGTGTTATTTGGATTTTTGGTGCTCAATGTCTTGAGTTCTTTATACATTTTAGATATTAACCCTCTGTCAGACATATGGTTGATGAAAATCCTTTCTTTATCTGTAGGCTTCAATTTTGCCCTATTGACAGTGTCCTTTGCCTTATAGAACCTTTGCAGTTTCTTAGGTTCCGTATATGTGTTGTTGATCTTAGAGTTTCAGCCATTTTAAAACACACACATATGTATCATTACAAAATTAAATTAAAAATTAAAAAAAATAAGATGTTCAACAAGCATCTAATTTAACTTTTTACTAATTTGAAATTCCATAGAAACAATAGAGAATCTGATCATATTTTAACGGACCATCTCATCAGCGACTTGCATAAAATAGAGCTGAAATAATTTCATTCTAGGCCATTGTTTTTGTACCGTTACAAAAAGTGTTGGATTTTAATCAGAAATCTGTGTTTCATTTTGAGGAAGAAGCATGGCATACACACTCAACTATTTCCATACAAATGAACTAGTTTCCATATTCTAAGATGAATAATGAGCAAAATTGCATTTCCACAAGTTAAAGGAGGAATTCATACCAAGGGTCGTTGACAATGTGCTGTAAAGGTCTGTGGATCTAATGACTGTAATAAATATTGACTGTGATTAACCTCATCATAAAAACTCCTCTTGAATTTCAGAAGATACAGGTAGAAATATATCTACTAGAAAAGTCAATATTCTAATGAAGAAAAGTAGAACTTACTTGTTGTAGAACAAGTTCCCTATAAATTAAAATGCAAAATGAAAGAAAGCTATATCTAGTAAATTTGCATATATATGAATATGAATCAAATATATTTCTCCCATTCATTAGCTTGGTTTATTTTATGAGGAAATATCTCATATTCAGTTTTCAAAAACAGAAGTAGAAATATCTGTTGTCTTAGTAGTTAGTGGTGTCTACAGTGACCCCATTCATCTGAAGGGTGGATGTCATAGATGTTAAGAAGATGATGCAAAGTTACTTTTATTAGTTTGTTCATGTAGCTATTGAAAATTTATTTATAGTGTACATTTCAGAAATAAGCACTTCCCATCTCCTTCAACCTCATCACAACACTCTTTGGAGTACCCATCATGTTAAAAAATAACTTACTAAGTCTAATTAAATTGTCCAATAATCTTGTGAGTATGAAACCATAAACTAGAGCATGGCAAACTACAAAGGAACATACTCCTAATGATAATCAATTTACCCCCAATAACCATCAACTTCCAATAACTCCTCAGGTAAGGAAGCCGGATATATCAGTGCTGGAATGTTGATTTGCTTAGCTTGTAAAGGGCTTTTGTAGGCAACCATGGCACTGTGATTTCATGAGTTTGAGATTCTTGGAGAATTTGAAGACAACATTTTACACCAGTCTTCCTTTATATTTGGCTGTTAAAATTGTTCCTTTCCTTTGCTTTAATTAAGTAATAATTCCTGATTGGGGGGGGGGTCAAGGTTTAGTATGCATGCCCCATTTATGTCTGAGCACTTCACAAAAATTCATTTTCTTCATTTTAATCAGTTGTAAAGTCTCTATACTAATGACTGCTCACTGATGAAAAATTTTTATCTGCTGAGGATCAAGAGCTGAATTAATCTATATTTATAGAAGTATATATTTATATAATAGTATTGTCCTCTGTCAATTTAGGAAAATACCTGTGACCTATGAGTTTCCCAACCACTTGTACTTCACCAGATTTACAATCCATGGATAAATTGCTTCCTAGAGATTGGGCTTTACATCTAATCAGAAAGAACTGGATTACTCCAATAACATTCAAGCCACTATTGTACCAATGGGCATGTCTAAATAGGGCGGTTATTATTGATGTCAGTGGGGTTCACAGTGGTATAAATGTGTTGGTGTGTTTTTCCCCATTAGTCTTCAGAACAACTTCCAGTATTAATAGTATATTTTAGTTTCTTGTTCTCATACTATTCTCTACATGAGTTGTAAATCATAATTGTTCCCAGATATCTGATCTAGAGTTTACTAAGCAAAATATTTTACAAAGTGTTGTTGTCTAAGCACCAGAGGATCTTGAGTAATGTAGAAACTACCTATGATCTCTCATCTACATCTCAGAGCAAGCACCAAATATGTTTCAAATATGAATTCTTCCAATTCTGGCCTCATCCCTTAATATTGTATATTTTCTTTTTTGTGTTGCAGGAAATATTAAAAAAAATTAACCCACCAACTGTCTGCGGGGCTGGACCATGCTTCTACGCTCCTACTGACCTCCCAACTGTCCCTGTCAGGCCATCTCTTAGGTGGGGGAAGGAGGAGCCTGAGTTCTACTCACTACCACATACTCCTTTATCGCATCACCAACCCATTACACCAGTAGAATCAAAACCCTTAATGCTTAATTAACCAATCAGATTTATTTATCAATAATATCACAATTTACAAGATGACAATGCAATAATTTCAGAGCCAATTGGTAATGATAAAAGATTTATACGAATATTTCTAACCTTGTGAAATCACAGCTACTTGTGGCTGGAGAACACCACCTGGGTACACATCCTCAACTATCTTCCTTCTCCTACTCTGAGAAACTCTCTGTCTCTGCAACTTTTAGCTCTGCCTCCCTTTTCCCTGTCTAATTACAGGCCTCCTCTGCACTAATGTATTTGGACTGGGAAATTCTGTGAGAGTTTTGGAGAGCACTGTCTGTGGTACAGACTCTAATTAGTAGCTTTCCTTGTTGATTGCTTTAAGGGTTTTAACTTTTAACTTTTCTTGGTCTTATTTTTAAATTATAAGTTTAATAACATCATTTTTTAAAAATTCATCTGCTAGATAATCTATCATAATACGTTGAATGTTCGTGCTGTGTTCCAAAGAAATATTGTAAAGAAATTGGTTTGATTGCCATTGCAATTGAGTTTGACTTGAGTAAACACACAGCCTGGAAAGGTTCTCTGTCTGTAAAATATCTCCTTAAAAGTCTTTGAGTCCACCTTCCCCAGATATCCACCATAAATTGCTTAAGAATGTCTAGAAAAATCTTGATAAGTTACCTGACTGATCATTTATGGCCTGTGGTGATTGGAGGGGTCTTGGAGGAAAAGCTATTTCAGGAGGTCTGCCTCAATAGCAGGTAGGAGAAAGTGCTCAAGAATGAATATCAACCATGGAAAGACCTACATGAGTATGCTTTGAACATTCAATGGTGTATATTCTACATTAAAAATAGTGAGTGAAGTGATAATAATTCTTTGATTCAACTCATGATACCTGAAGACATTTTTTAAGCTTCTAAGGTATCTATAGCTTTCTTATTTATAAGAAATTGTATCTTTATTGATTTATATTTTTCAGAATTGTGCTTGTTTTATTTTACTTTTTAAAGATTTATTAACTTTATGTACATGAGTATACTGTCAGTCTCTTAAAACATCCCTCTTTTCTTTGTTTAAAAATTAGATATCTTCTTTATTTACATTTCAAATTTTATCCCTTTCCTAGTTTCTCCTTCAAAAACCCCCATTTCCTCCCCCTCCCCCTGCTCATCAACCCACCCACTTTGTCTTCCTGGCCCTGGCATTCCCCTATACTGGGGCATAGAACATTTACAGGACCAAGAATCTGTTCCCTGTATCTTGATGCAAATATCTGTGAAATAAATATCCCATTAAGACTGAAACTGTGCAGTCAGATATTCTATGCATTTTGACCAGCTGTGAGTATCATGATGGTGATTTGACACTATATGATGTGCATTATATATCCTATATAGTTTGGAATGAGTTAGTAAGATATGGATTCAAATCATGATAGAATTAAAGGCATTGCTTTAATCCTATACCATTTGTATTCCTTATCTTTAAGGAACAATAATATTTTTCTTCTTTTTATTAATTAATTTATTCACTTTATATCACAATTACAGCCCTTCTTCTTCCTCTGCTCTCCATCCCCCTCTCCTCATTTTAGTAATTTGCCCTCCAGTTCTCCTCAGAGACCCAACCCCCATCTCCCATATACCAACATACCTTGGCACATCAAATTTTGACCCCTGATTCAAAATAAGTCCACATTTGACGCATTTTGATCATAAAATCAGTGAAGAATGTCCAGACCTTTGCAGAACTAACACTTGTTAGAAACAGTATTGCATAGGCCCAAACACATGACAGAGTAGAAAGGAAGACCTAATTCATCAAAGAATAAGTCCACAGTTCTCAATATTGCTAAATGTTCTAATCTTGCTTCTTGAATTTTCCACCTCTGTTTCTTACTAACTGAAGTGTGACAACCAGGATCTGTTTGTGGATTTTTTTTTTTTTTGAGGAGGGAGAGAGCAGAATAAGAGACAAATGGCTGTACAGCTCAATGGTGCGAGTTTTGGTCAAATTTCCAACATAAAGACTATCCAGTTTCCACCAATAAAGACTATCATTTTTACTTTTAACAGTGCCCATGAGGTGGTCTCAGTGTGTTTACCTTGAAATAATATGGCAAGAGATAGAACCAAAATGCATATACAAATAAAAGGAATAAATAAAATTATCTCTCATTGCAAATGACATAATCATCCCTACAGCACTGCCTGGGTCTTCACCATTTACACGTATCTTTGGTTTCCTGTATGGCCTTCATATTTAGAGATGTGAGTGTAGATTACTGTAAATCACAGGTGTTTTTTTTTTTTTGAATACTATTAAGGAGTCTATATGCCCCAGGAAGATTCAGTTGTGTAACTCCTCAGCACAGTGGTATTTGGCTGACTTTTGTCAGTTTGAGGGCCATCAACAGGGCAGACATTCCTGTAGTATTAGGTAACCCACAACCATTTTTCTTCAGTGATGGAGACCCAGGAGTAGATCCCTTTTATGGCCTCTTCTCTCTGTTGCTTCTGTAGGAAATGTTTTGCTTAAATCCACCTGCAAATTGGAATGGATCTCTGTAGATAGTCTGATTATGGGACCTTAATTGTTTTCTTTCTGAATTCCCATATCCAGGGGCTTGGCTTAAATGAGTTATGGACCTTTCCTATAAGGAGACAAAGAATTTATCAATCATAGTCAGAATTCATGTCAGTCTTATCTTTATCAGTTTAGAGAAACTTGTGTTGACCCATCTATCATTTTCCTCTGCAGCCTTCTTCATCTGGATATGGTATATCCATGAGATAATACTTCATATCTACAAGGCAACCTTCATAGCTATATATGTGGTAAGAAAAACAGGGCATGGACCTTTTATTTTGACTACAGAGTCCTGGTTTGATGCCATTTACCTATATAAGGTCAGGCTGTAATCAATGGGAAGTCTAAGAATCGGGAAAGGGCATGACTTTTTTAACTGATTGATGAATCGTCTTCTGTTTCTGTTGCAGTACCTATAAGGATTTGAAGAAGTAGTGATCAGTAATTTCTACCTTATAGACGTCTCTTAGAATAGGGACAGGAGAAGGAGGTCCCTCTAGATTTTAAATTAGTGTTCTGAGTTTTTTCCACTTATTATAAAGTTACTTACACTTTTGTTCCATAGAGCCTTCGTTATATTGACATATATTTATTTATTTTACTTTCTCATAAAGGATTCTGGACTTTTCTAAATGTCTTTTTTAAGAAAATGAGAGAATCATGTATAGTTATGAGGCCCTCCATATATAGCAAAAAACATACTGGATCTGGGTCCAGATAGAGAAGATGTACCTAATCCTCAAGAGTCTGGAGGCTCCAAAGAGTTTAGAGGCCTGGTTGGGTAGGGCCGGGTGGTGGGGACAAACTCATGGAAGCAGGGGGGCTGAGAGGAGGAATGGGATGTGGAACTCTGAGGGTGGACAGGACCTCGGAATAAAATCTAAAGTGTAAGTAAAGAAAGAAAGAAGTGATAAATAAAGCCAGGCAGTGGTAGCACACACCTTTACTCCCAGCACTTAGGAGGCAGAGCAGGTGGATTTCTGAGTTCGAAGAAAAGAAAGAAAGAAAGAAAGAAAGAAAGAAAGAAAGAAAGAAAGAAAGAAAGAAAGAAAGAAAGAAAGAAAGGGAAAGAAAGAAAATCTGTTCTGCATCCGCACTGTGACAAGAGGAGAGGTGTCCTGAGATCAAGATCCTACTACCAAAGTCACCAACTTATGCCTAAGTTTCAAAGGAAAATTCCAAACTGAGAGGCTAAGGATATGGTCTCATCTCCTGGAAACAAACTGCCTAAGTGTTTTCCATAGGTTGTGTTTCTTAAGCTATAGCCCAGCAAGGCCAGGTTCCATTGTGCATAGGTAAAAATTTGTGGAAACTTCATCCACGTGGCAAAGGCTTTTGGTCAGGAAAGGAAAGTCTGAGGGGGCGTGAAATCTCATACAGTGACTACTGAGGGAAAGAAATACATGGCAAGGCCGAGACCCTGCAGTGAGGCACTGAGAAGCCACTGCATGAATCTCTAAAGGGAAATCTTTTTTGTTTGTTTCTTTTATTTTTTTGTTTTTATTTGCTTGTTTGTTTTGTGTATTTGTTTCTTTGTGATAGGAGGTTTTTTTTTTTTTTTTTTTTTTTTTTCTATGTAACCCTGGCTGTCCTGAAACTTGTTCCGTAGTCCAGGCTGGCCTCAGGCCTCAAATTCACAGAGACCCTCTTGCCTCTTCCTTCTAAATGCTAGGATTAAAGGAACCTTTTGAATTCTGAAAAGGCATTAAGGTTATTAATATTAAAGGGACCTTGGAAATTTGAATTTATATAGTTTACATCATGAAAGGCCCCTGAATCTATAGAGGGAGGGCATAGACTATTTTAGTCAGGACATGAAACATCCTATGAAATCCATAAATATGAACATATTTTTCAGAGCTGGTAGAATTTGTGAAGCCTTTAGGAGGTAAACATTTACTTGATGAAATGCACCAGATAAGCATTGGAGATTCATAACCAGGTCACATATCTTGCACCCTTTTTGTAGTTATTGCAGGTGCAATACTACAATCAGCCTTGAAGTATATTCCATTCAAGTATGTGGCAAGTTAAACCCTTCTTCTATAACTTGCTTAATTTCAAGTATTTTGCCAAAGCAATGAGAAGAGTCACTCCCACACACTACTTATTTTTCATGATCAAATAATAGTACAGCATATGCTTACTGGTGTCCAAAAAAGAAAGCTATACTAAAGGAGGAAAACTATGTAGCTTAAAATAGGATTCATTATTTCCCTAACATTTCTGTATTCTTGAAGCTGCAAAACAAAATGGGAACATAGTAATACCACCTTTTGTCTTCTTCATGGACTGATTTGCATCTGATAATTTTCAGTACTATTAAGCACTAAGGTTTAGAGTTACAGTGAAATTTCTCTAAATTCAGTAGTACCATATATTGTCACTTGCACTGTGTGCCTTGTGTATGCTTCATGTCTTCAAATGTTTTATTTAGGGACACAAACCACAGAGGTAACTAGAGCAAAATATGAATACATTGGCATAGTTGCTCCTTCAAAAATCCCTATTTCTTGATAAGGGTCCTATATAGGTATCTGTATTTTCAAGAGTTAGATGTAGTATTCATCATGGTGCTTATCTCCTCAACTGTATGAATAAAGTATATCCTGTTCATTTCATTTCCATAATTTCAGCACTGTGGTTTTTCCAAGATAAATCTTACTCCATCATATATGATCGATCACTCAAACTTGCCTTAAGTTTAAGAATGTACAGCCTTTGTTATCCACCAAACTCTACCTTCTCTTAGCTATGCAACAAATAACAATAAACTATTCTTGAGCACTTCATATCAACTTCTTTACCACATTATTGGTCTCCCTATTCTTTTCTTCAATTATGCTTGCCTGTACTCTTCTAGTGAAAATTGTGATAAGCAAAATCATAAATAGAAACCTCTTTATTTTATCCTTTGCTTCCTTAATACTGATATCTTCTCATTCTTTGTCAGAACAAAGTTTTCTGAAAGTTCTAATACTACCCTCAATGTTTTCTTCTCACTCCTCCTGGCACTCTAGAATACATTTCAATTTGATGCTATACTTACTTAAACACTACTTTAACTATCATAAAACATTGCCATTATACACCCATGACTCTATTTTTTTTTATCTAAATTGAATCTCGAGGATATCTATTTTACTCTGTTATATCAAATAGTCCATGGGGGAGCAGAAGAAAGAATAACTACTTAGCCAGAAAGAGAATCATAGTATCTGTTACACCAAACATCAACTAATGAATTTAACAGAGTGACTTAGGAGAGTGTGGGGGAGGGGTCACTAACAGATCAGGAGTGATTCATCTGCACTTGTAGAAACTTTATATATACTCATGAAAGCATAGGCGATGAGCTCAGAAAAATATAGCCCTCAAACTGTTGGCAAGACTTGTGCATAGCTCATACACCTTAACAGCCAGCATGGTTATAGTTTTCTCTCCCAACTGTTGGTTACCTCTTCTGTAACTTTGAAGAGAGCTCCTCCCAAACTTATAAGTTTCAGCTTTCTCAGATGTGTAATATTTGTTTATTTCCTAAGTCTCATACATCTCCCATTCTTCCTGAAGGAAATGTTTCATTTAAAAAAAAAAAGTTGTTGTAAAACATTTTCACACAGAGTAACAAGTTCTACTATATTCAGGGACAGCATCGTTATTTGCAAATTTCATATGCATCTAAATCACCAGGAGATAATAAAAAAGAAGCAAAACCAGTATATTCCTTTTCCTGGCTAAAGAAAGACATGCACAATTCATCCTACAAGAGTGAATAATAAGTAAACTTTGCTTTTATTTAGGTCAGCCAGTATGTCATGCTTAAAGCATCTTTCCTATATCCATATCTAATGCATCAGAATGTGGCTTCAGTTCATTTTTTCACACGTATCTGTCTATTGCTTATCACCTTCTGCAGTGCAACTCACTAGAGGATACAGCAGTATTCAACTTCTTTAAATATTTTTTCCTCTAAAAAGGTTTTGGTGTAGTATATTTTCATATGTTTCTCCCTTTCTCAACTTCTTCTAGATTTCACCACACCATTCATTCTCTTAGGATCTCTTTCCCCAATAAATGAACTAACAAAAACCAAACAAAACAATGAGACAAAACCTACTCATATAAAACAAAGCAAAAATCCCTCAAACTAAAATGAAAATCATTTTGTATTAGCCAACTACTCACGGACTTGGGTACTGCCCTGAGTTGTGTTTGATATACTCATTGAAACTCATTGTAGAAAACTAGTTTCTCCTTTCCCAGCAGATAACAACTGTGAATACTATCTTGCTTTGATGTGAGACTTGTATTCAGTTTCCCTTTTCCATGCTGAGATTTCCTCTGATTTTGGAGTTATTCTATACTTGCATGTGCTGTCACAGTCACTATGATTTCATATGTGTACCAACCTGTAGTATCAGCAACATGATGTCACCTTGTAGTCATCTACCACATCTGGCTCTTACAATCCTTCTGCATTATCTTCTGCATAGACCGCTAAGCCTTGAGTAGAGGGTTTTTGTTTGTTGATTTTTTAAAATAATCTTGTTAATTGGTTTACTTATTCAAGCCTTACTGCACACCAGTTAATAACTAACCAAAATTATTTCCCAAACTACTACAGCAGCGATTATGTTGTAAATTTCCGGTGATATGATTTCTTCACAATGATGAGCTATACCCTCAAACTGTGAATCCAAAAAAATGCTCACCTCTTTTAATTTGCTTTTTAAAGAAAATAACATTCTACTCATTTTTTGTCTGTTTATTTGTTTGTTTGTTTATTAGAGGAGGGCATGCCCATGGCCAACCAAATATAGTCTTCAGGATTCAGTTCTTTCTTTCCACTAAGTAAGGTCTCAGGGATGGAAGTCATGTCATTAGATTGAAAGAAAGCAAGAATACTGGTTGAAATTAATTGTCAACCTTTGAGCTGCTTTTCTGCAGGTATTTTATCATGTTAATACAAAAAGTAATTAATATTGGTACACCAAGTACCAATATTGAGTACCTATGCGAGGGACACTGCCACTCTTAACATTAAGAGAAAAACAGAAGAAGCATAAAGAAAAATCACCCACAAGATACTATAGACATCATTCTCAATATGACTGCTATATTTGATAAAGCATACATGAAATAGGACATTTCTTTTTGTTTTTTATTTTTGTGATTATAACATAATAACAAGAATTTTTCTTTTCTTCCCACAAAACACACCCATTTACTGATCCCCACTCTCCTGGAAATGTATAGTCTCCTTTCACATTATATATCCATGTGTGTGTGTGTATACATATACATATATATATATACATATATATATATACACATATATATTGCAATTTTATGTACTTATGCATGCAGTATTAATTATATACATATATATGTATATATACTTATAACAATATGTATATATAATTTTTATAAACATATATATTATTAAATATAACTTATGAGTCTATCAAATGTTATTCTATACATGTTTTCAGACCTAGACATTTTTCATTGGAAAGCCAGTTGATGTCTTTTCCCCTGGGGAGGATTTCTCTTTTTTTAAATCTTTCTTCAATTGTTCTCTGTGCGTGGTTGATGCTATGTGAACTTCTCCATTTAGTTTCACATATTAATTGATGTCATTATTGTTCAGCTCATGATAGGGTAGTTGTGTTGGTGAGACTTTATGGATGTATCTTCTGACAATTCTAGGAGACATATTCACACACCAAATTACCTGATCCACTGGTTTTTACAACTCTCTCTTCCCTCTTTTTCAGTGTTCCCTTAGTCTCAAGTATTTTTGTAGATGTATCAGTTTGAACTGGCCTCTAGTACACTGCACATTGATTAGTTGTGGTTTTACGTGGCGGTCTGTGGCATAATGAAGTTTCCTTGATGAGGAGTAGAGGTTATATATGTCTGTGGGCAAAAGGTCAAATGTTTATAGATTGCTGTTAGAAATTATTCTGGTTTAGTAAATTAATGGCTGTAGATTTTCCTCTAATAACCATGAACTTGTGCAGAGGGTTATATTGAAAAATCCAGGGATAGCAACTACTATATCGGTTAGTAAATTACACCATAGTACCCAATCTCTGTTTCTTCAAAAAGCAGCTACATAAGAAAGCATGTGTTTATATATTAAAACTCAGTGAAGGTACCTGCACAGTGTTAGAATTTCATTCAGTCCTGAGAATGAATAAATCTCTCCAAACTAGCAGACAGACAAGCAGAATCAGAACATGAGGTTAGCCATGAGATTTGGATAAGATAAATATTTGTATTCCAAACGATACATCTTAAATTCTAAAATTCAAAGCAAGCAGCAGAAAAGAACAATATCCTGTATTGTCAGAGACCTCCCTAGAAGAAACCAAAAATTTGTTTCCCTTCTCTTTTCTTTCTTTCTTTTCTTGTATTGTGGAAAGAATTGGAAGACTGAAAAGCTGTATCATGAAACCAGCTAGGTGTCAGCCTGTCCATCATGTGCAATTTTAAAAATACAGATTATGTAAATATTTACAGTCAGAATAAGTTGAAAATTAGCGTTAGAAACAAAGTCAAGTGTAACATGCTAAGAGAAGATATCTAGAGAACGTAAAAGAAAGTTTTTTCCTTTCTTTCTTTTCCTTTGTTCCTTCCTTCCTCTCTTACTTCCTTCCTTCCCTTTCTTCCTCTTTATTCTGTTCCTCTCTTTCCTTCTAGTCTTTCCTACTTTCATCTCTCCTTCCTTTTTGCTTTTTCCCTTTCCTTCATTCTTCCTGTGTTATTGTTTCCTTCCTTCTTTGCTTCCTTCCTTCCTTCCTTCCTTCCTTCCTTCCTTCCTTCCTTCCTTCCTTCCATCCTCCCCTCCTCCTTTACTTTTTCCTTTCTTTTATTAGGTAAATCAAGCAATATAATTGCATTCAATATTCTTTGTAGGGGAAGAGGTTGTGTTTCTACAAGTGTAGAAGCTAAAGAAGGACACCAGGTGTCCTACTTTATCACTATCCAACTTATTACTATAATATGAGTTTTTCATTGAACTTATGGCAATAATAGCAGCCAGCAAGGTTGGCATTCATTTCACCATTATGACCACTCTACACTAGGATTTAAGAGGCATAACACCATGCCCAGTCCTTCAACTGTGTTTTGGGGATTCAAATTCAGGTCCTTACATTTCTGTGATGAATACATTACCAATGAAGCAAATACCAAGACATTAAATATCTAGTATAAAGAAACCAATGTAAGATAGGTAGAATAGAGACAAACTTATACAAACAATCAAAGGTAAGATTTAAGTAAACTATAGATGATTATTGTGGATTGTGCAGTGAATTAATATGGGGCTCTTCAAGTCTCTCCAGGTAACAAACAATACACAGCAAAACAAGAATCAAGGAGCAGGGAGCGCCATCTTGGTTCTGGGACTCCACTGAACTTAGGAACTTAGTCTACACAGGTGAGAATGTGCACCACAGAGGCAGACAGCTTCTGGGACAGGCTGGAGCCACAGAGCCGCTGAGGCAGCACCCTTTTGGGGACACAGACATCCGGCACCCTCCCGGCTGGAGGACAGTGGTCCGCCCTGCATGGGGGCCCTCTGCCTCAGGAGCAGGGAGCACCATCTTGGATTCAGGACTACGCCAAACTTAGGAACTTAGCCTGCACAGGTGAGAGTGTGCACCAGAGAAGCTGACAGCTTCTGTGACCTGCCAAAGCAACACAGCATCTGGGAAAGGTCCTATTTGGGGCCTTCTTCTTCAGCCAGGAGGAGGTCCAAACACCAGATATCTGTGCACCTTCCCTGTAAGAGGAGAGCTTGTCAGCAGAGAGTGCTCTAACCACTGAAACTCAGAGGAGAGAGCCTGTCTCCCAGGTCTGCTGATAGATGGTAATCAGAATCACCAGAAGAACAATCTCTAAACACAGACAACTATAACAACTAACTCCAGAGATTACCAGATGGCGAAAGGTAAATGTAAGAATCTTACTAACAGAAACCAAGACCACTCACCATCATCAGAACCGAGCACTCCCACTTCACCCAGTCCAGGGCACCACAACACACCCTAAAAGCTAGACCTGGATTTAAAAGCATATCTCATGATGTTGGTAGAGGACATCAAGAAGGATTTTAATAACTCACTTAAAGAAATACAGGAGAACACTGCTAAACAAGTAGAAGACATTAAAGAGGAAGCACAAAAATCCCTTAAAGAATTGCAGAAAAACACAACCAAACAGGTGATGGAATTGAATAAAACCATCCAAGACCTAAAAAGGGAAGTAGACACACTAAGAAAACCCAAAGTGAGGCAATGCTGGAGATAGAAACCCTAGGAAAGAAATCTGGAACCATAGATGTGAGCATCAGCAACAGAATACAAGAGATGGAAGAGAGAATCTCAGGTGCAGAAGATTCCATAGAGAACATAGGCACAACAATCAAAGAAAATGGAAAATGCAAAAAGATCCTAACTCAAAACATGCAGGAAATCCAGGACACAATGAGAAGACCAAACCTACAGATAATAGGAGTGGATGAGAATGAAGACTTTCAACTCAAAGGACCAGCAAACATCTTCAACAAAATTATAAAAGAAAACTTACCAAATCTAAAGAAAGAGATGCCCATGAACATAACAAGAAGCCTACAGAACTCCAAATAGACTGGACCAGAAAAGAAATACCCATATACACATAATACACATAATAATCAGAACAACAAATGCACTAAATAAAGATAGAATACTAAAAGCAGTAAGAGAAAAAGGCCAAGTAACATATAAAGGCAAGCCTATCAGAATTACACCAGATTTTTCACCAGAGACTATGAAAGCCAGAAGATCCTGGACAGATGTTATACAGACACTAAAAGAACACAAATTCCAGCCCAGGCTACTATACCCAGCCAAACTCTCAATTAATGTAGATGAGAAACCAAAGTATTCCATGACAAAAGCAAATTCACACATTATCTTTCCACGAATCCAGGCCTTCAAAGGATAATAACAGAAAAAAAATCAATACAAGGACGGCAACCACGCCCTAGAAAAAACAAGAAGGTAATCCATCAACAAACCTAAAAGAAGACAGCCACAAGAACAGAATGCCAACTTTAACAACAAAAATAACAGGAAGGAACAATTACTTTTCCTTAATATCTCTTAATATCAATGGACTCAACTCCCCAATAAAAAGACATAGACTAACAAAGTGGCTACACAAACAAAACCCAACATTTTGCTGCTTACAGGAAACTAATCTCAGAGAAAAAGATAGACACTACCTCAGAATGAAAGGCTGGAAAACAATTTTCCAAGCAAATTGTATGAAGAAACAAGCTGGAGTAGCCATTCTAATATCTGATAAGATTGACTTCCAACCCAAAGTCATCAAAAAAGACAGGGAGGGGCACTTCCTACTCATCAAAGGTAAAATCCTCCAAGAGGAACTATCAATTCTAAATATCTATGCTCCAAATACAAAGGCAGACACATTCATTAAAGAAACTTTAGTAAAGCTCAAAGCACTCATTGCACCTCACACAATAATAGTGGGAGACATCAACACACCACTTTCACCAATGGACAGATCATGAAAACAGAAACTAAACAGGGACACAGTGAAACTAACAGACGTTATGAATCAAATGGATCTGGCAGATATCTACAGAACATTCTATCCTAAAACAAAAGGATATACCTTCTTTTCAGCACCTCATGGTACCTTCTCCAAAATTGAACACATAATTGGACACAAAACAGGCCTCAACAGATACAAAAATATTGAAATTGTCCCATGCATCCTATCAGATCACCATGGACTAAGGCTGATCTTCAATAACAAAATAAATAATAGAAAGCCAACATTCACGTGGAAACTGAACAACACTCTTCTCAATGATACCTTTGTCAAGGAAGGAATAAAGAAAGAAATTAAGCACTTTTTAGAGTTCAATGAAAATGAAGCCACAAAATACGCAAACTTATGGGATGCAATGAAAGCATTTCTAAGAGGAAAACTCATAGTTCTGAGTGCCTCCAAAAAGAAACTAGAGAGAGCACAAATTAGCAGCTTGACAACACACCTAAAAGCACTAGAACAAAAGGAAGCAAATTAACCCAAGGGGAGTAGAAGGCAGGAAATAATCAAACTCAGGGGTGAAATCAACCAAGTGGAAACAAGAAGAACTATTCAAAGAATCAACCAATCAAGGAGCTGGTTCTTTAAGAAAATCAACAAGATAGATAAACCATTATCCAGACTCACTTGAGGGCACAGGGAAAGCATTCATATTAACAAAATCAGAAACGAACAAGGAGACATAACAACACATCCTGAAGATATCTAAAACACCATCAGATCCTTCTACAAAAGGCTATACTCAACAAAACTGGAGAACCTGGATGAAATGGAGAAGTTTCTAGACAGATACCAGGTACCAAAGTTGAATCAAGATCAGGTTAATGATCTAAACAGCCCTATATCACCCAATGAAATAGAAGCAGTCATTAATAGTCTCCCAACCAAGAAAAGCCCAGGACCAGATGGGTTTAGTGCAGAGTTCTATCAGACCTTCAAAGAAAATCTAATCCCAGTTCTTCACAAACTATTCCACAAAATAGAAACAGAAGTTACTCTACCCAATTCATTCTATGATGGCACAATTACTCTGATACCTAACCACAAAAAGACCCAAAAAAGATAGAAAACTTCAGACCAATATCCCTTATGAATATTGATTCTAAAATCCTCAATAAAGTTCTTTCTAACCGAATACAAGGACACATCAAAACAATCATCCATCCTGACCAAGTAGGTTTCATCCCAAGGAAGCAGGGATGCTTCAATATACGGAAATCCATCAATGTAATCCAGTATATAAACAAACTCAAATACAAAAACCACATGATCATCTCGTTAGATGCGGAAAAAGCATTTGACAAGATCCAACACCCATTCATGATAAAAGTCTTGGAAAGATCAGGAAATCAAGGGCAATACCTAAACATGATAAAAGCAATCTACAGCAAAACAGTAGCCAACATCAAAGTAAATGGTGAGAAGCTTGAAGCAATCCCTCTAAAATCAGGGACTAGACAAGGCTGTCCAGTTTCTCCTTACCTATTCAACATTGTACTTGAAGTCCTAGCCAGAGTAATTCGACAACAAAAGGAGAACAAAGGGATACAAATTGGAAAAGATGAAGTCAAAATATCACTTTTTGCAGATGATATGATAGTATATATATAAGTGACCCTAAAAATTCCACCAGAGAACTCCTAAACCTGATAAACAGCTTCGGTGAAGTAGCTGGATATAAAATTAACTCAAACAAATCAATGGCCTTTCTCTACACAAAGAATAAACAGGCTGAGAAAGAAATTAGGGAAACAACACCCTTCTCAATAGTCACAAATAATATAAAATATCTTGGCGTGACTCTAACTAAGGAAGTGAAAGATCTGTATAATAAAAACTTCAAGTCTCTGAAGAAAGAAATTCTAGAAGATCTCAGAAGATGGAAAGATCTCCCATGCTCATGGATTGGCAGGATCAACATTGTAAAAATGGCTATCTTGTCAAAAGCAATCTACAGATTCAATGCAATCCCCATCAAAATTCCAACTCAATTCTTCAAAGAATTAGAAAGTGCAATCTGCAAATTCATCTGGAATAACAAAAAACCTAGCATAGCAAAAACTCTTCTCAAGGATAAAAGAACCTCTGGTGGAACCACCATGCTGGACCCAAAGTTTTACTACAGAGCAATTGTGATAAAAACTGTGTGGTACTGGTATAGTGACAGACAAGTAGACCAATGGAATAGAATTGAAGACCCAGAAATGAACTCACACACCTACGGTCACTTGATCTTCGACAAGGGAGCTAAAACCATCCAGTGGAAGAAAGACAGCATTTTCAACCAATGATGCTGGCACAACTGGTTTTTATCATGTAGAAGAATGGGAATCGATCCATTCCTATCTCCTTGTACTAAGGTCAAGTCTAAGTGGATCAAGGATCTCCACATAAAACCAGACACACTGAAACTTATAGAGGAGAAAGTGGGGAAAAGCCTTGAAGATATGGGCACAGGGGAAAAATTCTTGAATAGAACAGCAATGGCTTGTGCTCTAAGATCGAGAATTGACAAGTAGGACCTCATGAAACTCCAAAGCTTCTGCAAGGCAAAAGACAACATCAATAAGACAATAAAAAAAAAAAAACAAACCACCAACAGATTGGGAAAGGATCTTTACCTATCCTAAATCAGATAAGGGACTAATATCCAATATATATAAAGAACTCAAGCAGGTGGACTCCAGAAAATCAAATAACCCCATTAAAAATGGGGCTCAGAACT
Source organism: Mus caroli (assembly GCF_978045245.1). Taxonomy (NCBI): domain Eukaryota; kingdom Metazoa; phylum Chordata; class Mammalia; order Rodentia; family Muridae; genus Mus; species Mus caroli. The sequence goes on along the minus strand of NW_028227256.1, from coordinate 111,698,565 downwards.
GAACAAAGAATTCTCACCTGAGGAATACCGAATGGCAGAGAAGCACCTGAAAAAATGTTCAACATCCTTAATCATCAGGGAAATGCAAATCAAAACAACCCTGAGATTCCACCTCACACCAGTCAGAATGGCTAAGATCAAAAATTCAGGTGACAGCAGATGCTGGCAAGGATGTGGAGAAAGAGGAACATTCCTCCATTGTTGGTGGGATTGCAAGCTTGTACAACCACTCTGGAAATCAGTCTGGCGGTTCCTCAGAAAATTGGACATAGTACTACCTGAGGATCCAGCAATACCTCTCCTGGGCATATATCCAGAAGATGTCCCAACCGGTAAGAAGGACACATGCTCCACCATGTTCGTAGCAACCTTATTTATAATAGCCAGAAGCTGGAAAGAACCCAGATGCCCCTCAACAGAGAAATGGATGCAGAAATTATGGTACATTTACACAATGGAGTACTACTCAGCTATTAAAAAGAATGAATTTATGAAATTCCTAGGCAAATGGATGGACCTGGAGGGCATCATCTTGAGTGAGGTAACACAATCACAAAGGAACTCTCACAATATGTATTCACTGATAAGTGGATATTAGCCCAAAACTTAGGATTCCTAAGATATAAGATACAATTTGCTAAACGCATGAAACTCAAGAAGAATGAAGACCAAAGTGTGGACACTGTGCCCCTTCTTAGAATTGGGAACAAAACACCCATGGAAGGAGTTACAGAGACAAAGTTTGGAGCTGTGATGAAAGGATGGACCATCTAGGGACTGCCATATCCAGGGATCCATCCCATAATCAGCTTCCAAACGCTGACACTATTGCATATACTAGCAAGATTTTGCTGAAAGGACCCAGATATAGCTGTCTCTTGTGAGACTATGCTGGGGCCTAGCATATACAGAAGTGGATGCTCACAGTCAGCTATTGGATGGATCACAGGGCTCCCAATGGAGAAGCTAGATAAAGTACCCAAGGAGCTAAAGGGATCTGCAACCCTATAGGGGGAACAACATGATGAACTAACCAGTACCCTGGAGCTCTTGTCTCTAGCTGCATATGTATCGAAAGATGGTCTAGTCGGCCATCACTGGAAAGAAAGGCCCATTGGACTTGCAAACTTTATATGCCCCAATACAGGGGAATGCCAGGGCCAAAAGAATGGGAATGGGTGGGTAGAGAAGTTGGGGGGGGGTATGGGGGACTTTTGGGATAGCATTGGAAATGTAACTGAGGAAAATACCTAATAAAAAATATTAAAAATTAAAAAAAAACCAACAAGAATCATTGGTGTCTGCCTGTCACTGACTCCCTCAATACTAAATAAAAAAACATTTTAAATGTAAGGTACAAAGTGCACATACACCAAAATGCATTTGTGTGTGTGTGTTTGTGTGCATATTTATACTTCTTTAATTCTTCCTGCTACTACCTAAGATTAATTAAATCATTAAATTTAAAGGTAAGTACTTATATTTTTTGGATTATACTGCAGACACACCTTCAATCCCAAGAAGGGATCAAGAAAAATAATCAGGAAGTCCCTTTGCTCATATATCATTGACAGAAATTTAATGAGCATGTTTCAATTTTTAGAGCATGTGTCAAATGATATCTGGCATATTTCTTTTAATATATTTGTTATTTGTGCGTGTATGTGTATATATATATATATATGATATCTGGGTATGCATGCATACATGCATGTGTTTATTTTGTTAATTTTTTTATTGTTATGCATATAAGTGTATAGAAATAAGAGAATATGTTAGTGGAGTTATTCATTTTCTTTGTCCTTAAATTAAAATTTGGGAATTGAACTCAGGTCATTGTGAACATGCAGAAAGCAAACTTAATAAGTGATTCATCTTTTTAGGTCCATATCAGAGTAAATTTATGCACACATGCTTCTGATAACTGAACCTTCCTGTGTAGAATGTCAACACCAGGCTTCAGATCATAAGTTAAAGGGCATTGTCAATCTTCAGCAAAATAATTTTCAGTTTTTAAAACAGAAGTGCATCTTGAATGCTAAAATCTCCCTTTTCTATTTTTCCCCCTAATGCTGTGATACACACTATGACCCAAAAGTAATTTACAGGAAGAAAATAGTTTATTTGACATATACTTCAAGGCCATAGTCCTTCAGTGAAGGTACTTAAAGAATGCCTGACAAAGAACTACAGAAGAATATTGCCTTTGCTACTGTTATGCAGCCTTCTGATTTGATTGTTTTATTATACTGCTCAAGATGACCTCTTTAGGGATTGTATTACCCACAGTGTGATGGGGCCTTCTATATTAACTAGTAGTCAAACCGTCCCTCACTGTATTAGTTATGTTTTGTTGTTATAATAAACCACAATGACAAGAAGAACCTCGACAAAGAAAGAATATGCTTTACTTTTGGTTCCAAAGAGATATTCCATAAGTCAGCATGTTCAGTAAGCTAAAAGAACACATCTTACACCTCAAACTCAAGCTCAAGCAAGGACAGCTAATCAGAACTCTGGTCATAGCCCCCAGTAACATTCTACCTCTAGCAATGCTCTATCCCCTAAAGGTTCCACAACATCCCAAAACAGTGTCATATACAGGGAACAAAATGATTAAATACATGAGTCTATCATGGGACTTTCTCATTCAAAGTACCAACACCACACACATGTCCACAGTCTAATCACATCTAAGAAATGTGTTTCGTTTCCCCTTTTCATGATACATAGTTTCTTTTCTCATACAATACAATCTGAATACAGTTTCCTTTCCTCTGCTCCTACCAGTTCCTCTCTACTTGCTTTCTTATCTAGATCCTCTCCTTTTCGGTCTCTCATTAGAAAATAACAGGCTTCTAAGAGATAACAAAAAGAGATTATATTAAAGTTGGACAATCCAAAACAATAGAAAGTACATGTTCCCTTAGAGAAGGCAGAAGAACCAGTGACACCTCATTCACACATTCAGGAGTCTTGTTTTCCTGTTTTCCCCTATCCCCTCTGTTTTGATAGTCCTTCTGCCTCCTCCTCTATAGGATTCCTTGCATTTTAAGGGGGAGGGATTTGGCAGATATCAGATATCAGATATTGACGAGTGTGTTCAAAGAGGTGTCCCTCTGTTTCTATCATCTATCTGTCTGTATGTATGTCTGTATGTCTTTCTGTCTGTATGTCAGTCTTTCAGTCTATCTATCTATCTATCTATCTATCTATCTATCTATCTATCTATCTATCTATCTATTTATCTACCTATCTACTTATCTGTCTGTCTATCATCTGTCTATCTCTGTCTACTTCCTGTCTGGCTGTGGATTCCTGTATTTGCTCCCATTTGCTGCAGGAGGAAAACACCCTGATGACCCAAAGGGAGAACATGTCATAGTTTGAGCATATGAGACCTGAAAGCCTGCCCAAACCATGATTCGGTTCCTCAAAAAAAGCCACACCTACTACAAAAATTCCACACTTCCTAATAGTACCATGGCATAAAAGCCAAGCATTCAAACATAAGATTCTATGGGGGCCATTCCTATCCAAACCACGTCTCCAATCCAAACACAAAATCCTTAATCCACAATTTGTCCTGCCATTGCTAGGGCAATGTGGCACAAAGCTTGTGGGTATTACCAACCAATGTCTGATTTGATGAAAGTACAACTCCACGAGATTTAATCCATACCTGACACTGCTTGGGTGACCAAGAACCAGCAGCCAGATAATCCAGAGACCTAGGACAAAACCCTATACTACTGAGTGAAAACAAAATTCAAAAGTAGCAATAAAATTACTTCTAATATTATTCTGCTATACAAACAGATTCATGTCTTATTAAGCAATTTCTTGAGTTTTCTCCTCTCAGATAACTCTGGGATGTATCAAGTTAGACACATAAGGGACCTGGAGTAATAGTTTACTAGGTTAAAAGTTGTTGTGCAAGAATGAGTTTAGATTGCTGATGTCCCCAAGGGCCCAAGGGAAAAGCATGTTTTTGTGATATGTATGTAATTCCTGGACTGGGGAGGGAGAGATGGGAGAATTGGTAGTTATCACTAGCCAGTCTGTATAGAAAAACAGGTAAACTCAAGGTTCAGTGAATGTCATTGCCAAAAAATAAAAATTAAAAATAAGGGGTAGAAGCAATTGAGGAAGACACATGACATTATCTTCTAACCTTTACAAGTGCAACTGTGTTTACAGGTGTGAATAGAATCCTGGGTGTACCTAAGCCAGGCTACACGAGAAAGAGAGTATGTCATAAATACCACAGTATTCAGAGTGCCTGAAAGGGGAAATGATAGAATGGAGAGGAAATTTTCAGTCAGTACTTGAGAAGTGTAGATAAATACATATGTATGTCTATACATCATATGTTAAACAGCATTCTTAATGTTGTGTCAAATACCATTTTATATATAAAATAGATGCACATAATTATATATAAGAATAGGTAACATGTAGAAAAATATGTGGAACAATAAAGGTATGACTCCTACACCCTGATGTTCTCAATTTGTTCCTAAACCCAAAGCACAGATGATCTGTATTATATACTCCACATTGTTCCCAAAATGCATATATATCATCTAGGTCCATTAGAGGTAATAATGCAGTGTGTTAAACTCAATATCTTATTCTCTTTTTAGGGGCATTACAATCTTCTAAATTCATAATGCTTCGTTGTGAAGAAGTCCAACTGTTCCCATACCAGAGGCAATACCAATAAAAGAATCTAATTACATCTCCGTTCACTTTATCTGTAATCTAGGGAATCTCTGCTCATTTACTAGGTAAGCATTGTTTTATTTAAGTCATCACAGAACAAGGCATCGAACATAAAGAAAATTAAAAATGAAGTCTCAGTATGCTTGAATGCCTAGCTTCTCTTAGGCTTACTCACTTGAAATAGTGTAATAAAATTTTGCCTCTCTTAAGTAATATAAATTCTAAAATTTACAAATGTCTGTTAACAAAAACTGAAAATTTCATGTGTTTGGGCAACTTGAATCATGGCTCGTAGAAAGGCTGGCTAAACAGGCTGCCAGGCAGCCATAGAAACAGGCCGTATCAAAACACTTTATGTGTTCTGTAAAAGTTAGTTTTCTTTCCTTCTTCATGAACACTAAAATTACTGAATGAAGGGTGTGTCATTTATTTGTACTCCCACATGTATTATTCATAGAAAACACTGTGCATTCAAAAGAAAATAATGTTATGACAATACATATTTGTCCTTCATGGATGTGACAGCTCTGGTATGGAACACCTGTGATCACAGAGCTGTTTCCAAACAAAAATCATAAAGACATAAATTGATATGTGATTTGTTTATTTTCTTTTATTTGTATTGTCTCTGTTAAACATAATCTGAGGGTTCTCCTCAAAGTATATCTCCTCTGTGAAGCCAACCTCATACCAGCTAGCCAAGGTGAATCTCGATTTCTTCTCTTCCAAACAGGGTGTTTCCTCTTTTCCCTATTTGTTAGTATTTTACCTTGTGAAATGGGTAGCATCTCACATTCCCAGCATGTTAATGGTATACCACATCCTATCATATATATTCATATTTCAAAATTCAGGTTAGGAACCTGAAATATCGCTCAGTGTTAAAAGGATTTTTGCAAACCCAGGAACCTGAATTTTACTAAGGAAAATATGTAAAGATGTAAGGAAAGAACTAGTTCCACAGAGTTTTCCTCTTGCCTCTACACTAACATCACATATACAATTAAGAAAATGTTAAAATAAGAACTATTTTAGAATACCAGCCAGCCACCTACAAGTAAGGCTTTAAGATAAAACTCTACCAGTGATGTTTATTTTTGAGACTACATAATTCTTATGTTATGATTCTGTAATAAATGAAATCATGAATATATTGCTGGTAATAGTTATTTCAAATTATATTTACTACAGAAGCCATTAACTTCACAAGGCTTAAACTACAGGGAGAATTACAAATATATATATATATATATATATATATATATATATATATATATATATATATATTAAGTCTACTTAATCTAAATTATTTGATTATATGTTCAACAAAAAGGCTCTCAATTTTAATGAATAATACATGCAGAATATTGACATTTTTCTCAGATAACTTTCATTATCTTTTTCTTCCTTAATAACTCTAAAATGTTAGAAAACCAAATCCCTCTATAAGTTTCAGTGTCTCTGGTTTTATGTGAAGTTTCTTGATCCACTTAGACTTGACCTTAGTACAAGGAGATAGGAATGGATCGATTCGCATTCTTCTACATGTTAACAACCAGTTGTGCCAGCACCATTTGTTGAAAATGCTGTCTTTCTTCCACTGGATGCTTTTAGCTGCCTTGTCGAGGATCAAGTGACCTTAGGTGTGTGGGTTAATTTCTGGGTCTTCAATTCTATTCCATTGGTCTATTTGTCTGTCACTATACCAGTACCACACAGTTTTTATCACAATTGCTCTGTAGTAAAGTTTTAGGTCCAGCATGGTGATTCCACTATAGGTTCTTTTATCCTTGAGAAGAGTTTTTGCTATCCTAGGTTTTTTGTTATTCCAGATGAATTTGCAGATTGCACTTTCTAATTCGTTGAAGAATTGAGTTGGAATTTTGATGGGGATTGCACTGAATCTGTAGATTGCTTTTGGCAAGATAGCCATTTTTACAATGTTGATCCTGCCAATCCATGAGCATGGGAGATCTCTCCATCTTCTGAGATCTTCTATAATTTCTTTCTTCAGAGACTTGAAGTTTTTATTATACAGATCTTTCACTTCCTTAGTTAGAGTCATGCCAAGATACTTTATATTATTTGTGACTATTGAGAAGGGTGTTGTTTCCCTAATTTCTTTCTCAGCCTGTTTATTCTTTGTGTAGAGAAAGGCCATTGATTTGTTTGAGTTAATTTTATATCCAGCTACTTCACCGAAGCTGTTTATCAGGTTTAGGAGTTCTCTGGTGGAATTTTTAGGGTCACTTATATATACTATCATATCATCTGCAAAAAGTGATATTTTGACTTCATCTTTTCCAATTTGTATCCTTTTGATCTCCTTTTGTTGTCAAATTGCTCTGGCTAGGACTTCAAGTACAATGTTGAATAGGTATGGAGAAAGTGGACAGCCTTGTATAGTCCCTGATTTTAGAGGGATTGCTTCAAGCTTCTCACCATTTACTTTGATGTTGGCTACTGGTTTGCTGTAGATTGCTTTTCTCATGTTTAGGTATGGGCCTTGAATTCCTGATCTTTCCAAGACTTTTATCATGAATGGGTGTTGGATCTTGTCAAATGCTTTTTCCTCATCTAATGAGATGACCATGTGTTTTTTGTCATTGAGTTTGTTTATATACTGGATTACGTTGATGGATTTCCATATATTGAACCATCCCTGCATGCCTGGGATGAAACCTACTTGGTCAGGATGGTTAATGGTTTTGATGTGTTCTTGGATTCGGTTAGCAAGAACTTTATTGAGGATTTTTGCATCGGGAAAAGCCTTGAAGATATGGGCACAGGGGAAAATATTCTTCAATAGAACAGCAATGGCTTGTGCTGTAAGATCGAGAATTGACAAGTGGGACCTCATGAAACTGCAAAGCTTCTGCAAGGCAAAAGACACCATTAATAAGACAAAAAAAACACCAACAGATTGGGAAAGAATCTTTACCTATCCTAAATCAGATAAGGGACTAATATCCAATATATATAAAGAACTCAAGAAGGTGAACTCCAGAAAGTCAAATAACCCCATTAAAAAATAGGGCTCAGAACTGAACAAAGAATTCTCACCTGAGGAATACCGAATGGCAGAGAAGCACCTGAAAAAATGTTCAACATCCTTAATCATCAGGGAAATGCAAATCAAAACAACCCTGAGATTCCACGTCACACCAGTCAGAATGGCTAAGATCAAAAATTCAGGTGACAGCAGATGCTGGCGAGGATGTGGAGAAAGAGGAACACTCCTCCATTATTGGTGGGATTGCAAGCTTGTACAACCACTCTGGAAATCAGTCTGGCAGTTCCTCAGAAAATTGGACATAGTACTACCTGAGGATCCAGCAATACCTCTCCTGGGCATATATCCAGAAGATGTCTAAACCGGTAAGAAGGACACATGCTCCACTATGTTCATAGCAGCCCTATTTATAATAGCCAGAAGCTGGAAAGAACCCAGATGTCCCTCAACAGAGGAATGGATACAGAAATTATGGTACATTTACACAATGGAGTACTACTCAGCTATTAAAAAGAATGAATTTATGAAATTCCTAGACAAATGGATGGACCTGGAGGGCATCATCTTGAGTGAGGTAACACAATCACAAAGGAACTCACACAATATGTATTCACTGATAAGTGGATATTAGCCCAAAACTTAGGATACCCAAGATATAAGATACAATTTGCTAAACGCATGAAACTCAAGAAGAATGAAGACCAAAGTGTGGACACTGTGCCCCTTCTTAGAATTGGGAACAAAACACCCATGGAAGGAGTTACAGAGACAAAGTTTGGAGCTGTGATGAAAGGATGGACCATCTAGAGACTGCCGTATCCAGGGATCCATCCCATAATCAGCTTCTAAATGCTGACACCATTGCATACACTAGCAAGATTTTGCTGAAAGGACCCAAATATAGCTGTCTCTTGTGAGACGATGCCGGGGCCTAGCAAACACAGGAGTGGATGCTCACAGTCAGCTATTGGATGTAACACAGGGCTCCCAATGGAGAAGCTAGATAAAGTACCCAAGGAGCTAAAGGGATCTGCAACCCTATAGGGGGAACAACATGATGAACTAACCAGTACCCCGGAGCTCTTGTCTCTAGCTGCATATGTATTGAAAGATGGCCTAGTCATCCATCACTGGAAAGCGAGGCCCATTGGACTTGCAAACTTTTTATGCCCCAATATAGGGGAATGCCAGGGCCAAAAGAATGGGAATGGGTGGGTAGGGAAGTGGGAGGCGCTATGGGGGACTTTTGGGATATCATTGGAAATGGAATTGAGGAAAATATGTAATAAAAAATATTAAAAATAAAAAAAATAAATTAATTAATTAAAAAAAAAAAACCAAATCCCAAATAAAACAAACACTATTCAAGGCTATTGAGATGCCTAGGAAGGCAAGTAAACCTAAGTGGTTTATTTCCAGAGATTCACATGATAGGAGAGATCTGACTTCCACAAATTATTCTCTGTCTTCCACACGTGAGCCTCTCCCCACTAAGACACATACACACAATGAATATTTAATACAAATAAAAAAATGGGATTTTCTAGTTATCATACCAAATAGAGTCATTTTATCCTTTAATTTTTCAGGAATCAATTTTAGATGGTTAAGTCATAAAAAATTATGACTTATTTATTTTATGTATATTAGTACACTGTAGCTGTCTTCAGACACAACAGAAAAGGGCATCAGATCCCATTAAAGATATTTGGGAGCCAACATATGGTTGCTAGGAATTGAATTCAGGACCTCTGGAAGAATAGTCAGTGCTCTTAACCACTGAGGCATTGTTCCAGCCCCTAAGCCAGATAATTTTAAAGATCTTTATTCTTGGAAATTCATAGGATTGTAGCCTTGAAATGTAGCTTGTAGATATCATTAATTTCTGCATATCATAATTTATAAGTTCTAATGATGAGTTTCATTGTTGGATTAATGTATCCTCGAGGATGCTGGCTGTAGATAGAATGCTTACTTGTGAAATGCTGGTGATTAAAACAAAACCTTGTAAATATCGATTTCCATCAGGATGCTAAAGGCTGATATTTATCAGATACTACCATCCTCTGTGTCAGTCTAAAGGAAACATCCCTGAAACATAGCACTGCAATCCATAATGGCTGCGTTGAGTTTTATGAAGCTCACTAGAGAAATATAAATAGGTTGATTAATAAAAGATAATTTCACTAAGATATTCATGACTACTTTATCCTGTATTTTTCTACAACTAATATTTAAACTGACCAGACAGAACAAAAGGAAAAAAAAGATAATTTTACTACTTGACATTTATCAGGATTGTTGTTTAGTGTAGTTCCTTAAACTGCCTAATTCTTTATAGGGAACAGTTTTTAGAGCTAATTCCATCATTCTTCTCTATATATCCTGGGTAGTGATTTTCTCCTTCTTTCTTTTCTTTCTTTCTTTCTCCCTCTCTTTGTTTCTTTGTTTCTTTGTTTCTTTGTTTCTTTGTTTCTTTGTTTCTTTGTTTCTTTGTTTCTTTCTTTCTTTGTTTCTTTCTTTCTTTCTTTCTTTCTTTCTTTCTTTCTTTCTAGATATTCTGTTTAGCATTGTTTTCTTTTTTTTCTTTTTTTATATTTTTAAAGTTTTTTTATTAGATATTTTCTGTATTTACATTTCAAATGTTATCCCCTTTCCTGGTTTCCCCTTTGAAAACCCCTCTCCTCTCCCCAACCCACACACTCCAGCTTCTGGCCCTGGCATTTCCATATCTTGGGGAAGCAAACCTTCACAGAACCAAGGGCCTCTCCTCCCTTTGATGACTAACTAGGCCATCCTCTGCTACATATGCAGCTGGAGACATGAGTCCCACCATGTGTTTTCTTTGGATGGTGGTTTAGTCCCTGTGAGCTCTGTGCCAGCAAGATTAAATTTTTACTTCTCTTTGGGGATCTAAAATCCTTAAAGGGGATGATCTTCCTGAATCAGCTGAGATAGGTCATAGCAAAGACTATTCCTGTGTGCTCACAGGGTGAGTGGCTATATACAGGATATGGGAGAAACCTGAAAGAGAAACTGTCCCAGATACACATGATCATGAACTTGCCTCTTGCAAATACTCTTTGCAATATACTCTCTCATCTGTTTATTTTCTCTCTCCCTCCTTCTCTCTCCACTGCACTCTTTCTTCTTATCCCTCCTTCTCCATACTTCTCCTTCCTCTTCAGTTTCAGTGAGAGTCTTATATAGTCAAAATTTGTGTAGAAGAAACAATAACCTTGAAATTCCTATCCTTCTGCTTCTACCTTTATAATGTTAGGATTACAAATTTGAGCTACCATGGCTGGTTTATATAGGACTATATAATACTTCCAGGGTATTGTGTATGCTAGAGAAGTACTCTACCTTGTGAATGAAATCTAAGTTACATAATGGACCCAAGCTTTACAATATAAATGTCTTTTTCTACCACAGATTTTTCCTGGATTAGTTACTTTTTACCATTTCAGTAAAAATGAATCCTTTGGTAGACATATTTGATCTATGGTACTTAACTTTCACGGCCTGCTATAAAATGTCAGCAGGTACATGAAAGGAAGGATATGCTTATATGGTAGGAGAACTGCAGACAAGAATACAAGTTCTAAATCCCCCTTGCCAAATATACTAAGGGACTTTCTTTACGTAAGACATAAATATGATAGTCAACATCCCAACTTATTCTAGTAATGAGTGAAGGGAAATTAAATATAGGTAATAATTGCTGGAAGAAAATTATTTTAGTTCAATCTGCTTTTCTTGCTTTCTCTTCTAGGTATGAAGGTAATTAAAAATTAAGTGCCTTATAATGATTTCATATTTTCACTGAAGTAGTCAAATTTGTATTTACTCTTCTTTTATACTCTACAAGCAGGATTTATCTATCAAAACTAAGCAGCTGTGGTGTGCACAGAGAGTGTAATAAAATAAGGAAATCTACATTAGATGCTTTATTTAGGAATTTTTATGATAATTACTTTTGTTTGTTTTAAGATAAATTTGGATAATCCAAAATGAAAGAATTTTGGATAGTTGTAATAGGAGAGAGAAATACTCTGTAAAAATAATTCTTTATGATTTCTATTTAATCAATTTCTTTGCAACTGGACATCTCTCAGCAAGAAATCTTATTTACTCTGGGTCTAGGCTTCCAAAATATTGTTATATTAGAGTATTCTGAAGTAAAATAAATCCAGAGTACAGTGAAAAGATAACTTACTCAGTGAAATCCTTTCCTTGTTAGTATGTGGACCAGAGTTTTACTCTCACGGCTCATATACAAAGTCATCATGCATCATTCCTCTGTCATCCTAGGCCTAGGTGAAAAAGACAATCACTGGGATCTCTGGCCAGCCAGACTGAGTATCTCCACACTTTCTCAGCTGTTAAAAAGAAAGAAAGAAAGAAAGAAAGAAAGAAAGAAAGAAAGAAAGAAAGAAAGAAAGAAAGAAAGAAAGAAAGAAAGAAAGGAAGGAAGGAAGGAAGGAAGAAAGGAAGAAAGAAAAGGTAGATAGATGGTGTCTGAGAAATAACACATAAGCTTGGCTTATGGGCTTCATACCCATAATTTCAGATATAGGTCTTCTTCCATTTGCATACACACATCACAAAAACGAGGGGGTGTTGTAGGGTGGTGGATCCCTCGTGCATTCCGCCATAGGGCTTGACCACTTGATGAGGCTGACATAGGGGGTTCACTGTGTTTAACCCATACCTTTGCTTGGTGGGTGTTGGGCCACAGGAAAGCTCCGGGACACCACTCTGGGAGTGGGAAAGCCCAGTCTGAGGCATGGACATGGGAACAGGACACCTGGATTTGGCTTGGAGGTCTCCAGGTCTGAGAAGAGGGCAAGGGGTGTGGGGTCCCAGGCTCGTGGAAACCCAAGTGCTGCTGGAAGATACAGAAGGGCTGAGAATGCAATCTGAGCCTGTGGGCTGGCTCTAGCCTGGGCCAGGGGATAAAGGGGAGAGCTCTGGCTGGTCCCAGGCAGAAGAGTCCTTGGCTTTATGATGGCAGACTTGGGCTTTATGGTGATAATGATTGGGAACACAGAGAAGTGGGAAACTATGGGAAACTAGAAGGTGGCACTATAGGCAAAGGCCTTCTCCCTTTTCATTTATGATTTTGTTAATTTTGGTAATATCTTTTTTTCTTTTAGTTAGTTTGAATAGGGTTTTGTCTAGTCTGTTTAATTTCTCAAAGAACTATCTCTTGGTTTCACTGATTCTTTGTATTGTTCTCTTTATTTCTAATTGATTAATTTCAACCTGAAGTTTGATTATTTCCTGCCTTCTACTTCTTTTAAGTATGTTGGCATTATTCTTTCTTTCTTTCTTTCTTTCTTTCTTTCTTTCTTTCTTTCTTTCTTTCTTTCTTTCTTTCTTTCTTTCTTTCTTTCTTTCTTTCTCCCTCTCTCTCTCTCTTTCTTTCTTTCTTTTGTTTTTTTTGTTGTTGTTGTTGTTTTTAGCTTTCAGCTATACTTTTATGCAAACAGTTGTTGATATGAACTTGTATCTCTGGTTTCTTTATGAGGGCACTTTGTGTTTTGAAATTTCTTATTATCACTACTTTCATTATGTCCCATAGGTGTGGGTATATTGTGTGGTCATTTTCATTGAATTCTAGGAAGTCTTAATATCATTTTTTATTTCTTTACTAACACAGAGTAAACAGAGTCAGTGTCCATTACTATGTAGGTTTCCTGATATTTCTTTTATTGTTGAAATTCAGCTTCAATCCACAGTGATCTGCTGAGATTATTGGGGTTATTTCAATATTATTACATATTTTAAAAGCATTCTTTGTGACTGGTTATATGTTTGTTTGTTTTGTTGTTTCTTTTGAGTATGAAGTGTCCTTCCCTATCTCCTATGATTTATTTTAGCTGAAATTGTTTTTTCTTTATTTTCTATTTCTATTTTTTTGTTTACATTTAAAATATTATCCCCTTTCCAAGTTTCCCTCCCTCCTTTGAACACCTTATCCCATCCTCCCTGCCCCTGCTTCTATAAGGGTGTTCCTCCACTCACCCTCCCACTCCCTTAATTCCCCCATTCTAGGGCATCTATTGAGCCTTCAAAGGACTAAGGACATCTCCTTCCATTGATTCACGACAAGGACATCTTCTGCTACATATGGAATTGGAGCCATCTGTACTCCTTTGTTGATGGCTTAGTCTCTGGGAGTTCTGGGGGGTCTGGTTGGTTGATATTGTTGTTCTTCCTATGGGGTTGCAAATCTCTTCAACTCTGTCAGTCCTTTTCTATTAGGAACCTCACATTCAATTCAATGGTTGGCTGCTTACATCTGCCTCTGTATTTGTAAGGCTCTGGCAAGGCCTCTCAGGAGACAGTCATATGAAATTCTATTGTATCAGATATTATAATTGCTACTGAAGCTTATTTCTTGGGTCGTTTTTCATAATGTCTCAAATTTCCTGGATTTTTGTGTCATGAAATTTCAAGAATTTTATTTTCTTTGACTGACATACCAATTTCTTCTATCGTATCTTTTATGCCTGAGATTTTTTTTTTCTCTCATCTCTTATATTCTGTGAGAAAAGCTAACTAAAGCTTGTATTTTCTGTTAACTTTCCTAGGATGTCCATTTTGAAGATTTCCTCGGTTTCTGTGTTCCTTTTTACTTGTATCTCTGTTTTAAGGTCTTCGTTAATTTTATTCATATCTTTAATCTGTTGATTTTATTTCCCTCTATTGCTTTATATTTATTAACTTCCTCTTTAATACCTATACCTGTTTGAATAGATTTTCCTGTATTTCTTTAAGAGATTTATTCATCTTCTCTTTATCATTGGTGATACAATATTACCCTGGGTCTTCTTGGTAGTTTGTGTTCTTATGGTGTCCTTGGATATATTTTCCCTAGTTATTGTTAGCTGGATTATCCTAATTACTACATTACTTCTCAGGGAAGTAGAGTGCCAAGGACCAGCCTCAGCTTGGAGAGTATGGAAAGAATTGGTTGTTAAGAGTATTGAAAAGGTAAGGAAATGAATTATCCTTCAAAAGAGAAGAAAATAAAAATGTGATATATCAGACACTGACTGGTACAATGCAAATTTTGGATATCAAAAAAAATTGATGGTTATCTAAAACCATGCTCTTACTGCCTGCTGGAAATTACCCTCTTCTGGGTCACAAACCTTGGCTTTGGTAGACAGTTCAACATTCCAGACAGCTTTCTACTCTAGCCAGCTCTCTTGCTTGAAAAATGTATAATAAACTCTCTCGATAGCTCAATTGCTCATCTTTTACAAACCAAATGCTCAGTCTTATTTACATATCAATTCAATACCAGGTTCTGCTTTGGTAACTTCACAAATCAGCATCCCCTGAAACCATCCCCATAATTCTTAGAAAATGACATCAAGTGAAGTCTTTTTTCTGTTTTCCTAACATTGCAAATCAAATGCCTTTGTAAGCACAAACAATAAACTTATCTGGGTTCGATCTTGCCCTGAGATCACTACTCCCTACATCTCTTAATCTCATTCCATAGTATATTTCAGACAAGTTGGCTCATAGTTTACTGGTTTCTGTTCTTCTAGGTCCATGATGTCCCTTATACAATTCATACTGCATTCTTATATTTTGCACAGATGAAGAATTATATATTTTTCAACTCATGTTATCAGAGTTGCTTTCCACAGACTTTAGGGCTTTGTCAAATGTTGCATAACTCACCATGTTGCTCAGACATTAGGCACACCCTTACCTTACAGATGTATGCTGTATCTGATTATCATGTAATTATTAATCTTGGCAGAGAGGATATTCCCTGATAACTATGGCAGAGAGAATATTTCCTGAAGGTGAAATATATGCAAACAAGCCTCATGCCCAGCAGCTATCAACACTCATGGAAGCCCACACCTTACTGGCTCTATTTCAGGGGTAGAAACCTATGTCACACCATCACATTCACAAGACCATGCAGAACTTGGCATCAAGGGTATATGTGGGGAAGACAGTGAAATTCAGGGGACCCAACTATGCTGGATACATTTCAGACAGCCCCCACTAGCAAAAGATTGTTAGGGTAAGGTTATAATCAGGTATTCCCCACCCCCCAATGCAGGTCCCCTTGGGGTCCAGTAAGGATCCTCAGAACGGGAGGGCAAGCCCAAACTCAGACAAGGGAGGTCAGGAGAGAGGACACAGCTCACCTCTGCAGCCTATGCTACAAGCAGACTCAACTGGGAAGAGACTGGTGGGACAGGGTTTCAAGCTGGTTATCCATGCAGAAGCCAGATGCTCTCCGGGTGCCACAAAGCTCTTGATGACTGAAAGACAAGCCCAGAAAATGGATGTCAGGGTGCTATTCCCATTGCATCTCCAGCTATAAATTTTAAACAGAATATCACATGGTTTTTTTAAAGACTTGTTCCTTATGCCTAGTGTTTTTATAAATTTATTTTTTGAGATTAAAATTAGAAGAAGGCTGTGAGGTTTAGTATGCATTGTCATCCATAAAGTCTCTGGAATAATTATGGAAACAAACTTCTGGGTGTGTCTCTAAGGGAGTTTGAAAATAAGGTTTATTGAGACAGAAAACCCTTCCATAACTGTGGTTGGTATCATTCCATGAGATGTGGTCCAGGTGATAAAGTGTTTGCTATGCAAATATGACAGGACCATGCAAGGACTCAAGATTGATCCATAGCACATGTGTAAAAAGTGCTATAATCCCCAGCCTGGGGAGACAGAGATGAGCAGATCCCATAGTCTCACTAGTCAGCCAGCCTTGTCTGATTGGTGAGTTTAGGTCAGTGAAAGAATCTGTCTCAAACAATCCAAGTAGAATGGAAATAAGAATCTAAACTGACATTGAAGTCTAGCCCTCCCCCAACTGAACACACATATCAACTTTTTAAATGAGAAATTATACCTTAAAATATGTAAATTTAGCAGTCTTGAAATGTACTCATTAAGCCCATTCTAGTTCATCTTTTCACCCTCTTCACCATTTCATGCCACTGAGTTAAAAAAAATGTCTCTATTCCAAAACTTATTGTATTATGTATATATGCAAAATGAGTAATGTTAATACTTCAGGGAGCTTTTTCCCTGAGGCTGTTAATTTGATTTTAAGATGAATGAGGTAGATGAATATCTTTCATTATCAAAACCCCCTAGGAGGGTACTTTGATTTGCCTAGTAAATTGTGCATGTCTTGTTGATTTTCATTTTATGATGCCACTGAAGGATGTATTGGTTTCCTTGTCACAACTGAGAATGAAGAAAACATAAATTCCAAAGTGTCTGGATTAAATTCTTCTTGCCTACATTCTCAGCACCCTGTACAGATCACTAGAGTTTTTTTTCCAAACCGGATATTTCAGACTACACACACATCAATTTTGTATGTTAATAAGCAGAATTGTGGTTATTTATGCCAAACTATTTAAACTATCTTTGTGTCATACTATATTTGCTAATTATTACATTTCATAAACTATATTACATTAAAAATTTGTTTTTACAAATTTTATTAACATATTCATTACACAAAACAATGTTTATCCCTAAGATTTACATGTATTTATTTTATTGAGAAGGAAATATATATGAAGGTTAGAAGAAATCTTTTGGAAGTTGGGATTCTCCTTTGATACCACTGATTAAGAGGATTGAACTAGATTGTTGGGTTTAGAGGCAAGAACATTTACTCACTAAGACATAACCTTGATTCTGATTATGAGTATTGAATATGCTGTTTTCATACATGTAAGTAATATCATAAAATAGTAAACTCAATTACCATCTATTTACCTCTTTCCACTCCCACTGACCTGATGTTTTTGTTTTGTTGTTTTGTTTTTGTTTTTTTGTTTGTTTTGTTGCAGTTATTCCCTCTCCTGTTTCCTAACTTTTGATTTTGAGTTTTATTAGGATTAGATACAGGAGCATGGCTGAGCCGTTATTTACATTAGAGTGTGTGAATTAGGAACAATTACACTACTGAAGAAAAACTTTCCCATTCACATAGTCCATGAACTGCCTATAGATGCTCAAGGAGGCTGTAGACTTGAGAAGCCTGCTCTATAAGGGAAGGTGATGGGGCCAATCTTGATAAGTCTGTGACATTGTGCTTGGGAGTCCAGGAATAGAAGGTAGCACTGTAAGAACAGACATATCAGATGGTAAATTTGGCAAGTCTCAGAAGAAGGGCAAGAGATGAAAAGACCAGCTTTGAAGTGTACCTTATCACAACAAGGCATAGCTTCTTCAAGTAAGTCAGAATAACCACCTGAAACTTGTATTTTCTTACAGCATCATTCATAAGCATGTGATGCTCTCAAATTTCAGAATGATTTTGCTGCTTTTATCTCCCTGTATAAATCTTTGAGTTTTGTTTTGGCAGAGTGGTCCTAGAATTCATTTTTAGAAGTGATTATGCATTCTTCTTATCTACTATGAAGGAATATCATCTTGCAGCCTTGCTTCACATACATCTTGCCTCCTGCAGTTTTCCAAGGTAAATTTGGAGTCATTACTTTTCTGCCATCACTGTAGTTTCATACCAACCCAGTTCCTCATTTGAAATTTTGTTGTTAGACAGTTGTCTACCAGCCAAAATCTAGGTTCTGGATTGACAGGATTTAGCACTTTTCTCATGTTTTTGATAGCATGTCTAAGTGATAGCCACCAGCATATTGGGCTTAGACATTTGGAGACAAGGCATCTCAGGTAAATAGTTCCCAGTGTGGAACTCAGACTTCCAGTCATGGCCCATGTTGACCATGCTAGAATTTCAAATGGCTGGAACAGAGGTTTATGCGCACAAGTCTCCACATGATTGTGGTTCACAATAAGCATTAAATTTTGAATTCTAGAATTACCATGTTTTTTTATTATTATTCTTATATCAACTAAGTCTGGATAGCTGAATTTAAACTCTCTTCTCCACTCTTGACTCAATTAAGAAAGTTATGTCATGTCTAAAAAACATAGACTTGCTTAAGCTAGACCAGACAGACTGAGGAGCAAGAATGTGCTTGTATTCTAGTTATCAGGACCTCAGTTTGATACCAAGAACACACATAAAAGCCTGACATAGTGAAATGAACTTTTAGTTATAGAGATAATGAGATGAGACTTGGCAACAGGTGGATCCTAGAAGCTTGCAGACCAGTTAGGCACAAAGCTTTGGGCTGACAAAAGACCCTATTTCAAATTGAAAGTAGAAGTTACCTCACCCCAGGTTATCCTCTGACGTCCTTGTTTGTACGCAGACACATATACACTCACATTGCATGTACATATTCCGACCACACACACACACACACATACACATATGTACATGAACCACATTTTATAGATTTTGATGTGAGTTTAATTTCACTCAATTATTGGTTTACTTTCTCATTTCTCTAGATTAGGTCTTCAAAATCAGTGTTACAGTATGTAGCTACATGTAAATATTTCCACAGACATATAACTAAAGAGGAAAATTAACAAGGAATTATAGAAATATATATATATATATATATATATATTATATATAGAAATATATATATTTCCGTTGATATATATATATCAATGGAAATAGAAAAAGGAGAGACATAAATGTGTACTTACATGCAGATGTACAAGTAAAAATAGAAAGAGATGATCTTGAATGGAATTTAATAACTCACATCCATACAATAAAATAAAAGACAAGGATGGGGATAATTCACTGAGACACATAGAGAACATCAACCAAATTTCAATGTTAACTAGGCCGTATTTAGGGAAGGGTAGAAATCATCACTTTCATCAGTACTCTGGGAATAACTAGATGTATCAGAAGAGCCTAGGCATTATCACCCATGCTTACTTTACACAACCTAAATTCTTTTCTGTTTACATGGAATTCCTCTCTGGCTTTATCTCCTCCCCTTTTCAATGTGGAGATCTGGATTTCCAGGCAGTAGTAAGCACCCTCTGAAGAACAGCAAATGGAGTTAACCCCAGAACTATTTCTCAAGGCCAGAATTATTGAGCTATGTGAAAACTTAATACTTAAAGCTACTTTCTGGGAGCAGAGATGCCAAGTAAATGGGATGGAGGCAGCCTGCTTAGTAAAAATGATGTTATAGACACAAGTTTGTCATTTCTCTTTTGGCTAAGGATTGGTTAGTGTGGTAGTTTGAATTGTCAGTGGAAAATGTAGAATCACCTAGGATGGGAGAGTCAATTAGGGAATATCCAAATCCTGTGGCCACTATTATTAGACATTGTCCTTATTGCTTAATTGACTTTAGTAGAGGCAGCCTGGAAGCAAGCAACATCATTCTTAGACTTCATGCTCTGTACTGTGTAAAAGTAAACAAGAGGCATTCTAAGCAGTCATTTATTTATTAGTGTGAATGTGACCAGTTACTTCAGGGTACTGTTCCTGTGACTTCCCTAATAGACATCAAGTTGAAATAAACACCTTCATCCTTAAGTTGCATTTTGTCAGAATATCTTAGCACAGCCACAGAAAGGAATCTAAGTCAATGAGATAGAGCCAATAGGGCATTGCAGAGGGAAACATTGATAAAATGCCTACAATTTTTCCATACCCATGCCTGTTAACAGCTAGAACTCATGTAGCTTTCTGTTTTTTTCTATTTTTCCCCCAATACAGAGGTTTAGATGGGGTCATTAGACTTTGGAGTAGAACCAATTTGGCATCTAAGTAAAATATAATTGGCCAACTCTTAATGATAAAAAGAAGTCAACTTTTGGCAGTTTTGGAAATGGAATCCAGAACTGTATATATGCAATGTGAGCTGTCTACTACACTTTTCATTAGGCTCAAAAATCAATATGAAAACATGAGCACACATCAAAACCAGAGTGCCGTGATAAACACATTATATATCAGAATATAGGTTGAATGCTTATATTCCTAAGAACCAGAGATCAAGAGAAAAAATATCTTATAAAAACTAATGAACAAGTAAATACACACAGAACCCCAAACATCAAAAGTCACTATAAACAGTCTTCTCGGAAGGCCTTTTATGGTTGGTCCCTTGTTGTCCTTCTCTGATAGCTCCTCTCAAAGACCTGGGACTATCTCCTACTTGAACCTCCTTTTAGGATCCTGCCTCACAACATCATAACTGCTGAAGTTATCTGAAGCCTTGTTATCATGAGGATGACAGACTATCATTTATGGCACCAAAGGACACACAGATCACATGAGGCAACAAGTCGATGAAATGATTCCATTCCCCTTAACGGACATTCATTAAATATGGAAAAGGACTTGATCAAGAATCAGTTGTATTTGAGACACACCTGTACATTTCCATCAGTTAATATTATCCACAGAAATCAGCTTTGAAGATCATGTTTGCTTCTACTTCGCAAGGGAGACTTCCCATTGAGATGTAAAGGTATAAAAATGCATATCTATCTATCTATCTATCTATCTATCTATCTATCTATCTATCTATCTATCTATCTATCTAATCTTTCTCTTTCACTCCCTTTCTACCTTCTCCCATCCTATGAATTTTAATATTAATGAAAAATATAATAATATGCAAAACTATAAATTCTTGAAACATTCAAAATCCCCTTGCATTTGTTTCACAGTGTATTCTTGAAAATTTTAATTTTTAATAAAGTAAAATACAGAAATGGGAAGGTGTTTCAGAGGGTAAGGCAGTTCCCTTTCAATATGAAGACCTTAATTTGAATACCAAAAACTCATAAAAACTTAACTATCATGATGTCCTGTGTGCAAACACCAGGAGTTAGAGATAGAGCATCCCAAAAGTATGTAGTCTCTGAGTTCAAATGAGAAATTCTGACTTATCACCTAAGATAGTAATCAAGGAAGATAGCAGAGACAAATGTTGGGTCTCAAAATGCATAGGTACATATGTCCACAAAAACCATAACACACATCTGGGCCTGCATACATGCAGACATCATACAGATGTGTACATGAAAAACATAGAATTCATGGTTTTGGAAAATATTAGAAAAAATTGGAAGAGAGTTTTGTGAAAATTTAAATATATACAAAAATAGATTTAAAAGGTATAAAACATTGTAATTTTAAATAGAAATTTTACAAGTCCCATGCAACATCCATTGTATCACAGAAATTGAAATTTAAACTTTATTCCTATTTTTAATTAAAAATTGAAGGTGTGTTTTAAAGAAGGTGATATCTTTTTAGGTTCTGTCACACAGAGGAAATGAAAGAGGAACATAAAGTAACACTGCCTCAAATATGACTCAGTTTACTTAGAGAGAAACTGTGGTTTACCACTTCTAGAGAATACAAAACATGAATACATCAATAGCTGAAAAAATAAATAGGAAGCCCAGAAATAGCTTTGTACCAATTCAGAATGAGAGCAGGTGATGGGACATTGCTTTTGAATGACAATATAAAACACATCATTGGCTTCATAGCCATAGCAGTCTGGTCCAGTCTAGCTTTCCAGGCCATTGGTAAAGCAAATTATCATTCTGCCCCTTTCCCTTTATATACCTGTGGGAAGATTCAAGTCAAGAGCATGTAATTATTAAACATCAGGAAAATGCTACAAATGGTACAAACATAAGAGTCCATTGTAATTGCAGAACAAACATCAAATCTTACTAGTTTAAAAGAGCACAACACAGTGTATTAAAATGTTGATTTATTATTTCTAGTTATGTGTTTGTATATGTATTTATGTTGGGGTATATGCATAGGAATGTAGGTGCCTACAGATTGCAGAACATGACATTGAATTCTTTGGAGCGGGAGTTAAAAAAACTTGTGACCCACCAAAAGTGAAGCCTGGGAATTGAAACTATTTTTTATACAGGAGAGGTATATTCTCTTAACCAATCTCTCCAATCCTTTCAACCAGTTGATTTTAATTGTGCAGCAATTTCTTTACTTGATTCTTTCAATTTTTTTAAGATGTTATTTCTAAACCATGTAAATATGTGGGCAAACAGTAAATTGCACAATATAAATGTCCTCATCTTTGATTTGCTTTTGACTTTGATTTGGTACTTGTTTTCATCTCCTTCCTCTGCTGGTTTCAAATTTGTGAATAAAAGCATGAGTGCTGAATGTGCTATAGCATGCTTGTAATCTCAGCACTAGCTAGGCAAATACATAGAGATACCAGGGATTTAATAGCCAATCTGTAATCTACACATTTAGGAGGAAACCTTTTTTCAATAAGCAAGAAAGAAACAATAATAAAGATACCAGACATCAACCTCTGGCCAACACAATGCCTGGGTAGCTCTCTGTTACTTAAAGGTAGATCACAGCTGCTAATAACTGTCAGACAATCACAGCCAGCAACAGAAATCTTCTACTCACATGTTGTTTTATTGTGATTTAGGATGAATCTGCTCAAGGGAGCAGCTCCTGACCTCATTTGTCTTGCAATTTTTGTCTTGGTCCAAGATCCAGGAGCTCACAGAGCTAGTCCCAAGTTTAATATAAGTTTTCCTGGCATGTATCAAAAGCAAGGAATCTGAACTCATGACGTTCTAACTCTGAAACAATAGCAGAATGATCACTTTATGTTTGACAGGTTTAGCTGAAAGGACTAACCCAGAACCTGGTCACTGACTCCCCATATTTGTAGGAGTCCCTTAAGACTAATATGTCAGGAAGGAGCACTGCATAAAGGACATTATGAGAAGCACTATTAGAGGACGTGAAGAGATTATTTATATAATACAAGCCTCCACCCGGGCTTCTTCTCTGACAGTTGATTATGTTTTGGCCTCAGGGAAGTATAGATCAGCAATGTGGCCAAACCACACAGAGCTCATCTGCCCATCAACAAGGAGTAAAAGACTTGGGATACAAAACCCTCGTCTTTCAGCCCACCAGTCACACAGGACAGAGGCAGCACAAGATTGTTAGGTTTACAGGGGAAATGAGGTTTAATATATATATATATATATATATATATATATATATATATATATATATATATATAGAGAGAGAGAGAGAGAGAGAGAGAGAGATGGATCATCTTTAGGAAAGTATTTTACTGTGCTAACAACTAGCACCATCAGAGAGATCCTTAGGAAAATGTCTATAGATCAAGGAGAGTAAAGTTGGTACTTTAAAATGGCCATTGTGAGAATTTATGACCAGAGCTTTTCTCTGGCACCATGAGGAAATGGTTTCAAGATCACTTGACACAACTACTGAAACCTAGAGACACTGCTTTCCTTTATTTATGAGTGAGATGGATGTTGGATAAATCCCAAGGATTTTCCTGGAAAGTGGCATCAGGAAAAATCAATGAGCTTAGTTAGCATGTGATGTGGTGACAGTGTCCATCTTCCATTCCAATGGCTCTTCACCATTTAAGACTAATTTTTGAAAGAGTCACTACATAGTAAATGAGAAGGAAGTAGTTGGCACCCAGGAGAGTAGGAAGATGAAGATGCTTTAGATGGGTGTGCCCTATAACCTCTTCACAGAAATGCTGAGTAAAAGAACAGGCCAGCTACGGTCTAACAAGCATTAATATCTGCTTTTGCCATTTCCAATGCATACTGTGATTGGCAGCCGAGTGCTAGGTTTACAGAGCTGAGGTAAGTGTGGATATGGGCTGAGCTTTCCTTCCTAGAGAGGAACTCAAACAACACAAATCTTTTCTTTTCTCTTCTTTTCTTTTCTTTCCTTTTTTTTTTTTTTGGTTCTAGCAATTATTTTATTTGTTTTTTATTAGATATTTTCTTCATTTACATTTCAAATTCTATCCCAAAAGTCCCCTATACCCTCCCCCTGCCCTACCCACTCAAACCAACTTCTTAGCCCTGGCTTTCCCCTGTCCTGGTGCATATAAAGTTTGCTAGACCAAGGGGCCTCTCTTACCAATGATGGCCAACTAGGCCATTTTCTGCTACACATTCAGCTAGAGACATGAGTTCTGGGTGTACTGATTAGTTCATATTGTTGTTCATAGGATTGCAGACCCCTTCAGCTCTTGGGTACTTTCTCTAGCTCCTACATTGGGGGTCCTGTGTTCCATCCTATAGATTACTGTGAGTATCCACTTCTGTATTTGCCAGGCACTGGCAAAGCCTCACAGGAGACAGCTATATTAGGGTCCTTTCAGCAAAATCTTGCTGGCCTATGCAATAGTGTCTGCATTTGGTGGCTGATTATGGGATGAACCCCGGGGTGGGGCAGTCTCTGGATGTTCCATCCTTTCATCTTAGTTCCAAACTTTGTCTCTACAACTCCTTCCATGGATATTTTATTCCCTATTCTAGGTAGGAATGAAGTATCCACAAGTTGGAGTTCCTTCTTGATTATCTTGTGTTTTAGAAGTTGTATCTTGGGTATTCTGGGTTTCTGGGCTAATATCCACTTATCAGTGAATGCATATCAAGTGACTTCTTTTGTGATTGGGTTACCTCACTCAGGATGATATCCTCCAGATACATCCATTTGCCCACAAATTTAATAAATTCATTGTTTTCAATAGCTGAGTAGTACTCCATTGTGTAAATGTATCACATTTTCTACATCAATTCCTCTGTTGAGGGACATCTGGGTTCTTTCCAGTTTCTGGCTATTATAAATAGGGCTGCTTTGAACATAGTGGAGCATGTGTCCTTATTACCAGTTGGAACATCTTCTGGGTATATGCCTAGGAAAGGTATCGCTGGATCTACCGGTAGTACTATGTCCAATTTTCTGAGGAACTGCCAGACTGATTTCCAGAGTGGTTGTACAAGCTTGCAATCCCACCAGCAATGGAGGAGTGTTCCTCTTTCTCCACATACTCACCAGCATCTGCTGTCACCTGAATTTTTAATCCTAGCCATTCTGACTGTTGTGAGGTGGAATCTCAGGGTTGTTTTGATTTGCATTTCCCTGATGATTAAGTATGTCGAACATTTTTTCAAGTGCCTCTCAGCCCTTTGGTATTCCTCAGTTGGGAATTCTTTTTTTTAGCTCTGTACCCCATTTTTAATGTGGTTATTTGAATTTCTGGAGTTCCTTGCCCGAGTGGAGTCAGCCTATAGGGAGGGTTCTGATCCCAGAACTCAGGAGATGGATCAGCGCTCCAAACAACACAAACCTTTTGATAAAAATAGACCTTTGAAAGAGGAACTTGATTGACAAAGTTAAAAGTTAGCCAAAGAGCAACCCAAAAGTTAACATTCCTAGACATCAAAATTGAGCCAAACACAGGATTAACTACACAAGGTATCACTGGATATGGACAGAATGATATGGCTAATGTGGGAACATCTAAAAACAGTAAAACAAGTACCACAAGGGCTTTTGGATAATTGAGGAACATGCCTGTGATGAAACATAGATTTCTTAAAGAAATGATAGCTGTAGAACTTTCACACTGATCAGGCTCTTAGAATTATCACAGGGCACTAAAAACAATGAAAAGAAAGGATGAAGAGACCTCTCAGTGATTAAGCACCTTCTTATCTTCCTGAAAAGGCTAAGTGTGGTTCCCAGCTTCCACTTGTGGCTCATAACAGTCTGCAACTCCTGCTCCAATGTGTCCAATGCCTATATACCCTGTTGACACCTTCACTTGTCAGCACATATAATTAAAACTAATTAAAAATTAACAGAAGATAAAGAAATGATAATAGTAAGTGGAGCTAGTTTCAGAAACAACACTTTGTATAGGAATAAGAAAAGCCGTTGTCTCATTTATCACATGACCAGACAATAAGAAAAACTCTCTCAAGGGCTTTGCACCTTACATGGGCAGCACAGTACAGCTGAATGTGATGGTTGGGGAGCAGCAGAGTTTGCTGAGAGGTTGTGGCCATGAGAGAACTGACCCTGTCACTTGTCTGCCATATGGTGACATGAGCAAGAAAGAGTTGTCCTCCCTTCTTGCCCCTGGCTAACTAAGAGCAGTCAGGAGAGTTTAATCCACAGTTATTAGAGCAGGAGAATTGTCCCTGCCTCTTACTTATGTAGCACTCAGGAAAACAGACCCTGCATTTTGCCTGGTCAGTAAAGTAGAGCTGACCCTGGATATGGTGGTTGCAGATATGAGGTTAGGTCCAGAAAACTCAAATACAGGAGTATTGGCACTGCCTCTTGTCAGCTGCTGTAAGGGTGTGACATCCCCTCCCTTTTCCCTGACTAACTATGGCAGACTAGAGGGCTGACCCCTGGAAACAAAGAATTTGAGAACTGGCCATGACTCTCAGTGGCTGCAACAATTGGAAAAACACGCCCTCCACCTCATCTGAGAAGCAGGGTAGAGTTGGTCCTGGCTACAGGGGTTGCAGGAGAGAAACCAATTAGTCAAGCTGACCATCTCTGATATCCCTCAGGCCCAGATCCAGAACATTGAGTTGGCCCATCCCAACATCTGTTCTTTTAATTAACTGCTAAAGTGAATGAAGAGGCTGGTCCTACAGAATAAAAAATTCCAGGATCTCCATGACACAGTCCAACAACAGGATATCCTAGAGGAGTCCTAGTAAGGTTCCAGATTTGAAAGATTAGGAGAAGCCAGAGGCTGCTCCCTCACTTCAGACCAATGAATTATTGCAATGAACATTTACAAACCAAGAAGTGTGGACAACAGGAAATACTCTGTGATAGACTTTTAGGAATTACAGTTTCCAAAAGATTTTTTTTTTCTCTGTAGGGGAAAAGATGCAAGGGTGGAGGTGGGTAGATGAGGAAGAGGAGTGGGATTACCATATCTGATATGAAATTCACAAGGAGAATCAAGAGAGAGAGGGAGAGAGAGAAAGAAGAAGAAGGAGGAGGAAGAAGACTAGGGAGGGAGGGAGGGAGGGAGGGAGAGAGAGACGGGGAGAGAGAGAGAGAGAGAGAGAGAGAGAGAGAGAGAGAGAGAGAGAGAGAGAGAGAGAGAGAGAGAGAGAGAGAGAGAGAGAGAGAGAGAGAGAGAGAATGTCATTTTCTCTATGGCACCAGAGTGTACATCCATGTGGTATTTAGGGTAAAGGTCAATGTGTTATCAGATGGATTAAAAACACATCTGACGTGAATAGAAACCTGCTCTTAGCTATGAAATCCAATCATTAGGTTTTTTTTTTCTTTATATCTGAAAAGAGATGTATGAATGCATAGATAGCAGAGGCACTGTATAATTTACAGGAACCTACAAATGGTTCTTATGAAAATTGTGACCTGCCCAGCATAACAGGACAACCACAAACAAATGTTATATTACTCACATTATTGTTATTTATATTTGACTTTATGCAACTATATCCATTAATTTGAAAGAAAAACAACTGTCTCAGATGGGACAACCTTTAACATTATATCATGAATCTATTAAATTATAAGAAAACACATGGCAACCATGAAAAATAATCTGTGATCTAAAAAATAAATAAATAAAAGTAAAACAGATTTTAGAGGTGGTTAAAGAGGGTAGAAATATATCCAGATAAATTAAGGAAAAATAATTGAAAAGTTGAAAGAAATGGTTGGCACCTCTTGAAAATGAGAGCAAAAGGAAATATTAAAGGGAAGGAAGTGAAATTCTCAATGTTATGACACATGCTGCAAAGTGTAGTTATTTAAAGTTTTGTTAAGAGATATCTTTGGTAATTGATAGGTATTTTAAATGTATAATGTCCTGCATAAGCACATATGTTCTAGTTCTTGGTTCCCAGCTGGAGGTACAATTTGGAAATGTAGAACCTTGAAGAAAGGGAGCCTTGCTGAAGGAGGTGAGTCAGGAGAATGGACATTGAGGATTTATAGTCCAGTATCCATTCACTGCTGCTGTCCATTTCTGCTCTGCATAAAGGGACGCAACCTAAGGAGAATCATTAGCCCAGCTACATCTCTCCCAGGAGAAGCTGGAGCACGGTAGGATGCTGAGGGGAAACCTGAACAAGGCAGGCTGCTGGACTCCTTCTGCAGCTACCACTGCCCTAGCAGTGGACAGATAGGAGATGGAGCCAGGGATATCAGGCAGAAAGTGGCTGAGAGCAAGGTCTTGAACTTGGCTTGTCGACAGCTTGAGGTACAGGGACTGAAGCTTTAGGAGATAAAACTCTTCCCTGGAGCTTTAAAGCTCAATAAGATTGGCACCCTCAGGTGAATTTTAATGAAAAACTAGTACACTTTATTCCATGTAGACAGGGACATTATAAACATTTTTGTAGTGTGATGAATCTAAGTGTAAATATTTCCACTGTCTCAGTCTGAGAAGTTAGATATCCTCCATTTACATGGGGAAGGACTTCAGGAGTTGTCCCTATATAATTGATTGTCATGATCCTCATTGTGGTGAGTACTGATCATGTGCTCCTGGCCAGGAACCTGGCTAGGAGCTAATTCCAACTCCTACCATTCTCAATTATGAATCTTCTCAGGGTTCTGAAGTATTGTAACCAACTTTCCAATTGTTCTGTCTAGTGTCAAGGTCCACTGCTCCACAGTTCATGTTCACACTCTTGACACTAGACTGTGATGCAATATGATGAGGCAGCTTTGTTTGTGCTTTCATGGCTGTTACTTTCCAGTTCCAATGTTTTCCTTGCATAATGTACTATGTACTTCTAGAACTATAAGAAAAACAAAGCTGTTTTCACTTATGCAGTTTTTGCCAGGAAATTTTTATCAAAAACTAAGACTACATGTAACACCAAGGTATACTAATTTCAAGGATGATGTGAACAAATATCTTGCTATCCAAGATGTGTTTCAGACAACAGGCAAAATTAAAGATTCTGACAAAGTGCAACTTGGTTAACCAATAAGTTATAGCAGGTGTGGGATTACTTAAAGAATGGTTGGTAACTATGATGGCTATTCCCAGTTGTCAACTTGACTGTATCTGAAATGAACTACAATCTAGAAATGGAGGGCACACCTGTGATCCAGATCTTGAGGCTGGAAGAAAAATACTTTTGATCTGAATTTTAATTTGGGCTGACATATTCTTTTGATCCAGATCTTGAGGCATAGTGTCTATGAAGAAATTAGATTCAGGAAAGGTGGTACATGCTTTTAATACCAGGAGACAGAGACAAGAAACTCTCTGAGTGCAAGTCTGTCCTGGGATAAAGCAAGCTCCAAGTAAAGAACAGCTTAGGTCCGGGGTGGGTGTGGTGTTACACACCTTTAATCCGGGACACAGTTTTCCTGGTGGCCTACATAAAGACAATGCAAGAAGGAAATACTTCTTTTTCTTCTCCTGTTTGCAGTTACTTGTCAGAGCATGTTAGAAGCTACTTCTTCAGGATTCCAGCTTAAACAGAAGACCAGCTGAAATACCTAGCCTCATGTGACAGAGCAACTACTCGATTCTTGGTCTTCCCATTCAAACCTGCCAGTTGCTGGGTTATTTGAACTACAGACTATAAGTCATTTCAGTAATTTCCCTTAATGTATAGAGATATAGCATAATTTCTGTGACTCATGAGACCCCTGGCAGATACAGTGATTCCCCGCCCCTCCAAAGCTCTATGATCACAAAGTCCCACCCTATCATAGAGTTGGATCTACCTCATAGAGTCCCCTTCTTAGTTAATCTGTTACTTATCTTTTGGTGTTTCTCATAATTACATGTCGTTGGAAGGTGTAGTAAGTAGAGTCCCAGATAAAGAACCTATGATGCTTCCTTCCTTCTCACTAGAATGTATTTATAGCTGTGCTCCCATTACAATAGACATGACTATCTATGCACTGACTTGCTTGGTCAGAGGTCATGACTACTCCAAAAAGACAATGAGATTTTCGTGCTATGTTCTCAGTAAAAATTCATACTACAACACAAGTAAGAACGAAAGAAACAAATGAAAACTGATTACATTTTTAAAGTAATTATAGATCATAGGCCTTCCCATTTAAACACTTCTTATTAAAACATTGACCACTAGAAGCTAGATACATCCTGAAGAAACCAGGCTTCATCTCTCTGCATATCTGTTTCTGTGACAGGGTTTTAATATGCTATCTGTTCTGTGGCTTTCTGCTCCTGCTCCTGAGTTATGGTCCTTCCCCGTAACTATATCCTCTGTGCTTTGTCTATCACACTGTATTGAACTTCATCACATTGTGTAAAATTCCCTGCCACTTCTAGAAAGCATAGAAAATTACATAGTTTCTACTGTTGGAATAATTTAATAAAAGGCTCCTTTTTTTTCTGGACCTCCCCACTGTCATTCTTGCTTTTACTTTGAAGTATCTTTTTAGTGAAGCTCACTAAGTTTATATTTATGCAGTTTGTGATGTGTTGTTCTGCGGGGCTGTGGGTGGAGGTGAAGAGGGGAGTAGGATAAAGAATAAATGATAAAACTATGGATAGAAAAATAATAAGACACCAATAAAACCAGCTGTGAGATCTTTGAAAACAATGGCAACAATTGGTAATTATTATATAGATAACTGTAGTAGTTTGAATATGCTTGGCCCAGGGAATGGCACCATTAGGAGGTATACCATTTTTGGAGGAGGTATAGCCTTGTTGGAGGAAGTGTGTCTCTGTGGAGTTGGGCATTGAGATTCTTATCATAGTTTCCTTGAAGCCAGTCTTCTTCTGCCAGCCTTCTCATCAAGATGTGGGACTCTCAGCACCTCCCGCTCCATGCCTGTCTGAACACTGCCAGGCTTCATGCCATGATGATAATGGACTAAACCTAAAAACCTATAAGGCTGTCCTAATTAAATATTGTCCTTTATGAGTTACCCTGGTCATTATGTCTTTTCCCAGAAATGAATATCCTAACTAATACAATAAGGAACAAAAGAGTATAAATTAAAATAAAAAAAAATGGAGGCAGAATAGCAAAGAAAATTTTCAGCATTAAGATATTTATTCTTAGTGGAAAAAAAAGATGAGCATTTGCCACCACTCTGAACAACTTGAAACTTGGAGCAACTCTTGAGATGGCATGACCTGCCAAGACTAAATTACAGAGATACAGAAATCATGTCAGACTGACAGCAGAAAACACTAACCTTGCAATATAAAACCTTTCTCAAATCCTACATGAACTACCCTTGAGGAATGACACCTGAGATTGACTTCTGGATTCCAAAAACTCATGCACATATATGTACCCAAACACATACACCTTCACACACATAAAGCTAGAAACTAAATAATAAACTAGGAGTTGAAATTAACAGTTGTGTGACATCCAAGGAACATAACATATCATCATTAACTCCACAATTGCCATGATTGGTAGAAATACTGGTAGAATAGGTGGCATTTTCCCATGGCTTACTAACTTCTTACCTTTTTGACCTCATGTCAATCAATTTTGCTTCTAATTTTAGCAATTGATGGATTACAATGATGAGATACAATATTTTTTCAGCTGATGCTTACAGTTCATGATTCCTTTTATGTTCTTACAATGATATCATGGTATTTATAACTGTGATCATAAGACCGTTTCCTTTTTGTCTCCAAATTATTCTTTTATTTCCCAATAGCCTCAGAACTGACACTTGGGTCATAATACATGATTGTTAACATACTGGAGATGTTAAATTCAGAGAAAACAATTATATGCTCAGTTTCAGGAGAATTTTTTTTAACCATGCACCACAAAAATTCTGGTTAGATATTCACATCAGGAAATTCAGTAAAAATTACTTAAACTACATTAATTCAAATCAGGTCAGCCTACTTCCATGCAAAAGCCCCTGCATAATAGGAAGGATTCTCCTAATTAAATCTCAAAACTCTACAACTGTGAAACAATACATTTATATCTATGCTAACAGTAGCTCTAAAATGACTCTAAATTAAAATATTTACTCTCCTACCTCTTCCCAGGAATATAACATATAATACAAGATTAAAATTTTCTTGAGGTGAATCAGACTGTACTGGTCTTTCTAAGACAAAGCATACTAGAAAACTTTAGCTGTCTCAGAGAAGGGTTTGTTTGTGTTTGTTATGTTATGTTGTGTTTTCTGTGCTGTATCATGCTTAATAGTTACTTTTGTTTATTTTGCTTGTATATATACATATATGTGTATGTAGTTTTTGTGTAAGATTAGTGAGTGGGGGTTTTGGTTGTGGGTAGTATTATGGTACAAGGTGGATAGAAGATTGATAATCAAGGCCTTGAGTTCAACAATTAGGCTAAATTGGTGAGCCTATTCATTCCAGAGATCCAGTTGTTTCTGGCTCTCCATTGCTGGATTTCTGCATATAAACCACAGCAGTAAAATTGTAAGTGTTACATACAATTTCAGATTTGAACTCAGGTCTGCATGTTTGCAAGGAAGCACTTTACTTACCTACCCTTCTCCATAATTCCCATGCTCAGTGTTTATGGTACACATGCTCATCACATGAACAAACTTGTCACTGTTCTTGTCATTGTTAGTTTTCCCCTTCTTTTCTTTACTTAAAAAAAAAAAGTCATTTGTTCCTGGTCTGCCAGCTACAGCAAACACCATCTGGTCTCTTGCTGGAGAGGTAGTTAAATCTCTTCCTTCCAGAATAGAAGAATCTGTTTTTTGATCCTAAGGTATGGATTTATACATTTTCAAATCTGCAAGGCCAATATCTTGGCTGCTACTTCTATTTAAATGCCTGCCAAATGTTTGCTTTCCATAAAGTCATTTCTGAGAATTTTCACAGTCAGAACTGAGGCCCTGAAATCTGGCATTTGACTAGAAGTTCTCAGTTGCTCAGCTTATACCTTTTATAATCTGCACAGATTGCTTGGCAAGGTGTTTGCTTTTTATGAGGCTTTTTTATCAGGGACTCAGTCATCTTTGCAGGATTTGGCTAGCATTGTTTAAAGGATCCTGTTTGTGTCCCTTCTGAGGCCAATTCCAAGGGCTGAATTATCTGTTCATCAAGTTGGCTGGCTACTGAGCTTGTCCCAAGTAGCATATGTTGGGGAGGAGCATACAAATGTTCCCCAGGCTTTGTTGCTCCTAAGAACCAGTCCCTATGGCACATATCCATGCTGAACACTGTCAAACTAGCTTTAACCAGGGGATACTACACAGCATTTTTCTGGATTCATCTACATTGAAAACAGGTAAAGAATTCAAACCTTTTCTAATTCCTTTGTAATGCTGGCCACAAGGAAGATTAGGAGACATACTCACATTCGGCACATAGTGATAACTTGATTAATCATAATATTAAATTGACTTTTCTAGCATCTTCTCAGACAGGGTTTAAATTCTAAACCATTGACAATTTAATTGCAATAAGGCATCCCAGTATGTTCTTGTCTCCTATCAAGATTGATTCATTTTCTTTCTTCAGAATTTCAGAAAACGTGTTTTACTCCATGGAATATTTTCAAGCAAAGGACACATCATCACTCATCAAACATCAATGCCATTCTTATGGTAATTTTTTTCAATTTTATTATATAATGTTTAAGATTACATTAGAGAAATATTACAGTAATCCTGTCACCTGACACAATTACTAAATTTATTATTTAAATTACAAAAAGTGATAGTTTCTAATTGATAATTAATTGTTTTGTTTTGAATAAACAACTTATTACATGTATAGCAATACAATTTTTATGTTAAATGAGCATATAATAGAATGACTTATTAGAGTTTTAAACAAAAACAACAAAAAGATATAAAAAACACAGGTTACTTCATAATGTTGTTCCACCCATAGGATTGCAGATCCCTTCAGCTCCTTCGGTACTTTCTCCAGCTCCTCCATTGGGGGACCTGTGATCCATTCACTAGCTGACTGTGAGCATCCACTTCTGTGTTTGCCAGGCCCCGGCATAGTCTCACACAAGACAGCTATATCTGGGTCCTTTCAGCAAAATCTTGCTAGTGAATGCAATGGTGTCAGCGTTTGGATGCTGATCATGGGATGGATCTCTGGATATGGCAGTCTCTAGATGGTCCATCCTTTCATCACAGCTCCAAACTTTGTCTCTGTAACTCCTTCCATGGGTGTTCTGTTCCACCCCGGAGCTCTTGACTCTAGCTGCATATGTATCAAAAGATGGCCTATTCAGCCATCACTTGAAAGGGAGGCCCATTGGACATGCAAACTTTATATGCCCCAGTACAGGGGAACACCAGGGCCAAAAAAATGGGAATGGGTGGGTAGGGAAGTAGGGGAGAAGGTATGGGGGACTTTTGGGATAGCATTGGAAATGTAATTGAGGAAAATATGTAATAAAAAAAAAAACCACAGGTTACAGAGACCTTCATTCTAAAACAGTCCTTTTTTTTTTTTTTAATGCACTTTTAAAAGCAGGTCAAGGTAAATATATTAAGTGATTAGTAATTAGTGCTGCACTAATGATCCATGGAATTAAAGCAACTTAGAATCCAGATTCGTTAATAGATTTTATTTCTTGTTGATATTTCTACTTTGTCTTCTTTTTTCTAGGTATGCTGCATATTTATGCCCAGATACATGTGCTCGTATGTGCATGCAATAGCCAGAAATCATCGTCTGGTGAGTTAACCTCAGAAGTATCACTTCACAGTATATCTCATTCATTTACATATTTTCTAACAAGGTCTCTTTATGGGACCTGGAACTGGGGAATCTGGCTAGGCTATCCAGCCATAGAGTCCCAAAGATTTAACTGACACCACCTCCCTAGTGTAGAGTACATATGTATATTTGTGTGTGTGTGTGTGTGTGTATGTATGCATATGCGTATGTATGTGTGTTACCATGTTGAACATCATGCCTTGGCAATTAAACTTGGGTACTAATGCTTGAGAGACAAGATCTTTACTGACTGAGCTATTGACCTAGATTTTGCAGTGACAATATTTGAAATCAGACACAGCTTTGATAACATCTCTGAGTCACCCAATACTTTTCATTGATTTTGATGCCAGGTTTGACTGTGAATTACCTCACAGCATACTTTTGGGCATGCAAGCACATGGTAAGCAATAAATAAATTGAATTTTCCTTTCTTTCTTCAAAAATAAAAATCAAGCATTCCCGTAAGGACAAAGTTCTACAGAAGTCTTATGTGGAATGTTGTAGATCCCTAGCAGCGGTATTTTCTGTATATGGGAAGCCAAATTATTAAGTTGTTGCTTAAGCCTCACTTACATCTAAAAGTTTTACAGGTAACAATAGAAAAATAACAAATGGAATTTGAGAAGCTAAGAAAAGTATAATCAGTTCACTTGCCAGCATGAGCTCACACCATCAGTACTTACAAGTCCTATGTAAGACACAGCACTAGCCAAGGCATTCCTTTGTGTTACACATTCTGAAACACCATGTGCTGGATATTAGAGTAATGCAGGGAAAGCTTATATTTAAGTGAGTTTAAAAAGTAGTGGCTGTCACTCAGAAAGGAAAGAAATGGAATAGGTTTGGTTTTCATTTGTATTTGAGATAGACTTTTTAAAAAATAAAATAGATTAAAGAAGCACTACGTATTCTGATATACAAGCCTATTTAGTTTAGCTACTCAAAGCTAAACTTGCATGAAAGTTCTGAGCAAAACAAAGATGCCTACGGTCTCTGACTTAGCAATATCAGATTATCTAAGGCAGCTTGTACTTATTCAAGAAGTAGGAAGGTGTGAAATGTGCCTTGGAAAGAGTTATATCCAAAACTCCTAAAACAAAATTGGGGCACTTCTTGTTTCAGTGATCCGGAAAATTCTTTTCTATGGAATAGTTCATTCTTTTTTAAGGCCATTTGAACAAAGTACAATTTGTGTGATCTGAGAAACAAAAAAATCCTGTTAACTGCTTTTGAAAATTATCCTGATCAAAAGGGCATGAAAGAATATATTAGAAAAACAGTTGGATATAGTAGAATAGATCTGGCTTATATCTTTCTTTCAATCAGACTGCATTGGCTAAATTTGTTTGCTAATCTATATAATTGAAGCAATAAGACCACTCACAGCCTGACTTTCTATGAAGAAAGGGGATATTTGATGGCCTTAGGAAAATTTGAACCCACCTAATGCTGTGACTGTATTGAAGGGACAAAAGAATACTAATTCTGAAGATATGTTATCATTCTTTTTCCGATATGATTTCTAAAGGGTTTAAGAAACATTCTGCTCTCAGTGGTCATATTTCACAGATTAAATTTTCAGATCTTACTTGCTCTGAATGATAAAGCCCTATTACAGTTGGGAATCCTGAAAGAAATCCAAGTTTGAATGGAGAGCAGATGATGTGTGAGGACAGGTACATCAAGCTTCATGTCAACAAACCACTCCCTACTAAAAAGGTCTTACTCTGACTGTCTCAATACTGGAGATTTTTTCCTAATTCTGAATTATATTTTTGAGGTATCAAAATTTCAAACATGGTTTGTTATAATATTATCATCAGAAGGTATCCATATTGTAATAAATAACATTTTTTGAAATAAGATTACACTTACATGAAATTATATCTTATCTAGATTGTTGTTCAGCTTTCTCCTTTGAATTGAGATATTATTGACTAGAGAGATGGAGCAGGATCTTAAGACTGAGGAAGTAAATAAATTGTTCAAGGCTCAGAAAGTAAATGGAGCTTAAAAGATTGAGGAAGCGGCATTAGTTAGGGAAGCAGAAACCAGCCAGAGTAGGGCCACAGGCCTCATCCGGCCAGATCAGCACCTGGGTAGCTAGAGCCCAGGGTCGGCTGACACCCGCCAGCTACCCACGACCCCCGCCACAGGATTTTGAGACTGCTGGTGAGTGGAACACAGCTTCTGCTCCAGTCCAATCACGCGGGACCTGAGTCTGCTTTGGTTGGGGAGGGAGAAATTCGGCCTACATAGGGCCACAAGCCTC
The DNA here is from genome assembly GCF_978045245.1 of Mus caroli. Lineage (NCBI taxonomy): Eukaryota > Metazoa > Chordata > Mammalia > Rodentia > Muridae > Mus > Mus caroli. Next base: position 111,661,109 of record NW_028227256.1, on the reverse strand, counting down.
TTCCGGTCAGAAAAGCACCAGGGTAGCGAGGGCACAGGGTCAGCTGACACTCGCCAGCTACCCACAACACCCACCACAGGATCTTAAGACTTCTGGAGAGTGGAACACAGCTTCTGCTCCAATCCAATTGCGCGCAGGACCTGAGACTGCATTAGTTAGGGAAGCAGAAAACTGGCCTGAGTAGGACCACAGGCCTCTTCCAGCTGGACCAGCACCGGGGTACTGCCAGCTACCCACGACCCCCGCCACAGGATTTTGAGACTGCTGGTGAGTGGAACACAGCCTCTGCTCCAATCTTTAAACAGTGACAACAACAACAACTAACCCCAGAGATTACCAGATGGCGAAAGGTAAACGTAATAATCTTACTAACAGAAACCAAGACCACTCACCATCATCAGAACCCAGCACTCCCACTTCGCCCAGTCCAGGGCACCCCAACACACCGGAAAATCTAGACACGGATCTAAAAGCATATTTCATGATGATGGTAGAGGACTTCAAGAAGGACTTTAATAACACACTTAAAGAAATACAAAGAACACTGGTAAACAGGTAGAAGACAATAAAGAGGAAGCACAAAAATCCCTTAAAGAATTGCAGGAGAACACTGCTAAAGAGTTACAAATCCTTAAAGAAAAACAGGATAACCTAATCAAACAGGTAGAAGTCCTTACAGAAAAACAGGAAAACACATCCAAACAGATGATGGAAATGAACAAAACCATACTAAACCTAAAAAGGGAAGTAGACACAATAAAGAAAACCCAAAATGAGGCAACACTGGAGATAGAAACCCTAGGAAAGAAATCTGGAACCATAGATACGAGCATCAGCAACAGAATACAAGAGATGGAAGAGAGAATCTCAGGTGCAGAAGATTCCATAGAGAACATCGGCACAACAATCAAGGAAAATGTAAAATGCAAAAAGATCCTAACTCAAAACATCCAAGAAATACAGGACAGAATGAGAAGACCAAACCTACGGATAATAGGAGTGGATGAGAATGAAGATTTTCAACTCAAAGGACCAGCAAACATCTTCAACAAAATTATAGAAGAAAACTTCCCAAATCTAAAGAAAGAGATGCCCATGAACATACAAGAAGCCTACAGAACTCCAAATAGACTGGACCAGAAAAGAAATACCTCCCAACACATAATAATCAGAACAACAAATGCTCTAAATAAAGATAGAATACTAAAAGCAGTAAGAGAAAAAGGCCAAGTAACATATAAAGGCAAGCCTATCAGAATTACACCAGATTTTTCACCAGAGACTATGAAAGCCAGAAGATCCTGGACAGATGTTATACAGACACTAAAAGAACACAAATTCCAGCCCAGGCTACTATACCCAGCCAAACTCTCAATTAACATAGATGGAGAAACCAAAGTATTCCACGACAAAACCAAATTCACACATTATCTCTCCACGAATCCAGCCCTTCAAAGGATAATAACAGAAAAAAACCAATACAAGGACAGGAACCACGCCCTAGAAACAACAAGAAGGTAATCCCTCAACAAACCTAAAAGAAGACAGCCACAAGAACAGAATGCCAACTTTAACAACAAAAATAACAGGAAACAACAATTACTTTTCCTTAATATCTCTTAATATCAATGGTCCCAACTCCCCGATAAAAAGACATAGACTAACAAACTGGCTACACAAACAAGACCCAACATTTTGCTGCTTACAGGAAACTCATCTCAGAGAAAAAGATAGACACTACCTCAGAATGAAAGGCTGGAAAACAATTTTCCAAGCAAATGGTATGAAGAAACAAGCTGGAGTAGCCATTCTAATATCTGATAAGATTGACTTCCAACCCAAAGTCATTAAAAAAGACAGGGAGGGACACTTCATACTCATCAAAGGTAAAATCCTCCAAGAGGAACAATCAATCCTGAATATCTATGCTCCAAATACAAAGGCAGCCACATTCATTAAAGAAACTTTAGTAAATCTCAAAGCACACATTGCACCTCATACAATAGTAGTGGGAGACTTCAACACACCACTTTCACCAATGGACACATCATGGAAACAGAAACTAAACAGGGACACAGAGAAACTAAGAGAAATTATGAATCAAATGGATCTGGCAGATATCTACAGAATATTCTATCCTAAAACAAAAGGATATACCTTCTTCTCAGCACCTCATGGTACCTTCTCCAAAATTGACCACATAATTAGTCACAAAACAGGCCTCAACAGATACAAAAATATTGAAATTGTCCCATGCATCCTATCAGATCACCATGGACTAAGGCTGATCTTCAATAACAAAATAAATAATAGAAAGCCAACCTTCACGTGGAAACTGAACAACACTCTTCTCAATGATACCTTGGTCAAGGAAGGAATAAAGAAAGAAATTAAGGACTTTTTAGACTTCAATGAAAATGAAGCCACCACATACCCAAACTTATGGGACGCAAAGAAAGCATTTCTAAGAGGAAAACTCATAGCTCTGAGTGCCTCCAATAGGAAACTAGAGAGAGCACACATTAGCAGCTTGACAACACACCTAAAAGCACTAGAACAAAAGGAAGCAAATTCACCCACGAGGAGTAGACAGCAGGAAATAATCAAACTCAGGGGCGAAATCAACGAAGTGGAAACAAGAAAAACTATTCAAAGAATCAACCAATCAAGGAGCGGGTTCTTTGAGAAAATCAACAAGATTTATAAACCCTTAGCCAGACTCACTAGAGGGCACAGGGAAAGCATCCTAATTAACAAAATCAGAAATGAAAAAGGAGACATAACAACAGATCCTGAAGACATCCAAAACACCATCAGATCCTTCTACCAAAGGCTATACTCAACAAAACAGTAGATCCTGGATGAAATGGACAAGTTCCTAGACAGATACCAGGTACCAAAGTTGAATCAAGATCAGGTTAATGATTTAAACTGCCCTATATCCCCCAAAGAAATAGAATCAGTCATTAATAGTCTCCCAACTAAAAAAAGCCCAGCACCAGATGGGTTTAGTGCAGAGTTCTATCAAACCTTCGAAGAAGATCTAATCCCAATTCTTCACAAACTATTCCACAAAATAGAAACAGAAGGTACTCTACCCAACTCATTCTATGAAGCCACAATTACTCTGATACCTAAACCACAAAAAGACCCAACAAAGATAGAAAACTTCAGACCAATATCCCTTATGAATATTGATGCAAAAATCCTCAATAAAGTTCTTGCTAACCGAATCCAAGAACACATCAAAACAATCATCCATCCTGACCAAGTAAGTTTCATCCCAGGGATGCAGGGATGGTTCAATATTCGGAAATCCATCAACGTAATCCAGTATATAAACAAACTCAAAGACAAAAACCACATGGTCATCTCGTTAGATGCGGAAAAAGCATTTGACAAGATCCAACACCCATTCATGATAAAAGTCTTAGAAAGATCAGGAATTCAAGGCCCATACCTAAACATGATAAAAGCAATCTACAGCAAACCAGTAGCCAACATCAAAGTAAATGGTGAGAAGCTGGAAGCAATCCCTCTAAAATCAGGGACTAGACAAGGCTGTCCACTTTCTCCATACCAATTCAACATTGTACTTGAAGTCCTAGCCAGAGCAATTCGACAACAAAAGGAGATCAAAGGGATACCAATTGGAAAAGATGAAGTCAAAATATCACTCTTTGCAGATGATATGATAGTATATATAAGTGACCCTAAAAATTCCACCAGAGAACTCCTAAGCCTGATAAACAGCTTCGGTGAAGTAGCTGGATATAAAATTAACACAAACAAATCAATGGCCTTTCTCTACACAAAGAATAAACAGGCTGAGAAAGAAATTAGGGAAACAACACCCTTCTCAATAGTCACAAATAATATTAAATATCTTGGCGTGACTCTAACTAAGGAAGTGAAAGATCTGTATAATAAAATCTTCAAGTCTCTGAAGAAAGAAATTATAGAAGATCTCAGAAGATGGAAAGATCTCCCATTCTCATGGATTGGCAGGATCAACATTGTAAAAATGGCTATCTTGCCAAAAGCAATCTACAGATTCAATGCAATCCCCATCAAAATTCCAACTCAATTCTTCAACGAATTAGAAAGTGCAATCTGCAAATTCATCTGGAATAACAAAAAACCTAGGATAGCAAAAACTCTTCTCAAGGATAAAAGAACCTCTGGTGGAATCACCATGCCGGACCTAAAGCTCTACTACAGAGCAATTGTGATAAAAACTGCATGGTACTGGTATAGTGACAGACAAATAGACCAATGGAATAGAATTGAAGACCCAGAAATGAACCCACACACCTACGGTCACTTGATCTTCGACAAGGGAGCTAAAAACATCCAGTGGAAGAAAGACAGCATTTTCAACAAATGGTGCTGGCACAACTGGTTGTTAACATGTAGAAGAATGCGAATCAATCCATTCCTATCTCCTTGTACTAAGGTCAAGTCTAAGTGGATCAAGGAACTTCACATAAATCCAGAGACACTGAAACTTATAGAGGAGAAAGTGGGGAAAAGCCTTGAAGATATGGGCACAGGGGAAAAATTCATGAATAGAACAGTAATGGCTTGTGCTGTAAGATCGAGAATTGACAAGTGTGACCTCATGAAACTACAAAGCTTCTCCAAGGCTAAAGACACCATCAATAAGACAAAAAAACCACCAACAGATTGGGAAAGGATCTTCACCTATCCTAAATCAGATAAGGGTCTAATATCCAATATATATAAAGAACTCAAGAAGGTGGACTCCAGAAAGTCAAATAACCCCATTAAAAAATGGGGCTCAGAACTGAACAAAGAATTCTCACCTGAGGAATACCGAATGGCAGAGAAGCACCTGAAAAATTGTTCAACTTCCTTAATCATCAGGGAAATGCAAATCAAAACAACCCTGAGATTCCACCTCACACCAGTCAGAATGGCTAAGATCAAAAATTCAGGTGACAGCAGATGCTGGTGAGGATGTGGAGAAAGAGGAACACTCCTCCATTGTTGGTGGGATTGCAAGCTTGTACAACCACTCTGGAAATCAGTCTGGCGGTTCCTAGAAAATTGGACATAGTACTACCGGAGGATCCAGCAATACCTCTCCTGGGCATATATCCAGAAGATGTCCCAACCGGTAAAAAGGACACATGCTCCACTATGTTCATAGCAGCCCTATTTATAATAGCCAGAAGCTGGAAAGAACCCAGATGTCCCTCAACAGAGGAATGGATACAGAAATTATGGTACATTTACACAATGGAGTACTACTCAGCTATTAAAAAGAATGAATTTATGAAATTCCTAGCCAAATGGATGGACCTGGAGGGCATCATCTTGAGTGAAGTAACACAATCACAAAAGAACTCACACAATATGTATTCACTGATAAGTGGATATTAGCCCAAAACTTAGGATACCCAAGATATAAGATACAATTTGCTAAACGCATTAAACTCAAGAAGAATGAAGACCAAAGTGTGGACACTGTGCACCTTCTTAGAATTGGGAACAAAACACCCAGGGAAGGAGTTACAGAGACAAAGTTCGTAGCTGTGATGAAAGGATGGACCATTTAGAGACTGCCGTATCCAGGGATCCATCCCATAATCAGCTTCTAAACGCTGACACCATTGCATACACTAGCAAGATTTTGCTGAAAGGACCCAAATATAGCTGTCTCTTGTGAGATGATGCCGGGGCCTAGCAAACACAGGAGTGGATGTTCACAGTCAGCTATTGGATGTATCACAGGGCTCCCAATGGAGAAGCTAGAGAAAGTACCCAAGGAGCTAAAGGGATCTGCAACCCTATTGTTTGAACAACATGATGTACTAACCAGAACCCCGGAGCTCTTGTCTCTAGCTGCATATGTATCGAAAGATGACCTAGTCGGCCATCAATGGAAAGAGAGGCCCATTGGACTTGCAAACTTTATATGCCCCAATATAGGGGAATGCCAGGGCCAAAAGAATGGGAATGGCTGGGTAGGGAAGTGGGGGGCGCTATGGGGGACTTTTGGGATAGCATTGGAAATGTAATTGAGGAAAATATGTAATAAAAATATTAAAAATTAAAAACAACAACAAAAAAGATTGAGGAAGCTCCTAAAACTGATAAGTCATAAGATCCTCACCTCAATTTATATAAAAAATAAATAAATATTTGGGGATGGAGCTTCCTCAGTCAGCTAAGCTGCCTGTAAGTAAGGATCTAGTATCTGTGAGTCATATAATTATACAAACATGTTACATACACACACAAATACACAGAAGTGTTTTCAGGGACACATCTTCTTTTAAGTCACCTATGCCCCTGTGAGGAACTTTTCTTCTGTGCTTCTGTAAATAACATCATTGAACTCACTGGTCATAGCTAGACTTAGGAGAAATCATTTCTGTAGTCTGTCATTAGTGACCCTTCTGGGATGAACACATATTTGTTCATGTGTCCCCCACTAAAGTTTGCACAGTACATGTGTGGTATAAATTACAATGTACTTAAGTGATTGAACTTTCTATGATGATTGTGTGTGGATACATTTACATAGGAATTTCACCTAGGACTTTAAAAATATTCTTTTCCATTTGTCTCAAATAATCCTTTTTGTCTCATGATCATATTTATGTAGAATCAATAGCCTTTAATTGTGGGTGAGTCTCATTTTCAGTAATATTAATAATAAGCATTGCAGCTTTCATGATAGATTTTTAGAATACTGATTCTGGAATAAGCCAGCTATTACAGTATGAACTTGGTCAAACATACCTGCAGATGTAGCCATGCACTGAAAGACTAAACCTTCCCATGTACAGCCTCATGAGGAAGTAGAGTCTCCGCCATCCCTATTTTATCTCATGCCATAGAAGCTTGCAGCTTCTTAAACGCCCGAGGCAGAACATTATGGGTCTTGAACCAAAGAAATAAGAAATAACAACTAATAACTGTTGTTATGAGCTTTCTATTTCTAATTAATTTTTAGACATTAAGTAAATCAAGCACACTCTGGTCAATTAAATTACGTTGGTGGTTTTATTCATTAAAAAGTCTTTATACATATCTATATATATATTATATAATTACATTAATAATATATAATATATATTACGGTATATATATATAATGTATGTCTGTGTGTGTCTGTGTGTATGTTGATATATCTGTGAGTATATGTAACATGTATGTTTAATTATATGTGTATGTATTCATATACATGTGTTTATATGTGTGCCTGTTTGAGCACAAGTATTTTGTGTAGGGGAAAGAGTAGAAGTTTAGCCAGCCTGTGAAATAGGTACTGGCCCTTCATGACTGTATTCTTCTTTCTACAGAGATTATGTTTTACTCCCATACCCTTTGTGTTGAGGGCAGCAGTATCCATGGGAGAGTATCTATGAGGCCCAGAAGAGCCTATAAAATGGATGAAACATATCCTTCCCTTGAACTCTTACCTCTCCTCTTCTCCATCCCATTGATGGAAGCTATAGTAATAAAAACCTATGAATTTTGTACTATTTCTCAGTGTCTCCAGTGCTTTGCAACTTCCCATCTCTGTGTCAGTGACCTCAGCATCTGTAAATGTTCCACATTAAGGAAACAAATTCATAAAGCATTTCCCCTGGTGTAATTTAACTAAAAGGAGCCCAGGTTTTGATTCTCTACTTCTATCTCCATTTGTCTTTCGTAGTTCTCTCTATCAATTGTAAGAGTCTGAGTGTGTATCTGCCCAAATATGGTCTTTTCTTGTTTGGTTCATTGTCTGTGTCCTTGTTCATATTTGTGTCTGAATCTGTTCTTAACAATGGGCTCTGCTCTCTTTTTTCATTGAACACCAAAGAAAGTAGCACATGGGGAAGAAAAGAGGGATACTGTATAGCAAGCATTTAAAAAGCAAGTATTAAAAAAGCTTAAGTTATAAATGGTAATTACTTTACAAATCCAAAGCAAGTAAGGTGGATTTTTACATTTATCTCTTAAAGGCAGGTAAGACAAGCAGGCTGAGTTTACAGTATAAGATAACAGTCTTAAGTGACCTCAAGTTGAACCAGTAACTTTATGTGAGGTGCAGCAAAAGGCTTAGGATGTAAAAGACGCTTTCATCATGGTACACAGCCTTTCTTTTAAAATGAAAAGATATTTGGCAGTTGTTCAAGGAAACATTAAAAGATTCTGCAGTCTTGAAACACAATTTGTCCAAAGATCAAATATTTGTTGCAGTGTGGAAGAGAAATGATCTCAAACTTTCTGTTCTGCTATTCTATGTCAGCAATAGAAAGGGAAAAAGAAGTTAGGATGTAAATAAAGTGAGAGGTTAGCACATGATTAATTATAGACTCTTCTAGGACTGAAGTCATTTATTTTTCCTACGCAGACCCCTGAAAGAAGGAAGGCAAATTTTATGACCTAGCTTAAAGAGCTGGGTATTAGAACCAAGGCAGTTGGAAGTTAATATAAGACTACCCCTGGCTTTCTGTCAGGAGGATTAAGCTACTAGTTGTTGTTGTTGTTGTTGTTGTTGTTGTTGTTGTTGTTGTTGTTGTTGTTGTTCTTCTTCTTCTTCTTCTTCTTCTTCTTCTTCTTCTTCTTCTTCTTCTTCTTCTTCTTCTTCTTCTTCTTCTTCCTCTTCTTCATCATCGTCATTGTTGTTTATTTCAGGAAACCTGCTTGGCCTTCACTATTTCCCTGAAAAGAGAAATATTCACACTTTACCACTGAGAAATGACCACCAATAGTATTTACTTAGACTGCAAGTTCTATTTGCTAAAGATAAAACCATCTTAACTAAAAACCTGAGAATTTCAGTTTTGGTTAAACTTACTTAGCTTCAAGAGAAAAAAGAATCTCCATTGAGACAGGAATAAAAGCCCACTTCAGGATATTTACAGGACTGTGAAAATGCCTAACTTTATATAAATGGCCTCTTTATGCAATAGCTGGAGGCTATAGCAGCATGCTGATAAATGAAGGTTTTTTTTTTTCCTCCTAGTGCTGAGAGTTTCTTACTGGGAAAGGGCAAACCTCTTTAAGGAGGTCAATGGTATGAATATGATAAAGAGATGAAATTTTGAAAATTAAAATAAATTAATGTAACAAATGCCATTCATCTTATGTTAGAGTTACTTCTGTGTCTTGGGTACCATCAGTATCATTTCCTTTCTGACATATGTTTATGAAGTTTTCTTTGGATTTATGGTATATGTAGATGTGTGTATTCATGTGTACATACATATGTGCATGGGAAAGCCATAAGATAACACTAAATGTCTTCTTCAATTTTTCTCCAGTTTATATCTTGACAGTGCCACCTCACTGAACTTAAAGATCATTAATTTGGAGAGGATGATTGACAGTGCTAGCCCAGTATCTACTGTCTTCTCTTTTCATCACTGTGGTTTACAGATTGATACCATCATCCTCAGTTTTTACCTGGGTGCTGGAGATCCGAACATAATTCCTTATGACTGCATGGCAGGCATTTTTTGACTGACTTCCTAGTGTTTTAAATATACAATTCTTCTATTTTGTGGGGCATAATTTATTGTCACAAGCATAACAGTGTAAATCTAAGAATTTCTAAACATCTAGTTAGTTTAGCAACAGAAATAAGCTATTTTTTAAAAAATATATATAAGTAAATATATTATTTTTGAATGTGCATGAACATAAATGTGCCACAGCATGTATGAGGAAGTCAGAGGAGAATTTGTAGGAGTGAATTATCTTTTTCATTATGTGTTTAAGATTAAACTCAGGTTGTTAACCTTGGCAGCAAGCATTTTTACTTGAGCCTTCTCACCACCACCAATAACTTATTTTTAATAATATAATTAGTTTGGATTTCATTAGAAATCTGTTCCCTGCAATACAGAACCTAGAATGAAAGAAGTTAACCTTAGCATACATACCATCCCTTTAGTAGGAGTAAGAGATGATGGTAACCATGTTCTATTGAATTTTCTTTGTAATGCAATGATAGTTATCTCTCCATGTGACTCACTACTCAAAGCAGAACACACACACAAACACACACACATACACACATAAAGAGTTTGTAAACAACTGTAGCATGTGGATACATTTGTATGTATTTGGATATTTTGCATAATGTAGGGGAAGGTTCATTATGTTATTTCACATGTGAAATAGTGTGTATAAGACTGGACCACTAATCTCCATTTGCTGTATATTGTGCTTTTGCACATGTTGTGTAGCAGTTTCTTCCATATGAAAATATCTTCTGCTGGAAAGCTTAAGAATTTAGGGATAAATGAAAAGTATAAGCCCCAGAAAGTAAACAAAACTTTCATTGGTCAGGAAACATCTGAAATTTACAAGGTTTACAAAAACTTTCCCCAAAGTTCTATAAGCAGCAATAACTGGGGAGAGGCTATACTATATAATTTACTAAGTCCCTGTTTGTCTTGCTGGGAGTCTTAGGGGTTCAGATTTTGTGGATTGTCCCCTATGAATGATGGAAGTTTTGTGATATAGTTACTTTTAGATCATACATGCTCCTATAAGTAACTTTTCATTCATTCATTCATATTTATGTAAGTAAGTGCAACAAATTGCACCTAGTTTACAAACTCAATAGGAACTAAAAGAGAAATATAATAGATACAAGGTTTTTCTTTTTTTCCATCTCAAGGCCATCTGGGCAGTCAGGATCCAAGAAATACCAGAAAGTAATACCATGAAATAATCATCATACAAGGCAGAGGAGTTAATTTCACACATTCAAAAGAAGAGCAGAACGAAGACTGCCTTTGAATAGAAACAGACAGCAGAAGGCTGAACAGAGAGGAAGTCTCTTGGAGGGTTTATTTTTGTGCATGCACAGTGGGAGAGTACAGAACTGTAACACTGCAGAAAGTATTGTTTCTTCACCAACTTTAAAACATTGTTTATCTACAAATTCTAAGACAACTGGGCAGGGATTTTTTAGTTATGGAGCTTGGAGGGAGGGATAGGGGCAGGGATAGTGTGATTATGCACTGGTCTCTTATCCTACAAAACAGATATATAACCATTGGCATAATGACTCTGTAAATTTATATACCATTTTGCACAATTGATGTGCTCCACATCAAATTTATTCTGAAGTATGTACTCTAGAAAATTGTTTATAGACAAGAAAAAAAGCATAAAAATGTTTATATAATAAGTGTATAACAGGAAATGTATGCCCACAGAAAATACTGGAGTAATTACATATTTTATCATTGAATATAATTCATCAATAAAGAGAAATGAGTTTGGAAACAGCATGAATACATTTATGAAGTAAAATTTCTAATGAACATATGATATTAATTTAGATAGGTGGATAGATAATTTAATTCAACTCATTAAAAATAAATGAAACAAAACTATGTGATATGTAACAAAAATATATTTTAAAAGGAAATAAATTAATAAGGCAAAATATTCAATATTGTGGTTGCATATTCAATGCATAGAAAAAGGTCTGAAAATATCTAGAGACTTAAATCTTATTGCTTATTATTCCTTGAGTGCCTGAATGTGTATATCACAAACACAAATTTATGTAGATGCAGTATGTAGGAACTATTTTAAATCAAAATATATAAAATAAATACATACATGAGTTCACCCATATCAGAAAATTACTTGATTGTGGTCCTGTGCATATTTGCCATACTTTCATTTACTGCAAAGAATGAGTTCATGTTCTGTAGGAGAAAAGGCCACATGTTAGAAATCTAAAAAGCTGAGCATTGGAAAAGTAGTCTGCACACAGAAGCTGACAGCTTCTGGGACAGGTGGGAGACACAGAGCTTCTGAGGAAGCGCCCATTTCAGGCTCCAGACATCCTACCACCTCCCCAGCCAGAGGACAGGTGTCCCAGGAGGCTTTTGCCTCAGGAACTGTGGCAGACATCTTGGTTCCAGGACTCCACCGAAAACTATTCTGCACAGGTGAGAGTGTGCACACAGAAGGTAACAGCTTCTGGGACAGGCCAAAGCAACACAGCTTTTGGGAAAGGTCCTGTTTTGGGCCTTCATCTTTGGCCAGAATGGAGGTCCGAATGCCAGATATCTGTGCACCTTCTCTGTAAAAGGAGAGCTTGCCTGCAGAGAGTGCTCTGACCACTGAAACTCAGAGGAGAGAGCTAGTTTCCCAGGTCTGCTGATAGAGGGTAACAGAATCACCAGAGGAACAATCACTAAACAGAGACAAATATAACAACTAACTCCAGAAATTACCAGATGTTGAAAGGTAAACGTAAGAATCTTACTAACAGAAACCAAGACTACTCACCATCATCAGAACCCAGCACTCCAACTTTGCCCAGTCCAGGGCACCCCAACACACCCGAAAAGCTAGACCCGAATTTAAAAGCATATCTCATGATGATGGTAGAGGACATCAAGAAGAACCTTAATAACTCACTTAAAGAAATACAGGAGAACACTGCTAAACAGATAGAAGAATTTAAAGAGGAAGCACAAAAATCCCTTAAAGAATTGCAGGAAAACACAACCAAACGGGTGATGGAATTGAATAAAACCATCCAAGACCTAAAATCGGAAGTAGACACAATAAAGAAAACCCAAAATGAGGCAATGCTCGAGATACAAACTCTAGGAAAGAAATCTGGAAACATAGATGTGAGTATCAGCAACAGAATACAAGGGATGGAAGAGAGAATCTCTGGTGCAGAAAATTCCATAGATAACATCTGCACAACGATTAAAGAAAATGGAAAATGCAAAAAGATCCTAACTCAAAACATCCAGGAAATCCAGGACACAATGAGAAGACCAAACCTACGGATAAAAGTAGTAGATGAGAATGAAGATTTTCAACTCAAAGGACTGGCAAATATCTTCAACAAAATTATAGAAGAAAACTTCCCAAACCTAAAGAAAGAGATGCCCATGAAAATACATGAAGCCTACAGAAATACAACTAGACTGGACCAGAAAAGAAATTCCTCCCTGTGGGAAGCCACATGTGCCATTGCAGGGTGGCGCTGGCTTTTGCTGTCCACCACGCATACATAGGCAGGAAAGTTTTTTGCCAAGGTGAGGTTTTGAGAATTAACCAAAGTTGACCAATCAGATGAGAGAGAAGTTAACCAATCAGATGAGAGAGAAATTAACCAATCAGATGTAGGCATGCAAATAAGGTGGTAAGCATCAACCAAGCACAACCAATCCCGGTGTGAGACACGCCTCTCCTAGGCCTATATAAAGCAGCACCAGTGCTGGGCTCGGGGTCTATTCTCCTCTACAATCAAGCTCTCCCAATAAACGTGTTGCAGCGTCGTTCTTGCTGGTCAAGTCGGACGCGTGCAAGAAGTGGTGCCGAAAACCGGGGACGAAACATCTTCAGGCACGAGCGAAGACACCCTGCTACAGGGAGGATTCAGAACTGCATCGCGGGGAAGGAGCGGTTAATAAAGTTTCCCGTAAAACAGACTGCTGAGAAGGATCCAGCATGGATTCAGAACTCTTCAGCTGAGGAGCGGTGTTAATAAAGTGTTCCTGCAAAACAGACTGCTGAGAAGGATTCAACTGTGTGGATTCAGAACTCTTCAGCTGAGGAACGGTGGTACCGGTAAATATAAAGAAATTAAGGTAAGTGTCTGAGAGGTATGCTTTCTTATGCAGTAGGTCTGGTAGTTGTTGCTGGGTTTGTGTGGGACCAGCTGTTAAGGAAGGGCAGCGATTTTGTAGGAGTACCAGGAAGGCATATCAGAAACAGAGAAAAAGGAAAAAGAAGAAGCGTGCAGAAAAATAAGTAACTTAAGAAAAAAAAAAGAGAGAAAAAGAAAGGAAGCTAAAAATAAAGATACAAAGGATAATATAAAATATAAAGATACAAAGGATAATATAAAGATATAAAGGATAATATAAAAAATGAAGAACAAAAAATTAAGTCAATTTACCCTCCTCTCGAGGACTTTGACTAAAGAGGCAGCCTTCATCAAAGGCTTAACGATAGCTCTCAGGGAAAGAGGAGTAACTATTAGAAGCAGCCACTGTGCAGAATTCCCAGAAGAAAGAGAAAAAATGAAAATAAGCTATTTCAGAGCCCTCCTAGGGACAGAAGGAAAATGGGAGACATCCTGCTTCCTCTCTGACTTCTATGGAGATATTCTTAGCTCTGGTTAGGATATCTGTGTTCCTTTGAGCTGTCTATTGTCTGTTTTTGGTACACCAAGTTGTCTATATATCTGTCAACTCATGTTTGTCTTTGCTTGGATGATTGAATGATTGTTGTTCTGTGTTTCATGTTGAAAAATATAAAAAGCAGTCTCAGTCTGCACAGCAAAAATTGACAAGTTAGTTGCACAGTGGCTGGGAGTCAAGTACAGCTGAAAAAGCCCTGCTGAGGGCCAATTGCAAATGGAGCTTTTAAAGGAGCAGGTAGCTTTTTGCTTGTAACAGAAAGTTAGCTTAAAATTGGAAACTCAAGGTTGGAGTCATTCTAAACAACATGAACGAACCCTAGAAAACAGGGCATATGCAAAAGCAGTGTACAAAGGGTAGAAAGAGTAGGTTTGAAAAGAAAGTACACATCTTTACAAATAGAAGGAAAAACCTTTCAAGGTATAATGGATACAGGAGTGGATAAAAGCATTGTATCCAGTAATTGGTGGCCTGCTTCTTGGCCTGTTAATCAATCGTCACACAGCTTACAAGGATTAGGATATGAGGCTACCCCAACAATAAGTGCAAAATCCTTACAATGGAAAGATAAAGAATTAAGGGCAGGGCTTTTTCAACCTTATGTACTCCCTTTACCTGTAAACTTATGGGGAAGAGATGTGATGTCAGCCATGAACTTTATACTGACTAAAGATTATTCTCAGAAAAGCAAGGAAATGATGAAAGGAATGGGATATATACCTGGACTAGGTCCAGGAAAAAACTTACAAGGTAGAATTTCACCAGTTAAAGCCACAGTAAAAGCAGATAAGAAAGGGTTGGGTTTTTTCTAGGGGCCGCTGAGGACCCTTTGCCCATTCTGTGGTGTACGAAGGACGCGTTGTGGGTGCCTCTGAGAAGTTAAAAGCAGCTTTACCCTCTGAGAAATTAAAAGCAGCTAAAGAATTAGTACAAGAACAATTAGACCTGGGACATGTAGAACCCACACAATCACCCTGGAACACCCCTATTTTTGTTGTAAAGAAAAAGTCAGGTAAATGGAGATTGTTACATGACCTCAGAGCCATTAATGCACAAATGCAAGTTATGGGTCCTGTACAAAGAGGACTCCCCCTACTTTCAGCCTTACCAAAGGATTGGAAAATTATAGTAGTAGATATTAAGGATTGTTTCTTTTCCATTCCATTAAACAAGAAAGATAAACCTAGATTTGCATTTACCCTACCTTCTGTTAATCATATGGAGCCTGATAAAAGGTATCAGTGGCGAGTGTTACCCCAAGGAATGGCAAATAGCCCTACCATATGTCAATTATATGTAGGAAAAGCTTTACATCAGTCAGAGATGGTTTCCCCTCCTTAAATATTTGTCATTATATGGATAACATTGTGATTTGTGGACCTGAAGAAGAAAGTATACAGCGAGCTTATGGCTTGCTTAATGAAACTTTAAAAAATAATGGCTTGATTATTGCACCAGAAAAGGCACAGCAGTCTAATGTTAGTCAATTTTTAGGAGCCACTATTACTTTATGGTGTGTTACCCCACAAAAGATTAGTATACGAAAAGATCATCTAAAGACATTAAATGATTTTCAAAAATTATTAGGAGATATAAATTGGATTCGACCTTATTTAAGGATCCCTACTTCGGAATTAAAACCTTTATTTCAAATTTTAGAAGGAGAATCACATATTACCTCATTGAAACAATTAACACCTGAGGCTTCTGATGTTCTTAGGAAGGTAGAAAAAGCGATCCAAACAGCACAGCTAAATCGTATAAATGAGCAAAAACCTTTTTGCCTATGCATATTACGAACCATAAATTTGCAAACTGCTGTATTATGGCAAGATGGTCCTCTAGTATGGATACATCCACATATATCCCCTAATAAGACTATAGAGCATTATCCCACCATGGTGGCAAATATGGCCCATAAAGGTATAAAAAGTTCAATTACTTACTTTGGAAAAATGCCGGATAGTATAATTGTTCCCTATACTGCTGCACAAATGCAAACATTGTGTGTGACTAAAGATGAATGGGCTATTCTTAGATGCAGTTATTCTGGATTAATTGATAATCATTATCCTAAACATCCTTTATTACATTTTCTGTTATATTTCCAGTGATATTTCCAAAGGTAACGGCTAATACTCCTATAAAGGGAGCCATTGATATTTATACAGATGGATCCAAAACAGGAATTGGAAGTTATGTGATTAATGAAAAGGCTGTAAGGTTGCAATTTACACCAGGAGCCCCTCAATTGGTAGAATGTTTGGTGGTTTTAGAAGTCTTTAAAAGATTTCTTATGCCCATAAATATTATCTCTGATTCTGTTTATGTGGTTAATGCCGTACTAATGTTAGAGACTGCTGCAAATTTTAAGCAGTCTACTCCAGTAACTGAAATTTTGATGAAAATACAAAATTGTATTTTGATGCATGAGCATCCCTTTTATATTCAACATATTAGAGCACATACATCATTACCTGGACCTATGGTTAAGGGAAATGCAATTGCTGATTCAGCCAGCAGAGATATGGTTTTCCTATCACAAAATTCTATAGAAAGTGCTAAAAATTTTCATCAACTTTATCATGTCCCTGCTTCTACATTACGACAAAAGTTTAAGCTCACACGAACAGAAGCTCGAGATATTGTCCTACAGTGTGGTAGGTGTGTAGAATTTATTAATGCACCTTCCGTGGGCATTAATCCTCACGGATTGTGACCCCTAGATGTTTGGCAAATGGACGTCATGCATATCCCAGCTTTTGGGAAATTACAATATGTACATGTGTCCATCGATACCAGTTCTGGTGTCCTACATGCCTCTCCCTTGTCATGGGAAAAAGCAGTTCATGTCATATCTCACTGCTTAGAGGCTTGGGCTGCATGGGGTAAGCCCATAGTACTAAAGACAGATAATGGTCCTGCATATACTTCTTCTAAGTTTAGCCAATTTTGCAAACAAATGCAAGTGAAACATATTACTGGACTGCCCTATAATCCACAGGGCCAAGGCATCATCGAAAGAGCCCATCATACTTTGAAACAATATTTGCAAAAACAGAAAGGGGGAATAGAGGCTATGACGCCAAAGATGGCTCTATCCCTTACAATATTTACTCTTAATTTTTTAAAATTGGATGATGCTGGAAGATCACCAGCCGAAAGGCACGGACAATGGCCTCAATCGCCCAATGAAATGGTCAAATGGAAAAATGTCCTTGATAATAAGTGGTATGGCCCGGATCCTATCTTAATCAGATCCTGGGGAGCTATTTGTGTTTTTCCACAGGGTGAATAAAATCCACTTTGGGTCCCGACGCAACTGACAAGGACCATGAAAGAGCAAGATGAATCCCAAGATGATCCTGCTATTCCTGCTCCTGATGATTGAGACCGGGATAAGTATACCTTTGTGGGCCATAGTAAGATCATGGCCAGTACCTTTACCGGTACATTCCAATTCTTCTACCTTGCCTTTGTTTTATGCAACAGAATGTTTTCTGGATGCGCCTTGTGCACGACAAACTCCTCAAGAGCCACGGGTGTATAATAATACGAGTTTTCATTTAAATTATACACTATGCTTTGTGCATAATGTGGATAAACCTTTTTCACCCTGTATATTTTTAAAGAAAAAGATTATCTCTAATTGGGCAGACCCCATTATCCAAAATAAAGTGAGCTCTGGAGTGTTACTTAATGCTTTAACGCAAGTTGTCCAAGGAGCGCAATTAGGCTCAGGTGATGTTGGAAATAAAGATCACGATGGCCTGTTGGCAATGCTACTGCTAAACGCAGTGTGCCCTGGTGTCATCCGGACCTCACATTTCCTATAGTTTTTTCACCTTGTCAATCAAAAATTTTTCCTCGAAAAGAAAGAGCAAAGGGTTTTGTTTTGTCACCTCCTTTAGATTTTACTGTAATGAATGATAAAGGAGATGCTACAGGAAAAGAAAATATTTGGCCATACTACCAATGGATTTTAAGTAATGAGGCAGGTGCGAGTACCAGTCTGTTAGCCTTTGCATTGCTGACTGGAACCTTTCATGAGATATTGAATGTTTCTGCCACACTTTCCAATACCTCTGCTCATTTAGACAATGTGACAACTAATAGAGTTATCAGAAATATGACCACCACTCCAGTAGAAGTTTGTGTTAGTCCTCCATTTTTCTTTATATTGGCTGAATTTCAAAATGATACAGAATGGTTAGATTGTACAAATATCACTTGTTTTTTGACGCAATGCTGGAATGGAACCAATTTCTTAGCCTTAGTGGTATAGCTACCAATCTTGGTCGCTGTACCTGTTGAGGCAGATCCAGAGAATTTCCCAATAATGAATCTAGTTAGGCAGAAGAGAAATTTTGGAATCACAGCTGCCATTGTCACTGCCATTGTGGTGTCTGCAGCATCAGCGGTTACCGCAGGAATTGCTATGGCCAATCAAGTTAATTGTGCTGACACCATAAGTCAGATAGCAGAAAAAACGTCTGAGGCATTGCTCACTCTGCAAAGGGTGGATTCTCATATCGCCTCAGGATTAATGTTAGTGAATCAGAGAGTGGATATTTTACAGCATAACATGGAACAGATGATGGATGTCATTCAAATGAGTTGTGTGGCATCCACTCCGCATGT
Organism: Mus caroli; assembly: GCF_978045245.1. Lineage (NCBI taxonomy): Eukaryota > Metazoa > Chordata > Mammalia > Rodentia > Muridae > Mus > Mus caroli. The sequence goes on along the minus strand of NW_028227256.1, from coordinate 111,642,306 downwards.
ATGGATTACTCCCAATAGGTATATTAATAATTCTTTTATTAAAAGTACAGACCTATCGAATTATCTGAAGGGGAACTGGTCGCAGGAGCTGGACAGGCTGCAGAAGGGGCTGCAGATACAGATCCTGAACCTTAATGGAACCAGAGTGGAACCTGTGACCTTTGGAGACTTTACCTCTTGGCTTTCCTCTGCTTTCTCTTACGTTAAGGAATGGGTGGGAGTGATTTTATTTGGTGCTGCCATATGCTGTGGACTGGCGTTCATGCTCTGGTTGGTATGCAAATTTAGAACTCAACAAAAACGTGACAAGGTGATTATAACTCAGGCACTTTAAGCTATTGAAAACGGCGCCTCCCCTGAAGTTTGGTTATCTATGCTCGAGAATTAGTCTGCATCTGAGTTCTCTGCTCTTGCGCATGAGAGAGACTCAACAATCATTGATCAGCCCTTGCACATTGCTGCACACGACAGGGTGATCATGATTTCCCCACTAATTCATTTTTTGGCTGACCTCTTTTGCAGAGTTCGCCCTAGGTCATTTAGCAGTTACTGTCACACAGCACTGGGGTATCCAGAGATGGGCACCTTTCCTCATGCACAGGCCAAACTAAGACACGGGGTCCAGTGGCAATAGGGTTACCCTACAATGGGAAAGGCTGTGACATTGGAGGAATGACCTAAAACAGGAGCCACAGCAGATGGACATAATTGCACAGGCCTAGTCCAGCCTCATTTTATTAAAACAAAAAGGGGGAGATGTGGGAAGCCACATGTGCCATTGCAGGGTGGCGCTGGCTTCTGCTGGCCACCACGCATATATAGGAAGGAAAGTTTTTTGCCAAGATGAGGTTTTGAGAATTAACTAAAGTTGACCAATCAGATGAGAGAAAAGTTAACCAATCAGATGAGAGAGAAGTTAACCAATCAGATGAGAGAGAAATTAACCAATCAGATGAAGGCATGCAAATGAGGTGGTAAGCATCAACCAAGCACAACCAATCCGGGTGTGAGACACACCTATCCTAGGCCTATATACAGCAGCACCAGTGCTGGGCTCGGGGTCTATTCGCCTCTACAATCAAGCTCTCCCAATAAATGTGTGCAGAAGGATCCTGTTGCAGCGTCATTCTTGCTGGTCGGTTCGGACATGTGCAAGACCTCCCGACACATAATAATCAGAACAACAAATGCACTAAATAAAGATAGAATATTAAAAGCAGTAAGGGAAAAAGGTCAAGTAACATATAAAGGCAAGCCTATAAGAATTACACCAGATTTTTCACCAGAGACTATGAAAGCCTGAAGAGCCTGGACCGACATTATACAGACACGAAGAGAACATAATTCCAGCCCAGGCTACTATACCCAGCCAAACTCTCAATTACCATAGATGGAGAAAACAAAGTATTCCATGACAAAAGCAAATTCACACATTATCTTTCCACGAATCCAGCCCTTCAAAGAATAATAACAGAAAAAAAAAAACAATACAAGAACGGAAACCACATCCTAGAAAAAGCAAGAAGGTAATCCCTCAACAAACCTAAAAGAAGACAGCCACAAAAACTAAATGCCAACTTTAACAACAAAAATAACAGGAAGCAACAATTATCTTTCCTTAATATCTCTTAATATCAATGGGCTCAATTCCCAAATAAAAAGACATAGACTAACAGAGTGGCTACACAAACAGGACCCAACATTTTGATGCCTACAGGAAATTCATCTCAGAGAAAAAGATAGATATTACCTCAAATTGAAAGGCAGGAAAACCAGAAGCAGACAGCTTCTGGGACAGGCGGGAGCCACAGAGCCGCTGAGGCAGCACCCTTTTGGGGCCGCAGACATCTGGCACCCTCCCAGCTGGAGGACAGTGATCCGCCCTGCAGGGAGCGCCATCTTGGCTCCGGGACTCCGCCGAACTTGGTCTGCACAGGTGAGAGTGAGGACCACAGAGGCAGACAGCTTCTGGGACAGGCAGGAGCCACAGAGCCTCTGAGGCAGCACCCTTTTGGGGCCGCAGACATCCGGCACCCTCCCAGCTGGAAGACAGTGGTCTGCCCTGCACAGGAGCCCTCTACCTCAGGAGCAGGGAGCACATCTTGGATCCAGGACTCCACCGAACTTAGGAACTTAGTCTGCACAGCTGAGAGTGTGCACCACAGAAGCTGACAGCTTCTGTGACCTGCCAAAGCAACACAGCATCTGGGAAAGGTCCTGTTTGGGGCCTTCTTCTTCGGCCAGTAGGAGGTCCAAACGCCAGATATCTGTACACCTTCCCTTTAAGAGGAAAGCTTGTAAGCAGAGAGTGCTCTAACCACTGAAACTCAGAGGAGAGAGCCTGTCTCCCAGGTCTGCTGACAGACGGTACTCAGAATCACCAGAAGAACAACCTCTGAACAGAGACAACTATAACAACTCCAGAGAATACCAGATGGCGAGAGGTAAACGTAAGAATCTTACTAACAGAAACCAAGACCACTCACCATCATCAGGACCCAGAACTCCCACTTCGCCCAGTCCAGGGCACCCCAACACACCTGAAAAGCTAGACCTGGATTTAAAAGCATATCTCATGATGATGGTAGAGGACATCAAGAAGGACTTTAAAGAACTACAGGAGAACATGGCGAAAGAGTTACAAGTCCTTAAAGAAAAACAGGAAAACACATCCAATCAGATGATGGAAATGAACAAAACCATACTAGACCTAAAAAGGTAAGTAGACACAATAAAGAAAACCCAAAATGAGGCAACACTGGAGAAAGAAACCCTAGGAAAGAAATCTGGAACCATAGATGCGAGCATCAGCAACAGAATACAAGAGATGGAAGAGAGAATCTCAGGTGCAGAAGATTCCATAGAGAACATCTGCACAACAATCAAGGAAAATGTAAAATGCAAAAAGATCCTAACTCAAAATATCCAGGAAATACAGGACACAATGAGAAGACCAAACCTACGGATAATAGGAGTGGATGAGAATGAAGATTTTCAACTCAAAGGACCAGCAAACATCTTCAACAAAATTATAAAAGAAAACTTACCAAATCTAAAGAAAGAGATGCCCATGAACATACAAGAAGCCTACAGAACTCCAAATAGGCTGGACCAGAAAAGAAATACCTCCGGACACATAATAATCAGAACAACAAATGCACTAAATAAAGATAGAACACTAAAATCAATAAGAGAAAAAGGCCAAGTAACATATAAAGGCAAGCCTATCAGAATTACACCAGATTTTTCACCAGAGACTATGAAAGCCAGAAGATCCTGGACAGATGTTATACAGACACTAAAAGAACACAAATTCCAGCCCAGGCTACTATACCCAGCCAAACTCTCAATTAACATAGATGGAGAAAACAAAGTATTCCACGACAAAACCAAATTCACACATTATCTCTCCACGAATCCAGTCCTTCAAAGGATAATAACAGAAAAAAACCAATACAAGGACGGGAACCACGCCCTAGAAACAAGAAGAAGGTAATCCCTCAACAAACCTAAAAGAAGACAGCCACAAGAACAGAATGCCAACTTTAACAACAAAAATAACAGGAAACAACAATTACTTTTCCTTAATATCTCTTAATATCAATGGACTCAACTCCCCGATAAAAAGACATAGACTAACAAACTGGCTACATAAACAAGACCCAACATTTTGCTGCTTACAGGAAACTCATCTCAGAGAAAAAGATAGACACTACCTCAGAATGAAAGGCTGGAAAACAATTTTCCAAGCAAATGGTATGAAGAAACAAGCTGGAGTAGCCATTCTAATATCTGATAAGATTGACTTCCAACACAAAGTCATCAAAAAAGACAGGGAGGGGCACTTCATACTCATCAAAGGTAAAATCTTCCAAGAGGAACTATCAATCCTGAATATCTATGCTCCAAATACAAAGGCAGCCTCATTCATTAAAGAAACTTTAGTAAATCTCAAAGCACATATTGCACCTCATACAATAATAGTGGGAGACTTCAACACACCAATTTCACCAATGGACAGATCATGGAAACAGAAACTAAACAGGGATACAGTGAAACTAACAGAAGTTATGGATCAAATGGATCTGGCAGATATCTACAGAATATTTTACACTAAAACAAAAGGATATACCTTCTTCTCAGCACCTCATGGTACCTTCTCCAAAATTGACCACGTAATTGGTCACAAAACAGGCCTCAACAGATACAAAAATATTGAAATTGTCCCATGCATCCTATCAGATCACCATGGACTAAGGATGATCTTCAATAACAAAATAAATAATAGAAAGCCAACATTCACGTGGAAACTGAACAACACTCTTCTCAATGATACCTTGGTCAAGGAAGGAATAAAGAAAGAAATTAAGGACTTTTTAGACTTCAATGAAAATGAAGCCACAACTTACCCAAACATATGGGACGCAAGGAAAGCATTTCTAAGAGGAAAACTCATAGCTCTGAGTGCCTCCAAAAAGAAACTAGAAAGAGCACACATTAGCAGCTTGACAACACACCTAAAAGCACTAGAACAAAAGGAAGCAAATTCACCGAAGAGGAGTAGACGGCGGAAATAATCAAACTCAGGGGCGAAATCAATCAAGTGGAAACAAGAAGAACTATTCAAAGAATCAACCAATCAAGGAGCTGGTTCTTTGAGAAAATCAACAAGATAGATAAACCCTTAGCCAGACTCACTAGAGGGCACAGGGAAAGCATCCTTATTAACAAAATCAGAAATGAAAAAGGAGACATAACAACAGATCCTGAAGACATCCAAAACACCATCAGATCCTTATACCAAAGGCTATACTCAACAAAACTGGAGAACCTGGATGAAATGGAGAAGTTCCTAGACAGATACCAGGTACCAAAGTTGAATCAAGATCATGTTAATGATCTAAACAGCCCTATATCCCCCAAAGATATAGAAGCAGTCATTAATAGTCTCCCAACCAAAAAAAGCCCAGGACCAGATGGGTTTAGTGCAGAGTTCTATCAGACCTTCAAAGAAGATCTAATCCCAGTTCTTCACAAACTATTCCACAAAATAGAAACAGAAGGTACTCTACCCAACTCATTCTATGAAGCCACAATTACTCTGATACCTAAACCACAAAAAGACCCAACAAAGATAGAAAACTTTAGACCAATATCCCTTATGAATATTGATGCAAAAATCCTCAATAAAGTTCTTGCAAACCGAATCCAAGAACACATCAAAACAATTATCCATCCTGACCAAGTAGGTTTCATCCCAGGGATGCAGGGATGGTTCAATATACGGAAATCCATCAACGTAATCCAGTATATAAACAAACTCAAAGACAAAAAACACATGGTCATCTCATTAGATGCGGAAAAAGCATTTGACAAGATCCAACACCCATTCATGATAAAAGTCTTGGAAAGATCAGGAATTCAAGGCCCATACCTAAACATGAGAAAAGCAATCTACAGCAAACCAGTAGCCAACATCAAAGTAAATGGTGAGAAGCATGAAGCAATCTCTCTAAAATCAGGGACTAGACAAGGCTGTCCACTTTCTCCATACCTATTCAACATAGTACTTGAAGTCCTAGCCAGAGCAATTCGACAACAAAAGGAGATCAAAGGGATACAAATTGGAAAAGATGAAGTCAAAATATCACTTTTTGCAGATGATATGATAGTATATATAAGTGACCCTAAAAATTCCACCAGAGAACTCCTAAACTTGATAAACAGCTTCGGTGAATTAGCTGGATATAAAATTAACTCAAACAAATCAATAGCCTTTCTCTACACAAAGAATAAACAGGCTGAGAAAGAAATTAGGGAAACAACACCCTTCTCAATAGTCACAAATAATATAAAATATCTTGGCGTGACTCTAACTAAGGAAGTGAAAGATCTGTATAATAAAAACTTCAAGTCTCTGAAGAAAGAAATTCTAGAAGATCTCAGAAGATGGAAAGATCTCCCATGATCATGGATTGGCAGGATCAACATTGTAAAAATGGCTATCTTGCCAAAAGCAATCTACAGATTCAATGCAGTCCCCATCAAAATTCCAACTCAATTTTTCAACGAATTAGAAAGTGCAATCTGCAAATTCATCTGGAATAACAAAAAACCTTGGATAGCAAAAACTCTTCTCAAGGATAAAAGAACCTCTGGCGGAATCACCATGCCAGACCTAAAGCTTTACTACAGAGCAATTGTGATAAAAACTGCGTGGTACTGTTATAGTGACAGACAAATAGACCAATGGAATAGAATTGAAGACCCAGAAATGAACCCACACACCTATGGTCACTTGATCTTTGACAAGGGAGCTAAAACCATCCAGTGGAAGAAAGACAGCATTTTCAACAAATGGTGCTGGCACAACTGGTTGTTATCATGTAGAAGAACGCGAATCGATCCATTCCTATCCCCTTGTACTAAGGTCAAGTCTAAGTGGATCAAGGAACTTCACATAAAACCAGAGACACTGAAACTTATAGAGGAGAAAGTGGGGAAAAGCCTTGAAGATATGGGCACAGGGGAAAAATTCTTGAATAGTACAGAAATGGCTTGTGCTGTAAGATCGAGAATTGACAAGTGGGACCTCATGAAACTGCAAAGCTTTTGCAAGGCAAAAGACACCATCAATAAGACAAAAAAACCACCAACAGATTGGGAAAGGATCTTTACCTATCCTAAATCAGATAAGGGTCTAATATCCAATATATATAAAGAACTCAAGAAGGTGGACTCCAGAAAGTCAAATAACCCCATTAAAATTGGGGCTCAGAACTGAACAAAGAATTCTCACCTGAAGAATATCGAATGGCAGAGAAGCACCTGAAAAAATGTTCAACATCCTTAATCATCAGGGAAATGCAAATCAAAGCAACCCTGAGATTCCACCTCACACCAGTCAGAATGGCTAAGATCAAAAATTCAGGTGACAGAAGATGCTGGCGAGGATGTGGAGAAAGAGGAACACTTCTCCATTGTTGGTGGGATTGCAAGCTTGTACAACCACTCTGGAGATCAGTCTGGCGGTTACTCAGAAAATTGGACATATTACTACCGGAGGATCCAGCAGTACCTCTCCTGGGCATATATCCAGAAGATGTCCCAACCGGCAATGAGGACACATGCTCCACTATGTTCATAGCAGCCCTATTTATAATAGCCAGAAGCTGGAAAGAACCCAGATGTCCCTCAACAGAGGAATGGATACAGAAATTATGGTACATTTACACAATGGAGTACTACTCAGCTATTAAAAAGAATGAATATATGAAATTCCTAGCCAAATGGATGGACCTGGAGGGCATCATCTTGAGTGAGGTAACACAATCACAAAGGAACTCACACAATATGTATTCACTGATAAGTGGATATTAGCCCAAAACTTAGGATACCCAAGATATAAGATACAATTTGCTAAACGCATGAAACTCAAGAAGAATGAAGACCAAAATGTGGACACTGTGCCCCTTCTTAGAATTGGGAACAAAACACCCATGGAAGGAGTTAAAGAGACAAAGTTTGGAGCTGTGATGAAAGGATGGACCATCTAGAGACTGCCGTATCCAGGGATCCATCCCATAATCAGCTTCTAAACGCGGACACCATTGCATACACTAGCAAGATTTTGCTGAAAGGACCCAAATATAGCTGTCTCTTGTGAGACTATGCAGGGGCCTAGCAAACACAGGAGTGGATGCTCACTGTCAGCTATTGTATGTATCACAGGGCTCCCAATGGAGAAGCTAGAGAAAGTACCCAAGGAGCTAAAGAGATCTGCAACCCTATAGTTGGAACAACATGATGAACTAACCAGTACCCCGGAGCTCTTGTCTCTAGCTGCATATGTATCGAAAGATGGCCTAGTTGGCCATCACTGGAAAGAGAGGCCCATTGGACTTGCAAACTTTATATGCCCCAATATAGGGGAATTCCAGGGCCAAAAGAATGGGAATGGGTGGGTAGGGAAGTGGGGGGGTGCTATGGGGGACTTTTGGGATAGCATTGGAAATGTAATTGAGGAAAATATGTAATAAAAAATGTTAAAAATTAAAAAAAAAGAAAAGAAACGCACTGTGTAGTACATAGTATATGAGAGAGTTGCACTGAAAAACTTAGAATATAAGAAACGTACAGTGTAGTACATAGTATATGAGTGAGTTCCACTGAAAACTTAGAATATAAGAAACGCACAGTGTAGTACATAGTATTTGAGTAATTTGCACTCAAAAACTTAGAATATAAGAAACGCACAGTGTAGTACATAGTATATGAGTGAGTTGCACTGAAAAACCTTGATTACAAGAAACGCACAATGTAGTACATAGTATATGAGTGAATTGCACTGAAAAACCTAGAAAACAAGAAACGCACAGTGTAGTACATAGCATATGAGTGAGTTGCACAGACAAACCTAGAATATAAGAAACGCAAAATGTAGCAAAAAAAAAAAAAAAAAAAAAAAAAAAGAAAGGCTGGAAAACAATTTTCCAAGCATATGGTATGAAGAAACAAGCTGGAATAGCCATTGTAATATCTAATAAAATCGACTTCCAACCCAAATTCATCAAAACAGACAAGGAGGTGTACTTCATACTCATCAAAGGTAAAATCCTCTAAGAGGAACTATCAATTCTGAGTATCTATGCTCCAAATAAAAGGGCAGCCACAGTCATTGAAAACACTTTAGTAAAGCTCAAAGGACACATTGCACCTCACACAATAATATTAGGAGACTTCAACACACTACTTTCACCAATGGACAGATCATGTAAACAGAAACTAAACAGGGACACAGTGAAACTAACAGAAGTTATGAAACAAATGGATCTGACAGATACCTACAAATCATTTTATTCTAAAACAAAAGGATATAACTTCTCAGCACCTCATGGTAACTTCTACAAAATTGACCACATAATTGGTCAAAAAACAAGCCTCAACATATACAAAAATAATGAAATTGTCCCATGAATCCTATCAGATCACCAGGGAATAAGGCTGATTTTCAATAACAACATAAATAATAGAAAGCCAACATTCACGTGGAAACTGAACAACACTCTTCTCAATGATACCTTGGTCAAGGAAGGAATAAAGAAAGAAATTAAGGACTTTTTGGAGTTTAATGAAAATGAAGCCACAACACACCCAAACTTATGGGACACAATGAAAGCATTTCTAAGAGGAAAACACATAGCTCTGAGTGCCTCTAAAAATAAACTAGAGAGAGCACACATTAGCAGCTTGACAAAACACATAAAAGCTCTAGAACAAAAGGAAGCAAATTCACCCAAGAGGAGTAGACAGTAGGAAATAATCAAACTCAGGGGTGAAATCAACCAAGTGGAAACAAGAAGAACTATTCAAAAAATAAACCAATCCAGGAGATGATTCTTTGAGAAAATCAACAAGATAGATAAACACTTAGCCAGACTCACTAAAGGGAACATGGAAAGCATTCTAATTAACAAATTCAGAAATGAAAACTGAGACATAACAATAGATCCTGAAGAAACCCAAAACACCATCCGATCTTTCTACAAAAGGCTATACTCAACAAAACTGGAGAACCTGGATGAAATGGACAAGTTTCTAGACTGATACCAGGTACCAAAGTTAATTCAAGATCAGGTTATGATCTAAACAGTCCCCTATCTCCTAAAGAAATAAAAGCAGTCATTAATAGTCTCCCAACAAAAAATCCCAGGACCAGATGTGTTTACTGCAGAGTTCTATCAGACCTTCAAAGAAGAACTAATCCCAGTTCTTCACAAACTATTCCACAAAATAGAAACAGAAGGTACTCTACCCAACTCATTCTATGAAGCCACAATTACCCTGATACCTAAACCACAAAAAGACCCAACAAAGATAGAGAACTTCAGACCAATTTCCCTTATGAATATCGATGCAAAAAATCATCAATAAAGTTCTCGATAACCGAATCCAAGAATACATCAAAACAATCATCCACCCTGACCAAGTAGGTTTCATCCCAGGGATGCAGGAAAGGTTCAATATTAGGAAATCCATCAATGTAATCCAATATATAAATAAACTCAAAGACAAAAACCACATGATCTTCTCGTTAGATGTGGACAAAGGATTTGATAAAATCCAACACCCATTCATGATAAAAGTCTTGGAAAGATCAGGAATTCAAGGCCCATACCTAAACATGATAAAAGCAATCTACAGCAAACCAGTAGCCAACATCAAAGTAAATGGTGAGAAGCATGAAGCAATCCCTCTAAAATCAGGGACTAGACAAGGCTGTCCATTCTCTCCCTACCTATTCAACATTGTACTTGATGTCCTAGCCAGAGCAATTAGACAACAAAAGGATATCAAGGGGATACAAATTGGAAAGGAAGAAGTCAAAATATCACATTTTGCAGATGATATGATAGTATATATAAGTGACCCTAAAAATACCACCAGAGAACTCCTAAGCCTGATAAACAGCTTCAATGAAGTAAGGGGATATAAAATTAACTAAAACAAGTCAATGGCCTTTCTGTACACAAACGATAAACAGGCTGAGAAAGAAATTAAGAAAACAACACCCTTCTCCATTGTCACAAATAATATAAAATACCTTGGCATGACTCTAACTAAGGAAGTGTATGATCTGTATGATAAGAACTTCAAGTCTCTGAAGAAAGAAATTAAGGAAGATCTCAGAAGTTGGAAACATCTCCCATTCTCATCGATTGGCAAAATCAATATAATAAAAACGGCTATCTTGCCATAACGAATCTACAGATTCAATGCAATCCCATCAAAATTCCAACTCAATTCTTCAACGAATTAGAAAGAGCAATCTGCAAATTTATCTGGAATAACAAAAAACCTAGGATAGCAAAAACTCTTCTCAAGGATAAGAGAACCTTTATTGGAATCAACATGCCTGACCTATTGCTGTACTACAGAGCAATTGTGATAAAAATTGCATGGTACTGGTATAGCAACAGAGAAGTAGAACAATGGAACAGAATGGAAGACCCAGAGATTAACCCACACACCTATGGTCATTTGATATTTGACAAGGGAGCTAAAACAATCCAGTGGGAAAAATAAAGCATTTTCAACAAATGGTGCTGGAACAACTGGTGGTTATCATGTAGAAGAATGCAAATTGATCCATTCCTATCTCCTTGTACTAAGGTCAAATCTAAGTGGATCAAGGAACTTCACAGAAAACCAGAGACACTGAAACTTATAGAGGAGAAAGTAGGGGAAAACCTCGAAGATATGGGTACAGGGGAAAAGTTCCTGAATAGAACAGCAATGGCTTGTGCAGTAAGATCGAGAATCGATAAATGGGACCTCATAAAGTTGTAATGCTTCTGCAAGGCAAAAGACACCGTCAATAAGACAAAAAGACCACCAACAGATTGGGAAAGGATCTTTACCTATCCTAAATCAGATAGGGGACTAATATCCAATATATATAAAGAACTCAATAATGTGGGCTCCAGAAAATCAAATAACCCCATTAAAAATGGGGCTCAGAGCTGAACAATGAAATTCTCACCTGAAGAATATCAAATGGCAGAGAAGCATCTGAAAAAATGTTCAACATCCTTAATCATCAGGGAAATGCAAAACAAAACAACCCTGAGATTCCACCTCACACCAGTCACAATGGCTCAGATCAAAAATTCAGGTGACAGCAGATGCTGGTGAGGATGTGGAGAAAGAAGAACACTCCTCCATTGTTGGTGGGATTGCAAGCTTGTACAATCACTCTGGAAATCAGTCTGGTGGTTCCTCAGAAAATTGGATATAGTACTACCAGATGATCATGCACTACCTCTTGGGCATATATCCAGAAGAGGTACCACCTGTAAGAAGGACACATGCTCCACTCTATTCATAGCACCCTTATTTATAATAGCTAGAAGATGGAAAGGACCCAGATGACCCTCAACAGAGGAATGGATTCAGAAAATGTGGTACAGAGGAATGGATACAGAAAATGTGATACATTTACACAATGGAATACTACTCAGCTATTAAAAAGAATGAATTTATGAAATTCCTATGCAAATGGATGGACATGGAGGGGCATCATCCAGAGTGAGGTAACACAATCACAGAGGAACTCACACAATATATAATCACTGATAAGTAGAGATTAGCCCAGAAACTTAGGATACCCAAGATATAAGATACAATTTGCTAAATGCATGAAACTCAAGAAGAAGGAAGACCAAAGAGTGGACACTTTGCCCCTTCTTAGAATTGGGAACAAAACACCCATGGATGGAGTTACAGAGACAAAGTTTGGAGCTGTGACAAAAGTATGGACCCTCTAGAGACTGCCATATTCGAGGATCCATCCCATAATCAGCTTCCAAATGCTGACACCATTGCACACACTAGCAAGATTTTGCTGAAAGACCCATATAGAGCTCTCTCTTGTGATACTATGCCAGGGCCTATCAAACACAGAAGTGGATGCTCACAGTCAGCTATTGGATAGATCACAGGGCTCCCAATAGAGGATCTAGAGAAAGTACCCAAGGAGCTAAAGGGATCTGCAACCCTATAGGTGGAACAACATTATGAACTAACCAGTACCCCGGAGCTCTTGACTCTAGGTTCATATATATCAAAAGATTGCCTAGTCGGCCATCACTTGAAAGAGAGGCCAATTGGACTTGCAAACTTTATATGCCCCAGGACAGGGGAACGCCAGGGCCAAAAAAATGGGAATGGGTGGGCAGGGAAGTGGGGCGGGAGGGTATGGGGGACTTTTGGGATATCATTGGAAATATAAATGAGGAAAACACCTAATTAAATACATACATATATATATATAATAGAAAATCCAATAAAAAAGCTGATTTAAAATATATTTTTATTTCACTATATGTGTATAAATGTTCAACTACATGCACACACCTGTGTGTGTGTGTGTGTGTGTGTGTGTGTGTGTGTGTGTGTGTGTGTGTTTAATGTGGTTTCTTTGTGTCTGAAGCTGCTTTTACAGGGGTTTGTAAGCCACCATGTGGGTAATGAAAACATAAATAGGTTTTTTTTGCAAAATCAGCAAGTATTTCTGAACATTAAAACATCTCTCCTGCTCACAGTTGTATGTGTATGTGTGTGTGTAATCAATCATGTGTGTATACATTTGTCCAAATGTTTATTTTAATTTCAAAGAAATTAGAAGATCAAGGTACCTGAATAATAATTTTTCATGAAAGAAATGGAAAAAGCATTTTTTTAAGGATCACAGAAAAAGCACTTGATTCCCTCAATGATAATCTTGTAAAATATGAAAGACACAATATAATCATAATGAATTAACACCTAGGGGAAAGGTCTGACTTATGTACTTACTTATGTACTTACTTATGTACGGAACTGCAAGTTGACTTATTCAAGGTTCACAGTCAGATAAGTATATCTGCTGGGTTTTAATTTTGAATTACTCTTCTGTGTCCTTCTTGCATTCTGTGACTATGAAATAGTGTTGCAGTTTTTTTATTTGTGCCTCTCAAATAGGAAATTTAAGAGCTGTAAAAGTAAAATGATCATACTAGAAAAAAAAATCATCAACAAAATGGTTTAACACATTATACTCCCTCCCTCAAACACACACACATGGATATGAACAGAAATAAAAGATTTACCATTAGATCCTTCTGTTGCTTTGGTATATTAGAATTAAGAAAATATTAGGTGGAATTTTTTTCAGTGAACAATAAAAGAAATATACATTGCAGTATATTCAATTGGAATAGAAATTCAAGTCAACATATATGCCATAAATCATTGACCCCCCCAATAAGAACTTGGTTTAAATATATGAACTTTTCACAATTTTGGTGAGGAAGACATTTTAACACCTGTTAAATATGTGACTTAAATAGTACAGTTACCCTTAAAAGACACGTGGTTATTGTCCAACAACTAAAGAGCAGGTCTTGTGCTTACTTGCTTATTTGCCTAGTTATTTATTTATTTATTTATTTATTTATCTATCTATCTATCTATTTATTTATCTATTTATTTATTTATTCTGTGACTGAAAATGTACAGCTAACAGGTTTTGTCATTTAGTACTTTCCACCCAGTTTTGAGGAAGGATTCTGCTTGTTGTTTGTTTTGTGCTGACTGCCCTTCCCAGGCTAGCTGGCCTTTGAGCTTATGTCTAATTTTCCATTGTCTTTTTTTAATATTTAAAATTTTTATTTGAAAATATGTATTTGCATGATTATCTTGATGCACCTATCCAAGAGAAATATTTTAACCAACCAGAACTGCAGTTACAGGTAGTCTGATTAACCAGACCTCAGGGTTAGGGTTTAGGTTTTCTGCAAATGGAGTATAAACTCTTAACCACTTAATCGTGTCTTCAATCTACACTCACAACCACTACCTTGACACATGCTTTGTTAATTATACTTTTGGTCTTGCTATGTTGTAAGACATATTTAAATCTTTTGGATATTGAACATATACATTTTTTTTTTCATAAATAGTTTTCTTTTATCATGGAGGCTGGTCTCATACACTAACATCCAGCTTCTTATACTGTATGTGAAAAACTCCTGGGCATTATCAAACTGAAAATGTTGTAGCAGCATTCTAAATGCACAATGAAAAAACATTGATTCACAATCAAGAGTGACGTGAATGAAATTGTTAATGTGGCTGTTTTCCCTCCTTAGGCAAAGGTCCCAGAATAATGACTATGAGATTCAAAATATATATACAAACACCTTACTCATGACCTTTCACTTGTTCTCTGACTAGTTTATGAAGTAATATTCCATTTATTCTAATCTAAGTTCTGCAACATGACATGTTACCTCTGCTCAGATTTCATGAGTCTCCTCTTTAGGCTTCTTGAAGAAGCATCTTACCCCAGCTCTACCCCATTATTCTTGCTGCCTACCAGGTGTCCTAACTTTTATTTTACCCTTTTCTATAGGCTATATATTTTTATTGACAAGTGATGCATCCATACAATTCACAAGATACCCTGTCTACAATTTCTCCTTTTAGTCAAATAAAAGGTTCATTTTCATACAATAATGTATTATATATAATAATAACAATTATGAAAAAATATGAAAACTATTAGGTAAGATTTACATTCACAATTTCCAGTTAATATCTATTTGGAAACATGGAAGGAAGTTCTCTATTATCTGCCCTATCTAGGTGAGTTTAAAGTTCTGTGCATAAATTATTTCTATCATAACTTATACTACAAATCTAAAATCATTTTCTTATACCTAAAAAAAAAAATTTTCCAAATCCTATACAACTTATGCTTAACTGTGAGACTCTAACTATCTAATCTTCACCCCCATCTGATACTTGAGAAGATAATTAATAGTACCTACTTATGCAGAAAATTCAGGGTAAACGCTTCCAAAACTATTAAAATATCAGACAATGTTGGCTGCCTGAATAGTGTCCCCAAAATCTTCTATAACTTTGGGAGGCACAGACAAGCTGAGAACGAAGCTGGGGCCCCATAGGCTGGGGGCAACATTTGAAAAGAGCCAGGAGAAGGGGAGTTCTGGCTTGTCCCAGCAGTGATTGTCCTTAGCTTAGTTGAGGCAGGCTGGAAGAACAGAATGGCCTCCATGGGAGGGTTGTGCAGCAGGTCTGTAGACAAAGGCCTTTCACAGGTCCCTCATGGTGGGTCTTGATGAAAGCGACAGTTCATGTTTAACAATATTGTTTATTAGCTGTTTATTGTGGAAAATGGAAGCATAATCTCTTTTTCAGGGTCTTACTGAGGTTAAATACCTTTTGTAGGGAGGAATGTCTAGGAAAGAAAGCTTATTGGCTAATCCCTCAGGGCCCCTACCTACCTCATTACCATGGAGAACTCTCTTTTGGGTCTACATGACCATAAGACATGTTTGTTTTTATGTGAACATCATGACACATGTACCAGGCTAGGTATCTGTCAGGGAGCAGAGAGTTGTCTAAGTCTCAGGTGTTCAGTGAGCCTCTGGGTATCAATCTGCTCTACCTTGCCAAATTTTCTGGCATGGTTTTACCATCCAACATATGAAACTATTTCTGCCAATCTTTGCAAAATGCCAGGCAGTCTTCGGATTAAGTATTTTGTAATTCAGATTTCTATAAAATGTTTGTCTTAGTCTCATATGAACTCAGTATTTTGAATGTCCTGAGCAGTTTGTAGTTTGAAGCTGATCTTTGGATGGTGTTTGTCAGCTTACCAGAAATCCTGGCTAGGTAGATTATAACAGTCCACCAAAAGATGTCTACTGCCGAGCGTGGTGGCGCACGCCTTTAATCCCAGCACTCGGGAGGCAGAGGCAGGCGGATTTCTGATTTCGAGGACAAGCCTGGTCTACAAAGTGAGTTCCAGGACAGCCAGGGCTACACAGAGAAACCCTGTCTCAAAAAACCAAAAAAAAAAAAAAAAAAAAAAAAAAAAAAAAGATGTCTACTGTTTGTGTAGAACCTATCAGGAGATAGGTTTGTCTAGTTTTTTTGTTTTTTTTTCCTTTTTAAAATATTTTGTATTAGGTATTTTCCTCATTTACATTTCCAATGCTATCCCAAAAGTTCCCCCATACCCTCTCCCTCCCCCCACACTCCCCTACCCACCCACTCCCACTTTTTGGCCCTGGTGTTCAGCTGTACTGGGGCATATAAAGTTTGCATGTCCAATGGGCCTCTCTTTCCAGTGATGGCCAACTAGGCCATCCTTTGATACATATGCAGCTAGAGTCAAGAGCTCCGGGGTACTGGTTAGTTCATATTGTTGTTCCACCTATAGGGTTGCAGATCCCTTTAGCTCCTTGGGTACTTTCTCTAGCTCCTCCATTGGGGACCCTGTGATCCATCCAGTAGCTGACTGTGAGCATCCACTTCTGTGTTTGCTAGGCCCCAGCATAGTCTCACAAGAGACAGCTATATCAGGGTCCTTTCAGCAAAATCTTGCTAGTGTATGCAATGGTGTCAGTGTTTGGAGGCTGATTATGGGATGGATCCCTGGATATGGCAGTCTCTAGATGGTCCATCCTTTTGTCTCAGCTCCAAACTTTGTCTCTGTAACTCCTTCCATGGGTATTTTGTTCCCAATTCTAAGAAGGGGCAAAGTGTCCACACTTTGGACTTCATTCTTTTTGAGTTTCATGTGTTTCACAAATTGTATCTTATATTTTGGGTATTCTAAGTTTCTGGGCTACAATTTTCCATTTTTCTATATCCAATACAATAATGTGAATGCTAGGATTACTGTACTTGCAAATGTGTTATGTTATGTAAAATCGACTCAAGTTCTCAGGCTTTTTCTTTTTTAAACACTGAACTATCTTTTCAGCCCTAAGTCACACATTTTGTTTTCCAGTCCATGTTACTGTATTCTTTATGCCATAGCCTCTTATAGAGATAATATAATTTTTTTAATGATTAAAAAGTACTTTACTTTAAAATCTATAGTCCAATTAATGTAGACATTTATAAAGTACTAGCAAGACAGTAGCAATTTTTGATACAAGATTGTTATAAATCCCTAATCTATAAACTTTTTAACATGTTGTAATATAATAATAGAGCAAAACATAATTCAACAAGGCATACCTGTAATTTGAGCAGCTTTATGTGGTCAGTTGAATTTGATATAAATTTGAAAAGAAAAAATCACATTTCAAATGCAATAATTAGATTTATATATTATCCTGATCATTCCAAGGACTTTCATTGTGCTAGGTGACACCATTCAAGACTTTAAACAAGATGCACACCTTATTCAAAGCCAGATATAACACCTGTGATCTACAAAATGGTAATCCTGTCAAAATAACCCAAAGTATACAATAGTGACACATGTACCTTGGTGATAACCAGCAGCTCTCTTATGACTTATGACTTGCTTTACAATAGGGAAAGAAAGCCAAGGAGTTGAAATCTAGCTAACCTCCATGGCAGATGAAGTTAAGGGATCTTGGGAAAGAACCACCAATTTACTAAACCAGAATAATGTCTAACTTAGTCTTTATATCCACAGCTAAGTGTACTCCTAAACCCTCATCAAGGAGGGAGGCAAGAGTGTAGCAGAGCAAGGAGGGGACAAGCAGCTCCTTTTATAGTGGGCTGGGCATACCTGCCTATTGCCAGGTAACTATGGGGAGGAGCATATCTGGCTGTTGCCAGGTAACTGTTGGGGTGTGTAGCCTACCTCAGCTCTGAGTAAGCTGGCTCAGATCTCACTGCCACTGAGAATGAGACCACCTGGGGTGGAGCATTCCCTCCTAGAAGGTTCTATTGTTCTGACATCTGCTCTGTTCTTCTCTGAGACACTGCTACCTGCTGAGAGGCTGAGAGATTCCTGAGAGATTCTGGAGACAGCTAGCAACCCAGTGATTGACACCTAATTGCCAAACCAGTACTATCAGACAGATTGCTTATAGGCTGGAGATAGTCATTAAGAGTGGATCTGTGGGAGACCGGCTTTCCCTCTATATAGAAGCACAAATTTTTAGTAAACTTGTCTTGACCTCATCTTTTCTTGTCATCTATTCTCTTTCAGCCCCAGCCAGCCTTTCAGGAGTACCGGGTTCTTTTTACCACGGGTGGTCACAGTTTGGCACCCTGAACGTGGGACTTGAACACAGCAGGATTGACTGAGGGAACACTGCCTTATGTGGAGTCCCACGAGAAGGGAAGAACAAGAAGATGGTATTGGCACAGGTATTAATGTTAGTGCTGGCTTTAAACTTCATCTTTTTTAAATTTTTGCTGTAGGTGCGATAGGATACGGGCTAATTTGGGACAGTGTTGACCCAGCACTGATTCCATTTAGCGGTTGACAGTGGAAAATGGGAATAGAAAATTCTAAACTGGTATTTGTCCCCAGCCTTCAAGAGTTGCTTCAGGCAAGAGGAGTAGTGTTTGAACAACAATTGTTAGAAGATTTTTCAGATCAGATAGATTCTTGCTGCCCATGGTTAAGAGAAGAAAAAGGTTTAGATAAGAGAACCCGGGAAAGAATTGGAGAAGCTCTGAGAAACACCCAGGCAAATAATTTCACCCTCTGCCTCTGGGTGCTCATAAAAGATGCTATTGATGAAGAGACCTCACAGGTGTCAGATAGTACCCAGGCAGAGCTTGAAGAATCTCAGGAAGAATGCTTGCCAGAAAAGGGCCCTCTCAACCCTAAATTAGAAAGATATAGAGATTCTAATGATGACCTAACATTAGGCAAAGAAGATCATTCAGAAAAAGGAGCCACCAAATATTTTGATGAGGATTGGCCTCCTTGGGAACCTTCTTTTCCACCTATGGCCTCCACTATAGGAGATGCTACTCAAATGGATATGCAACTAAGTAAATTAGAGTTTAAAATTAGGTTGCAGAAATTGACTAATGAGCTTCGGGAGCTAAAAAAGAAAAAGGTATCAGATACAGGAATGAACAGTTATGCTTAAATGTACCAATCGCCACTACAGCTGTGAGTCAGGCTCATGGGAAAGGGCAGGATACATCTGACATACTTGCCTTTCCTCTAGTTGATATAATTGACCAACAAAACAATAGAGTCTGACAATACCTGACTTTGGAGTTCAAGTTGATAAAGGAGTTAAAAACAGCTGTTGCACATTATGGTCCTACAACTCCTTTTACCCAAACATTATTGGATACTGTCATGGAGTCAAATTTAACCCCCGCGCCCCCCAAGATTGGAAGACTCTATGTAAGTCTACTTTGTCAGGAGGAGATTTCTTACTTTGGAGTTTTGAATGGAGAGAAGCCAGTAAGAAAACTGCCGCTTTAAATGCTCAGACAGGTAACTCAGACTGGGATATTAACATGCTTTTAGGAGAAGGTCAATATGAAAGCAATACTAATCAGATTGGGTTTCCTGTAGGAGTGTACTTGCAGATTGCTATGGCTGTCCGCTGCACTTGGAATCAGTTACCGACTAAAGGGGATCTTGGTGGAAGTTTAGCCAGTATTCCGCAGGTCCGGAAGAGCTTTACCAAGACTTTGTGGGTAGGCTATTAAAAGCAGCTAGTAGAATTCTTGGAGATTCTCAAATGGGAATTCCTTTCATTACGCAATTGGCTTATGAGAATGCTAACTCAGCATGTTGAGCCGCTATTTGGCCACACAAAGGACAGACAGACATAGTGGGATATATCCGTCTTTGTGCAGAGATTGGGCCTACATATAATCAGGGTTTGATCTTGGCCACTGCTTGCACAAAAACGAGGGAATAATGCATGTTTTAAGTGTGGAAGTTTGGGTCATTTTTATAAAAGATTGTCCTAGGAATAGAGGTGCTGAGAGTGGGCAATCAGGCCGTCCATGCTCCAGGAGTTTGTCATCAATGCAGGAAGAGTAACCTTTGGGCTAGGGAATGTAAATCCAAGACAGATATTTAGGGCTGTCCGGTGCCAGGAAACAAGAGGAGGGGCCAGCCTCAGGCTCCGAGATACCCACAGCAGGCAGCTTATAGGACCATGAAGCTGATGCCCAGCCAAGGAAATCTGATTCTTTGAACTTACCAGGGCAACCCCAAGAAGTTCAGGATTGGATCTCTGTTCCACCACCCATGCAATATTAACCACAGAAATGGGAGTTCAAACTCTGCCTACAGGAATTTTTGGACCTCTACCTGCAGAAACTTGGGGATTTCTTCTAGGACAAAGCAGTTCTATTGTAAAAGGTCTGAAAATTTATCCTGGTGTTATAGATAATGATGAGGGAGAAATTAAAAATCACGGCTGCTTCCCCTCATGGTATTATAACTGTACCTACTAATCAAGAATTGCTCATCTTATCTTAGTACAGATTTACTAAGAATGAAGGAGGACAGAGTGGCTTTGGTTCCTCTGATGTGTACTGGGTTCAATCTATTACTAATCAAAGACCTAACCTTAAATTCACAATTGAAGGAAAAACTTTGAAGGATTAATAGATACTGGAGCTGATGGAACAATTATTAGAGGACAAGATTGGTCTTCAACTTGACCTTTGTCTGATATGATTACTCACCTCCAAGAAATTAGTTATGTTAATAACCCAAAACAAAGCTTTAAATTGCTAACCTGAAGAGATGAGGAGGGCAATGCCGGACAAATTCAGCCTTATATTATGTCAAATTTGCCTGTTACCCTATGGGGAAGAGATCTCTTGTCACAGATGGGCATTATAATGTGCAGTCCTAATGAGGCAGTGACTAAGCTGATGCTAAGACAAGGATTTTTGCCTGGTCAGGGGCTATGAAAGGAAGGACAAGGTATTAAGACTTTTGAAGGTCCTAAACCTCACTCTAACAAAGGAGGCTTGGGGTATTTTCAGTAATGGCCACTATCTTGCCTGCATCCCATGCTGATAAAATTCAATGGCTTAATAATATTCTGGTGTGGGTTGATCAGTAGTCTTTAACTAAAGAGAAGATAGAAGTCGCCTCTTCGCTAGTGCAGGAGCAATTAGAGGCAGGATAATTAGTAGAATCTCAGTCTCCTTGGAATACTCCAATATTTGTTATCAAGAAAAAAATCCGGTAAATGGAAATTGTTACAAGATCTAAGAAAGATTAATGAAACTATGGTACCTATGAGAGCTTTACAACCTGGGCTTCTGTCTCCCGTAGCCATTCCTAAAGGATTTTATAAAATTGTGGTAGATTTGAAAGAGTGTTTCTTTACTATTCATTTGCACCCTGAGAATAGTGAAAGATTATTTTCAGTGTTCCTTCTATTAATTTTAAGGAACCTTTGGAAAGATATCAATGGACAGTTCTTCCACAGGGCATGGATTACAGTCCTACCTTATGTCAAAATTGTGGCACGAGCCATTCAGCCTGTAAGACAGCAATGCCCTATGATATACATTGTTCATTACACAGATGATGTCTTGATAGCGGGTGGGGGGGGGGGAAAGATCCTCAGGACTTGCTCTTCTGTTATAGAGATTTACAACAGGCCTTAGCTGATAAAGGACTGAAAATAGCTCCTGAGAAGGTACAGACTCAGGATCCTTATAATTATTTGGGTTTTATACTTACAGATCAAGATATTTTTCCTCAGAAAATAGTTTTTGCAGGGACAGCTTAAAAACAAATGATTTTCAAAAATTGTTAGGTGATATTAATTGGCTTCACCCCTATTTAAAGCTTACTACAAGGAAATTGAAACCTTTATTTGATATTCTTAAAGGGAGTTCTGATCCTACCTCCCCTGGATCTTTAACCTCAGAAGGATTGCTGGCCTTACAACAAGTAGAAAGAGCTATTGAAGAACAATTTATTACTTATATAGATTACTCTTTGCCTTTACATCTTTTAATTTTTTAATAGGATTCATATGCCTACAGGATTGTTGTGGCAAAGGGTTCCTCTAATGTGGATACATTTGAGGATATCTCCTAAACATATATGCTGCCATATTATGAAACAGTAGCCCAGATGATTATAGTTGGAAGGAAGCAGGCACAAACTTTTTTTGGCAAAGAGCCAGATAACTTTGTTCAGCCTTATAGTATAGATCAAGATAGTTGGCTGAAACAGCACAGTACAGATTGGTTGCTTGCTCAAATAGGACTTATAGTGAAAGAAGAAAAGCTGAACTCTCCATGAACTCTTCAGCTCAGGGTCCTCTTACCCCTCCCATCCAGAGACTGTTCCCGGAGCACTCCTGAACTTTTTACCCCAAGGTACCCCCTCCCAATTGGAAACTGCTCCAGGAACATTTTTTAGATAAGGGGGTCTCCTGGAACAAACCTAGTCCTACCCCTCCTAACTGAGGACTGTTCCAAGAACATTTTTGAGATAGGGGCCTCCTGGTACTACCCCAGAATGTTCCAATAGATCGAGTACATTGCCAAAATATAGGACACGACCCCTTGGTTATGTAAAGCCCCTTGGCAAAGCCCCTTGGTGACGTAAAACTTGTACTTTTCCCCTTGGCTGTTTTCTATAAAAGCCTGTGAAAAGTTTGGGCCAATTGCCGAATCTCCTCTGCACCTTGCTGGCTGCATGAGTTTCGACCCCAGATATCTGGTATATGTGCTTTTTATGTGCTTTCTTGTCGTTGCTGTATTAAATCTTACTCTCTATACATCTTAAGTTCGGTCTCAGTGTCTTCTTGGGTGCGCGGCTGCCCCGAGGCTTGAGTAAGTGCCTCCCTTTGGGAGTTTTGGAGTCTTTCATTTGGTGCATTGGCCGGGAATCAGCGCGTCCACCCAGAAGTCCTGGACCCACTCAGAGGTAAGATTTTCTGTTCTGCTTTGGTCTGGTGTCTGTGTTCTGTTAATTTCTGAGAGGCCAGGAAGGCCATTCTGTATCTGGTGCGATCGCAGTTCTGGTTTTGCGTGACGCTCTGTGCTCAGTAAGAGCACCAGAGACCGCACTCCGGGAGGGAGTGCGTAGTGGATAAGAGCAGACGTGCTCAGGTGTCCACCGTCCGATCTGCCCCTGGGAGACGTCCCAGGTGAGATAGGGGAGGACCAAGGACGCTTGGTGGACCCCTGTGGAGACCAGGAAGGTCTCAATCTGTCGGCCTTGGAGAGGCCATCTGATTCTGTAAGTTGCCTGTGGTGTCTCAGTCTTGTGTCTGCTCTTGTTGTGTTTGCTATTATTCTAGAAATGGGACAATCTGCTGGGTGTGTAGGTGTGGAACTGCTGCATTTGTGTATTCTGAGATTGTGGGTTTATTCTGGCAGCTGCCACTGTGGACCGTAAGGACCCTAGTGGCTGTGAGAGGACGACTGTCTATGGCCTCACAGTCTGCACCCCAAAAAGATGTTCCAAGGGAGACCCTGGAAGGAGTGCCCAGGGTACAGAACAGTCAAAAAGACCTGGCTGTTGCCTGGCAGAGTAAAGGAGAGAGAGAGTGTTCTTTCTGCCAGGGCGGGGGTGGATGTGGAGTTCCACCCCCGTCAGAAAAAGGGAGTCAATGTGGAATCCGACCCCGTCAGAAAGTGGCGTTTGGCTGGTTGTGTCACGTGACAAGACTGTGTGTGTGTGTGTGTGTGTGTGTGTGTGTGTGTGTGTGTGTGTTAACCCTTTGTCGACTGTAGACTTGGACTGACGTCAGGACAGAATTTGTCAGCAATGTTTTTAAAAAAGGAAAAAAAGAAAAAAGAACCATCAGGCCGGTCTTGCCCACCGCGCTCTCGGCGAGGCAGTGCCAGCGGCTCGCAGCGGGCGGGCAGCGCCGGCCGGCCTTGCTGCGGGGCCATTGTGGGGCGAGACCAGCTGCCACCGGCCGACAAAGGCAGCGCACGGTCCGCACTCGGCTGGGGAGCCCCAGGCTGTTCAAAAGAGAACCTAGATGCAGAGCCGGCTTTGGCAGCGCAGTTATGCTGGTGGTGAGTGCAGCCGCCTGCCGGTCCCTGAGTGGCCGTGAAGCCTGCCGCAGCTGGGGAGGGGCCGACTACAGCCGCCGTTCCTCCTTTGGTCCCCCCCCCCAGAGTCTACCCGCACTCCCTTGTGCCTGCCTGGCTGCGTGCTCCCTCCCCAAAGACAGTGCAGAGAGCACCAGGTGTCTATCAGGTAGTTAAATAGTTAAATTGCTGCCTCTGCCTGCCAGCGTTTGTTTGCCACTCCCAGGAGTTTACACCGCATTCCGGCGCGCAGCGGAGACTCTTCGGGCTCTTCACATCAAAGGATCTGTTTTCAGCCTTTGCCTGCCTCCTGGGTGGGAGAAAGGCTCGTTCTCCTGTCCCCTGTATCCTGTCTCTTGCTAACTGTTAACAGAAAAAAATTGTGTTCATTTTGAAATATCAGTGGTCTGGTGTAGCTAGATGTGAGAACTGCACTCCCCTCTCTGCCCCGTGTGTTTTCTCTTCTCAGGCATCGCCCTGAGCTGCTAGCAGTGAATCTGTTTTAAGCTCCGGTGAGGGAGATATCCAAGGTAAGGAGCACCTACGAGTCTAACTGCCAGGCTCTGATGAAGGATAGAGGTCTGCAAAGAAGAACTGAGAGCAAAGCTTCAGCAGACTCAAAAGAAATAGGTTAACAGTAAAAAGAGGTAAACTATGAAAAAAGTTAAGTGACAGAATATAAATGTAATAATTAGATAACATTCAAAGTAAGCAAGGACAAGAAAGAGATATATATAGATAGAAAGAGAGACATTATATGAGATCTCCATTGCAGTTAAGAAATAGGAGCAAAGAGAGATAAATGACAAAGACTAGAACCTAGCAAAGTGACACTTGCTAATAATACTAGCACTTAGAAATGATCTGTAAAAAATGCTGGTCACAAAAGTCAGGGAGACTAAAAAACTTAGTACCTGGCAACAAAAAAAGAAAGCTTTTGGCTAAAGATCAAAGTGTTTACTGTTAAGAAGAGAAGAGCACTGGGTGAGAGACTGTCCTAACAAAAAGAAGAGGAGCCCCCCCTCCTCAAGACAAAACCCTTCACCTGTTCGTGGCTAAAAATAAAGAGATAGCAGAAGGGGTGCTAACACAGAAGCTGAGTCCTTAAAAGAGACCGGTAGCCTACCTGTTGAAGCAGCTAAAAAAAGAGACTGTGTTTTCATATTCCTCCACTGACCAGTGCAAAGCAAGTTTAAAAGGTCCCTGGACACTACAGGTCTTTGCAAACTGTGGATTCCAGGTTTTGCTGAATTAAAAAGATAAACAGCCCCTCGTATAAGAAATAAAGAACAACCTTGGATGGCCTTAGATGCTATTGAGACTGCCCTAATGTTGTCCCCAACTTTGGGACTCCTAAATGTGACTGAGAACAAAAGTATTGCCAAAGAGGTTCTTACTCAGAAATTGGGACCCTAAAAGACCAGTGGCACTTGAAAAATTAGACCTGGTGACTGAGGGATGGCCTGCTTGTCTGCACATAATGGCTTTTGGTCAGGGACACATGATCCAATTGTTTCCCTGACTGATGGACACATTATTAGAGCTTTTTGTTGACAGAACAAGTGACCTTCGCTTCCCCTGCTAACCTGCTGAGTCTTCACCTACTCATCACTGCTCTGACATTCTGGCAGAAGGAACTTTGGCTCAGAAGGCTGAACTCCTGGCGCTAACCCAAGCCCTGCGGTTGGCTGAAGGCAGAGACATCAAAGACAAAGAAAAAATTCTGGCCCTCCTAGAAGCTCCTGAATGAACTGGGTGAGTTGGGGTATCGGGTATCAGCTAAGAAAGCTCAGTTATGTCGTACCGAGGTGCCAAAACGACGGAAAGCGGTGGCTCACCGAAGCCAAGAAAAAAGACTGTGATGCTGATCCCAACCCCCACCACCCCGCGCCAAGTACGTGAGTTTCTGGGAACGGTGGGCTTTTGCAGACTCTGGACTAAAGAAAAAGTCCCATTCACCTGGACTGAGGAACACCAAAAAGCCTTTGACAGCATAAAGGCAGCCTTGCTTGCAGCCCCCGCTCTGGCTTTGCCAGATCTGACTAAGCCTTTTACCCTATATGCTGAACTGGTACACGGATGGCAGTAGCCTCATGGTTAAAGGTAAGCGGAAGGCGGGGACAGCAGTGCAGCAGTGGACAAAAAGCAAGTGATCTAGGCCAGCAGCCTCCCTAAAGAGACTTCAGCCCAGAAAGCTGAATTTGTGGTTTTGATACAAGCTTTATAAATGACAAAAGAAAAGTCTACACTGACAGCAGGTATGCTTTTGCCACTGTATGGAACAATACAAACAAAGAAAGCTGTTGACATATGCAGAAAAAGACGTTCTCAAAATGGATAAATGAGACTGCTCACATAGTCATCAAGAAGATTATTAAAGAAAATTTTTCCAAGAGTGCCAAAAGCAATAGTGTCAGATAATGTTGCCCAGGTAAGTCAGGGTGTGGCCAAGTATTCAGAGGTCAAAAATTACATTGTGTGTATAGACCTCAGAGCTCAGGATAGATAAAAATTAGTTTAAAACTCTAAGACAGACCTTGACAAAATTAATCGTGGAGACTGGCATGGACTTGGTGTTCCTTCCCTATGCCCTATCTCTTGATTCAGTTTTACTCTGTTTAAGATCCTTTATGAAACTCCTATGCCCATCATAGTCTTAAATAATGTGTTTAAACCTATGTTGTTATAATAATGCTCTGTATGCTAAGTTAAAAGGCTTGTAGGTGGTCTGGTCACAACTGGAAAGAATTGGACTGAGTACGCGGACGACATCGCGCCAGGGATCCCAACAGCCGAGACAGTGAGTGAGCTGAGTACCCCAAGGACATCTTACCAGTTCCAGCCAGAGATCTGATCTACGTGCACCTGCATCATGCCCAGACCCTCAAGCCTCGCTAAAAGGGCCCCTGCCTAGTTCTGTTTACTAATGCTTCTTATTCTGTTTTTGTTCCCATGTTAAAATAGAGTAAATGCAGTATTCTCCGCATAAAAATATAGACTTCTGAAATTCTAAGATTAGAATTATTTACTAAAAGAAGGGGGAAATGAAAGAAGAAAAGCTGAACTCTCCATGAACTCTTCAGCTCAGGGTCCTCTTACCCCTCCCATCCAGAGACTGTTCCCGGAGCACTCCTGAACTTTTTACCCCAAGGTACCCCCTCCCAATTGGAAACTGCTCCAGGAACATTTTTTAGATAAGGGGTCTCCTGGAACAAACCTAGTCCTACCCCTCCTAACTGAGGACTGTTCCAAGAACATTTTTGAGATAGGGGCCTCCTGGTACTACCCCAGAATGTTCCAATAGATCGAGTACATTGCCAAAATATAGGACACGACCCCTTGGTTATGTAAAGCCCCTTGGCAAAGCCCCTTGGTGACATAAAACTTGTACTTTTCCCCTTGGCTGTTTTCTATAAAAGCCTGTGAAAAGTTTGGGCCAATTGCCGAATCTCCTCTGCACCTTGCTGGCTGCATGAGTTTCGACCCCAGATATCTGGTATATGTGCTTTTTATGTGCTTTCTTGTCGTTGCTGTATTAAATCTTACTCTCTATACATCTTAAGTTCGGTCTCAGTGTCTTCTTGGGTGCGCGGCTGCCCCGAGGCTTGAGTAAGTGCCTCCCTTTGGGAGTTTTGGAGTCTTTCATTAGCTCCTATAATCATTATCCTCAAGATAGGTTGATAAAATTTTTAAATTTAAATGAGGTGATATTTCCTAATATGACCTCTTTACGGCCTTTGAATAATGCTATTTTGATTTTCACTGATGGCTCCTCTAAAGGGAGAGCTGTATATCTTATGAATAATCAACAGGTAGTCATAGAGACTCCTGGCCTCTCAGCTCAGTAGCAGAGCTGACAGTGGTACTGAATGTTTTTCAGTCTGTGAATGGTGCCTTTAATATTTTTACTGATAGTTTTTATGTTGAGCAATCTATTCCTTTATTGGAGATTTGTGGTACATTTAACTTTAATACACCAGCAGGATCTCTGTTTTCACAATTGCAAAACATCATTCTTGCTCGAAAAAATTCATTTTATATTGGTCATACACGAGCTCATTCTGGTCTTCCTGGACCTTTAGCTGCAGGCAATGATCACATTGACAGAGCTCCAATAGGAGAGGCCTTGGTTTCAGATCCTGTTGCATTGGCTAGACATGATCATGATAAATTTCATCTTTCTAGCCATACCTTAAGGCTCCTACATAAGATCGCTAAGGAGCAGGCAAGAATGATTGTAAAACAATGCCCTAAATGTATTACATTATCTCCAGTTCCACATTTAGGAGTTAATCTGCGAGGTCTTATGCCCAATCATATTTGGCAAATGGATGTAACTCATTATGAAGAATTTGGAAAATTAAAATGTATACATGTTTGTATTGACACTTGTTCAGGATTTCTTTTTGCTTCTCTACATAGGGCAGAGTCCTATAGAAATGTAATTGATCATTGTTTAAAAGTCTTTAATGCTATGAGATTGCCTAAAGTCATTAAGACAGATAATGGGCCATCCTATACTGGCAACAAATTTATTTCATTTTGTAAGGAATTTGGTATCAAACACAAAACTGGAATTCCTAGTAACCCAATGGGACAAGGAATTGTTGAACCTGCTCATCGTGCTCTGAAAAAATGACTTTTAAAAACAAAACAGGGGCACCAAAAGCACATCTCGCTTTTGTCTTATTTGTTTTAAATTTTTTGCAAACTAATGGTAATGGTCAGTCTGCAGCAGATCGCCACTGGCATCCAGTTACTTCAAGTTCTTATGCCATGGTTAAATGGTGGGACCCATTAACTAATATGTGGAATGGTCCAGACCCTGTTTTAATTTGGTGAAGAGGTTCTGTGTTTTTTCACAAAAAGAAGATGGAGCACGATGGGTGTCTGAAAGATTGGTCAAGTGGACATAGACCCTGAATCTACTAGTAAGTATGATTCAAACCTTGATGATGGATAAAATTCTTTTCTTTTCTTTCTTTTTTTTTTTTTTTAAGCCAGAAGAGTTAATTTGGAGCACAGCCTCTGAGGCCAGAGAATTTACAGCCTGTATTCTCAAAGCCACCTCCCCTACAATGGAGGACAGAGTTTGAGCTTGATTGTTGCTAATTTGCAACTGAATAGAGTACCTGGACTTCCCCTAAGAAGCTTTTATCCTTTGCTTTTCAACTCTTTCCTTTGTATTTCAAGCAGGTCAGTAACAGCCCTGCTACATCCACTCCAGTAGTGACTTGCACAGGTTTCTAAACCTGGAAGTAGTCCCCAGGAGAAAAGTTTCATGGAAACTTAGTCTCCTGGAACTGTGGCATCCCATAGCATGTATGCTCCAATTTTGTCCTTGCTAATGGATCTGTGTGCCAAATACCTAAGCAAAATCGAACTTTGCTTTCTGGCCTTCAGCAAAGCCCTAGGTAGCCCTTGAGCCGACCCTGGGCTTGAAATTCAGTAAGAATGCTGCCTCTAGTATTGTAAGAGGCATAGTGAAAGAAATCAGGCATTACTATCTACTACATAGAGTTAGAAATCTCAGGGCACGCTTAGCAATGTAAGTTTAGAATTCTTATAGTTATGTATGGCAGACTACATTACTTATTAGTAGAAAGTCCCCCCACAGTATCACTTTGAATAAAAGCCAAGTCGCTTCCATATACAGGAATTTACAATGGTTTAGGAAGTAGATCAGGCTATGGTTTTAGAGTATTGCATTATTCATGAGAAGGTTAGCTAGAGCAGAACTCCCTAATTAGAACCATGACTTGGGCATGAAAGCCCTTGCTCCCATAGTGTAAAAACCTCACACCTGGCTTCTAAGACTATAGCTGAGTTTAGATTAGATAGAGATGACTTTGTCTCAGTTATTTTATTGCCCATTTCCTGCCAGTCTTTGTGTTTGATTTTCTCTGTTTTGTGTAAGAGTCATTAAGCATCCAGTAACCTCATTTGTACCTTGCCGATGTGTCACCTAACTTCCCTATTTTCTTCTGTATAAAAAGTTTGATGCTTGATTTGACATTACTTTCAGATCCATATTCTCTCCTGTCACGTCTGTTTATCACCCCATTCCTGCCGACTCTATGCCCATCTGCCTGAGAACCTGATTCACATGGATTGAGAAGGGCCCACTGAGCTTGGTCCACTGCAACGCCTTACAGCCTGCCTTCACCAAGCTTGCAGCCTTCAGCAAGCACAGGTGGCAGAAATTCACTGATATGAAGAAATATATTGGGGGCTTTGATACATTCCAGAACGGTTTCCGTGTCGTTATTCGTACAAGGCCCTCGTCTCTCTCTACCCCCATTTGGTTCTTAGGAGGAGGTCCCCTCGTTACCCTCCAATAACTGGACCTGCTGGACAGGTCAAGTGGCGCCCGACGTGGAGCACGAGGTACGACTGCCCTTCGGACAACGGATTAAAGAGGTACCGCGCAAACAGTGAGACAGTGGGACAGTCCCCGCCACTTCGCTCGAGTGTCGTGGAAGGACATCGGGAGGTAAGTCTAGGCATTCAGTTGTTGTCCCATCAACCATGGGGAATTTAGGTCAAGAGATGAAGGGTTCTCTTAAGGAGAGAGGGATAAGAGTTTAAAAAAAAAGGAATTTAATAAAATGTTTTTGTTTTGTGGACGAAAGATGTCCATGGCTAAAATAAAGTAGGCAAAGATATTAATGCTTTGATAAAACAAGGAGAAGATGTCCCTGAGTCCATTTTAGCAATTGGGAAATCATCAGAGATCTTAAACAGGTAGAAGAGGGCAGAGAAGGTGCTCGCCTCCTAGCCCTTACTGAAGATTTTTTTAGAAAACTCCCGATTGAAGCAAAACTAAGCTACCCGTACACAGTATCTATATTAGAAGGTTTAGCAAGAGAAGGCTACTTGATACCCAATGAATGGAATAAAGTTGTTCAGTCTGTACTCACTAGAGGCCAATATTTAACTTAAAAGTCAGAGTTTGTAAAAGACAGCCTCCTGAACTGCTGATAAAATCTGTGGTAAAGGCAATTTCGCTGCAGACATAAAACAATTAGGACTCTCCCCTGGTGTCCTCGCCCAGACTGCACAAGCGGCTCTGAGAGCTTGGCACGCTGTCCCTGCAGCAGGGTTGCTAACTACGCCCCTAACCAAGATTATACAAGGGCCCCCAAGAGTCCTATGCGCAGTGCGTTGCCAGATTGCAGGAAGCAGCTGAGAGAATTTTGGGACCTGAGGAAAGTGAGGGTCTGTTAGTCTGACAACTTGCTCTTGAAAATGCCAATTCGACATGTAGGGCTGCCCTAAGAGGTAAAACCAAGAGTTTAGATTTAAATGGTATGATCAAGCTCTGTAATAAGGTATATGTGTTTTCTCAACAAGTTTCTAAGCCTATTAACCTGGCCATGGGGGCTACTCTAACTCCAGCTCCAAGATTGGTGTTGAGCCCCATTGGCCGGAGTTAAAAGTAGACATCTATGTCCTCATATTGGGTGCAGATGCTGCCTGGAGTATCCCTGATTATTATATTCCTCAATTAACAACAGTTAACACAGGTGCATTTGGGCCCCCTCCCCAAAAGACCTTTTTCTCATCATCGGCCTAGTGTCCAGGCTTTTACAAGGCCTAATGGTGATTCCTACAGTGGTTGACACCGACTACCATGGGGAGATAAAAATCTTAGTCACCGCCACTCAGGGACCACTTACCCTTAGGGCTAGAGAGCACATAGCCCAAGCCCTACCACTCTCACTATTCGGCCATTTCCTTTATATGAAAGAGGAGCAAGGACCATCCTCCCGGGGATCCTAGGAAGTCTACTGGGCACGGGAAATAACTGATTCACGGCCCATGCTGACTTTGTTTCTAGAGGGCAAACAGTTTCAAGAGCTCCTGGATACCTACCGGGACAGATGCGACAGTAATTTCCTCAACACATTGGCCTGCAGCCTGGCCCTTACAGCCCACTAAGAGATGGTGTAATCCACTGATCATAAAATTTACTGTTAAAGGGAGGAATTTAGAGGCTTAGGAAAGTTCTCACCCTCTCACCTGGGGCCTAAGATTGTATCAAGGTAACTATGACAATGGCCTGACCTTTAAGGTTCAGCTTCTTAAAACCACCCCTAAAAATCATAAAGCATCCATAGGACTTCCAGGTACCCGCCCCCCTGTTCCTGCCCCAGGGCTTGCTACAGCCCTGTGTCAGCCCACTCTCCCTGCAGGGAGGCCCCCCTCTTCCACTGATTTACTGTGGTCTTCATTGAATGCTTCTGCTTTAGCCTTGTTGGATAAGACACAAAGAGATAATGCGTCAAAATTTGAAGACTGTTGGATGTGCTTTTCTGCTTCCCCACCCTTTTATGAGGACATAG
Organism: Mus caroli; assembly: GCF_978045245.1. Lineage (NCBI taxonomy): Eukaryota > Metazoa > Chordata > Mammalia > Rodentia > Muridae > Mus > Mus caroli. The sequence goes on along the minus strand of NW_028227256.1, from coordinate 111,609,616 downwards.
CCTTATTTGAAAATTTTACCCCGCTTTCAGACAACTAGGCAGCTTCCCTTCAAGTCAGTTCAGCTTACCTTGACAGAACTCTGGGGTAAGAAGTTGTGTGTTGGGCCCAGACATGCTTCCGCCAAGGCCCTTGCTAGAGATTTGCAATAACATGTTTAGGAGTAAATAAAAATGGGTTTTAAAGAGACTTCATAAAGGTCAAAATATAGCTCAATTCTTACTGTTATCTTATTTACAACTCCCCAATCCTACATTGTCAAAAAAATTCATAGAATAGGTTTTATTTGAAGTTAAAAAATCATTTCCTAAAACGTATATAATTCATTTTGTCAATGGTGTTTTTGTTGGTGGCAAAAAATAGAGAGCGCTTCTTACAGATGGCTATAAAATATTTAACTAAGTGTGGACTGATGATGGCTTCAAAAAGATTCAGCATGGTAAACTTTTAGGCTATTTGAGACATTTAGTGTATAGAGATTGTGTGTTTTCTCAAAAATTTGCCCTCAGATTAAATAAATTAGAAGTTTTGAATGCTTGTCAGAAGCTTTTAGAAAATTTTGGATTTTAATCTTTGTTTGACAAGCTGCCTCTTACAAGCAAGAAAGGAAAGGAAGGGATAGAGGAAAATGGATTTTAGAACTCTCCCAGGGACCGAGAGAAATCGGGGGACGCCCTGTTTTATTCTCTCTGGCCCCTACAGGAGAAGTTCTACCCTCTTTCAATTGTCTATGTTTGGTGCACCAATCACGTGTCAATTCATGTATGTTTCTGTTTCGTTGTCTGAATGATTGTTTCCTTGTCTGAATGACTGACTATTTTATGTTTCATGTTAAAGAAAAAAAAAATGGTTAAAACTTTACCTGCTAAATCACTCTCAGTTTGCACAACGGAGGCTGAGAGGCCCCTCCCTTTAGCCAAAAATCAAGCACAGCAAGAGAGGTCCTGCTAAAAAACTTGTTTTTAAAGAAAAGGAATCTACAACCTCTTAGTTCTAAGGCAAATAAGCTGATAGTTGTTTTCTCCTAAAAAATTCTCTGCAATTTTGTGATTATTGTGTTTAGCAAATGACAAAGTATGTTTTTATCTTATAATTATAGCTATAAAAAGTAAAATTCTTTGATTGATCTAAATTTATAAGATTCATGTAGCCACTTCATTTGGTTCTTGACTGGTCTTAAAGGTATAAATATGATCTGTATATCTCGGTCATAGAGGATTGGCTTATAAGTTATTTGGATATGATTAAAAAGGTGTAACACTGGTTACAAAGTTAGCTTAAGTAGTAACTCAGGGCTGGAGTCATTTTCAAACAAAAGCACCTGGCAGAAACCAGCCCAGAAAACTAGTCCTCTAAAGATACTTCTAAATTGAGATAATATATTATGTAATTCTTATCCTAAAAAGTAGACTTATAGAAATAAGATTTTAAAACAATGTCTCCTTACTGGAACATTAAAATTTGCACTGTCGTACATTCATGAATTAACAGCCAAACTTCGTAGCGTGATAGTGATGTTTCTAGTATTGATTTTAAGGAAAATAAATTGTTTAAAATTGGGTCTTACTTTCCAAAAGTTATAGATATATTCTAATATTGCAACGAAAATTTAAAAATTATGGTTAAAATTGCCAGTGTCCCATTGACTGCAGTTTGCAATTTGATCAAAAGCTTAAGATTTTTAACTTACCCATATATTTTAACTTACCATATATTGTTAATTAAGAGTAAACAAGAGTAATCATCTTATGATTACATTAAAGCCACTCACTTTGGCCATTTAGCCATACAAAGCAAGGCTGAGTTAACTAGATATATTCATCTTTGTGCAGAAATTAGACCCTCACACAATCAGTTTGGCTATGGTTGCGGCCTTACAGGACCATAAAAGGTTATAAAAAAAATGTTTAAGGTATAAGTCATCTAAGAAAGATTGTCCAAAATCAGAGGCATGGACAAACAGTTGAATTGTTCCTCTAGAATCTGTCCTCATTGCAAGAGGGCCAAAATGCTCAGATTAAAAAATATTTTACATTTGAGTTAATGCAGGGCTCAAGGCAGCCCCAGAAAAGCTTGTAACCTTCTTTTATCTTGCAAACAGTGCCTAAGAAAGTTTCCCCTGTGTTCAAAAGAATTTCTTTTTAGCTTTGTTACAGATCTATTCAGATGTTTAAAATAATGCTTAAATTCAAAGAGTTTTGCTTTTAATGAACTGGTGATCACTAGATAATTTTGCCTGTAGGTATGGCTAACATAGCTTTACAATATGTAAAAATTTTTATTGTCTGCTTCAATACAAAAAAACAAAGTTTAAATCTTTCAGTATATATTTTTTCCTAAGTAAAAAGTATTCTATTAGCCAATGCCTCTAAAGGAAAGTTTAAAGTTCTGGGGAATAATTGTTGCTCCATAAGACTCAGAGACAATATTTTTAATATTTAGAGTTTTAGTTATACTGGAAAATTGTGGTACAAATTTGCTTCAAAATTTTTATTTTCAAAAAGAAATGTTTTGTCAACAATTTAATGTTACACATGTTACTGAGATATTTTATAATTCTCAAAGACAAGATATTGTAAAACTTTAAAAACTATACCTTCTTTAAAAACAAAGAAAGAGGGAATTATATCCCCATGCACATTATTTGGATCACATTTTTGTTTTTGAAAAAACTGGATATAATAGTGTCTAGGGTAGATAAAAAGGATCCACTTATTGACACATGCCATGATCCTGTTCAGATACTTAATATGGGGGGAAGAGGGAATGTTTCTGTTTCTTTCACAGAATGCTGCAAGAGCATGCTAGCTTCCAATGTGACAGGCTGACCTGTGACCTGTGACCTGTGAGTGCCCTGACAGTGGTGACCAGAAAGCTGTGTTGAGTGCACAAAAGAGGAGAAATCGGAGAGCAGCCACTTACAAACAGATGAAGAAACTTCGTATCTCCACCATGGGCTGCAGCAAGGAGTACCAACCTGGTGCCAACTTAAAATAAAAACAACTAAAAAAGCTGACTCGTAAAGCAAAAAGACTGATACAGAAAATATACAAGATGCTTTCGTCAGAGACACTGTTTTTTTTTGCCATTCAGGCCAGCCCCTTATAGCTATGAAAGTTTGTGTATCTTACCTATATGCTTATTTTTAGATAATTTTAAGAGTTCAGATCACCAATCTTGGCAAGTCTTTTTATATTCATTGTAATTCTTGTCAATTAACTAATTGTGGAAATCCTAATTTAGATAAGGAATCTACTGTTATGTTTTTGTAAGAGACCTGCTTATGTTTTACTGCCTATTAGAGTTAGAAAATGATCCTTGGTTTAAAAATCTGGGAATACAAACTTTAAAAAGGTATCTACCATAGCTTTAGATCAGCAGCTACGTACTGCCCATTTTGTTAAGGAAGTTTAAGACCTAAAGAAGAACCAGAGTAAATAGAACTATGGATAGCTGAGTTACACCCATGCACATGTATTTACAATGGCCTAGGGGAAAGGTGGACTACTAAAACTGGTTTTCAACCTCCCCCTGGCTCTCGACCTTGTCCTCCCTTTTGGGGCCCCTATTGGGACTCCTACTATTGATCGCCTTCGGTCCTTGGGCATTTCAAAAATTGACCCAATTTGTTAAATCTCAAATTGATTCATCTCTTTCAAGCGCATTTGTTTCAGTTCATTACCATCAGCTGGATGTTGGCGATAACAAGCAGGTTACTGGAGAAGAGGCAGACGTGGATACCGCTTCATCACCCTCTTCTCGGAAAGAGAGACTCAATTTCCATAAAATGCTTAAGTAAGATCATTCCCCTCCCCCTAAATTTGGCCATCAGTCTCATGCCACGAATCATTTATAGATTGCCGTAGTCTGTGCTTCCGACATGGTAATATACATTCTCGCCACATTGGAAACTAAATAGTCATCCCAGGCTAGACACATCAAAAAATTGGAACTTGAAGCTGTCGCCCATGAGGTTGTAAGACTAAGTACTGCACAGAGATGAGTCTAGAAGCTGTTAGACAGTCTCTGAGAGGCATGTCTGATTACATAAAGGTTGAGTGCCCTAGGTTCCTTCCCCCAGAAAAAACGGCACGGGAGCAGGTCAGGGTTACTCTAGGTAAAAATCTGTGAGCCTGAGAGTCAATCCTGTACATGGCCCCTAACATTGCACACTGGGGATCAGACCTCTACCTCTACCCACGGAGCTTGCTTCGTTCCTAAATCCCTTGGCTGGCCCAGGTTATATCTAACAGACTGGGACCATTAATTCAAGCCTCATAGATGACTTGTCCTTGTGTCCTTCGTGGTTTTAAGAGAATCACCCGGTGAGCAAACAGACGTTTAAGCTATCGATAAAACGTGGCTACAAATTTATTATACAATATGCCTTTATAAAAATATTAAAACAGGGGAGATGTTGGGAGCTATTAAGACAACTCTTGATCTCTGAATTGGGCCTTTCCCCCCGAGAAGAAAAGGGGGTCAAAAGCGGGCCACCGACACACCGATTCCAAGAATGTTCCAGCCCTAAGCCATTGCCGATGTCCTGACCACACCCTGATACCAAGTTACTGCTTCCCCGTGTACCTGCCAAAAGAAAGAATTTCTATTGCCCCCCTCCCATAAGTACTTCTCCTTTTGCTTGTATTACCCTACCCCTCCCACTGATAAGTAACTGTACTTCCCCTTTTGCTTGTGCATTTAAGCCTTGGACCTTTTTCAATAGAATCGGGGCTTTGATACATTCCAGGAAAAAAAAAAAAGAAATATATTGAGTATATATCGTGGCTTTGGTTTGATTGGGAATAAGATGTGCTATGAGGGCCGGTTACCCAAAGACGGGCAACCAGATTTCTGAACTATATCAATCTAAGACAGAGGTATATGCCAAAAGGCCATGGTTTATTAATAATACACTACAGTGCCATGTTTGTGCAAAATATACACAAGCAAGCTGCATACATTCTCCTAGACAGATAAGAATATTTCATAGAAAATGTGAGTCCCCAAGCCAGGCACTGCCACCAGCCACCATAATTCCCAGGCAGGATCATGAAGCATAAATACATTTTATGCCCCAGTCCAGCTAATTTTTATTATATATTTAGGGAGGAATTGTAGCCTCCCCAAGCCCTGAGTAGGCTGGCTCAGACCTTGCTGCCTCTGAGAATGATATCACCTGGGGTGGAGCCTTCCCACCTAGATGGTTCTATTGTTCTGACATCAGCTCTGTTCTTCTCTGAGGCACTGCTACCTACTGAGAGGCTGAGAGATTCCTGAGAGATTCTGGAGACAGCAAGCAACCCAGTGATTGACACCTACTTGCCAAACCAGTACTATCAGACAGATTGCTTACAGGCTAGAGACAGTCATCAAGAGTAGATCTGTGGGAAATGGGCTTTCCCTCTATATAGAAGCACAAATTTTTAGTAAACTTTGGGCTTTGATCAGAATTTTGTCTTGACCTCATCTTTTCTCGCCTTCTATTCTCTTTTACCCTCAGCCTGACTTTCAGGTGTATCCCCTTCATGTGGCCATGGGCAGTCACAGGGGTGAAGCCCGGACAGCCTATGTGACTGAAGGTCACAGAATTATGGAACTGGGGCCTTGTGTCAGGAGCCTAGTATCTGAGAGCATGTGACAAACTTCCTTCTGTCCCTTGCAGATTAGTCTGCTGGGTCTCCAGGGTTTAAACCTAGCTCGACCAGAAAACATGTTGCCTTTCGTAATTCCAGATTATCTCATACTACTTTTGGCCTGTTTATGTGTCTACTGCAGAACCTGAAAACCTCTGAAATCAGTTGTGTGTGTACTGGCATGTGTGGTATGTGGAGTGTATGAATATGGTATGGATGTCTGTATACTTGCCCACATGCTTTTTGTGCAAGTGGAAGGAGTCAGCAAACATAAGGTGTTTCTTCAATCACTCTTCACATTGTTTTTAGAACACTATCTTTCACAGAATCTGCAGCTCACTAATTTCATCAGGATAAGCCAGGAAGACCCACGCATCCATCTGTGTTGGCATTCCCACTGCAGGTGTTTCAGAGGCCTGCTGTTTCTGGAACAGTCTTCTTGGGGTTTTTGGTTTTCATTCTTTATTTTAACAGTGCATCAAGATCTTACCCATCAAGATATCTCCCAGCCCCCTTTATTTAGAACTTTCATATTGATATTTTAAAACTAGTCTTTCTTCTCATCATTAAATATGCTTTCATATTCTCTCCCATTAAGTTAAAATGACTTGGAAAAAACTTTAAAATGCTCTCATCTTTGATTCTTTACATAAAGCCCTACATTAACAGTTCTTAATCAACCTTCTCCCAAGCATATTTATTATTCATCTTTTTCTTCTCATGTCTGGTATTTCCTACTACCTTCCCTTTTGCATAACAGAAAGTCTTTTAGTTAACCTTTCTATCTTTAAAATCTTGTCATTTCAATCTATGTTTTCTGTTAATAATGGAAGAAAAGAAATTTAAGCAGTTCTTTTGATATGTAACTTACAACAAGATGATCACAGATTCATAGAAGGCCAAGATTTAAGAAACCAATGCATTGAGAAGTTCAAAAAATCTCCCAGCCCGCTGTGGCTATAAAGAACTCAAATAACTTTTAGTCCAATTGTCAGAGGAGTATGTGAAGGGTGTTGGTAGATATTATTAAATACCTTCACACTACCAAGTCTTTCTAATTTTGTTTCATTCAGAAAAAATGTAACATTCTTGAAAATTAAGTAAATTATAATATGTTACTTCTTGAGATTAATGTTTTTGTTTATATTGCATTGCATATTTTAATTCTTGGTGAGTACAGGATATTGATATTTACTGAATAGTTGCTGAGTTTCTGATATTTACTGAACTAATACTGTGTAATGTTAGCTTTGTAGTAGTTCAAAAACTTTCAAGCCTGATATGAGAAGATAGTTCACTGACCTAGGGAGGTGACTAATTTAGTAAAGTAATAATTATTTTACATTGAGGACCTCAGTTTGAGTCCCTAGCATTTTTGTAAATGTTAGGAGGGTAGCATAGGTATGTAACTGTAGTGCCACTGAAGCAAATGTAAAGCTTTCTGGGTTTGCTAATGAATCAGTATAGCTATCCAGTGAGTTCTGAGTTTGGTGTATTGCCTTAAAGCAAAAGAATAAATAAAATAGCCGGGCAGTGATGGCTCATGCCTTTGATCCCAGCACTTGGGAGGCAGAAGCAGGCAGATTTCTAAGTTCGAGGCAAGCCTGGTCTACAGAGTGAGTTCCAGGACAGCCAGGGCTACACAGAGAAACCCTGTCTCAAAAAAAAAAAAAAAAAAAGAATAAATAAAATATAGGAGAAGGCCAAGGAGATTACACAGTAAGTAATGGTGCTTGCCATTATAGATTGTAACCTGACAGTGAAAGACCCTCACGGGGAGTCCCTCCTCGGATAGGCGCGCACCCAGTAGGACACTTAGACCGTACTCGCTGTAACAACACGAGGCTTTTAATGGCACACAAACACACAAACAACAAAAGAGAGCTCAAGCCAGCATGCTGGGGTCGAAACTCATGCACCGCGCAGGGGGCAGGGGAATTCGACCCCTGCCCAAACTTCTTACAGGCTTATAAAGGCAAGAGCCACAAACCAAAAAGGGAGGGAGCCAAAAGAATTTGCCGGGTTACACATGATTGGCTTATTTAAATGTCCGCAAGGTGATTACAAATTAACAGGGCAGTACGTGCTGGTTAAGGTGTAGGGAGGTACAAGGGCTTGGACTTTTCGAGGTCAGCAGGGCACCTGGTCAATGTATGATTTATGGTGGGCTATAGGGAGGCATCACCCGGGAGGCGCCATCCTGCAAGATGGCCATTTGGTCCTGATAGCCCAGGCTAGTTCCTGCACTCTTCTTTTTTATCTTTTATGGCCGGACATTCTTAGTTACAGGGTGGATCTGGCCGTGCCTGGATCCGCCTGGGTCTATTCTTCAGCCCTGAATTTCTTGAACTTAGATACCACAATGCTATAAGACCCAAAACTATAAGTTTTTTTCTCTTCAACAGCACAACAACCCTTGTTTGATTCTGTTAGCATGTCCTTGAGGTTCTGGCCAACATTTAACAGCCAATAACAAGCCTGGCTCCCCTATGACTGTTCTCATGTCTCTCTCTCTCTCTCTCTCTCTCTCTCTCTCTCTCTCTCTCTCTCTCTCTCTCTCTCTCTCTCTCTCTCTCTCTCTCCCCTCTGTCTATGCCATGCCCCTTCCTTTCTTGCCAATAAAACTTCATATATTAGGTTTGTGTCATGGCTTGATTTCTCAAGAATGCTTTTGTGTGGGCCTGCCCATTAGCTCCCTTTCACATCTTCACTGCCACCATTTAAAAAAAAACACACCAGTGGAGAAAAACAAAAACAAAGACAAAACAAAACAAAACAAAACAAAACCAAAACAAAACCAAACCCCATAGTGTTTACAACTGTGCTTTCTGAATCATTGCCTGCTCATCACCCCACAATTTGGTACCCCCCCCGCCCCCACAACATCTACCAGAGTCCTAAGAATTGACCTTTCTTCACTCAGGCCTTCCTGGGCAGTTTTGCCCCTTCCTGCTCTCCTCTGCAAACCTTTTCTGTGGATGGAACACTGGTAACCTCAGCTATCTCTACATTCTAACTTTCTGAAAGTACTGATACCACCACCAAATCTCCCCCATATAGCTAGGCTAAGCTATAGCTATAACTCTTACCCTTGTTTAGTGCATAAGGACCCACTAAAAAGCTTGTGTTCACACTTTCCTCTCTGGTTTCTAGGGAAAAGGCTTGGCTCAGTTGACTCTCCACTTCCATTTTTACATTCATAGGGGTTATTCTCTCACTCATGCCTCTTAAAAAAAACTTGGTCGGAAATGTATTAGCCTTTCCAATCCACTTTCTACAAATATGAGGCATCAGGGAAACAGAAGAGATAATCTCTCTTTTCTCTCAGCCTCCTTTCTAAGTGGACTGGCATTTGATCATTCCCCATCCTTTGTTCTGTCTTTCCTGACAGAACCCTCTCTGCTTCCCTCCTCCTCAGCTCTCCTCTCCTCAACAGTGGTGACTGGTGTCCTGTAGTTGGTTGGCTGCAGGCACTATGGCTGTCCACCAGTTGTGTTCTCCAGACTTCATTTCCGATTACCACATTCTTATTTCCACAGACAAATGATCCAAACAGCCTTTTATTTAACTGACTCTGCATACTCTTAAACTTCCTGATCATTGTAGACTATTTAATTCATTTGTACTGACATCTGTGGTAATTGTAAGTAAGAAAGTAATCATCATCAACAACAACAACAAAAATATTTTTTCTGGTTTAATTAGCAGTGTATAATATTAAGATCACCTAGCTTATAAGAAACATAGAACAAATACTAACCACAGTATAAATGAACAAAAAAGGGGTCTACAATTTTAAGTGGTTTTTCAAACCATTCTCAATTTAATTAAACTCAACTCAAATATTCTATATTTAAAAATTAATATACATTCTGTTTGTTTTTTTTTTCTTTTCAATTTTCAAAACGAACCAGAAAGAAAACAGTTTGAACTAATTTTCTCTCTTGGCAATATAACAGAATGAAAATTGCTCTAATTTGGTAGTCCGAATTTTCTTAGGGATGCATAAATTGATAATAGACATTACAGGTCCAGTCCTTATTACTTAATAGTCTTTATAATGGACAATGGAATCACCAGTCGACAGGGAAATTAAACCCTGTACTGATGGCATATCTCTCTCTGGTATAGTTGGACTTTAAAAGCAAAGGGGATAATTTCTCAGTATTCTCCCCTATTAATGACATCTGTGCTGTGCTTGTACATCCCCACAACTGGGATGGAACATCAATACAGATGTGTAAGGAGGACAAATAGAGTTTGTCATAACTTTAGCTGTCCTTTAATTCTTACACATAAAACACTCATTTTCACAGATTACAAACAAAGTTCTAAATCAAATTCAGAAATCAGACCATCCTTAAACATATGACACAGCAAATACTGGCTGAAAAAATACATTTCAGGACAAAAAATTTAATTATCTCAGTATACAAGTCAGGAAAAAAGGTTTTCCAAGCAAATCTATCAAAGAAACAAGCTGGAATAGCCATTCTATTATCTAATAAAATAGACGTTAAATGGAAAGTAATGAAAAAGTCAAAGAAAGGATATTTCATAATCAGCAAAGAAAAAATCCACCAAGATGGCATCTTGATTCTGACAATTGGTGCCCCAAATGCAAGGGTACCATTATTTGTAAAAGAAACATTACTGAAGCTTTAATCACATATCCAACTCCACACATTAATAGTGGGAAAACTCAACATCCCACTCTGACTAATAGAAAGTTCAGTCACAAAGCAAGTCTCAACAGATAAAGGAAGTTTGAAATAACACTATGAATCTTATTCAGATCTCCTTGTATTAAAGATGAATGTCAACAAAAACTGAAAGATCACACAGCATATATATTGATGGAAACTGAATAATTCTCTACTCAGTGATGACTGGGTAAGGGAAGAAATAAAGAAAATTAAGGACCTTCTAGAATTTAATGAAAATGAGGGCACTAAATATCTGAACTTATGGGTTACTATGAAGGCAGTGTTAAGATGAATGTTCAAAGCACTAAATGTACTCATAAGGAAACTGGAGAGACCTCATATTAATTAAAAGTACATCTGAAGGTTCTAGAAAAAAGAAGAAAAAGAAAAGAGAATGAAAGGGAAGATGAAGACTAGGGTGAGGACGACGAGGAAGAAGAAGATGGGAACAAAGATGAAGGAGGAAGAGGAGGAGGAGGAGGAGAAGCAGTAAATATATCCTGGAGGAGTAGATGGCAGAAAATAATCAGACTCAGGGCTGAAATCAAGCAATTATAAACAAAAGCAAGTAATGCAAAGAATCATTAAAACCAAGAGCTGGTTATTTGGGAAAATCAAGATAGAGAAACCCTTAGTCAAATTAACTAAAAGGTGGCTTGGGCAGATCCAGAGTTGCTCTGCTTCCATGAAGACTCCATGTCACAATCCATCCTAGAGGACCCGCTGCACATAGAGCAGGTGGTAAAAAAACCACTCACCCCACCCTACCCCCAGTCCCAGAGCTGATGCAGGGAGCCTGGTGGACTTGGGACATATCACCCAACAAAATCCATGCCCTCCTGAATCCCACTCCCCTTTCTTCCATCCCTCTCAGCCCTACTGTCTCGTCCTTGCTGCTGGGGCAGACTCCTTGTTGATCTGCTACCATGAAGACTCCATATCTCAATCCATCCTAGAGGACCTGCTACACTCAGAGCAGTTGGACAACAGCTTGACTGCTCCACTGAAGATCCAACAGTCTGAAGGCCTCCAGGAGATCTACTGCAGCCAGCTCAACAGATAAGCAGCTTTTCTGGCCCTGTGAAAAGCTCCCAAGGCACCACAGGTGGTCTGATAAAGCCAGGGCTGCAAGCCTACCAGGATAACTGAAACAACCCAGGGACAAAAGAGGCAGACTCCATACTGTCACTAATATCAACAAACACCAGAGATGTTCAGATGGCAAAAGGCAAGTGCAAGACCATAAGCAACAGAAGCCAAAATACATGGGCATCATCAGAACCTAGTTTTCCCACCACAGCAAGTCCTGAATACACCAACACCCCTGAAAATAAGGAATATATCCTAAAATCTTATCTCATGAAGATAATAGAGTCCTTTAAGGAGGATATCAATAACTAACTGAAAGAAATTCAGGAAAATACAGGTAAACAGGTAAAGGAATTGAAGAAAGTGATCCAAGACCAAAAAAAAAAAAAAAAAAAAAATCAACTTTTAAGTAGAAGTAGAAACAATGCAGAAAATGAAAGAAAACACAAATGGAGGCAAACTTGGAAATGGAAAACCTAGGAAAGAGATCAGAAATTACAGATGTAAGTATTACCAACAGAATACAAGAGATAGAAGAGATAATCTCAGGTATAGAAAGTATGGTAGGAGAGATTAACACAACTATCAAAGAAATTTCATAACACAAAAAAATTCCTAACCCAGAGGATCCAGGAAATTCAGAACACAATGAACAGACCAAATCTAAGGATAATCAGAATAGAAGAGAATGAAGATTCCCAGCTCAAAGGACCTGAAAATGTCTTCAACAAAATCATAAAGGCAAACTTCCCCAACCTACACTAAGAGATGGACATAAAGGTGCAAGAAGCTTATAGAACATAAAATAAATGGTATCAGAAAAAAAAATCTTGTCACATAATTATCAAATCACTAAATGCACAGAGCAAAGAAAGAATCTTAAAAGCTCCAAGGGAAAAAGGCAAAGTAACATACAAAGTTAGACTTATCAAAATTACACAAGACTCCTCAATAGAGACTATGAAACCCAAAAGAGCCTGGTTAGAGGTCATGCAGACTCTAAGAGAACACAAATTCCAGTCTAGGCTACTAACCAAGCAAAACTCTCAATCAACATAGATGTAGAAATCAAAATATTCCTGTATAACTATCTATGAACCTACCCCTACAGAGGATCCTGGAAGGAAAATTCCAACACAAGGAAGATACTTGCACGAAAGAATGGACAAGATATTAATGACTTCACAACAAAGTCAAAAGGAGAGGACTACAAGCACATAAAGCCATCTACAAAATAATATATATCAGGAGCCAACAGTCATCTGTCTTTAATACCTCTCAATATTAATAGACTCAATTCACCCATAAAAAGACATAAGGTAACAGACTGGATACACAAACAAGATCCAGCCTTTGGCTGCATATAAGAAACACACCTAAACAATAAAGACAGACATTATCTCAGAGTAAAAGGATGTAAGAAGGTTTTCCAAGCAAATGGTTCCCAGAAACAAGCAAGATTTGCCATCCTAATATCCAATAAAATATGTTTTCAACCAAAAGTTATCAAGCATGATAAAGAAAGACACTTCATATTCATCAAGGGGGAAATCAAGCAAGAGAAAGTCATAACCTTAAGTGACAACACATGTTGGACAGGATGTGATGAAAGTGGTATACTCCTCCATTGCTGATTAGATTGCAAACTGGTATAAACACTCTCTGTAAATCAAGCTAGAGATTCCTAGAAAATTGGAAATATATCCAACTGAAGACCCAGCTACATCATTCTTCGGTATATATCCAAAAGATGTCGCACCATGCCACAGGTGCATGTATTCCACTATGTTCATAGATGCCTTATTTGTGATAGCTAGATGCTGAAAACAACCTAGATGCCCCACAGTAGAAGAATGGATACAGAAAATGTGGTTCATTTACCCAATGGAATACTCCTCAGCTATTAAGAATGAGGACATCCTGAGTTTTGTAGGCAAATGGATGGAACTAGTACATATCATCCTGAGTGAGGTAATTCAGACCAAAAGGACATGCATGCTATGTACTCACTAACAAGTGGATATTAGGAAAAAACAAAACAAAACAAAACAAACAAACAAAAACCCAGAATACCCAAGATACAGTCCACAGAACTCAAAAAGTCCTACAAGCTGATGAGCCCAAGTGAGAAACAAGTGAGGATGCCTTAGATCTACTTTGGAGAAAAAAGAAAGCAATCAAAAGTTGGAAGGGAGGTAGGGACCTAGGATGGAAAGTGAACAGGGTTGGGGGAAAGTGGGGAGGAGAGCGGAACCTGACTTGGTATTGGGTGAGGAAAAAGTACTGAGGCCCTGAGGGCCAGCAGAAAGAACAGGCAACCTCAGGAAATAGGAGGTCTCCCAGAGATGAAATGCCAGACAGTCAGGGGGAACTTATAGAGCCTACCTCCAGCAGGAAGAAAGGACGTCAAGTGAGGGATGGGGTTGCCATCCCACAGTCACATCTCTGGCCCATAATTGTTTCTATCTGAAAGAAATACAGGGATGAAAATGGAGAGGAAACTGAGGTAAACATGGTCTATCGACAGGCCCAAAGTAGGATCCAGCTCAAGGTGAGGTCCCAAGATAAGACACTATTACTGAGGCTATGGAGTGCTCACAAAAAGAGATCTATCGTGACTGCCCTCTGAAAGACCCAACAAGCAGCTGAAAGATTCAGATGCAGGTATTTGCACCCAACTTTTGGAGAGAAGCAGCTGACCCCAGTTGTTGAATTAGGGAAGGCTGAAAGAAGCTGAGTAGAAGGGAAATCCTATAGGAGGACCAGCAGTCTCAATTAATCTGGGCCCCTGAAATCTCTCAAGCAATGGACCACCAAACAGACAGTATACACCAGCTGATATAAGGCCCCTAACACACATACAGTAGAGGACTTCCAGGTCTGTATTCATGCAGAGCTGATGCACCTAGCCCTCAAGACACTGGACACCCCAGGGAGTTTAGATGTCAGGTAGAGTGGGGTGTGACATCCACGTGGTGACAGGGTGGGTTCCGGACGAGGTATGGGATGTGGAGCATTCAGGGGGGTTATTAGGGGTGGAGGGGAATGGAATATGGAATGTAAAAAATGAATTAAAATAAAATAAAATTAAAAAAGAAACAAATTAAAAGGCTGAAAGACAGTACTGAACAAAATTAGAAGTGATAAAGAAGACATAAAACAGACACTGAGGAAATTCAAAGAATCGTACACTAAAGGTCGTACACTAAAATCATATATTCAACAAAATTAGGATATCCAAAAGGAATGGATGATTTTCCAGACAAACATCAATTATCAAAGATAAGTCAAGATGAGACACACCATCTTAATTGTCCTATAAATCCTAAGGAAATAGAATCAATCATTATGAATCCTCCAATCACAAAACCCTTGGCCAGATTGGTTTAGTGCAGAATTCTACCATACTTTCAAAGAAGAATTAGTGGCAATACTCCACAAAATATTCCACAAAAAAGAAACAGAAGGAACTCAGCCAAAATCATTGAAGGAGGCCTTAGTCACCCTGATACCTAAACCTATACCTAAATATGTATGTATATTTATTTAATCCATCATGTAAACAAAGTGAATGAAAAAAAAGCTACCTTATTGTCTCATTAGATGCTGAAAAGCCTTTGATAAAGTCCCAAACCCCTTCATGTTAATGGTACTAGAGAAATCAGGAATACAGGGTATGTATACTAAAGATAAACAAAGCAATATACAGAAAGCCCATAACCAACACCAAACTAAATGGAGAGAAACTTAAGGCGACTGCACTAAAATCAGGCACAAGACAAGGCTGCCCACTCTCTCCCTATCTATTCAGTACAGTACTTGAAATTCTAGCTAGAACACTAAGACAACTGTAGGAGATCAAGGGGATACAAATTGAAGAAGATTTCAAAGTACAGCTATTTGCATATGATATAATAGTATACATAAGTGACCATAATTTTTTTACCAGAGAACTTCTACACCCGACAAACACCTTCACAAAGGTTCCTGATCCAAATTAACTAAAAGAAATCAGTAGCCCTTCTCTACACAAGTGATAAATGGGCTGAGAAAAAAAGTTAGGAAAACAGTAAACTTCACAATAGCCAGAAATAACTTAAAATAGCTTGGTATATATTTAACTAAACAAGTGAAAGACCTGCATGAGAAGAACTTTCAGTTTCTAAAGAAAGAAATTGAGGAAGAAATTAGAAGATGGAAAGATCTCCTTGAATCATTGACAAGTAGAATTAACATAGTTAAATCACCATCTTACCAAAAACGATCTACAGATTCAACACAAGCCCCATGAGAATTCCAAGATAATTCTTTACAGATCTTAAAAGTACAATTTTCAATGTCATATTGGGAACAAAACACCCGTGGAAGGAGTTACAGAGACAAAGTTTGGAGCTGAGAAAAAAGGATGGACCATCTAGAGACTACCATATCCGGGGATCCTTCCCATAATCAGTCACCAAATGCAGACACCATTGCATATACTAGCAAGATTTTGCTGAAAGGACTCTGATATAGCTGTCTCTTGTGAAACTATGCTGGGGCCTAGCAAACACAGAAGTGGATGCTCACAGTCAGCTATTGGATGGATCACAGGACCCCCAATGGAGGATCTAGAGAAAGTATCCAAGGAGCTAAAGGAATCTGCAACCCTATAGGTGGAACAACAATATGAACTACCCAGTATCCCCCCCCCCATCCCGTGTCTCTAGCTGCATATGTATCAGAAGATGGCCTAGCTGGCCATCAGTGGAAAGAGAGGCCCATTGGTCGTGCAAACTTTATATGCCTCACTACAGGGGGACGCCAGGGCCAAGAAGTGGGAGTGGGTGGGTAGGGGAGTGGGTGGTAGGGTATAGGGGACTTTTGGGATAGCAATGGAAATGTAAATGAGGAAAATACCTAATAAAAAATTAAAAAAAAAAAACAAAAACAAAACTCAGGATAGCCAAATTGATCCTGAAAGCAGCCTTATTTATAATAGCCAGAAGCTGGAAAGAACCCAGATGTCCCTCAACAGAGGAATGGACTCTTGAGGAGTCTTGAATTGCCAAGCACTTGAGAAATGTTCAACATCCTTAGTCATTGAGGAAATGCAAATCACAATGACACTGAGATTGCTAACAAAATAGTTAAAATATTCAAGGGACACCACATGCTGGTGAGAATGTTGCAAAAGGAGACCACTCCTCCATTGCTGGTAAGATTGGAAACTTGTAAAACCACTCTGGAGATCAATCTGACCATTTCTTATAAAATTGAAAATAGTTCTACCTGAAGACTCAGCTATACTGCTCCTGGTCATATACTGAAAAGATATTCTTCGATACCCCAAGGATACATATTTCACTATATTCATAGCAGCTTTATTCAAAATAGAAAGAAACTAGAAGCAACCCAGATGACCCTAAAATGAAGAATGGATACTGACAATGTGTCTCAGTTACACAGTGGAATACTATTCAGCTATTAAAAACAAGGACATCATGAATTCTCAGGCAAAAATATCCTTAGTGAGCTAACCCAGACAAAAGAGACCAGGCATGGTATGTATTCACTGATAAGTGGATATCATCACAAAAGTTCAAAATATGAGCTGGCATGGTGGTGCACACCTTTAATCCCAGCATTCCAGAGATGGAGGCAGGCAGATTTCTAAATTTGAGGCCAGCCTGGTCTACAGAGTGAGTTTCAGGACAGCCAGGGCTATACAGAGAAACCCTGTCTCAATAACCACCACCACCACCACCACCACCATCAACAACAACAAGAAGTTCAAAGTATTCATGTTACATCCCATACACCTAAAGAAGTAAAACAAGAAGGTAGGCCCAAGTAAGAATTCTTGAATTCCACTTAGAAGGGTGAACAAAATAGTCATGGGAGGCAGAGAGAGGGAGGGAATTTGGGTGGTAGAGGGGAGAATGATGGGAATAGGGAGGCAAGATCAGACCTGGGAGAGACAGGAGAGAATTCCAGAGGGCCTTGAGAATGAATGGATATATGCAGCTGCCTGGAATTCAGATTGGAGGGACTTTCTAGGAAGTTCAGGGATACAAGATGAGGGAGGCTCCTAAGAATCAATGTAGGTGACCTTAGTTGAATTGCCAAACAGTGCAGAGATGAAACCTGAAGAGTCCATCTTTAGTAGACAGATAGGACCCCCAGAGGAGGGATGGGACCACCAACACAACTTTGAAATTTTGGCTCAAAACTGGTCCTGTCTGAAAGAAATTTTAAGGACAGAGAAGGAGCAGAGACTGAAGGAATGGCCAACCAATGACCAGCCCATTTCTGAGACCCATTCCATGGGAAGATAACAATCCCTCACATTATTAATGATGCTGGGTTTTGAGTGCAAACAGTATCTAAACATAACAGCCCTCTGAGAGGCACTACCCCAGCAGCTGACTGAAACAAATGCAGATACCTAGATAAGCATTGGATGGAGGATGTGGACCCCTGTGGAAGAGTTAAGGGAAGTATTGAAAGACCTCAAGGTAATGACAATCCCACAGGAAAACCAACAGTGTCAAGTAACCTTGACTTCTGGGTACTCCCTGAAACTGAGCCACCAAACATAAAGCATATATGGGCTGATCCAGGGCCCCAGAACATATGTAGCAGAGGGCTATCAAGTCTGACCTCAGTTGGAGAGGCTGCAAAAAAATCTTGTAGAGAATTGATGTCGCAGGGTAGGGAAATACTGGGGGAGGGCGCCTCTCAGAGGTAGAAGGAAGAGGAATTGGGGAGTAACAATAAGAGGGTGACGGACTGGGCAGTATTGGGTATATAAATAAATATATAAATAAATAAATAATTTTAAAAAAGTTTAAAGGGACAGGTGCTGAAATCTGATAAAAAGGAAAAAATACTTATAATAATAGTCATCTCCTTTAAAGAAAGCATCAATCACGACCACCCTGCCTTCCCTCGTTCTATGTATTTTCTCCTGGTAAGACTTTTCTGACTCAGAACATTTAAGGTCTGTGTGATTTTTAAAAGTCTCTTTTGACCCAGAACACTTCAGAATGTTCTCAAGAACAGTTAAAATTATTTTCCAAACACTTGTGTTATATTTAGACTCCTGGGGCTGAGTGATTTGAGCAATCAAACATTGATGTTGGAAGTCTGATCTTGACTTTTGCTCTCAGTGCCACTGCAAGCAAGTCACTTAACCTCTGGTTTCAAGCTTCTCATCTGTAAAATTGGGATAAAAACACTTACCTGCCCCTCAGGAAAATGTGCAGTTTTCAGAGAGTAACTCTGAGGAAGTGCTCTGAATGTGAATGTTACTCCTGAAATAGCAAAAGATGGGCATTGTGTCTTCCCTTCTATTCCCACTGCTGCTCTTTGCTCCAATTAAGGGATGAAGTTCTGTGGATCTTGTACTCAAATAGCATAAATTGTGACAATTTCAGTGTTAATGAAGGTGGAACTGTATAGCTGTCATGCAGGTCACTGTCAGGCAAGTGATGACAGTGTTTTGAAGAATCTCTATGTTTTGTGAAAATTTCATGTTACCAGAAGTACTTTAATAATTTTATCAAAACTTTAATATCTTCTAACAAGCCAATCTGAGATAATACTATGCATTTTGGAAGTTTCAAATTTACCAAGATGGTAAGTATGCTGAAACTGAGGGTTAACTCCAAAGTTTTTGCAGTGGAAGACATCAGCTAGAAGGTATAAATTCTATTGTTCAGTCTGTTTCCAACTATCTTTCATTCAAGATCTGGGGACAGAAGTCTCCTTCATGCATGCTCTCATTCTCTTAGCAATGGTTATATTCTGTCTGGTACACAAGCAAATAGCAACCCAGGGATCCTCTGAGTGAGGAATCAATTGCCGTGTTAAACACAGTCCATAATGGAAAAAGCAGCTGGGCTCATAACTGGAAATAATGATAAGATAAACTTCTGAGGTTATGGAAAGAATTTCACCATGGAGATAGTTACTGAAGTGAATAGGTAAATACACAAATGAGAACACATAGAGATGGAGATGTCATGAGTCATGTGCATGTTGGGAGTTGGAGGTCTGGAGCCATCACTATGAAAAAGAAAAAGTGCCACTTATCTTGAGGCATCCCACAGCCTCAGAGTGTTCATGAGTTCAGAAATTCTTTTCCTTGAGTTTTTTTTTTTTAATTTTTATTTTTAAATATGAGTACCTGCCTGAATGTATGTATATGTACACATGTTGTCCACACAGTGTATAGAAAAGGAAGTCAGCTACTCTGGAATTGGCACTACATTTTGAATTGCTATGTGGATGTTGGGAATTTAACCTGAGTTCTCTGCAAGATTTACAAGTGTTCTTAATCACTTAGCTATGTCTCCAGCTCTCCTTAACTTGCTTTTACAGGAAGTTTTCCTGGACACAAATGTAACCAATTTGGTAAGTAGCAGCCAGAAGACACACTACAAGTAAAGAGGCTTCAGTACTTCCTAATCCATGGTTTTGTCTCACTTGTTGGGGAAAATGTAGTCAGAAGAGATCTACTCATTTAAAATCATAGTGAGTGCTGAAGAGAAGGCTCTACATCCTTCTTATCTTTCAGGGACCTAAGTTTGGTTTCAAGCAGTAATATCAGTAGGTTCAGGAATACCTGTAACTCCGACTACATGGCATCTGACATACCCTTCTAGTTTCTACAAGCAACAACATCTGTCTTACACAAAAACAGACACAAAAACACAAACACATATCATATACATAAAAATACTGTTTAATTCATTGTGTACTACATCCTCTGACATGTGTTCTAGTAATCAACAGGCAAAATGCTATCCATGTACAGAAATACTGAGATTCTGCTTTCTAGGGATGGTATACACTCTGAAGGTTGTTGGGATATGGTGGTATGCACACTTGATCTCTATTCTGACAGAGAGATTTCTTTGAATATATTTTCAACAAATCCTTTAGCACCAAGTAAAATGCCAAGAAAATGTCAGGACATGTTTGTGTTAGGATTTTAATTAGTTATTTTCTCTGCCATTTGATATCCATTCATTTACTTTGACTATTTAGAAAAACATAAACTCTGACATGAAAATAACAATAGGAGAAAAAAAAGGTATTATGAGTCAAGTTGAATGATTGGTGTGATAAATAATGTTAAGAGCCACAAGCTAGCTAAAGAAATCACTACAATGTAAGCCTTATGAGTGACAATTTTTTCTCTTAACCATACTACAAATTCATACATGATAGGAGCTATTTTTATTATGTGATGTATCACACACATATTTATTGTTAATATTTATTAGAATCCTGAATACAATAAAAATTAACAACTTATCCTAAAATCAGGATATTTGTATGTGTATATATTTCTAGCCCATATATGAAGGCACAGATGAAGCAGATGTATAAATTTATCATGATACTCAACATTAATATAGAAGACACTATTCTGACAGGTGCTATTGAGACAAAAGCCCAGACCAACACAATCTCCTTAGCTTCAAACAGAAATGTATTTTTCAAAAATGCATAATACACTTTAGAAAGATTATGATAAATATTTGAGGTGTTGGAAATTCAAATACTCAACTTGTTGACCTTTTTGAGTTCTGTGGACTATATGTATCTTGGGTGTTCTGTACTTTTTTGGGGGGCTAATACCCACTTACTAATGAGTGTGTAGCATGCATCCTTTTGGGTCTGAGTTACCTCAGTCAGGCTGATATTTTCTAGTTCCATCCATTTGCTTAAAAAACTCAGGGTGTTCTCGTTATTAATAGCTGAGTAGTATTCTTTTGGGTAAATGAACCCCATTTTCTGAATCCATTATTCTCTTGTAGGACAACTAGGTTGTTTTCATCTTCTGGTAACCACAAATAAGGCCTCTATGAACATAGTTGAACACGTGTCCCTGTGGCATGGTGGGGTATCTTTTGGGAATATTCCCAAGAGTGGTATAGCTAGGTAGATCTATTTCCAATTTTCTAAGGAATCTCAGATTGATTTCCAGAGTGCTTGTATTAGTTTGCAATCCCACCAGCAATGGAGGAGTGTCACATCCTCTCCTAACCTGAGACAGGAAAGAGGTGTGGGATGTGGAGTAGTCAGATGTTAGATCACAGGCAGGGGGGAAGGGTGCATAGAATGGAATATGGAGTGCAAAAAATAAATTAATTAAAAAGAAATTCAGATACCCTTACTTGATCATTGCACATTTTGTGATGTACTGAACTGATGGATTCTATATGCATAGCTAAATATTATGCATTAACTAAAAAAATAACAATATGCTGATGATAAGTAGGTGACCCTACTTATGAAAGCAAAGATCTATAATAAGTAAAAAATACAGTCCTCTGTCTTGTGCAACTGTAGAGCATGAGCAATGGAGTAGTTCAGGCCATCATACAGGATCACGGCTGTTCACATATGGTCTACATATATATTTCATTCTTCCTACATATGTTGTATATGTACTTAAGTATATGTGCATACATACTCACATGATATACATATGTACCTCTGTATACATATATTTTCCATACTTATGAATTATTTTAAATAATAGTTCAGGCCAAAAAGATAAATAACAGTAATGTTGAATTCAGGAAAGGAAAACTTCTTTGCACATAAAACTAAGCTTATTCCAATTAGAAGCACCCTGCAAACTGGCAACTTCCCCTATAGTGACTGAAATGGTCATTACACTATCAGTTTTGGATACAACTTGGATGAACTCTTGCAAAAGCAAACTTTTACTCAACAAGAATAAGAATGTTGAAGCATATAAGCACAGGGTATAAGGAATCCACAGAGTCAGTGTCTTAGTCAGGGTTTCTATACCTGCACAAACATTATGACCAAGAAACAAGTTGGGGAGGAAAGGGTATATTCAGGTTACACTTCCATACTGCTGTTTGTGGGGCGCCGCTACCTTCTGGTACTGAGCAATCGCCATTACAAGATGGCGCTCATTTCCTCAGTACCAACTAGTAAACATCTAGTTTGCGCCTGCGCTGGAAATCCCCGCCCCGGGCAGCTCGCGCCTCAGGGATAACGTCATATGGGGTGATCAGTGTTGAGCCAATCATGGCTTGCCACGTCCGAGGCGGGGAGAATTTCCTATATAAAGGAGGGGCTCGGGCTGCCTGGGGTCTCCGGTTGTGAAGCTTATGCTCTCCCTCTCAAGACGCATAAAGCTTGCTGCAGAAGAACCCTACTGTGTGTGGTGTCCTCATTCGCGGGCGAATCAGCGAACACTCACATCTGGTGCCGAAATCCCGGGAAAACGAAGAACATCGCGAGCACCGTCGGAGACCCCTCGGTGACGGGGAGGGTCCAGAACTGCAGGAACTACGTCTCGGAAAGGTATGCCTGAACTTTACCTGACCCTTTCGCACTCCCTTCAACTAACTGGGCCGTGGGAGGGATTGCCCGAGGCTTTAATTATCGTCCTCGTGGCCTTGGTTGTATGGCTCCTAGCCCTCTTCCTTTGTGAACATAGAAGGTTGTGTTAAATTGAAGTTCTTACAACCCTAGCGCGCGTCAGTCTCTCGTAAATAAAAGAGCAAAGAGCGGAAAGGTGAGTCGCACTTTCATTTTTGCGCTCCCGTCCCCGCCTGAACGGGCCGCGCCTATACGATCTCGGAGACATAAAACTGCAGTCTCCTTTAGAGTATCATGGGGGCTTCTCAATCAGTACAAACTTCATTAAAAGAACTTCTCAAAAGAAGGGACCTGAAGCTTGGGGACAGAGTTCTTCGCCGCTTTGTCGAGGAAGTTGATCGAGTAGCTCCCTGGTATGCGGTGTCAGGATCTCTGACGCTGCCGTCATGGAATAAGCTAGGCAACGATCTAGAAACCTGTTCAGACCTCAGGTTGGGAGTTAAGGCCATATGGAAACTAGTTAAGAGTTGTCTTGAAGATGAGGCCTGTGAGGAGGAGCGAAAGAAAGGGCAAAAGGTTTTAGAAGCTATGCAGGAAGGTATGTCAGAATCCGAGCGTAGTGAGAGGATGGGTGTGCGCACAAAAACCATAAAAAAGGCAAAAAAGGGAAGTGAAAAAGGACCTCCCGGGAGAAACAGAAAGGGAGAGAAGGGGAGCAGCAGGCCCGGGTTATATCCGACCCGAGAACTGGCTGCCCTCCACCTAAGAGATGCCTCGGATTCTTCCGAAACCGAGGACAGTAAACTGACCTCGGAGGAAGAGGGCGAGTTAGAAGAAGAAGCAGTTAGATATAAAGGAGAAAGGTATCACCCAGATGAAGGCGGACGACCTAAGTCATGTAAGCCCGCGCCCGGTGTCTCCTTTAAGGATAGGAGATTGTTGGCTGCCGCCATTCCCTCCGCTCCCCCACCTTATGAGGCCCGGTCATCCACAACTTCCTTTTTTCCCCAAAGGATCCTCCGCAAGCTACACTTAGCGTTTCCTGTTTATGAACAGGAAGGGGGGAGAATCTACGCTCCTGTAGACTATAGTCAGATAAAAGATCTTGCAGAATCAGTAAGAAAATATGGTCCCAATGCTAATTTTACTATTATGATTCTTGAAAGAATGGCACAAACTGCCATGACACCTAGTGATTGGCAAATGGTGGTTAAGGCCGCCTTGCCTACTATGGGACAATACATAGAATGGAAAGCCTTGTGGCATGAGGCAGCCCAGTCCCAGGCCAGGGCCAACGCAATAGCCCTTACGCCAGAGCAGCGGGATTGGACATTTGACCTTATAACAGGCCAAGGCCCGTGGGCCGCAGATCAAGTTAATTACCACTGGGGGGCGTACGCCCAGATTTCCAGCACAGCCATATGGGCCTGGAAGTCACTTAATCGCAAGGGAGAAACCACCAATCAGCTTACAAAAATTGTTCAAGGGCCCCAGGAGCCCTTTTCCGACTTCGTCGCACGCATGATGGAGGCGGCAGGAAAAATCTTTGGGGACCCAGAGGGGATAGGACCCTTTATTGAGCAACTGATCTTTGAACAAGCCACCCAGGAATGCAGGAATGCCATTGCTCCTAGAAAATCAAAAGGGCTGCAAGAATGGCTAAGAGTGTGTAGAGAGCTTGGAGGTCCACTTAGCAATACTGGCCTCGCGGCCGCCATCATGTTAGCACAAAAGCATCCTCCACAAAAGAAGACCGGTGAACGGACCTGTTTTAATTGTGGTAAGCCTGGACATTTCAAAAGAGATTGCAAAGCCCCAGACAAGAAGGGGGGGGTCTTGACCCTCTGCACGAGGTGTGGTAAAGGGTACCACAGAGCAGATCAATGTCGCTCAGTGCGAGATATACAGGGAAGGCTTTTGCCTCCATTAAATGTTCCTGCTCCCAATGTGTCAAAAAACGGGTCATTGGGCCCACGGTCCCAGGGCCCTCAAAGATATGGGAACCGGTTTGTCAGAACCTCCGGGATGGCGGAAGAAGCGACCCAGGAAGACCCACAAGGGTGGACCTGCGCGCCGCCTCCGACCTCCTACTAATGCCCCAAATGAGTATCCAACCAGTACCTATAGAGCCAATGTCACCTTTGCCCCCTGGGACCATGGGCCTTATCCTCGGACGAGGATCACTCACCTTACGGGGCCTAGTGGTCCATCCTGGGGTTGTTGACCACCTACACTCCCCCGAAATACAGGTCTTATGTTCCAGCCCCAGGGGCGTGTTTTCCATCAGTGCAGGGGATAGGATAGCTCAATTGCTGCTCCTCCCCGACACCCTCTGGGAGGGCTCCCCAGGCCCCAGTCCCAAAACGATGGGGTCGTCAGGAACTGATTCAGCCTACCTTGTTGTATCCCTGAATGAAAGGCCCAAACTCTGCCTCGAAATAAATGGAAAAAGGTTTGAAGGTATTCTTGATACCGGGGCAGACAAAAGCATTATATCCACGCACTGGTGGCCAAAAGCTTGGCCCACTACAAAATCGTCCCACTCTCTACAAGGCCTGGGATATCATTCATGCCCTGCCATAAGCTCAATGAGTTTGACCTGGAAGGCTCCTGAGGGACAAAAGGGTAAATTCGAACCTTATGTGCTCCCGCTCCCAGTAAACCTTTGGGGGAGAGACATTATGCAACATTTGGGCCTAACCCTGTCCAATGAAAAAATCGTGTTGGGGGAAGGCTTGAACAAGGCAAAAAACATGATGCTAAAGATGGGCTACAGGACAGGCAAAGGATTAGGACGGTCAGAGCAAGGAGGAATCGAGCCTATTTCACCAGTAGGAAATATAGCCCGACAAGGACTGGGTTTTTCCTAGGGGCCATGGGGACGGTTCGGCCTATACCGTGGAAAACAGAGGACCCGGTGTGGGTCCCCCAATGGCCCCTATCCTCTGAAAAAATGGAGGCCGCAATACAATTAGTAAATGAACAACTAAAATTGGATCATATAGAACCTTCTACCTCCCCCTGGAATACT
The DNA here is from genome assembly GCF_978045245.1 of Mus caroli. Taxonomy (NCBI): domain Eukaryota; kingdom Metazoa; phylum Chordata; class Mammalia; order Rodentia; family Muridae; genus Mus; species Mus caroli. Next base: position 111,583,801 of record NW_028227256.1, on the reverse strand, counting down.
CCCATATTTGTTATTAAGAAAAGATCAGGGAAATGGAGGTTGCTCCATGACCTTAGAGCCATTAATGAACAAATGCATTTGTTCGGCCCTGTGCAAAGAGGCCTTCCTGTGCTCTCCGCCCTGCCCAGGGGTTGGAATTTGATTATAATAGATATTAAAGACTGTTTCTTTTCTATACCTCTATGTCCAATAGATAGGCCCAGATTTGCTTTTACCATACCCTCTGTTAATCATATGGAACCTGATAAAAGGTACCAATGAAAGGTTCTACCACAAGGAATGTCCAACAGCCCTACTATGTGCCAACTTTATGTGCAGGAGGCCCTTTCTCCAGTAAGGGATCAATTTCCCTCGTTAGTCATGCTCCATTATATGGACGACATCCTTCTGTGCCACAAGGACCTTGGCCTGCTTCAAAAGGCCTACCCCCTTTTACTTAAAACTTTGAGTCAATGGGGACTTCAAATAGCTGTAGAAAAGGTCCAAATTTCAAATACTGGACAGTTCCTGGGTACCATGGTGACACCAAATAACATCATACCTCAAAAATTAGAGATAAGAAGGGACCACCTCCATACCCTAAATGATTTTCAGAAATTGTTGGGGGACATTAACTGGCTTAGACCCTTTTTAAAAATCCCCACTTCGGAATTAAGATCTTTGTTCAATATCTTAGAAGGAGATTCGCACATCACGTCCCCCCCGAACATTGACTCCAGCTGCTGATCTGGCCCTACAAAAGGTGGAAATGGCCCTGACACAAGCGCAGCTGCTCCGTATCGAAGAATCACAACCCTTTAGTCTGTGTGTCTTACAAACTGCCCATTTGCCAACTGCCGTTCTTTGGCAGAATGGGCCCTTGCTATGGGTTCACCCAAATGTATCCCCAGCAAAAATAATACATTGGTATCCTGAAGCCATAGCTCAGCTTGCACTCAGAGGCTATAAAGCGGCCATCACCCATTTCGGGCGTAGCCCCCACCTCTTGGTGGTGCCTTATACCTCTGTGCAAGTTCAGACCTTGGCCGCCACATCTAATGACTGGGCTATACTAGTTACAACTTTCCCTGGAAGCATAGACAATCACTATCCCAAACATCCGATCCTACACTTTGCCCAGAGCCAGTCAATTGTGTTCCCGCATGTAACGGTAAGAAACCCAATTAAGGAAGGGCTCATGGTGTATACCGATGGCTCCAAGAATGGTGTAGGGGCCTTTGTGGTCAATGGCAAAATATGTTCCAAACAATATAAAGAAGCATCACCTCAAGTAATAGAGTGTCTAGTGGTTCTGGAGGTATTAAAAACCTTCTCTGAACCCCTCAATATTGTGTCAGATTCTAGTTATGTAGTAAATGCAGTAAACTTGCTGGAGGTGGCTGGAGTAATCAAACCCTCTAGCACTTTAGCACAAATTTTTCAAGAAATACAATCAGTGTTGCTTCAAAGAAAATTCCCAGTTTTCATCACTCATATCAGGGCTCATTCAGGCCTACCTGGCCCCATGTCCCTGGGTAATGACTTGGCAGACAAAGCCACCAAATTAATAGCCACAGCCCTGTCATCCTCTGTGGAAGCTGCAAAAGGATTCCACAATCGCTTTCATGTAACGGCAGAAACGTTGCGCCGTCGCTTCTCCTTGACTAGGAAAGAAGCTCGTGACATCGTCACTAGCTGCCAAAATTGCTGTGAATTTCTGCCCCTCCCTCATGTGGGGATCAACCCCCGCGGCATTCAGCCTTTACAAATATGGCAAATGGATGTCACACATGTCCCCTCCTTTGGCAAGTTACAATATCTTCATGTGTCCGTTGATACCTGCTCTGGCATTATTTTTGCATCTCCCCATGTGGGAGAAAAGGCAACACATGCGATCCAACACTGCCTCGAGGCTTGGAGCACTTGGGGACAACCTAAATTTATTAAAACTGATAACGGGCCAGCTTATACTTCACAAAAATTTCAAAGCTTTTGTCGCCAAATGGGAGTAACGCATCTAACTGGTATCCCATATAACCCACAAGGTCAAGGCATTGTTGAGAGAGCACATCGGACCCTTAAATCTTATGTTGTTAAACAAAAAGGGGGCGCTGATGAAGCTATACCCCGTACGCCAAAAGTGTCTGTGTCATTGGCACTATTCACCCTCAGTTTTTTAAATCTTGATGCACACGGCCATACTGCAGCAGAACGACATTGTTCTGAACCAACTAGACCCAAAGAATTAATAAAATGGAAAGATGTCCTAACCAACAAATGGAGAGGCCCGGATCCTATTCTAATAAGATCCAGGGGAGCTGTTTGTGTTTTCCCGCAGAATGAACAAAATCCATTCTGGGTCCCAGAAAGACTAACACGATCAATACCCCAAGATGATGAAGATCGCCCTGCTGATATTGGGAATCACCCTGCCCCTGCAAGTGACATCCCAACGGGAGGAGCTCCGATGGGGAATAATGTCGACGTTCCCGCTGCCAATGCCAGTGACACATGATGCGCAAGTATTCCCCCGCTTGTTTGTGACTGAAGATACCTTAGGTTTACCATATTTACCATGGGACCCACAAGTTGAACGGGTAATAGATAATAGAACCTTTATATTTAAAGGGAGCTTGTGTTTCATCAGCGGCAACCCATCAAATTACTGTATTGGGTTATTGCCACAGGTCTCTACACTCATTTCCAATGTATGGGCCGCTAATGGAACCCACTGGTGTGCAAATGCAACTTCATTTATAGCAGTTTGGCCTAAAAGCATTATCCAACTTGTTAAACAACCCAAATTGGCACCCTTTTGCTCTACCAAGGAAGAGACATTGTCAATCTTACCATGGTCCGGTTGCCAATCTCGCAGAACGGGGACTATTGGGAATCACTTTACCTTTTCTCCCCCTCTGGCCAATGGATCATTCCATATTGCAAAACTCAATGGTCTGGATAACCCCAGGGCCACCGGCAACCCTTTTGATTTGTGGTTGCTGTGCGGCCTTAATGGCAGTTGCACAGATTTAACCCCCATAGGCTTTGTGCAAGGAGCACGTATTAAAAAGGGGGTATTATGCTCACAGTCATTTGGCGATAAGTCCCCCTGGGCCTCCCAACAGATTAAGGATTTTGGGCCGGTGCCTGTATGCGTTTGGCCCCCTTTTTTATGGGTAGTTAGTAATTCCACCAGCTCACATGATTTTAGTCAGTTAAATTGTAGTGAGAATGCCTGTTATTATGTGATGTGCTGGAATGCTACTAAATTTCCTTTAGCTTTGATAATGCGCTTGCCCCGATTTATTCCGGTCCCGGTGGTGGCGCCCAGCTCTTTGGCCTTGTTTAGAGAAAAAAGAGATTTTGGAGTATCGGCAGTTATAGTTGGTACCTTAGCAGCAGTGGGGATCACTGCCTCGGTTACCGCCTCTGCGTTAGCTTTGAGCGGGACAATACAAACGGCCGATACCATCAACCAACTCTCGGCCTCAATCACTGTAGCCATGGATAAGGGGCATTTCGCATACTCCCAATTACAGGGGGGTCTGTTATTGGTGAACCAACGTATAGACTTGGTTCAAGAACAAATAGACATTCTTTGGCAAATTGCCCAATTGGGATGTGAAATGAAACTGCCAGGCCTCTGTATTACCTCCATACAATTTAAAAATTTTACCCGTGCTGCAAACCTTTCTAAGATTTTGTCCTTACAGCTGAGAAATAATTGGTCGATGGAATTTTATCAGACTCTCCAAGAGCTTCGGATGGCTATAGTAGAGATCAACTCCACGCGACTTGATTTTTCCCTGACTGAAGGCTTCGCGTCCTGGATTTCATCGGCCTTCTCTTATTTTAAAGAATGGGTGGGGGTGGGCTTATTCGGAGTCCTCCTCTGCTTTGGACTGGCACTTAGCTTATGGTTAATCTGCAAATTATATAAGAAAAATAATAGAGACAAAATCATGATATCCCAGGCGCTTGCTGCCCTGGAGCAGGGGCAATCTGCACAGGTATGGTTGGCGGCGCTTAAATAAAATTGATTTGCACCACTGGTCGCTGGCTGCCCACGCCTTAGCGGGTGAGCTTCAGCAGCCCTAGAGGATTGTAGAGCAATGCATCGCACAGGTGGTCCCCCCGTCCCACCTGGGGAATATGCCGTCTAGTGGGGGTTTCCTGCCCTAGCCTTCCCCTCCTCGAAAAAATGGCAGAGGGACAGGTCGGAGCAACTTCGGGTCCCACTCAAGCCTAGTTGTTGCTTGCGGACATAGTTCTTACATCTCTGAGTAAGAGGATTCGGCCAATGTTCCCGTCCTCTGATACTGGGTGTCCAGTTGGTTTTATTAGACAAAAAAGGGGGAGATGTGGGGCGCCGCTACCTTCTGGTACTGAGCAATCGCCATTACAAGATGGCGCTCATTTCCTCAGTACCAACTAGTAAACATCTAGTTTGCGCCTGCGCTGGAAATCCCCGCCCCGGGCAGCTCGCGCCTCAGGGATAACGTCATATGGGGTGATCAGTGTTGAGCCAATCATGGCTTGCCAAGTCCGAGGCGGGGAGAATTTCCTATATAAAGGAGGGGCTCGGGCTGCCTGGGGTCTCCGGTTGTGAAGCTTATGCTCTCCCTCTCAAGACGCATAAAGCTTGCTGCAGAAGAACCCTACTGTGTGTGGTGTCCTCATTCGCGGGCGAATCAGCGAACACTCACAGCTGTTCATCACCAAGGAAGTCAGGACTAGAACTCAAGCAGGTTAAGAAGCAGGAGCTGATGCAGAGGCCATGGAGGGATGTTCTTTACTGGATTGGTTTCCCTGGCTTGCTCAGCCTGTTCTCTTGTAGAACCCAAGACTGCCAGCCCAGAGATGGTCCCACCCACAAGGGGCCTTTCCCCCTTGATCACTAATTGAGAAAATGCCTTACAGTTGGATCCCATGGAGGCATTTCCTCAGTTGAAGCTCCTCTCTCTGTGATAACTCCAGCTCTGTCAAATTTACACAAAACTAGCCAGTACAATTGACCCCTTGTCAACTTGACACACAAACAGATCACTAGTAAGCCTCAACCCTTAGTTCTTATTCATCCCCAAGATCTAAACAACTTTAAAAGTCCCACAGTCTTAACATATTAAAAGTTCAATCCTTTTAAAATATCCAATATCTTTTAAAATCCAAAGTCTTTTTACAATTAAAAGTCTCTCTTAACTGTGGGACCCACGAAAATATTTTCTTCCTTCAAGAGGGAAAAACATCAGGGCACAGTCACAATCAAAACCAAAGATTAAATTCCAACAGTCCAATGTCTGGGATCCAACTCACAATCTTCCAATCAAAATAGCAATGGCTCTGATAAGAGTGCTTACTCTTCCCTCTGAAATTTCACAAGCCAGGCCTCCATCTTTTTCACTGTTCTCAACATTATCTTCCAAGCTCCTACACAACATCCCAAAAATCTCTTAACACCAAATGGATATTCTGGCCCAGAGTTCCAAAGTCCTTCCACAGTCCTCCCCAAAACATCTTCAGGTTGTCACAGGAATATCCCAATATGCTGGTACCAATTTGTCTTAATCAGGGTTTCTATTCTTGAACAAATATCATGACCAAAAATTTGGGGAGGAAAAGGTTTATTCTGCTTACATTTCCATACTGCTGTTCATCACCAAGGAAGTCAGGACTGGAACTCAAGCAGGTAAAGAAGCAGGAGCTGATGCAGAGGCCATGGAAGGATGTCCTTTACTGGCTTGCTTTCTCTGGCTTGCTCAGCCTGCTCTCTTATAGAACTCAAGACTGCCAGCCCAGAGATGGTCCCACCCACAAGGGGCCTTTCCCCCTTGATCACTTATTGAGAAAATGCCTTACAGATATCCATAAATAAAATATCATGGAGGCATTTCCTCATTTGAAGCTCAATTGAGTATATATATATATATATATATATATATATATATATATATATATATATATATATATCTTATGTTTCTTTCCTTTATCTTTTAAACTTTATTTTATTTTTTATTTAAATGTCTTTCTCTCTCTCTCTCTCTCTCTCTCTCTCTCTCTCTCTCTCTCTCTCCATCTATTTATTAATTTATTTACATTTAAAATGTTATCCCTTTTCCCGGTTCCTCCCTGTCCCTCTGGAATCTTCCTATTCCATCCCTTTTCCTCCTGCTTCTAAGAGGATATTCCCCCACCCACTAACTACTGTCTCCCCACCCTGGCATTCCCTTACACTGGGGTATTGAGCCTCCGTGGGACCAAGGGCCTCTCCTCCCTTTGATGCCCTTGTAAGGCCTTCCTCTCCTACATATGCGATTGGAGCCATGTGTCCCTTCATGTGTACTTTTTAGTTGGAGCTTTAGTCCCTGGGAACTCTAGGGGTGGGGGCAGGTTTGGTTGTTGATGTTGCTCTTCCTATGAGGTTGCAAACCCCTTCAGCTCCTTCAGTCCTTTCTCCAGTCTTGATGGCTTATGTAACATGATATAAGATGGAGCCTTGAGAATCTTCAGGTTTACGATTTTATGGGATTTTAGATCTGTTCCTTTCCCTAGACTCACCGTTTTGTTTTGTTTTGTTTTGTTTTGTTTTGTTTTGTTTTGTTTTGTTTTGTTTTGTTTTGTTTTGTTTTATGCTCATGGTCTAAATCTGAGTCACACAGGATTCTTGTGAAGATGATTGCTTTAAGATTAAGTGCTTTGTGGTCAGAGTGCTGAAAATGTTTGTTGAAGTTAATGTAATTAATAGATGGAACCAAAATTGCACAGAAGGCCAGTTTTCTTTAAGGGAACCATACTCTTGATTTTAAATTGTAAGTCACCATGTAACTTTTGTGTAACATTTACAGTCGGCATGTGCACAACTGTAGTTAATATGATCACTTACTCATGTGCTATCATGGTTGTTTTGATACTCGATGAGAAAAGCAAAGAGCAATGCCAAAAATTAAGAGTATTGTTATAAAATGAAGCACACTTGCTATATATTTCCATGCATTTATTATTCTACTTTCATATGTAAAATTTTGTAGGTATTTGTTTTATAAGAAAATGTATCCTTATAGAATCCCATGCTCTACTTTATTACAAAGAAACTGTCAAAGTAGTTTCATTCTAATTTTGATGCAAATTCAAAGCATGCAATATAGCTCCTAGCAATTTAAAAAAATACTTAAATATTTGATTTCCCACTGATATCTATCTTGTAATATCAAATGTTTCTACTGTGATATAGTTGGTTTGTAAAACTACCTTCTTTTCTTAAAACAATTTGATACATTTCATTATATGGAGTAGATTATCATACTAGTAAGAAAAGTTGGCTCAATCTAATTTACTTGATTTTATGTGTGTGTTTGTATGTTTCACACACATGTGACCATGCATTATTAGATAACAGATAAGGCCAGTTAAGGACATGCCATGCCCTATTCTATCATTCTTACATTTATTCTCTTAAGACAGAATCATTCCTTGAGCCTCACTCAACCTCAGATAAAAGCTAGAGAGCTTCAAAAATTCTGCAGACCACTACTGCATTAGAATTATAAGCACAGGCATATTTATGCCTAGCTGCTGCTGCTTGTTGTTGTTGTTGTTGTTGTTGTTGTTCTTCTTCTTCTTCTTCTTCTTCTTCTTCTTCTTCTTCTTCTTCTTCTTCTTCTTCTTCTTCTCCTCTCTCTCTCTCTCTCTCTCTCTCTCTCTCTCTCTCTCTCTCTCTCTCTCTCTCTCTCTCTCGTGTCTGTATCAGTGTCTGTGCTGTAGGGGTACATGCTGTGGATTTTACTCCTATCCTCATAATTTCAAGTGCTTTTTCAAACTGAGCCATATCTTCAGCCCCTAAATGTTATTTTGAAAATGAATATTTTCACATAGGATAACTTTAATAAAATGCATTTCTTGTAGTTTAGCAGAATCTCTGTGAATAGGTTGGGCATTTAGATCCATACCCAAAGAGCCTTGGGTTTATTGTAGGGTTTCTCATTAGCATACATACTCTTAGAAAATGAAAGTCTGACAGAGTTATCCAGAGTCAAGAGCAAGTATAAAGTACCCAAGGAGCTAAAGGGATCTGCAACCCTATAGATGGAACAATAATATGAACTAACCAGTACCCCCTGGAGCTTGTGTCTCTAGCTGCATATGTATCAGAAGATGGCCTAGTCGCATCAGTGGAAAGAGAGGCCCATAGGTCTTACAAACTTTATATGCCTCAACAGGGGAACGCCAGGGCTAAGAAGTGGGAGTGGGTGGGTAGGAGAGTGGGGGGAGGGTAGGGGGACTTTGGGATAGCATTGGAAATGTAAATGAAGAAAATACCCAATAAAAAAGCAGAAAAAAATGTATAAATTTAACCAAAGCAGTGTTGGAGCCATGATACAGTCCCATATCATCCTACACCTGCCTGAAAAATATCAAATATTGTTTGCCAAAAACTGTCAATAATTATCAAGCAGCACATAGAAACACTGTGGTTTTGATTGATTCAGAAATAATCAGCTAGTTGACAATCCTGTGCCATTGTATGGGTGGAACTGGGCAGCCAGGGATCTTGACTGTTGGGAAGATTGTGTCTCATATATGTGAGGGAAGACTAATGCATCTAGAGCTGCCTTTGGCCTTTCTTAATGTGAGCAAGGCCTGTTTCAAATGTTATCTCATATGACGTTTACCCCAGTGTTATTTCAAAAAGTATTTTTAGAACTGCTTTTAGGACCTGTGAGAAACCCTATTAACTACTACAGGCTGATGGTGACTTTATCTAATGACCTGTGACCAGGAATGAATCATACTGTGTCAACAGTTACATTTTAATGGACTTGCAATTTTCAGCAAGAAAAACCTGAAGCCAGATTTCTAGTTTGCTGCAAACACAGTATGTCATTAGAGAAGAGCCACATGCATGATGGTTCTGTTTTGTTGGATGGCTTAGGAGGTACCACTTATTTGAGTCCTCTCTCATCATTGATAGAAATAAGCACAGGTTTATTTCCACTTTTACCAAAGAGAGTCTGTTGACATGCAAATAATAAAACTATACACAAAGAGTATAAATATGAATGGCAGACAATGTGTCCTTTGAGTAAAAACAATTTAAGTTTGTTTATTTTATAAGTGTTTTGCCTACATGTATATCTGTGTAACTCATGCAGAATATTACCCGTGGAAGTCAGAAGAAGTTGTTATATACCCTGTAACAAAGTTCACAGATGATCTGCCATTAGGTTATAGAAACCCAACCTCAGATCTCTGCAAGAACAAATGCTCTTAAACACTGAACCATCCCTCCAGACCCCACTCACTCATTTTTACTGTTTCACTTTTAGTATTTTAAATTTTCATTTAGGACTGTCCTTGTTACATGAGGCCCTATGCATTGATTCCCAACATTGCCTAAAACAGTCATGGTGGCAAAACCTCAAGTTTCCAAAGTACCTGAGACAAAACATCTTCAAAGAAGAGTTTGTTTCAAGATACATGTTCCAGGCAAGATCTTTCCTGGTGAGAATGCCTGATGGCAGGATTAAAATGGACTCCTGGTCACATTGTATCTGTGTGTAGGAATTAACGAGTCAAGAGGTAGCAGGTGAGTATAAAATCTGAAGGTGCACCATTTCAGGTCCACTTGCACTAGCAAAGTTCTACCTCCTGAAGGATCTACATCTTTTCTAAACAGCTCTACCTGTTGAAGACCGGTTTTCAAACACAAGAGCCTGTGAGGATATTTCCCAAATTACACTATGAAAGCTAGACGTATTAGAAAGCATATGAAAATAAACATGGTAAACAGGAGTTATATATAAAAGATGCTGGGAACATTTCTATTTTTCTATTTACATTTTTAAAAATAACTTCATCTCATTTATGTTAAAAGAAATTATGTTAAAGAAAATCAAATGTCAAGAGATTAAATTATCTTGGTATTCAAGATGCTGAGATGGAAACATGATAAGAAATATAGTTGGGGTAGCAAAACGGTTCAAGTAATAAATGTACTTGCCACCTAGCATGATGACATGAATTTGATCCCTGAGACTTACATGGTAGAAAAATAAACTGACTCCATACATTGTCTACTGATCTCCACATCTGTGACATGGTATGTGCATACATGCATGTCCGCACATATGTTTGCACACACATATACACACAATAAATATTATAAAATTTAAGAATAAATAAGTTATGAAAGTCTTCTACAGCACAGAAAAGCAAGCAGTGGCCTTGTTCTGGACTGCCTGACATAGAGTTGTCACCTATTGCATGTTCTCCAGAAATAGACAAAGAAAATTGTTAGCTTGGCTTCAGTCAAGACAGTGACTCCTGCATCATGTTTTGTGGGACCACTTTTAGAACCTGAATTGAAGAGGAAATCTCTATTCCCCATGTTTTGTTTTCTAAACATTTCTATGGAAAGCTTGAGACCTCACTCGTTATCATGCATCAAGCCTGGGGGTAATAATTATTGGACATGGTTGTAGGTAGCAATTATCATAAGACCATTAAACTTCTGATGAGAATATTAGACAAAGTGAAAATGATTGGTACTAATTTTTATATCACTGTTGCCTTAAAACATGGAAATAAATGTTTCATTATAACTACAAGAATACAGCTCTTATTCCATGAGAGTCTAAAATGTGGAAACAAGGCTTTAGAGTTAGTTTGGAGTGGAAGAAGTTCAAAAAATCACCCACTTTACCACATGTGAGTATATGGATTACTTGGAAATATCTTTTGTAATTCCTATAGATTTCTGAGAAACTGGAATTACTAGAATTTACTGTGTGTTCCTTGTACAAATAAAACATGATATGAGACAGTATTACTCAAGAGTAATAAACTATGACAATGAACTATGATAAGTTCCCAGCAATTGTTGATTTCTGTATATTTAAATAATAAAATAAAATAATTAGATAATTGATAAATATCCTAAACATACATTCTGAGTTAGTTATTTTTACAGTGAATTTGCTAAATGATACAAAATAAGAAAGTGTTTTCTTTTTTTAAATAATCTTTACATTGAAAATGTAAATTTAATGGAGTTTGCAATGCTCCTTTACAAATAATGTCTTCATTGTATATATTTTCCATAATCATATAGATTACATTTCTTTAACTTTTGTCATTTATCTTTATAATAAGTGTTTTGATCTGCTCTTGGTTTTATATTCAATGGACTATGCATCCTAATTCAGGCATACTCTCTCATACGCATTTACTGTTGCATCGTTCACAATGGCAAGGAGCTAGATATCTATTAACAGAGATAATGAAAATGTGTTACACATATAGAGTGGAGTTTTACTCATCCATAAACAAAAATAAAATTGTTTTAAAATGTAGGAATGATAATACTGGAATATATAATATTAAGTGTGGTAACCAAGGTACAGAGAGCCAAATTGCTCATGTCATATTCTGTCTCACATAAGAACTTAGTGTCTAAATATCAAAATGTATGGATAATTGGTTGGTGCTGTGGATAGAAGCCAGAAAACACTTGAAATAGAACAGTGAGAAGGGGAAAAGAGACTGACAGGAAAGGGTTTGTGATAATGTTATACATGAAGTTTAAAGGAGAGATGGTGATGACTCAAGGTGGGGTTGACTTTGAAAAATGGAGGCAGGAGTTGGAGAAAAGAAGGTTATTATATCTAAATTCATTATGTATTGTCTTATTATTTTATCACACCATGTTTATATAGCATTTACATACTATGAGATATAAAAATAATCTTCTGAAATCCTAATTTACCAGCTATAATATCAGCATATTTCATTGATAACTTAGACACTGAATAATAAATGTTTAAATTATACTGCCTTCCATGTACAGTTTTGAAAATCTGTAGTTTGCAGACAGGTAATTTGTCATTGAAACAACTTATGTATGCGGAAACTCTTGCAATGAATATGAGTCTACATGATCTTACTTATAAGAAGTTTATTCATATAAGAATTTCTTTTAATTTTTGTCACAAATATATGTTAATATTATCTTTTAATTTAGAATATGAATATCCCTTTATTTTTTCTATATAAGCAACCAATATTGTGTTAACCCAAATTTGAGATAAGAGCTTTCTTTATTTTTCCAACTTTACTAAATAAACAGAATATAAATGAAAAGGCTACTTTAAATGAATATAGCTTACTGAAACTGCTATGTAAAAAACAATCAACTAAGTGTAATTCTTTGATCAAACTGTCTCTAAGTAGTAGGAATTTTTTTGACAAGGGGCATGATTCCATGTGGAGCAAATATTTTCAGCCATTCTTTTCTCCTTTGAAAAAGAAGTGAGCTGTAGCTGATACAAAGATACTGACAAACCATTACAGGAGACAGTCTTCTCTGGAGACCACTTCTCCCAGTGACACACCATAATGAATCCTTCAGCCAAATTGAAATCATTACAATAACAAGTCGTTGTTTTGATTGGCAATGATTGTATTTATAGTGATTATGGTAATGTCTAATAAACCCATAATTTTTTAACTGAAACAAAAAAGCAGATTTATTGGGGCTAGAGAAATGGCTCAGCAGTTAAAAATAGGCACCACACTTTTAAAGAATTACATTTTGGTTCCTAAATAGGGCAGCTGTTTGTATCTCCAGCTCCAAAGCAGATCCTATGCCTCCTGCTGACCTCCCTGAGCAGCTGCACACTCAGGAATATACTCTCACATTTATCCGTAAGTCAGTCTATGTCTGCTCAACCACCGGGTACACCCTCTTGAGAAGATAGGGCATGGGGGAGTTTGACTGCACTTTTCCCAGTCTGCCACCAGGGCAGTGCCAAACTCTTTGGATTTTCCAAGGCCCTGCTCCAGGGGTGGGAAAGCACAGTATGAAATATTGGAAAGTCAGAGCTGGTTTAGGGGTCTATGGGTCTTTCAACAAGCTGGGGTCGTGTGGTTTTCAGACTCTTGGACATCCAGGTGCTCCTAGGAGTCATGGAAGAGAAGAGGACATAGTCGGAGGCCCCACAGGCTGGGGATAGCATCTAGCTCATGGCAGTCTGGGACAGAGGGAGGAGCTCTGGCTCATCATATGGATTATTTTCCTTAGCTTGGTGGATGCAGGTTTGGTGGCATTTGTGGCTATGAGGGAACAGAGGCTTCTGCAGGAAAATTATACTGCAGCTCCGTAGTCAAACATGCTCTTCATGGATTCCCATGATGGATCCTGATGAAAGAGACAGTCGATGGTTTTAAACAGTTTATTGGTTGTTCATGACAGAATATGGACACATAAAACCATACCAACTTCTCATGGTACCGCTGAAATTAAATGACTTTGGAAGGGAGAAATGTTTCGGAAGTGAAGCTTATTGGCTAAACCCTCTGAGCCTTAGGTACCTGATTAGTATGGAAAACTCTGTTATGGGCCCATGTGACCGTAGAACATGGTTCTTTTGTTTGAAGAACATGGCCTGCATTACAAGTCAGGAGTCTGGCAGGGATCTGGGAGTAGCCCAAGCCTCAGGTGTGTGCCCACTAAGTTTCCAGGTCTTAAACTGTTCTACCATACCAAGCTTCCTGACATGGTTTTATGTCCCACACAAACAGAATATACATAATTTAATTTTGTGTTAATTACTTTTTAATGGTCTGGGAACTCAATATGTAGACCAGGCTAACCTTAATCTCATAGTACTTTAAGCTCCTTTTATGAATGTGGTTGTCCTTGCATTTATACCATAGACAGACTCTCACTACATATCCCAGCCTAAGATAGAAGTAAGTATTCTCTGAGTAACATCACCTGAATGCTAGCATTATATATGTGTGTGTGTGTGTGTGTGTGTGTGTGTGTGTGTGTGTGTGTGTATTTAATCAGTACTCCAGCTTTTTTCTTGGGTACATTTGCTTGAAAACCATTTTTTTCAGCCCTTTTCTCTGATGTAATAGCAATCATTGTTGCTAACATATGTTTCTTATGTAGAAGAATGATGGATTTGGCATCATCTCTGTTAGCCTGTGTCTTTTTATTGTGGAACTGAGTCCATTGGAGAGATAGTAATTTCCAATGATATCTTATTCCTGTTATTTTTAAATGTGTGGTGTTACTATAAATTTAAGTCTCTCTCTCTCTCTCTCTCTCTCTCTCTCTTTCTCTCTCCCGTGTGTGTGTTCCTCTGCATTTGGTTTTGCCTGTGTAGAATTATTTATTTCTTGTGTGTTTCTTGGGTGTTGTTACTCTTCTTTTGGTGGAATTTACCTCCTGTTATGCTCTGTAAGATGGGATTAATTAAAACTAATATTTAAATCTTGTTTTTTTCAAAAAAATCTTTTCTTTTCACAATGTATGGATGATATAAAGTTTAGCTGGGTATAGTAATCTGAGATGGTATCTGTTATTTCATAGAGAATATAAAATATCTGCCCAAGCCCTTCTGGCTTATAAAGTATCAATAAATTTGGTGCAATTTTTATGTTTCTGCCTTTATATATTACTTGTCCTATATTTCTTCCTGCTTTTAAAATTCTGTCTTTGTTGTGTACATTTGGTGTTTTGTTGTCTGAGGATTTTCTTATTTGGTTCATTCTATTTGGTATTCTGTAAGCTTCTTGCACTATTTTAGGGCTTTTTTTCTCTGTGTTAGAGAAATTTTCTCCTATGATTTTTTTTCAAGAGTGTGGAAAAGAGAAAGTCGCTGGATGATACAGAAATTTTCTATATATACAGTAAAGGAAACTAGCATGTTTGAATGTCTACTGCATGTCAACACCTATTAAACTGTTATTTCCAGTAGCCAAGATAAAGAAGCTATTCATATGTCCATCAACATTTCAGTTGACAAAGGGAAAGTGAAACACACAGTGAAATGCTACTTATGAGATTATCATTATCATAACTATTGTTATTTATAACATTCATTTGCAAAAACATTGTGCTACTGGAAGAAATTACATATAGTGAAGTAAATCTGGGCCTATGAACTAGTTGTCTTCCTCTATTCCTATTAGTTTAAGCCTTTCCATCATGTATCAGATTACCTGGATGTTTTGTGTCACAAACTTTTTAGTTTGAACATTTCTTTTGTTCAGTGAATCATTGGATCTTCTATCTTATTTTCTAACTCTGAGACTCATTTTTCTTACTTTTTATTCTCTTGGTGATGACTGTCTGATTCTGTTATTCCTGATCACTTACCTAGATTTTCCACTTCCAGAATCCCCTCAGTTTTTGTTTTCTTTATTTAGTATATTTTAGTTTTCAAGTCTGAAAGGTTTACTATTAGTTTGTGTTTTCTTGGCACACTTTATGATATTTAAGGATTCCATTAGATTTTTTTTTTTTTTTTTGGTTTTCCTTAATTTCTTTAAGGGATTTTTATTCATTTCATTTTTAGAGGAGCCCTATAATCTCGATAAAGTTGGTGTTAAGGTCGTTTTCTTGTCTTTTAGTCGCATGGGATTATTCAGGTCTTCTTGTCATAAGATAGGTGGCCTCTGGTGATGTCATACTGCCCACATTGTTGTTTATTATGTTCTCATACTGGAATTTAGGCATCTGAGTTTAGGATAATTATATTTCTAAGTGATGAGTTCTAAGTTTGTCTTTGTTGGATGGGTGCTTTTTTCTTTGATTTCTCTTTATCCTTTGGCCTTCTGGATGTTGTGGTCTGAACTTCTAGCAGCCTGCTTGAAATCTAAACCACTGGGACTTCACAAAACAAGGTTGGAGGCTTGAATAACAGCAAATTGCTGGTGTAATAGGAATGTCTCTGTCCTTCTGACTGTTTTGAATTGCACCTGAGCAGCTGAGGATACTGGAATTCGAGGCATAGTCTCATTCGTGAGTCATGTGGCAGTAGAGAAGTTCACCTTGTAGGGTCTCCCTGACCTTTCACTATGAATTCTTTTGGCTGCACATGAGCAAATGTATATAGGTAACCAATTCTAAAGAGTTGAGCAGTTATGCTTGTCGGAGTTCACTAGCCACTTTTCCTGGCTCAGTCTTTTATCTTTTTGATAACAACTACCCTAAGAGGCATAAGGGGTTAATTTAACCGCTTTACAGTTGAATCTCCCCTATATTTAGCATCGTTCCAAGTATACATTAGTTATTGGTATGTCTTAATTTCAGGAATGTCTATCTACATTCTTTGCCTAAAAGGGGATATTTTCTTGCTACTGAGTTACTTGAGTCAGTGAGCATCCATTATCAGTAAGACTGACTCTGAGAAATTAAAGCAACAGAAATATTTAAGTTTTAACTCAATATTATTCATCACAATTATTTGTTCCTCCCCCTTTCCTGCTGATTGTCTGATCCAAGCAATGCAAAAAAGCTCATTTCAATGCAATGTTTCTTATACTCTTTGCTTTCATTTTAATGTAGTCTTCATATGCCATATGGAATATGTTTAAATGTGCTTATATTCTTATTTGTTACTATAAGACAAATGGAATCTTTTTAAAAATACATATATAGTTGCTTAACTACTAATACTTTTAGTATATGCTGTGTATATCTATATCTATATCTATATGTAAGTAATTGAAAGAAGATATAATACTAGTGACAAAATGGCAACACAAAAATGGAATCAGAGAAAGTTTTCATCATTGTATATCAATGCAGAATCAAAACTACAGCTATGACCTTTCCAATATCCAAAGTGAAGGGAAAAATGACATAACACCTATTAAGAAAAGCATTTGAAAGCGTGGCTATTTGAAATGTCAGTCAACTAATTTATGGGGAGTTCTGAAGTCTTCTTGTCACTCAAGTAGAAACAATATTTGTGATAATGGATATTGTCAACTTGAATGGATTGAGAAACACCTAGAAATTTAGAGGTCATTGCTCAGAGTTTGCCTGTGGTGACATTTTCCGAGAGGATTAGTTCAGAAATTTAATATCCATTAAACTGGGAAACTGTCCTGTGCCGATTGAGCTCTCCAAAAATCTGGCACTTGAAGTGTCATTTCAACCTTTCCCCAATTTCAAATCCAAGTACATTTTCTCTAACTGTACACTAAGGCCATTTTTATGGGGATCATCTGCCCCTTTCACCCCATCTCTGTGACAGGGAAAGACTAAAACAAAATAACTTGAAAGATGGATGATCCATTATGTCCTTGAAAACAGTAAGAAGTGGTTCTATTTCTATTAGAAGGTGCTACTGTTCCCCATGATACAAAGGGAGAAAGGGGAAGTGGGAGATCATCCATGAGAAACTCAACTATAGTGAGAAACTCATTTGGGAAATCCAGCTGATGACTGCAACTTCTGAGGAAAGTTTCTGCTGGATGTTGTAAGTAACCAGTTTTGTGATGTCACCTCCATCTATTGCTAAACATTTTTCAAGTTGGAAGTCTCATTGGACAAGGAACTTTGTATTGTCCTAAAACTCTCTCTATCATGAACTCCAGTTAACATCCTCAGTGGGGTTTATCCATTGATTTCTGGTGAGTGTTTTATTCACCAAATTTGAAATTGTTTGTTGTCTATTGACTCATCCATTTCTAATCTCTCTATCTAAGCTTAAATGTCTCAGGAATATAGTATTTAATTCACTTAATCTGTTCAGTTTTCAGTTCATAATCGTAAGTTAGCCTTTAAAGTCTGCTTAAGTCAAATTTCACTAAAGCATTCCTATCTATCTATCTATCTATCTATCTATCTATCTATCTATCTATCTATCTATCTATCTATCTATCTCTATCTCTATCTCTATATCTAATCTGTCATCTCTATTTATCTATTTATCTATCTGTCATCTATATATCATTTATTATTTATCTTTACCTTGGGTTTACTATATGCTCCATAAATTCAAAACAAACATTTGGTTGTCATAGATCATTTTCTGAACCATACTGAACAACAATGAAACAACAGTGATCAGATATTCTCTCTCTCTCTCTCTCTCTCTCTCTCTCTCTCTCTCTCTCTCTCTCTCCCTCTCCCTCTCCCTCTCCCTCTCCCTCTCCCTCTCCCTCTCCCTCTCCCTCTCCCTCTCCCTCTCCCTCTCCCTCTCCCTCTCCCTCTCCCTCTCCCTCTCCCTCTCCCTCTCCCTCTCCCTCTCCCTCTCCCTCTCCACATTGAAATTTCTATACTAGGTGTTGAACTCAAGGCACTGTAAATATATATAAGTATGATATCACTAAATTAAGTCCCACATCAGATAAATCTCTTCTGAATTCATATACTGTCATTACTGGCAGTTGGTCAGAGGCAAAGAGGAGAGGCCAAGCTAGGACCTGGGCCTCACTTGCGTTCACATTTCTACCTCTCTCCTTCCTGGTTCTGTCACTCCTACTCAGGATTGATACATTGAGTCTTCTGAAAGGGAGTCAAAATGCATCTTTTGATTTAAAATTGCTCAAAAAAGATATTATGGCAGAGAAGCTTAAATGTCTCAGGAATATAGTATTTAATTCACTTAATCTGTTCAGTTTTCAGTTCATAATCGTAAGTTAGCCTTTAAAGTCTGCTTAAGTCAAATTTCACTAAAGCATTCCTATAGTAAACTCAGATTTATGGATTTTATATCTCAATCTTCCAATCAGTCCCTATGGAGGAAAATGTTAACAATCCATTTATTTTATTTTATTTTATTTTATTTTATGTTAGTTTAGTTTAGTTTAGTTTGTTTTATTGTAAATGATTACTTTGCAGTTTACTTTTTATATTATATGTTCATATTTATATCAAATGCCATTCTAATTTTTCATCTACTGTCTATTACTAAGTTAACCTGATAAAAACTCATTAATATCTTCTGGGATTATTTGCAAGTACAGAGAGTTTGTTAAAAACTTTTAGTAAGATTGAAATAATACACAGAATGACTTTGCCAACTAAAGCATAAATAAAACCTGGATATCCTCTGTCAGATAACTACTGATTACTCAAATATTGATATCATTAATTTTATCTCTGTACATTCACTAGAAATTCTTTGTTCAAAATTAAATCCTCAAATCTGACCTGGTAGCCTACATTATACTTGAGATAAATCCAAAATTTGGAGTTTGTAAGACTTTGGGGAAATTGGCTCTCTAATTTTCTTGTATCTTCACTAATTTGAATGGTCTTTTGATCTTGATATATATGGAATGTAATGTGTCTGTGTTTGTGTGTGTGTGTGTGATGTTGCCTTTCTTTCTTTTTTTTTTTAAAGATTAATAGTACTTTTATTGAGAAACCCTGTTCTTAAGAAAGAGCAATGGTTTTATAGATTTGACTGAGCTAAAAGAGGCAGCATTAGTTTACAATATAAGATCTGTTGCTCACTCCTGGTTGACACTATAACACTCTAAAAGACAGATGTTTTTGGATGTTGTTGATATATTTAATTGTCCAGATTTGGTGTGGTCTTTCCATTCTCTAGTTATTCACTCTTTGGCAGATCTTTTTTTTTTTCCTTTTTTTTTAATATATTTTTATGACGTATTTTCCTCAATTACATTTCCAATGCTATCCCAAAAGTTCCCCATACCCTTCCCCACACTTCTCTACCCACCCATTCCCATTTTTTGGCCCTGGCATTCCCCTGTACTGGGGCATATAAAGTTTGTGTGTCCAACGGGCCTCTCTTTCCAGTGATGGCAGACTAGGCCATCTTTTGATACATATGCAGCTAGAGACAAGAGCTCCGGTGTACTGGTTAGTTCATATTTTTGTTGCACCTACAGGGTTGCAAATCTCTTTAGCTCCTTGGATACTTTCTCTAGCTCCTCCATTGGGGGCCCTGTGATCCATCCAATAGCTGACTGTGACTATCCACTTATGTGTTTGCTAGGCCCCAGCCTAGTCTCACAAGAGACAGCTATATCAGGGTCCTTTCAGCAAACGATTGCTAGTGTATGCAATGGTGTCATTGTTTGGAGGCTAATTATGGGATGGATCCCTGGATATGGCAGTCTCTAGATGGTCCATCCTTTTGTCTCAGCTCCAATCTTCCAATTCTAAGAAGGGGCAAAGTGTAGAGGAGAAAGTGGGGAAAAGCCTTGAAGATATGGGCACAGGGGAAAAATTCCTGAACAGAACAGCAATGGCTTGTGCTGTAAGGTCGAGGATTGATAAATGGGACCTCATGAAACTGCATAGCTTCTGCAAGGCAAAAGACACCTTCAATAAGACAAAAAAGCCACCAACAGATTGGTAAAGGATCTTTACCTATCTTAAATCAGATAGGGGACTAATATCCAATATATATAAAGAGCTCAAGGGGGTGGACTCCAGAAAAATCAAATAACCCCATTAAAAAATGCGTCTCAGAGCTAAACAAAGAATTCTCACCTGAGGAATATTGAATGGCTGAGAAGCACCTGAAAAAATGTTCAACATCCTTAATCATCAGAGAAATGAAAATCAAAACAACCATGAGATTCCATCTCACACCAGTCAGAATGGCTAAGGCCAAAAATTCAGGTGACAGCAGATTCTGGCGAGGATGTGGAGAAAGAGGAACACTCCTCCATTGTTGGTGCAATTGCAAGCTAGTACAACCACTCTGGAAATCAGTCTGGTGGTTCCTCAGAAAATTGGACATAGTACTATCGGAGGATCCAGCAACACCTCTCCTGGGCATATATCCAGCAGATGTCCCAACCGGTAAGAAGGACACATGCTCCACTATGTTCATAGCAGCCTCATTTATAATAGCCAGAAGCTGGAAAGAACCCAGATGCCCCTCAACAGAGGAATGGATACAAAAAATGTGGTGCATTTACACAATGGAGTACTACTCAGCTATTAAAATGAATGAATTTATGAAATTCCTAGGCAAATGGTTGGTCCTGAGGGCATCATCCTGAGTGAGGTAATGCAATCACAAAAGAACTCAAATGATATGTATCACTGATACGTGGATATTAGCCCAGAAACTTAGTATACCCGAGATATAAGATACAATTTGCAAAACACATGAAACTGAAGAAGAACGAAGACCAAGGTGCTGCCTTTCTTTTTTTAACTTTGTTTATTTTTGTCCTACAGTCTTCAGTTCCTTCTCCTCCCAAAGAAAGTTAGCTCATTGACCAATGTTTAGACTATACCCCATCACATTGCATCAAAAGTACATAAGACATTAAACAAGAAAATATGCTTCCTGACACAAATGGAAGATTGGAAATAGAGCTTGTTAAAAGTGTATTGCTATAGTGTATGAGGTCCATGATTTAATTTCCACTGGCACAAGTAGAGGTTGAAGGATCAGAAGATCAAGGTTTTGTCAGCTACATGAGTATAATGATGGCTTAGGCTATATTGGTCCCTGCTTCTGAATAGTTTTCAGTTTTAAAGAAATGTCATAAAGCCTGAAGTATACTATACACAGAACATATTTAACAAACTTAGTGACATATTCTCTCCATGTTTTTATGGGTTCCCAGTGTCTCCTTTCTCCATGTCTTCATCTTTTCCCCTTTCTTTCTAGCCCTTTTTCTTCATCCATCTCCTCTTTTCTTCTCTTTTCTCCTCTCATCTTTCCTTCTTTCCACTTCTTTTATCTTCTATCACTCCATGCTATCACTGTGAACATGGGCAGAATTCATATAAATAAATCATTGTGTTTTCCAACCTGTCCTGAAACCATTGACATGGAATGACATTTTTCTCCAAGTCTTTTAGCTTTTATTAGTGATCTTTATACTGTATGTCCCAGCAGCAGTATATAGTGACAAGCAGGCTTCTCTGTATTCCTAGGCCATCAATGTTGTCAAATCTAATTGAATCAAAGCTCAAGCAGTTATAAATTGTTTACAGGCTGTCAGATAAGAAGCAAAGGAAAATAAAAGGCATGCATCAAACTGGTAGGTTCATCACCCACCCCCCAGGAGGGTATTTTTGTTTCCTAAAAGTTTCTTTCTAATATTTATATTTTTTTTGTTTTTGTTTTTTTACTAATTATAATGCTGCTCTCTATTTAAAAACATTTGTTCATTATAGAACTTATTCTGATTCTATTTGAGTTAAACACTTCCTAGGGTAGAACAAGATGATGAAAAATTGAATATATATGTTCTTTGTGGGTGGGGGTTGCTTTGCTGGTCATTTAGGATTTATGTTCATGCTGATACATACCTCTATTATACCACAAACTCAAAATGAGCATTCCAGGGGTGCAAGTCCGCAGACCTTAACCTTGTATTATGTCCCAACTTCTGCTTCGGAGGAAAAGGCTTTTCTTTTTCTCCTCATAGAATCTAGATTTTAATTGTGTCACCCATGTTGCTTGTATGTATTTTCAGACTGCTGTTCTCCTGGGGATATGTGAACAAACATCTATGCACCTTACATGGGTCATAGATGACATCAAAGACATGAACTCTTCTGATCTAGCTTCCTAAGCCAAAGAGTTGTTTGTGGTAGGATGGATGACTCAAAACAGCGTCCAAGTAAAGCCCCATGCTACATGAGTGATGACTCATCATCACTGGAAACATGCATCCCTGCTATCTCTTAAATAATCTGAACATAGATTTCCTCATTGTTTTGTCTCCTCAACCATTGACATAGCTTATAAAACTTTGGAGGGACCTTGTGAATCCTTTAGGATTCAGAACTTTCCAAAGACTCGTGAATTGTTTACTTCCTCAGTCTTCACATACTCCTCTCTAGGAAATGGTAGGAAATTGCTATACAACACAGACTTTCAACTCATTTTGTCCAGTAAACTAATATTTTAAAAGTCTTCAAGAATTGTACAATCAAAAATTAAGTTGAGGTTCAAATTTAGGAATGATAATAATGCAAAATATACTTGCAAAAACATGAAAAGTGAGGATTTCAAAGGTATTGAACATAGGATTTCAAATGTGGTGATAGCACGGTATGAATATATCTCTGGGCATGATGACTCACTGTGAGATAAAGTTCAAGATCATTAGTCGTGACATGATGACTTCAAGGCTAGCTTGTGCTACATGAGGTCCTATTTCTGCAAATAAACAAAGATTATTTCACTCTATTTTTAGATACTATATGTTACTTATATAAACTAACAGAACTCAATGTGATATTTCAACACAAGTATTAAACATGTATTAATAAAATTCAAACTTCATTTATTTATGCCTCTTCCTCTACCTTCTAACTGTTGATATTCTATATTGAGAGAAAACTGTCTATTTCTGTTACATGAGAGGGATGAGGTGGAAATTGCATTTCTTTGTCTTGCTTATTTCACTTAGCCTAGTGTCTTGCAGTTCCACTCAAACAGACCAAAATAAAATTGTTGGCTCCTTAGTTGTATACTTTTTCTTTCATCTTTGTCATTTGATGAATAGAAAACATAATGACTACATAATAAGGTAGTTGAAAGGGCTGAATCAAATAAAGAATTAAAATTACTCTGCAGAAAAGGAAACACTTGTACAATGATGTACTCACTGCTATTAATAGTAACAAGAAGGATGACTTTGCAGTTAAAAAAAATTACAGTTTTCTTGTTCATGTTTTTAACAGACCCCGTAGATGCTGCACTGGTGCCAGGCTTTCCTAGGACAACACTGTGTTCTCAAGGCCAAGCCAGGCATATTCCTCAACTTATGTGTGAGATATTTTAAAAACATTTCTTAAAATTTACCAGCTTAATTTTTCAGAGAAACAAGTCTATTAGCAGAAGCAAGGAAAGGAGGGAAAATAGAAAAGTGGAGAAAGTTCATGACAAACAGTGTAGTTTATTTGTATATCAGAGAACTATCTCTTAAAAATAGCCATTCTTTTCTAAAACTGTGCCTGCCATTCTCTTTTGTCTATACTGCTGTGTTCCAACCTTTAGTCCTGGATCTGACTTAATTATGGTTTACCTATCTATCTTAGTTACAATTTCTATTGCTTCAATGAAATGCCATGACCACAGCAACTCTTATACAAGATAGCAATTAATTGGTGCTTGCTTATAGTTTCAGAGGTTTAGTCCATTAGCATCATGGCAGGGAGGATGGCAGCCTAAATTATGAAGACATTATGGTAGAGAAGGATCTGAGAATTCTACATCTGATTCCCAAGGCAACAGGAAGAGTCTTTCTTGAGGTTTTGCAAACCCCAAATCTGACCGCCTGTAATACTCCAATCATGCAATACCTCTTAATTCTTTCAAGTAGTACTTAGTCATGAGCTTATGGGAGCCATTCTCATTCAAACAATCAGATTCTCTATGATTAACTGTATTACAGTAGTATCATGCCTTGTTTTAATCAAGATTTTTCCATTAAAGAGAACTAATGTAAAATAATTATACACCCCCACCCCCACCCCCACCACCACATACACAATTTTAAACAGGCCATCCTACTCTGAAGCTGAGTAGTCCTGCCAAGATGGTCTGCAAACTAAAGAGCTGGGAAATCCAGTCATGTTCAGTATAAGAAACTGGAATCTTCCAAGATAAAGGGACTCATGGTAGAGGCAGAGTCATATACTGAAAATGTAGAAGTTTTTTTCAAATAGTTGTTAATGCGAGCCCATGTTAAAGAAACTAATGTCTGATGATCCTGAGTAGAATTAAGAGGAATAAAATTGAGACACGACTAGCTTTCCTATTCGACTGTATTTGTTTGAGTGGGAAATGAGCATACTGGGTGGGGCCACTAAGATTCAGGACAAGGCCTACCTGCTTATCTCATTTGCCCATCTTTAATGAATACACCTCACAGGAATAAAGGGCAAGTGTGTAGGAGTAGTTTCCTTGGGATGTCTTAACACAATGAAGTTGAATACCAGAATTTACCATCTATTGGTTTATCTGCAAGAGAACTATGTCATTGGTCAGAGTTAATCACTAGGGGCCTTTGCCTGAGGAGCCCTGAAGAATGGTTCAGTCTCTGACTGTATCCTCCCCCAGCCTTGAGTAGGCTGCCTCAGACCTTGCTGCCACTGAATGAGACCACTTGCGGTGGAGCCTTCCGAACTTGATGGTTCTATTTTTCTGTCACCTGCGGATGTTCTTCTCCAAGATGCCACTACCACTGAGAGCCTGAACCTGTCTTCCTGAGATATTTCTGAGATAGCCTACAACCTGTGGACTTGGTGACCAAATGCTAATAGCTCTGACAGACTAGTGCTAACAACTTAGCAACAAAGCATCAAGAAGCCTGGCAGGGGATG
This sequence comes from Mus caroli, assembly GCF_978045245.1. NCBI lineage: Eukaryota > Metazoa > Chordata > Mammalia > Rodentia > Muridae > Mus > Mus caroli. Next base: position 111,558,747 of record NW_028227256.1, on the reverse strand, counting down.
GGCCTCCTACTCAGGAACCCAGTTATTGTGGCCACAGGTGGTTACATCTGACACCATAGCATAGCTGGTTAGAAGTCACTTGATCAATAATATTAAAGAAGAAATTATGAATACAGACAACATAATTTAAAATGGCATTCTTTCTAAAGCTTATACAGGAAAATTAAAAAAAAAAAAATCATTGATTCCGTCTCATGAACACAAAAATCATAATAAGCTCAAGTACATATACAAACAGGAACATTTATTCAATATATGTGTATATTTTCATTACAAATATTCAAAAATTTCATTGTACATACTGCATTTTATAAAAGATATTTTTATGCAAACAAATATTGTATGTTATTCCTGTTCACTGATATCTTCTTGCCCCATTCTCACCTCTTTCTACCTCTTTTGTTACTGTAGACAGTTTCATTTTTTACTTTACTTACATATACACATGATCTAGAAACTACTACTGAAAGAAAGAACATATAATATTTGTTTTTATAAGACTTGATAAAATTCACTTAATGTTATTATCTTTATTTGCATACATTTTCCTGCAAAAAGCTCAACATGCTTTACTTTGAAAAAATTAGTTTACATATACATAATTTTATCATGTATTACTCTAACTGAACAGAAAATTTTAAACTCCAGTCAATAAATCAGACAGCAAATTTATATGCCTGTGTATCAGTGCTCTCATGATCATCACGCTCATCCATAGAAATCCACAACACCATAAAAATTCACTAAACTTACTTGCCAATTGCAAGTTCAAGGACAATTTTGTTCTTCTAAGTGTTGTTCTTTCTAGCTTGATAGAATAAAGCACTAACATGGAAAGCAAGCAGAATATGGTGGAAAATATATTCTACTGTTGGCATGAAACCCCACAAAAATGTATCTATCTGCTTCTGCTATTCTCTTGTTTCCTACTACCATACTGTTATACTTTTTTTTTTTTTAATTGGTTCTTTCTATATGCCTTACTCTGGGATATTTCCACTGAGGGATGGGTTTAAATAGTTTCTTTTCTTAAGCCTTCTTTCTTCCATTAGGCAATCAATAAATCTTTATTAAGGCATTACTTTTGATTTCTTTCTTCCACATGTTTTCTGTTCAAAGAGCACATCACAGCATAAAGTAACTTGAGTCTTTTAATTGTGTTTCATTTTAACTGTGCATGTTCAGTAGGTGAATCAAAGTAGGCTTTTGATTGCTGGACTATAATATGTTGATATGTTGAGATTGGTAGTTAGCTTCAGGAGGAGGAAGAGGCTAAGGAAGGGAATAACCTTGATGACTAGCTTTAGGTATATAGTTCAATGGTTTTTAGCACGGGAGAGGGAATGGAGAGAAGGAAAAGGCCATACTTGTTAAAATGGAGCTGGACAGAGTCCTTTCACATAGTTTTATTTTTTTTTCTGATCACTGTGTTGTTTATAATAATATAAAGTGTAAGGCATATTTTGTGGATGTGCATTGTACCTGTTACTCAGCATGCTTCTGAAATCAATTTGTATTAGAATATATGACTGTAATTTGTATATTTTAATGACTGTGCCCTATTTAATTGGAAAATTATATCATCAACTATCCTCTCTGCTTTATTTAGAAAGGTAGATTCCTCTTATTAAACTGTTTTTGTTAAATATAAAAATGCATGTACCCGGGTGTGGTGGCACACGCCTTTAATCCCAGCACTCGGAGGCAGAGGCAGGTGGATTTCTGAGTTCGAGGCCAGCCTGGTCTATAAAGTGAGTGCCAGGACAGCCAGGGCTACACAGAGAAACCCTTTCTCAAAAAACCAAAAAAAAAAAAAAAAAAAAATGCATGTACTATGTGGAGTTGTGAAAGACATGGTCTTATTTTAGGTTTTCATTGAGAGGTGCACACTATAACATCGACTTCTTAAATTTCCATGAATTTTTCTATTCTTAATTGCTTATGACTACTCTCTGCATAGGCTACCTCACTTCTCAGCAGGGGTTCCTAGCATCCATGTCTTACGCTCTCCCCTGTAGCTTAGAAGCATTTGAGAAAGCCTCATGTCTGCATCCCCAGCCATTGCCAGAGTGCCTGGGCTGACTTGAGAGTACAGCTGTGTGTTAGTTTAAGTCAGGAATCCCAGAATTTTGCACACGAATTTAGAATAAATTTTGTTCCAGTCTCGAACTGCAGAGGCTTGGGGAGAAATCACACAGTTAAGAGACTAATTCTACTTAGCACATGTTTGTACTAGTTCTGAAACCATGGAGGTTAGAGAGAAACAACATGGCTAGGCTAAGAAACCAATTCTCCCCACCTCCTAATCTTAAAGGGTCAACATGTGTTTTCCATTCAGGAAGCTCAAAGTAATTTTTTTTTTTTTTTTTTTTTTTTTTTTTTTTTTTGTGACAGGGTTTCTCTCTGTAGCCCTGGCTGTCCTGGAACTCACTCTGTAAATCAGGCTAGCCTCAAACTCAGAAATCCACCTGCCTCTGCCTCCCGAGTGCTGGGATTAAAGGCGTGCCCACCACGCCCAGCCTCAAAGTAATTTTTTAAAAGTGAATTTTTGTCATGCATTAGGCACCATATATAGCAGCAAAATATTTTAACAAATCCTGGAAAGAAATTTCTACCCACCTTAGACCAATTATGATAGAACTAACTTATAGAAAGGACAGTTGTCTTTTACCTGCTCAAACAATGAGCATCGATTCATCCTTAACTGAACTCTGTACATTTCATAATCTATACAGATATCTTTACAAAAATAATTTTGGTGGTAAGATTCATATATTACAGAATAAAACAAGAAAAATGCAGTGCTGAAAATATTTACCCTCAGTAATGGTGAAATAACCTGCAGTTCAAGGTCCCTGCCTTATCCTATCTCACCTGAAGCTATTTCCAGAGAACTACTTACAGAACAGCTTTATAAATGGTTTTTAATGCCCAATGATCTCAGTTCATCCAGCCATTCATATGGCTCCAGTCAGGACTTCAGTTAAGTCCTGAACTTTCTCAGCATACAGAGACTGAACAACAAATGGTACACCTAGCATTTTAAAGTCTAACAATTTTTTGTGTGTGATTTTGTTGTCTCTTCCCACCCCTTAAACAAAACAAAACAACAAACAAGCAAACACACAAACAAAAAGAAATTATTCTCCCAAATTGAGCAGTAATCAGTCATAGAAATTCATTGCCATAATCCCTTTAGTTGGGTTTTCTGGTTTTAGTAATTTTATAGACTATAGACATTTTGTCATTTTATGGGATAATTTGGAAATGGTTGTAATTTTGCACAGAGAGGCAACTAAATAGAGAGCTTAGACTCAGGAATATCTATCTTTTCTTTCCTGTTCTCTATCCTCTCATTTTAGGTAAAGGGAAGGGGAGGAGTTTGAAAGGGAAAAAAGAGGAATAAAGTAACACATAAATTCGATAAGAGGGGATGAATTCTTTAATTTACTCTTAAATAAAATATTTTATAGCTATGATTATACATTGGTAGAAATCTTTATATTTTGATGTAAAATTGAAGATATATTTGCTTACATTGGTACAGAATTTTGTGGAAAGGTACATGTTCAAGGTTTTCATTGGTATAAATTTTTATATATGAATGCGAAATTTAAAATTAATTTTGTTAATCTTATATAGGCTTATAGTTATGATTTTGCAACTTATTTAATAATGCAAGTCTTAGACCAGGTTTTTTAATAGCTGCTATCACAAATGGTTTACAATATTAAGTAATGCAAGTTAATAGTCAGATAAAGAAATTCATGGTCCCATTAGATTCTTATTTATTTAATAAAATTAAAGTGTTTTCAATTTATTTATATAGTAAATAGCTAAAAATATCAATGTTTGACAATTCTGTTATTCTAGATATAGACAGTCTTCAAAAGTGTTAGAGAGTCATAGAATAGGCATTTAAAATCATTTCATTATTAATAGATCTTTAATTATTACACACGTTTGCTCTTGAAAATACTCCTATTACATGTCAAGGAAATAAATAAACATCAATAGCTCCATGTGTAGTTGCTCCAATTGTTGCAAGCTAGCCACTGGGCATTTCATGTGCTGATAGGATACTGTCAAACAGTACAAACAGATGCAGGAGTCAACTGTTATGTTTTGTCAAGACAGGGTAAGCTACTCCTTCATAACTCCTGTTTCACTTAAAGTCTGTCAGATGTATTGGCTGGAATTCTGAAGACAGATGTTTCAACATTATATAGGATACTGGGGACTGTACAAGCAGTCAGCTATCTCTGTCAGTGGTTTCAGATTTGAAAGCTGCACTTTTGTACTTCCTGCAAATTCAGTCAATATTTAAATCCTTTTCAAACATTTGATGGGGTCAAAGACTAGATAGGTATAGTCTCACAATTGTACTTATGTTTTCTTAGCATTAAAGAAGATGTTCTGGATTGAAAGTATGATATTTGGATGGTAATATAGGTTAAAAATCAAATACTATTGAGGTACAGAATTGTAAACACTTTAAGTAAGATAGACCATAAAGTTTTTCATCTAACTAGCCAAATAGGATGGAATGGAAATTATATCTCCTACCTTATAATTTGCATCATTGTTTTAATTGTTTTCTGTGTATATTTGAGAGAAACCAGCCCTTTTATTTGGACAAAAAGGAGGAATTATTGATGTTTTGTACTTTAATATTTATTGTAATGCTAAGTGCTGACCTCCAAGAGTTGAATCTTCATGGAGCTTTTTGAGAATCTTTCCCTGGTTAATTCTGATTGGTAAATAAAGATGCCAGCAGTCAGCAACTGGAGAGAAAAGTTATAGGCTGCTTGAGGTTTTATGAGTGAGAGACCATGAGGAAGGATCAGGAAGGGAAAAAAGGAGTTGCCATAGGATAGTAAGAACATGAAGGAGAGAAGCAAGGAGAGCTGCCATGGACTAGAGTCTAAGAGTATGTGGCCCACAGGGCTGCCTAATTGGAGTTAAGAATAGTCCAGATGAAACATAAGAGATAATAACTTGGGTTATGGATAGGAGATAGATTCTAACAGCATGAAGTGTAGGCAGTTACCCAGCTATTTTGATGTTTAAGGTACAGTAAAATATAAATACTCTCTGTGGCTTTCACCTGATAGTATTAATAATCAAAAGTGGGAAGGTATCCCACTCAGGGAGTTTTAAAAATAATTTTTACAGCTGAGAAGTTCAGAGAGTCAGTTTTTTTTCTTCTACTATTTAGATCCTCAGGATACAATGTTAAATCATTGTGCTGAGGAACAGGTACATTTTCCTGTTAAGGCACATTGAACACACTTAGCAATCAGTTTGTTCACCCATGGTCATTGAACTATACTCAACAATGTAGCTAACAGACACCATAGTACATACATATCAATTCAATGCTCTTACATCATGATAGATCAGTGGGCATGATACTCTCTTGTACCTCACAGTTTACATATTTTCCAGGAGGTTTTATATAACCAACAACACAGGGGGACTAGCATAATCAGGTACACAGATCAACGTGTCTTCCCCAGAAGCTAAAGACAGCCTGTCTCTCAGGAGGGCAGCTGTAACAAGGGACACAAAGAGACAGGGACACAAGAGTCCTTATCTAACCAGAGACAGAACTGTCTACGCAGTCTAACCCAGGTCACACAGCTCTACCTGCTTCAAAGAAGGCCTGCTCCAGTCTGAGACATGTAGACCACTTAACACCAGCAATAACCACATGCTAAAAGGCAAGCACAAAAACATAAGCAATAGAATACATTAATTTAGCACCATCAGAACCCACTTCTCCTACAATAGCAAGCACTGGTACCTGAACAGACATTAAAAGCATTAAAAGCAAGGTTCTGACCTAAATTCCCATTTCATGAAGATGATAGAGCCCTTTAAAAAGGATATAATAAACTCCCTTAAAGAAATATATGAAAATACAATCAAGCAGGTAAAGGAATTAAGGGAAATGGTACAAGATCTAAAGATGGAAAGAAATAATAAAGAAATCACAAGTGAAGGCAAGTCTAAAGGTGGAAATCCTAGGAAAGAGATCAGGAAGTACAAATACAAGCATCACCAACAAAATGCAAGAAATGGAAGAGAGACTCTCAGGCATAGCAGATACTCTAGAAGATACCAAAATATCTAGAAGATACCAAAATATCAATCAAGAAAATACAAAGTGTAAAAAGTTCATAACACAAAATATCTAGGAAATTTAAAATACAATGAAAAGACCAAACCTGAGAATAATAGGCATAGAACATACTAGGATGAAAATTCCTAGTTCAAAGGGCCAGAAAATATTTTCAACAAGATCAAAGAAGAAAACTATCTAAACCTAAAGAAAGAGATGGCCATAAACACTAAAGAAGCCTACAAAACACCAAATAGACTGAAATAGAAAAGAAAATCTTATCCCCATATAGCAATGAGTGCTAAATGTACAGAACAAATAAAACAATATTTGAAGCTGTAAGACAAAAGGCCAAGTAACCTACAAAGGAATATCAAAATTACACCACACTTCTCAAGAGAGCTGCTAAAAGACAGAAGATCCTGCACAAATTTCATGCAGATCCTAAGAGAACTCACATGCCATCCCAGGCTACTACATGCAGAAAAACTCTCAATCATAAATGGAGAATCCACAATATTCTAATCCAACCCTACAGAGGATATTAGAAGGAAAACTCCAATACAAGCATGGTAACTACACAGAAGAAACCACAAAAAGTTAATCATCTCACTACAAACACAAAAGAATGGAATCACACTCACATAATATCACCTGAAATCACAATAATAACAGAAACTGACAACCACTGGTATTTGTCATCTCTCAACATCAGTGGACACAATTACCCAATGAAAAGGCACAGGATAACAGGCTGGATATGAGAATATGATCCATCATTGTGCTGCAAACAAGAAACAACACTCAACAACAGAAATAGACACTATTTCCCAATCAAAAAAGGAAAAAAGAAAAGAAAAGAAAAGAAAAGAAAAGAAAAGAAAAGAAAAGAAAAGAAAAGAAGAGGAGAGGAGAGGAGAGGAGGGGAGGGGAGGGGAGGGGAGGGGAGGGGAAGGAAGGGGAGGGGAGGGGAAGGAAGGGGAGGGGAAGGGAGGGGAGGGGAGGGGAAGGAAGGGGAGGGAGGAGAAGAGAAGAGAAGATAAAAAAAAAGAAAGAAAGAAAAGAAAAGAGCCCAGGGCCAGATGGCTTATGTGAAAAATTCTACCAGACCTTCAAGGAGAGCTAATTCCAATACTCCTTAAACTATTCCACAAAATAAGAACAGACAGAACAATACCTAATTCATTCTATGAAGCCAGTCACTTGGATACATAAACTATACAAAGACCCAACAAGAAAGAAACTTCATGCCTATTTAAGTTATGACTATCAATGTAAAAATACTCAATAAATTTCATAATTTTCAGAAAATTTCAGAAACAGAGCACAAGAACAAATTAAAACCATCATTAACCATGATCAAGTAGGCTTCATCCCAGGAATGTAGAGATTGTTCAATATATGAAATTCTATCAGTATGATCCACTATATTAACAAAATCAAACAAAAACGTCACAAGATAATATCACTTGATTCTGTAAAAGCCTCTGACAAAATATAATAAAGATTGTGGAGAGATCAAGAATTTATGACACATACCTAAACATGGTAGAAGCAATGCAAAGCAAATCAACAGCCAACATCAAATTAAAATGAGAAAAACCTGAAGCAGTTTCATTAAAATCAGGGACAAGACATGGCTGCCCACTCTCTCCCTATGTATTCAATGTAGTAGTTGAAGTTCTAGCTACAGCAATTAGAGATCAAGGGTATACAAATTAAGAGCAAAAAAATCAGGTATCACTATTTGTAGATGATATGATAGAACACATAAGCTACCCCAAAATTTCTATCAGAGACCTTGATAAACAACTTCATCAAAGTGGCTGATGTAAAACTAACTCAAACAAATCAGTAGCCTTCCTTTATACAAATGATAAACATACTAAGGAAAAAAGTATGGATATAGCACATTTCATAATAGCCACAAATAATATAAAATATCTTGGTATAACTCTAACCAAGCAAGTGTAAGATCTTTTTATGACAAGAACTTCAATTCCCTGAAGAAAGAAATCAAAACACCTCAGAAAATGGAAATATCTTTCATCTTATGGATTTGTGCAATTAACATAGTGAAAAAGACCATTTTAGCAAAACAATTTACACATTCAGTGCAATCCCCATTAAAATTTCAAAACAATTCTTCACAGATATTGATAGAGCAATTCTCATTTTCATACACAAAAACAAAAATCCCAGTATAGCCAAAAACAGTTATCAACAATATAAGAACTTCCAAGATAATCATCATCCATGACTTCAAGCTGTACTATAGAACAATAGTGTTAATAACTACATAGAATTGACACAGAGATAGACAGGTTGATCAGTGGAATAGAACTGATACCCCCTCAAAAAAAGAAAAAAAAAAAGATATATATGGGCACTTGATCTTTGACGAAGAAGCCAAAACCATACTTTGCAAAAAAGAAGCCATCTTCAAAAAATGGTGCTCTTCTAATTTGTGGTCTGCATGTAGAATAATATAAATTCATTAATACTTTTCACCATGAACGAAGCTCAAATCTGAGTGAGTAAAGGATCTCAACATAAAACAAGTGGGAAAGAGTCCTGAACACATTACCACATTGGAAAATTTCCTGAACACAACCCTAATGGCCGAGGCTCTAAGATCAAGAATTGATAAATGAGACCTCATGAAACTGAAAAGCTTCTGTAAGGCAAAAGACACTATCAATAAGACCAAATTGCAACTTATAAATTGTGAAAAGATCTTCACTAACCTTACATGTAATAGAGGACTAATATCCAAAATATATAAGGAACTCAAGGATTAAGACTCCACAAAAAGAACCCAATTGGAAAAGGTGGTATAGAAAACTCACAACAGAAGAATTTCAAATGGCAGAGAAGCATGTGATGCTTTGTATATGCTTGCCCCAAGGAATGGCACTATTAGGAGGTATGGCCTTGTTGGAGTAGGCGTGCCACTGTCAGGGTGGTCTTCAGAGCGTCATCCTAGCTGCCTGGAAGTCAGCATTCTGCTTGCAGCATTTTAATGAAGATGTAGAACTCTCAGCATTTTCTATACCTTGCTTGCCTATATGCTGCCATGTTCCTGCCTTGATGATAATGAATTGAACCTTTGAACCTGTAAGCCAGCATCAATTAAATGTTGTCCGTTATAAGACTTACCTTGGTCATGGTGTCTGCTCACAGCAGTAAAATCCTAAGTACAACAAAGCACTAAAAGAAATGTTCAACATCTTTACTTATCAGCAAAATGCAAATCAAACCAAATCTGAGATTATACCTTACACTAATCAGAATGGCTAAGATCAGAAACTCAGTGCCAGTATGTGCTGGAGAGGATGTGGAGAAAGAGGAACACTCCTCCTTTGCTGGAGGAATTGCAAATTGATACAAGCATGCTGAAAATCAATCTGGCAGTTCCTCACAAAATTGTAAATAGTTCTGCCTAAAGACCTAGCTATATGACTCCTGGGCATATACCCAAAACGTGGTCCACCATAAAACAAGGACATGAGCCCCAGTATGTTCATAGCAGCCTTATTTGTTACAGCCAGAAACTGGAAGCAACCCAAATATCTCTCAACCAAAGAATAGATATAGAATGTGCGGTTCATTTATATAGTGGAATATATTCAGCTATTAAAAATGAGGACATCATAAGTTTTTCAAGCAAATGAATGGAATTAGAAAATATTATCTCAGGCAAGATATTCCAGATCCAAAAAAAAGACATGTATCATAGGTACTCACTGATAAGTGCTTATTAGGCAACATGTTCAGAATACTCATGATAAAACATACAGATTATAACAAATTTAAGAAGATAGTCCCAATGAGGAGGTTTCAATCTCACTTAGACAGGGAACAATAATGAAGAGGGAGGGAGGGACATAGCTAGAAATACAGATGGGGGGGTATATGGCAGACAGGATCAGGTATTAGGGCAAACAGGAGAAAAGCCCTGAGGACCTGGAGAATAAATGGAAGTATAATTTGGGGGTTGGAGGAACCTGAAAGTTCTAGAAAATACCAAAGACCTGGAAAGTGAGATTCTCAGGACACAATGTGAGTGATTTAACTGAAACAAACAATTTGGACATATAACCTGAAGGTACCACCTCCAGTAGATTTGACAGGGCCTCCAGTGGGGTAACAGGGTTACCAAACCACCTTCAAATTTTCTCACTTCAAATTGTTCTGTCTAAAAGAAATGGAGGGATAAAAATGGAGCAGAAACTCAAGGAAAAACCATTCAGTGGCTGGCCCAACATGGGATCCATTCTGTGGGCAGGCACCAAATATTAACACTATTACTGATGGTGTGTTTTGCTTCCAGACAGGAGCCTAGCATTGATATCCTCTCAGGGGCTCTACCAGCAACTGACTGAGACAGATGCAGATACTTTCAGCCAACCATTGGACACAGGCGTGTTTCCCCTATGAAAGAATTAGAGGAAGATTTGAAGGAGCTGAAGGCAATGGCAACCACATAGGAAGACCAACGTTCCCACCTAACCTGGACCCCTTTGAGCTCCAAGAGACTAAGCAACCAACCAAACAACATACATGGACTTCTCCAATGCCCTTGACACATATAGCAAAGGGCAGCCTTATCTTGCCTCAGCTAAAGAGGATGCACCTAGTCGGGCATGGTGGCGCACGTCTTTAATCCCAGCACTCGGGAGGCAGAGGCAGGAGGATTTCTGAGTTCGAGGCCAGCCTGGTCTACAAAGTGAGGTCCAGGACAGACAGGTCTATACAGAGAAACCCTGTCTCGAAAAAAAAAAAACTAACTAACTAACTAAATAAATAAATAAATAAAAAAGAGGATGCACCTAATCGTGTAGAGACTTGATAGCCCAGGGAAGGGGGATAGGTGGAGGTGAAGACGAAATAGGAAGGCTAAAAACTGACTTTGTGTTCTCATCTTGTTTCCAGTACTGTATGTTTATTATTTTGTTGATTCCAAGTCCATGTGCTTGCATCCCAATAAGTAATGTAAATATTTATTACAAGAATTTTATAAAACAACAGACAGTTTGTCAGTAGATAATATAATACAATCTGACCCCACAGACCCTTTGAATCTATCATCTCTTTATCTTCTCTGAGACGTTTACCAAATGGAAAGTTCTTCTTCCAGGTCTCTCTTATCATTTTTTCAAAGATTCATTTAGTTCCATTTTTATGTATATGAGGGCCTTAACTTCATGTCTGTGTGTTTGCAGCATGTGTGCCAGATGGACATAGGAGACAGTAGAGAGCACCAATTTCCATGAAGTTTCACACACTTGTAAGCATTTATATGGGTTTTAGGAACTGAATCAGGGTCTTCTCCAAGAACAGAATATGGTAATTGCTAATTAGTCTCTCCACCCCATTTTATGTATCTTTATTTTTTAATTTTTATTTTTTTCATTGTTTTTCTTTTTTTTTTAATTAGGTATTTTCCTCATTTACATTTCCAATGCTATCCCAAAAGTCCCCCATACCCACCCCCCCCCACTTCCCTACCTACCCACTCCCCATTTTTGGACCTGGCGTTCCCCTGTAATGGGGCATATAAAGTTTGCAAGTCCAATGGGCCTCTCTTTCCAGTGATGGCCTACTAGGCCATATTTTGATACATATTCAGCTAGAAACAAGAGCTCCTGCTTACTGGTTAGTTCATATTGTTGTTCCACCTGTAGGGTTGCAGTTCCCTTTAGTTACTTAGGTGCTTTCTCTAGCTCCTCCACTGGGGGCCCTGTGATCCATTCAATAGCTGACTGTGAGCATCCACTTCTGTTTTTGCTAGGCACCGGCATAGTCTCACAAGAGAAAGCTATATCTGGGTCCTTTCAGCGAAATCTGGCTAGTGTAAGCAATGGTGTCAGCATTTGGAAGCTGATCATGGGATGGATCCCTGGATATGGCAATCACTAGATGGTCCATCCTTTTCATCACAGCTCCAAATTTTGTCTCTGTAACTCCTTCCATGGGTGTTTTGTTCCCAATTCTAAGAAGAGGCAAAGTGTCCTCACTTTGGTCTTTGTTCTTCTTGAGTTTCAGGCATTTAGCAAATTGTATCTTATATCTTGGGTATCCAAAGTTTCTGGGCTAATATCCACTTATCAGTGAGTACATATTGTGTGAGTTCCTTTATGATTGGGTTACCTCACTCAGGATGATGCCCTCCAGGTCCATCCATTTGCCTAGGAATTTCATAAATTCATTCTATTTAATAGCTGAGTAGTACTCCATTGTGTAAATGTACCACATTTTCTGTATCCATTCCTCTGTTGAGAGGCATCTGGGTTCTTTCCAGCTTCTGGCTATTATAAATAAGGCTGCTATGAACATAGTGGAGCATGTGTCCTTATTACCGGTTAGGATCTGAGCCCCATTTTTTAATGGGGTTATTTTATTTTATGGAGTCCACCTTCTTGAGTTCTTTATATATATATTGGATATTAATCCCCTATCCAATTTGGGATAGGTAAAGATCCTTTCCCAATCTGTTGGTGGTCTTCTTGTCTTATTGACAGTGTCTTTTGCCTTGCAGAAGCCTTGCAATTTTATGAGGTCCCATTTATCGATTCTTGATCTTAAAACACAAGCCATTGCTGTTCTATTCGGGAATTTTTCCCTTGTACCCATATCTCCAAACGAGGATCTGGTTCTTTGAGAAAATCAACAAGATAGACAGACCCTTAGCCAGAATCACTAGAGGGCACAGGGAAAGCATTCTAATTAACAAAATCAGAAATGAAAAGAGAGACATAACAACAGATCCTAAAGAAATCCAAAGCACCATCAGATCCTTCTACAAAAGGCAATACTCAACAGATCTGGAGAACCTGGATGAAATGGAGAAGTTTCTAGACAGATACCAGGTACCAAAGTTGAATCAAGATCAGGTTAATGATCTAAATAGCCCTATATACCCCAAAGAAATAGGAGCAGTCATTAATAGTCTCCCAACCAAATAAAGCCCAGGACCAGATGGTTTTAGTGCAGAGTTCTATCAGACCTTCAAAGAAGATCTAATCCCAGTTCTTTATAAAATATTCCACAAATTAGAAACAGAAGGTACTCTACCCAACTCATTCTATGAAGCTACAATTACTCTGATACCTAAACCACAAAAAGACTCAACAAAGATAGAGAACTTCAGACCAATTTCCCTTATGAATATCGATGCAAAAATCGTCAATAAAGTTCTTGCTAACTGAATCCAAGAACACATCAAAACAATCATCCATCCTGACCAAGTAGGTTTCATCCCAGGGATGTGGGGATGGTTCAATATATGGAAATCCATCAAGGTAATCCAGTATATAAACAAACTCAAAGACAAAAACCACAGGATCATCTCGTTAGATGCTGAGAAAGCATTTGACAAAATCCAACACCCATTCATGATAAAAGTCTTGGAAAGATCAGGAATGTAAGGCCCTTACCAAAACATGATAAAAGCAATCTACAGCAAACCAGTAGCCAACATCAGAGTAAATGATGAGAAGCTGGAAGCAATCCCACTAAAATCAGGGACTAGACAAGGCTGTCCACTCTCTCCCTACCTATTCAACATTGTACTTGAAGTCCTAGCCAGAGAAATTAGACAACAAAATGAGATCAATGCGATACAAATTGGAAAGGAAGAAGTCAAAATATCACTTTTTGCAGATGATATGATAGTATATATAAGTGACCCTAAAATTCCACCAGAGAACTCCTAAGCCTGATAAACAGCTTCAATGAAGTAGCTAGATATAAAATTAACTCAAACAAGTCAATAGCATTTCTGTACACAAATGGTAAACAGGCTGAGAAAGAAATTAGGGAAACAACACCCTTCTCAATAGTCACAAATAATATAAAATACCTTGGCGTGACTTTAACTAAGGAAGTGAAAGATCTGTATGATAAGAACTTCATGTCTCTGAATGAAAGAAATTAAAGAAGATCTCAGAAGATGGAAAGATCTCCCGTGCTCATGGATTGGCAGGATCAATATAGTAAAAATTGCTATCTTGCCAAAAGCAATCTACAGATTCAATGCAATCCCCATCAAAATTCCAACTTAATTGTTCAATGAATTAGAAAGGGCATTCGGCAGATTCATCTGGAATAACAAAAAATCTAGGATAGCAAAAACTCTTCTCAAGGATAAAAGAACCTCTGGTGGAATCACCATGCCTGACCTAAAGCTGTACTACAGAGCAATTGTGAAAAAATCTGCATGGTACTGGTATAGCAACAGACAAGTACACCAATGGAACAGAATTGAAGACCCAGAGATGAACCCACACACCTATGTTCACTTGATCTTTGACAAGGGAGCTAAAACCCTCCAGTGGAAAAAAGACAGCATTTTCAACAAATGGTGCTGGCACAACTGGCTGTTATCATGTAGAAGATTGCAAATTGATCCATTTCTATCTCCTTGTACTAAGGTCAAATCTAAGTGGATTAAGGAACTCCACATAAAACCAGAGACAGTGAAACTTATAGAGGAGTAAGTAGGAAAAAGCCTCGAATATTTTATGTATCTTAATTAATAAAGGTATCATTTTAACAGAACTTAAAAAAACCTGACTCTTACTCAACACCACCGTGGCATGGATTTGAAAGGTGATAGTTCCCTAGCTAGTATGAGCAGTAGATTTAAGTTAGTCTCCTGAGTAGTCAGTCTTGATGATGTATGCTTTTATCTACATTTCCCATTGCTCTGTATTGTGACCTTCCAGGCTTACTACTACAGTATTAAGAATTTTTGTAATTCATACTTACTTACTTCAGTTCCACTAAACAAGAATGAATAACGTTTTTTAGCATGTATGTGGTTTGTGTTTGGTTATATATTCCAGTTTATGTGTGAAATCATAAGTATGCAGGTGTCTCTGTATATAAGATTATAAAATGATGCCACAGGTTGACATTGTCTTTCTCCATTGGTCTCCTTTTTGTTTACTGAGAAACACTTTATTCTTGAACTGAGAACTGTCCAAACCTGGCTAGTCTGATTAGTCAGCGCAATTCAATAGTCCACTCTCTATAGCAAGTGTTGAAATTGCTGGAAAACATTATGCTTTATTCCTTTTCTTTACTTTCTTGCAGGAGAATCTGGCCTTTTTTGTTGTTGTTTTTATTTTGTTTATTTGTTTTGTTTTTTATTCTTTTGTCCTTTTTTTCTTCCTTTCTTTCTTTTCTCTTTCTTCCTTCCTTTCTTTACATCTTTCTTTCTTTCTTTCTTTCTTTCTTTCTTTCTTTCTTTCTTTCTTTCTTTCGTTCTTTCTTTCTTTCTCTCTCTCTCTCTCTCTCTCTCTCTCTCTCTCTCTCTCTTTCTTTCTTTCTTTCTTTTGTTCTTGTTGTTGTTTTTTTTATTTCCCTTGATACTTTTAAAAATCGTTTTTTAAAAATATTCATAAATATAAAAGAGTGAGTACTATGTTCAACCCTATTGAAAGTCACTGTTATCAAGATAGACTTGGGCTGGTGAGTGAACAAGTATCTAGCAGAATACTCTACTGAAACAGCTCTCCTCAGAAGTTCTTCTTTCCCCAACCTCTGCCTCCCTGCACACAAATGAGGGGCTTCCTCCTACTCTCTGGCTGCTCTGAGAGAACTTGAGGAGCCACAGGTGCCAGCTTGAGTGAGATGAATGGCAGCTGCTCTAGCCTCTGTGGTGCAGAGGCTAGCACTCTCCCTGATAACAGGCTGGGTGCTTCCCAGATGCAGCTGGTGCCTGTCCTTGGAAAAAGAGATTAGGGTCCCAGGTTTAAATCATAGAATAGAGTTGATCAGAGATCACAGGCAGTTATGGCTATAGAATTAGTTCCTGATAGCTCCATAAAAATAATCCTTAGGTTGGGAGAATCCCCCTCTCAGCCACTACCCATTCTGCCCTACCAAATGGAAGCATGTCGGAATAATGACTTGCTTCACTCACCTTCCCCCATCACCCTAAGCATTCAAAGAATCTCTAACTATGCTGTATATAAGTGCCAAACCTTCCAAGGTCATGGTAGCACGCCTGTCCTGTGCTGTGGGAAGGTTTGTGATGCGAGTCTGACTTGAAAATAAAAAACTGTTATGCATTTTTACAGCAGACTCTGCATTTCTTGAGCCCTCCTGGGTTTCACACGCAGTCAGGGCAATATGATACGATTAGACAAAGTCATTAAAGTCACATAATGGAGGTCTTAAGAAGCAGGAAATGTCATCTCATTTGTTAAGTCTATCATTTCCACATCCTTTCCAGAGGACAAAATATCAAAAAAAAAAAAGTTTGATCTTTCCTTAAAGTAAGTTGATTTGTTGTCTAAATTAGCTAATTCCCTGGCATCATGCTTGGTCTCCAGATGGCTCCAAATTATTTCATGACACATAGAGCTAACCCAACCATCACAAACAACACACACAAATGCACCACTCATTGCCAGGCAGCACATATCCAGCAGCTATATTAGGGGCCAGGGGACTCAGAGCCCTTTTCTAAAGACAGAAAATAATCTTGTTACCTGAGTTGTCACCTCTTTTGTGTAAGAGGAATCCTTCCAGTTATCCACCTCACATACAAAGGAGCAAAACTGAGATAATATTCTGAGAAATGTTACATGCTTTTCTCATTGTGCCCATGAAGCTTTCAGCAGTGACTGTGAGCCATTTGGGTTTAAATGTGTTGCAAGAAATGAATTGAAAGAAAGGCAAGGATGGATCATTTAGGCAGTGAAAATACACAGGAAATATATCCTGAAAACAACCAGGGCTATTTTAGGGGAGACCTTGCCCCAAGTGCATGGAGAACAAGGAATCTGTAGGAGAACATCAGAGGGGGAGCCAAGGTAGAGTAAAAGGAGAGAACTTATTGGAAGGCAAATAATCTGGGAAAAAAAACATAGAAAGAGATCAGTGAAGATAAAAACACCCTACTATAAGTTAATAGATGCAATTTTCATAACAGAAAAATAAGTGATTATATCTAAGAGCTCAAAGAGATTGACAGCCCATCATTTGTAAAAAGAGAATAAAACAAAGTAAGAAATTAGTACATGTGCTAAACAGTGTCCTGAAATAAATGAGTAAAGAGAATTGGTTGTCAAAGCAGAAAGCATGCCTACTAGTCGCCAGCTCACATTCTCCATTTCATACATAAAGGAGCTCAGGCCAGAGAATAGACCCATCCACAATTAATATGGTTCTTCTTTATCAGGTACTCTAATCAGGTCAATCCCTCACAGACATTCTCCAAGGTAAATCTTAAACTATATACATATCCATTTTACTATTAAGCTAAGTTCCTCTAAAGTGTCCATGAATGTGTCTGCTTCAATGTGAAAAGTTGGGGTTAAATATGAGTAAAATATGTGAGTAAAAAAGTGAAATTAAAAAAAAAAGTGTCATTAAGTGAAATGACAGTCCACCAAAAGAAATACTGTTAATGTCATGTCAATGTACTGAATCTAAGTTGGGTTCAAAAAATAAAACACAATGGAGTGAGTAATAGTGATAAAAAATGGATTATTTGGGCATGGACTTTAATGTGGTTTGAAAATACATTTGAGATAAAAATTCACAAGTGAAATTTAAAGAAAAAAAGCTATGCTTTACTATAAAAATAAAAGCAAAGAAAGGATGATGAGTTTGTCTCGGTTTTTAGTTTGAGGGTACAGCCCCTCGCAGCAGGAAAGTCTCAGCAGCTCAGATATGAGGTTTCTGGGCATGAATCACCCATAGTCAAGAGGAGGAAAATGATGAATGCTACTACTCATCTTACTTTCTCCTTTGTACTCAGTGCAGGATCTCATCTATGGGATGTACTGCTCAGACTAAGATGAGCCTTCACAACTTAGCTGACCTAACCTAGAAAGTTCCTCACAGGCAGGCCCAGAAGCTTGTCTCTTACATGGTTCTCGATGTTGTTATGCTTACCAGCAATTTTCACCATCACAATTAAAATGTTCAGAGGAGAAGATAATAGAAATCAAAGGGTTAGAGATAGACCTATTTGGAGGAAGGAAAAAAAATGGTTAAACATAAATTAGAACCACAAATGATATATGTATATGAAAATTCCACAATGAAGCCTATCACTTTGTATTGTAACATAAACTCTGACTCATAAAAGAAAATAAGAAACAAGCAAAAGTTGCAAACTATACAGTTTAGAAAAGTAGATTTGTGGATATTGAAGATTTAAGATGTCAGAATTGTCATTGGAGCTGCATAAATGCTGTAATCATGAAAATGATTGATGCTTCTTAGAGAATGAAGAAAAACTGAGATACTGAAGTCTTTGTCTTCATTACAGTGCTATTGCTGTGAAGAAACACCATGACTACACAGGTTGTATAAAATAAAATATTTAACTGTGGCTAGGATGCACTTCAGGGTTTTAGACCATTATCATCATAGTAGGAAACATGGCTGTATTCAGGCAGACATGTTGCTCAACAGGGATGTGAGAGTTCTATATCTTGATCTACAGGCAACTGAAGGATGACTATGGTGACTTAAAGCCCACCTCCACAGTGACGCACTTCCTCCAATAAGGCCACACCTACTCCAATAAGACTATCCCTCCTAATAATTCCAGTCCCTTTGAGAATAGCATTCCCCACACAATTTTATGGGGGCCATCCCTACTTAAGCCATCCCTACTTAATCTTTAGTTAATGTAGCATTAGGGAAAACATAGATATTGGCAATCATCTGAAGTCCTAAATGTGCATCCAGGGGGACTTTTAGAAATAGAAAAGAAGTTTGGCAAGCAGTTAAGGAAATAAAAGACGTTGAAGCTGAAGTAGATTTCATAATGTGGATCTAGAAATAATTCTCTAAATTTCACATTTGAATACTTTTCTTTTAAAAACATATTATATATGATACTTATGTATATGCAATGTGTTCTTTTTCAATGCTTAGTTTGATGTTTCGTTTCATCAGCACAAATAGTTTTGCCAGATTTTGTAAACAACACACAAGGACTATGTGAGTCTTTAGCATTTGCTTTATAAATAAAAAAGCATAGTAAACACCTTTTAAACAAACAAAGCTTCACTTTCCCTTATACCTGTGTCTCTCCTGAAACTGTGGTTTTGGATGAATGAAAAGTTCATTCAACCTCTCTCAAATAAAAAAGCTGAAATCCATTTCTAATTGCATTTCTGTTATATTATACATGCATCACACATACAGATATATACATATCTATGTACATATATGTCCTATACTCATGGATGCCTAGTGAAAATCTAGCCTGCCATCAGTGGCCATCTGGCAATATAACAGGGCCCCAGACTTTAGCTGAACTGACTTCATGATGGAAGTACCATTCAGGCTGTAAAACTTAGATTCACTCTCTCTCTCTCTCTCTCTCTCTCTCTCTCTCTCTCTCTCTCACTTTATGATTTTAAAAAATAGAATCTGTGTAATGAAATTAAGATAAAAAGTATAACGGGAGATGAGAGATGGCTCAGGGCTTAACAGTGCTGACTATTCTTGTAAAGGACCTGAATGTAATTCACACCATGCAAGTTTGCTAAGTAACAATGGTCTGTTACTCCAGATCCAAGGGGATTCATCATACTTTTCAGGCCTCCATGGGGAAGTACATTCCATGCATATTAAAATAAAATATTTATACTTAGAAACTTGGGTCAAGGAGCTCGGTAGAAAGTTTAGTAGTACAGAGGGCTTCACAAACACATGCCAAGTCCAGATCCAGAGGGTCTGATGCCCTTCTCTCATGTCTGCAGACTCCTCTCATACATAAACTTGGGGCCAGACAGATACACATAAATTAAAGAAAATGAATCTTTAAAAAACATGTTTGAATCAAGATGGCAATAAAAATAGATAAGTAAAACTAATATATGGCTGAATCAGCCGATACATGTCTCTCTGAACAAAGAAAATTGCCTTCAGATGTTACTCTTAAGTACTGAGTACATTACTCTAAGTACCGGGCTCTCACGCTATCCAGCCTGAAAGCCAAAGCTACAGTCAAAGTAACAGATGGGAATTTTACCAGTGACTCATAATGGATTTGCATTTTAAAGATGGTGAATTCATAGTGCAAGTATTAGAGTAGGCCAACAAGGTATTTCCATTTATCAAGTCATGAGGCATGCAATGATTCTATAAACTGTATCTTTAGTATCAACTTGGGAAGATTCTTGTGTGTTTTATGCTGTTTTCCCTGAGCATCATGTGTGAGGTACTGGCTATGTGTATTTGTTTCCTTCATATGTGTGCTTCTTTCCTGTTCTTATTTTTAGTCAGATTCTTAGTATTTCTTTGTTTGTTTTTGGTATTAGGGAATAAAATGCATCAACGCTTTTTATTTATAAAGTATCATCAATACATACAAGAAACAAAGTCCTGTTAAAAATTATTTTACTGAACAAAGATTGTAGAGAGGTTGTTATATAGAACAAGTGCTTCAATCTGCTAGGTGGTAAAGTAGTAGGAAAAGAGCAGGGGAGAAAGATATGTCAGATGTTAGTAACCTAGAGTATTTGAATTGTGAGAAATGCATGCACTGAGTTGAGACTGTGTCTACAGTAGACCTACATCTATTCAGATCTATATGCAGTTTCTAGTACTTCCAGAAAAACACAACAAAACAAACAAAAAGAAAGAGCAAAAATACTAAATGGGAGAAATGGATCAGTAGGCAAAATACTTGCCAAAAAAACATGCTGGCTTAAGTGTGTAGGTGTTACAGAACACCTACTTCAAATTTATTCATGGCTGTATACATCTGTAACTCTAAAGCTGAGAGAGTGGACACAGGGAGATCTCTGGATCTCATTGGCCATATAATATAACAAAATTATGAGCTTGGGAAATATTGTGAGTTAATCATCCTTTCTCAATAAATAAATAAATAAATAAATAAATAAATAAATGAATGAATAAATAAATAAATGTTGGAGAATAATAAAGAAATACACCTTGTGTTACCTCTGACCTCCACATGCTCACATGCACAAATGGGTATATGAATCATGAATTTTCTCTCTTTATCCCTCACAAAAAAAGAGAAGAAGAAGAAGAAGACGAAGAAGAAGAAGAAGAAGAAGAAGAACAAGAAGAACAAGAACAAGAACAAGAACAAGAACAAGAACAAGAACAAGAACAAGAACAAGAACAAGAAGAACAACAAGAACAACAAGAACAACAACAAGAAGAAGAAGAACAAGAAGAAGAACAAGAAGAAAGGAGAAAGAAGAAAAGAAAAGGAGAAAGGAGAAAGAAAAGGAAAATTAAGAATAATTTCTTCTTTTATTTCTATTGCTACAATTATAAGATGAAGAAATATTTTTGTTATTTATTTTAATAAACCAAAATACTCCCATTCCTCACTCTGTATTTTTGAGATGGATGTGAATTATCTACTATTAATATAAGATTAAAAGTGTAAAAGCTAAATATCACATAGAAATTGGCAGAACAGATTTCATAACAGCTGAATAGCAGATCTAGATTTATATAGAGAGAACTGTTAAATGATAAGTCTCCTACAGAAAAAATATTAACTTGCAATGACTAGAAATATCACTTAATTCTGAACCAGAAATAAATCCTTATTTTTCTAATTAGTGAATATTTAAACGCAAGTACAAATAATATGAATTAGGTATAATGGAACAAAGAAAGACTATTTTTAGCCTCTCAATGAAAGGTAAAGTCTAAAACAGTAAATTTGCCCTTATCTAAGAAATATTGAAAAAAGTATTGCAATCAAAAGAAGAGAATGTACATTAAGTTAATAAATTTGGATTTAGTTAGAAAGCACAAAATGTTCTTCCATAAAATTCAAGGGAAAGTTATGCAGGACAAACCAAGGATTAGCAGACACATATGACAGTGGAAATATTCATTCACTGAGGACAATTTCAAATCTATGAGTCTTCCAGAGACTGAAAAAAATGCAAGCATTTTTATGTTGCTAGATCCATTCTTTTAAGGAACCTTCTCTTCTCAAACTATCTCAGGCATGTCTAGCCGCCCTTATCTTCATGGGTTTATAGTACTAAGTATACATTTCAATTATGAAGTGGACCTCACAACTGAGCATTATGCCATTACTGTACTAAGCCCCATCTCCCTAGGTTACATTTATGTTATAGCTTCTGGAGTTCACAGCTCAATAAGATCATTAATGCCTCTTCCTCACAATAGCACATATAGCAACTTATGAATCAAAAGAATCAGTTAAAGAAACATCCAGATCAGTTTCAGCTGGGATTTGTTCTATCAAGCAGGCAAACAAACTACAAATTCTCTACATCAGTAGGGTCTTATTTAGTCGTCATGGGAAGTCAAGATCAATGACAAAAGTGTAAAAGCTTTTATGAGTCTTTGGTCCTCCCTACATGTTAGTGCATATAAATTATCCCACATCTGGCACTGAGATGTAAGTTTAATAACTTACATCTTTTTTTTCTTTTTTAATGCAAAAATGCTTTTATTTATATTTTTAAATTAGATTATTTTTACACTCGATATTCCATTTGCATCCCCCTACCCAACCTCTGACTGTTCCACATCCCACACCTCCTCCAAACCCCACTCTGCCCCACACCTCTAAATTCCCTTAGTCCCCCAGTCTCTTGAGGGTTAAGTGCATCATCTCTGAATGGACACAGATCTGGAAGTCCTCTACTCTATGTGTGTTGGGGGCCTCAAGTCAGCTGGTGTATGCTGTCTGTTTGGTTGTCTAGTATTCGAGAGATCTCAGGGGTCCAGATAAATTGAGACTGCTGGTCCTTGTACAGGATCGTCCTTCTCCTCAGCTTCTTTCAGCCTTCGATAAATCAACAACAGGGGTCAGCTGCTTCTGTCCTTGATATCTCATTGAGAAAATGCCTACAGCTGGATCTTGTGAAGGCATTTCCCAACTGAAGCTCCTTTCTCTGTGATAACTCCAACCTGTATCAAGTTGACACAAAACTAGCCAGTACAATTGACCCCTTGTCAACTTGACACACAAACACATCACCGGTAAGCCTCAACCCTTAGTTTCTTATTCCTTCCCAAGATCTGAAGAATTTTAAAAGTCCTACAGTCTTGTATATTAAAGTTCAATCGCTTTTAAAATATCTAATATCTTTTAAAATCTAAATTCTTTCTACAATTAAAAGTCTCTTAACTGTGGAATCCACTAAAAATTTTTTCTTCCTTCAAGAGGAAAAATATCAGGGAACAGTCACAATGGAAAGCAAAAATTAAACTCCAACTGTCCAATATCTGGGATCGAACTCACGATATTCTGGTCTCCTCCAAGGACTTGGGTCATTTCTCCAGCCCTGTCCTTTGTATCATACAGCTTTTCCTTTAGGCTCCAGATGCCTGTACTCCACTGCTGCTGCTCTTCTTGGTGGTCATTCATGGTCCTGGCATCTCCAAAACACTGCATGACCCCTTCAGTCCTGGGCCATGAATTGCAACTGAAACTGCACCTTCACCAGTGTCCTTCCATGGCTTCTCATAGTGCCGAGCCCCTTCATGCCTTCAAAACCAGTACCACCTGGGTGACTCTTACACATGGCCAAGTCCTGCTGCACCACGAGGTACAACTTTGGCTATCTCTGGAACATAGCCCCTTTGTAATTTCAGAAAACACTTTCCAAAAGATGTCACTTTAATGATGCTGTTCTCTTCTTAATCACTGCTAATTTCTTAGCTCTAACTAACCAGCATCAATAGTCTCAGTAATACAAAGATTTCACTTTAGTACTTCTGGTATCTTGTTCATCACAGCTGATTTTCAGCCTCAGCTAACCAGAACCATGGATTCTTCACAATTAAAATAGCAATGGCGCTGAAAAGGTTCTTTAATCTTCCCTCTGAAATTTTACAAGCCAGGTCTCCATCTTCTTCCCTGTTCTCAACATTATCTTCCAAGCTCCTACACAACATCCCAGAGTGCTCTTAACACTGAATGTATCTTCGGGCCCAAAGTTCCAAAGTCCTTCCACAGTCCTCCCCAAAACATAGTCTTATTGTCACACGAATACCCCACTATGCTGGTACCAATTTGTCTTAGTCAGGGTTTCTATTCCTGGACAAAAGATCATGACCAAGAAGCAAGTTGGGGAGGAAAGGGTTTATTCAGCTTACACTTCAACATTGCTTTTCCACCACCAAGGAAGTCAGGTCTAGAACTCAAGCAGGTCAAGAATCAGGAGCTGATGCAGAGGCCATAGAGAGATATTACTTGCTTGCTTGCTTCCCCTGGCTTGCTCATCCTGCTCTCTTATAGAACCAAAACTACCAGCACATAGATGGCATCATCCACAAGGGGACCTCCCTCTTTGATCACTAAATGAGAAAATGCCTTACAGCTGGATCTTGTGAGGCATTTCCCCAACTGAAGCTCCATTCTATGTGATAGCTCCAGCCTGTGTTGACACAAAACTAGCCAGTACACCATTGTACATTTTTGGTGTCATTGTCAAAGATCAAGCGACTGTGCCGTGAGGGATATTATTCTTCCAACATTTTACAACTTTCCATGCTTTTAATATCTGTTTGTTTAGTTCCATACCTCATCTTCCCTATCCCCCTCGTCTTATCTATATGTAAGGCTAGTAATGGCTTCCAAAAAGACCCCAAGAACTCAATGTCCAAATAATCTAAACCGATAGAAAGCTCCATAGTCAATTAATGAGTCAGGGGAGCAGAATAAGGGAGAATGGAAGACATAGGGGCACACAAGAAGCACACAAAGAAATACAATCTGATGTGAAAAGATGGACTAGGATTAAAGCCTAGTTAGTCAAATACCTGTTGGGCAAACTGGAAGACTTGAGTTCAGGTATTTACCACATATGATTTAGGACAGGCAAGGCATCAAGGACATGTAATCCCACTACTTGGGAGGCAGAGAAAGAAGGAACATAGGATGTCAATCAAACTGATCTGTGAGATTGAAGTTCAGTGAATGATACTGAATTGAATAGCAATTTGAAGTGTAATAGTGGAAGACACTAGTCTCAGCAGAAAGCACATTCTTCTCAGCCCCACTAAGGATACTTTCCAGGACAAATCTTCTTTCCATTGGTCCATGACAATAAATCTTAGAAACTTAGTGAAATTTAATTTAGGTTTAATTTAATTTCTGATCATGATGAACCTAAAGTTCTGTAGTAGAAGAAAAGTATGTAGTTTACACCCATTGTTAGGAGTTACAAAGATAAATATATGTCATTGTTCCTTACAAAATATGTTACAGTTCTACATCAGAGCTTAGAATCAGATATTATGTAGAAGGATAGAAATGCAAGCAAATATATTAAAAAACAAACAAACAAAAAACAAAAGCAAAAACCGACCAATCAACAAACCAACCTAATAACAACAACAACAACAACAAAAACAAAACAGAAAGAAGGAAGGCTATGTAATAGCACAAGATTAAATTTCAATAATTCCAAGTAATTTGGTATAACAAGGAAAACAGAAGAAATTACAAATACAGAAGAAATGTAGCATTCTGACTTTCTACTCCCAATGAACACATTATATATAAATCTCTCAAAGCATATTAAATGTGTTTACAAATAATGTTAACTTCTATATCAATAGAGGAAGGATGTATTTGAATAGAAAGGACACAAGGAGGTGAAGGGGTTTGCAGCCCCATAGGAAGAACAACAATATGAACTAACAGTACCCCAGAGCTCCCAGGAACTAAACCATCAAGCAAAGTATAAACATGGAAGGACCCATGGTTCCAGCCACATATGTAGCAGAGGATGGCTGTGTTGATCATCAGTGGGAGGAGAGACCCTTGGTCCTGAGAGGACTTGATGCCCCAGTGTAAGGGAATGCTAGGACCTGGAAGTGGAAGTGGGTGGGTTGGTGAGCAGGGGGAGGGGGTTGGGATGGGGGTTTTTGAAGGGGAAACCAGGAAAGTGAATAACATTTGAAATATAAATGAAGAAAATATCTTAGAAAAAAGTTAAAAGAAAAAGAAGATGAGGAAGAGGAAGAGGAAAGGAAAGAAGAAGGGGAAGGGGAAGGGGAAGGGGAAGGGGAAGGGGAAGGGGAAGGGGAAGGGGAAGGGGAAGGGGAAGGGGAAGGGGAAGGGGAAGGGGAAGGGGAAGGGGAAGGGGAAGGGGAAGGGGAAGGGGAAGGGGAAGGGGAAGGGGAAGGGGAAGGGGAAGAACTTGGTCAAGGAAAAAATATAGAAATTAAAGACTTCCTGGAACTCAAAGGAAATGATGACACAGCATTCCCAAACATATGGGACACAATGAAGTAGTGTTAAGAGGAAAATTCATAGCACTAGGTGCCCTTGGTGCCCTTGTTGTATTGTCAAGGAAATGTTAATGATTATGCCCCCCCCAAAAAAAACACAAAAAAACCAAAACAGATAGGAACCAGTCAGATGCAACTCACAGCCAGGTCTTTATTCTATTAGAGCTAGTGGTTCACTCTCACAAGCCTCATTGTTATTCAGGAGGGTTTTGTTGGTGGGGTATCCCCAAATATCAATTAGGGCAAAACATCTAATTGGAAAGCTACTGTGGTCTTTAATATAATTGGCTAGTAATAGGAGTCATAACATAAATTTAATTTCTGGAACCCTTGGCATTGGTGGTCTTTAGGCAGAAGGTGTGCTTGTAATCTAGGGGGGCAAGTTTTTTAGGGGAAATAACCTGGAGACACTGTACTTATGGAGCATGTAAACTGGAGTAGCAGCTGGTCTTCTTGGGGATCAGTCTAGAGATGAGAGGGAAGTTTGGGTGCTGTTGGGGGACAATTTGGAAACTAATCTAGACACCAGTCTGATAGTTTATCTGACTTCAAACTTAGGCCAGGTTCTCAAAAATGGAGTCTGAACTAAAAAAGAATTGTAAAGAAACTTGTAAAGAAACTGAAGAGATCCTACAATAGCAATTTAATAGCACACCCAAAAGCCCTAGGGGAAAAAAAAAAGAACAAACTCACACAAGAGAAGTAGAAGTTAAACTCATGGCTGAAGTTAAAAAGAAACAAAGAGAATGATACAAAGAATCAGTAAAACCCAAAACTATGTCTTTGTGAAAATCAACAAGATAGATAAATCCCCAGTCAAACTAACTAAAGGGAACAGTGACAGTATCCAAATTATCACAAATCAGAAAGAACAAGGGAGACATAACAACAGAAACTGAAAGATTCATAAAAATCTTCAGATCTTACAACAAAAGTCATACTCAACATAACTGAAAAATCTAGATGAAGTGGATGAGTTTCTAGACAGTTACCATTTACCAAAGTTAAATCATGTACAGTTAAACTAACTAAACAGGCCCATATTCCCTAAGGAAATAAAAGTCATTAAAATCTCCCCACCAAGAAAAGCCCAGGGCCAGATGGCTTTAGTGCAGAATTCTCCTAGACCATCAAAGGAGAGATAATGCCAACACTCCTCAAACTATTCCATAAAATATAAACAGAAGGAACATTACCTATCTCATTCTATAAAGCCAAAATTATTCTGATACCTAAACCACGAAAGGACTCAACAAAAAAGAAAACTTCAGACCAATTTCTCTATAGATTTCAATTAAAAAACCCTCAATAAAATTCTTAAAAACTGAATCCAAGAACACATCAAAACTATCAATCACCAGGATTGATTTGGCTTCATTGCAATGATTCAAGGTTAACCCAATATATGAAAATCTATTAATGGAATCCTCTATATAAACAAACTCAAAGAAAAGAATCATATGATCATCTCATTAGATGCTGAAAAGCATTTGATAAGCTAAAACATCCTTTCATGTTAAAAGTATTGGAGAGATCTGGAATTCAAAGTCCATAACTAAACATAATAAAAAAAATACAGAAAATTAACAGGCAATATTAAATTAAGTGGAGAGATACTTGAAGCAAACCCACTAAAATCAGGGAAAATACAAGGATGCCCACTGTGCCCCATATCTATTCAATAGTGTATTCAAAGTTCTGGCTAGAGCAATAAAATAACAAAAGCAGATAAAGGGGATATAAATTGGGAAAGAAGAAGACAAGGTAGCACTATTTGCATATGATATGATAATATAAATAGGCTACCCCAAAATTTCTTTTTTTGTAATTTTTTTTATTAGGTATTTTCATAGTTTACATTTCCAATGCTATCCCAAAAGTCCCCCATAACCCCCCCAACCCCTACCCACCCACTCCCCCTTTTTGGCCCTGGCGTTCCCCTGTACTGGGGCATATAAAGTTTGCATGTCCAAAGGGCCTCTCTTTCCAGTGATGGCTGACTAGGCCATCTTTTGATACATATGCAGCTAGAGACGAGAGCTCCGGGGTATTGGTTAGTTCATAATGTAGTTCCACCTATAGGGTTGCAGATCCCTTTAGCCCCTTGGGTACTTTCTCTGGCTCCTCCATTGGGGGCTGTGTGACCCATGCAATAGCTGACTGTGAGCATCAACTTCTGTGTTTGCTAGGCCCCCAGCATAGATTCACAAGAGACAGCTATATCTGGGTTCTTACAGCAAAATCTTGCTAGTGTATGCAATGGTGTCAGCGTTTGGAAGCTGATTATGGGATGGATCCCTGGATATGGCAATCACTAGATGGTCCATCCTTTCGTCACAGCTCAAAATTTTATCTCTGTAACTCCTTCCATGGGTGTTTTGTTCCCATTTCTAGGAAGGAGCAAAGTGTCCACATTTTGGTCTTCATACTTCTTGAGTTTCATGCGTTTAGCAAATTCTATCTTATATCATCTGTATCCTAAGTTTCTGGGCTAATATCCACTTATCAGTGAGTACATATTGTGTGAGTTCCTTTGTGATTGTGTTACCTCACTCAGGATGATGCCCTCCAGGTCCATCCATTTGCCTAGGAAATTCATTAATTCATTATTTTTAATAGCTGAGAGTAGTACTCCATTGTGTAAATGTACCACATTTTCTGTATCCATTCCTCTGTTGAGGGGCATCTGGGTTCTTTCCAGCTTCTGGCTATTATAAATAAGGCGCTATGAACATAGTGGAGCATGTGTCCTTCTTACCAGTTGGCACATCTTCTGGATATATGCCCAGGAGAAGTATTGCGGGATCCTCCGGTAGTACTATGGCCAATTTTCTTAGGAACCGCCAGACTGATTTCCAGAGTGGTTGTACAAGCTTGCAATCCCACCAACAATGGAGGAGTGTTGCTCTTTCTCCACATCCTCGCCAGCATCTGCTGTCACGTGAATTTTTGATCTTAGCCATTCTGACTGGTGTGAGGTGGAATCTCAGGGTTGTTTTGATTTGCATTTCCCTGATGATTAAGGATGTTGAACATTTTGCCAGGTGCTTCTCTGCTGTTCAGTATTCCTCAGGTAAGAATTCTTTGTTCAGCTCTGAGCCCCATTTTTTAATGTGGTTATTTGATTTTCTGGAGTCCACCTTCTTGAGTTCTTTATATATTTTGGATATTAGTCCCCTATCTGATTTAGGATAGGTAAAGATCCTTTCCCAATCTGTTGGTGGTCTTTTTGTCTTATTGAAGGTGTCTTTTGCCTTGCAGAATCTTTGCAATTTTATGAGGTCCCATTTATCAATTCTCGATCTTACAGCACAAACCATTGCTGTTCTATTCAGGAATTTTTCCCCTGTACCCATAACTTCGAGGCTTTTCCCTACTTTCTCCTCTATAAGTTTCAGTGTCTCTGGTTGTATGTGGAGTTCCTTAATCCACTTAGATTTGACCTTAGTACAAGGAGTTAGGAATGGATCAATTCTCATTTTTCTACATGATAACCGCCAGTTGTGCCAGCACCATTTGTTGAAAATGCTGTCTTTTTTCCACTGGATGGTTTTAACTCCCTTGGCAAAGATCAAGTGACCATAGGTGTGTGGGTTCATCTCTGGGTCTTCAATTCTGTTCCATTGGTCTACTTGTCTGTCACTATACCAGTACCATGCAGTTTTTATCACAATTGCTCTGTAGTACAGCTTTAGGTCAGGCATGGTGATTCCACCAGAGGTTCTTTTATTCTTGAGAAGAGTTTTTGCTATCCTAGGTTTTTTGTTGTTCCAGATGAATTTGCAGATTGCCCTTTCCAATTCGTTGAAGAATTGAGTTGGAATTTTGATGGGGATTGCATTGAATCTGTAGATTGCTTTTGGCAAGATAGCCATTTTTACTATATTAATCCTTCCAATCCACGAGCATGGGAGATCTTTCCATCTTCTGAGATCTTCTTTAATTTCTTTCTTCAGAGACTTGAAGTTTTTTTTTCATACAGATCTTTCACTTCCTTAGTTAGAGTCACGCCAAGGTATTTTATATTATGTGTGACTATTGAGAAGAATGTTGTTTCCCTAATTTCTTTCTCAGCCTGTTTATTCTTTGTGTAGAGAAAGGCCATTGACTTGTTTGAGTTGATTTTATATCCAGCTACTTCATTGAAGCTGTTTATCAGGCTTAGGAGTTCTCTGGTGGAATTTTTAGGTTCACTTATATAAACTATCATATCATTAATAAAAAAAAAGTGATATTTTGACTTCTTCCTTTCCAATTTGTATCCCCTTGATCTCCTTTTGTTGTCTAATTTCTCTGGCTAGGACTTCAAGTACAATGTTGAATAGGTAGGGAGAGAGTGGATAGCCTTGTCTAGTCCCTGATTTTAGTGGGATTGCTTCCAGCTTCTCACCATTTACTTTGATGTTGACTACTGGTTTGCTGTAGATTCCTTTTGTCATGTTTAGGTATGGGCCTTGAATTCCTGATCTTTCCAAGACTTTTATCATGAATTGGTGTTGGATTTAGTCAAATGCTTTTTCTGCATCTAATGAGATGATCATGTGGTTTTTGTCTTTGAGTTTGTTTATATACTGGATTATGTTGATGGATTTCCATATATTGAACCATCCCTGTATCCCTGGGATGAAACCTACTTGGTCAGGATGGATGACTGTTTTGATGTGTTCTTGTATTCAGTTAGCAAAAACTTTATTGAGGATTTTTGCATCGATATTCATACGTGAAATTAGTCTGAATTTCTCTATCTTTGTTGGGTCTTCTTGTGGTTTAGGTGTCAGGGTAATTGTGGCTTCATAGAATGAGTTGGGTAGAGTACCTTCTGATTCTATTTTGTGGAGTAATTTCTGTAGAACTGGGATTAGATCTTCTTTGAAGGTCATATAGAACTCTGCACTAAACCCATCTGGTCCTGGGCTTTTTTTTGGTTGGGACACTATTAATGACTGCTTCTATTTCTTTAGGGGATATAGGACTGTTTAGATCATTAACATGATCTTGATTTAACTTTGGTACCTGGTATCTGTCTAGAAACTTTTCCATTTCATCCAGGTTTCCAGTTTTGTTGAGTATAGCCTTTTGTAGAAGGATCTGATGGTGTTATGGATTTCTTCAGGATCTGTTGTTATGTTTCTCTTTTCATTTCTGATTTTGTTAATTTGGATGCTTTCTCTGTGTACTCTAGTGAGTCTGGCTAAGGGTTTATCTATCTTGTTGATTTTCTCAAAGATCCAGCTCCTCGTTTGGTTGATTCTTTGAATAGTTCTTCTTGTTTCCACTTGATTGATTTCACCCCTGAATTTGATTATTTCCTGCCTTCTACTCCTCTTGGGTGAATTTGCTTCCTTTTGTTCTAGAGCTTTTAGGTGTGTTGTCAAGCTGCTAATGTTTGCTCTCTCTAGTTTCTTTTTGGAGGCACTCAGAGCTATGAGTTTTCCTCTTAGAAATGCTTTCATTGTGTCCCATAAGTTTGGGTATGTTGTGGCTTCATTTTCATTAAACTCCAAAATGTCCTTAATTTCTTTCTTTATTCCTTCCTTGACAGAGGTATCATTGAGAAGAGTGTTGTTCAGTTTCCACGTGAATGTTGGCTTTCTATTATTTATTTTGTTATTGAAGATCAGCCTTAGTTCATGGTGATCTGATAGGATGCATGGGCTTATTTCAATATTTTTGTATATGTTGAGGCTTGTTTTTTGACCAATTATGTGGTCAATTTTGGAGAAGGTACCATGAGGTGCTGAGAATAAGGTATATCCTTTTGTTTTAGGATAAAATGTTCTGTAGATATCTGTTAAATCCATTTGTTTCATCACTTCTGTTAGTTTCACTGTGTCCCTGTTTAGTTTCTGTTTCCATGATCTGTCCATTGGTGAAAGTGGTGTGTTGAAGACACCAAAATTTCTACCAGAGCACTTCTACAATAATAATCTACTTCTGCAAAGTGGATGGATAAAAAATTAACTCAAATAAATCAGTAGCCTTCCTTTATACAAATAATAAATGAGCTGAGAAAGAAAATAGGGAAACAACACCATTCATAATAGTCATACAAAATATTAAATACCTTGATGTGACTCTAACCATGCAAGTTAAAGATCTGTATGAAAAGAACTTCAAGACTCTCAGGTGAGAAATCAAAAAAGATCTCAAAAAATGGAGAGATCTCCCATGCTCATGGATTAACACATAAAAATGACCATTAAATCAAAACCAATCTATAGATTCTATGAAATCCCCATAAACTTTCTAACACAATTATTTAAAGACATGGAAAGAACAATTCTCAATTTCATACGGAAAAAAACCAAAAACCAAAAAACAAAAAAACCCAGTAAACAAAATTCAGGATAGTGAAAACAATTCTTAATTATAAAAGAACTTTTGGAGGGAATCACCATCCCTGACCTCATAATATACTACAAAGTATACAAAGTAATAATGATAAAAACCGCATGGTGTTGCTACAGAGACAGAGAGATTGATCAGTAGAATACAATTGACGACCCAGAAATAAAGCCACACACTTATGGACACTTGAACTTTGACAAAGAAGTCAAATATATATATATATATATATATATATATATATATATATATATATATATAATAGAAAATGAAATCATCTTCAATAAATGGTGCTGGTGTAACTGGAAGTCAGTATGTTGTCACCTTGCACAAGTGTATCAAGGACCTCAACATAAAAT
The DNA here is from genome assembly GCF_978045245.1 of Mus caroli. Taxonomy (NCBI): domain Eukaryota; kingdom Metazoa; phylum Chordata; class Mammalia; order Rodentia; family Muridae; genus Mus; species Mus caroli. The sequence goes on along the minus strand of NW_028227256.1, from coordinate 111,525,666 downwards.
CAGGTACACCGAATCTAGTAGAAAAGAAAGTGGGAAAGAGCCACAAATTCATTGGCATAGGGGAATTTTCCTTAACAGGACTCCAATGGCTGAGGCTCTAAAATCAAGAATTGATAAATGGAATCTTATGAAAATGAAAACTTTCTATAAGGCAAAGGATATAGTCAGTAGGATAAAGCAGTAACTTACAAATTGGGAATTATTCTTCTCTAACTCCACAGCAAATAGAGGGTTAAAATTAAGAATATATAAAGAACCCAGGAAGGTAACCTCTAAATAAATAAATAAATAAATATCGAAATATCCCACTCTAGAAGTGGTATATAGTACTAAACAGAGAGCTCACAAGAAGGAATCCTGAATGGCCAAGCACTTAAAGAAATGCTCAAAGTTCTTAATCATCAGGGAAATACAACTCAAAACAACCCTGAGATTCCACTTTACAACAATCAGAAACCCTAAGATCAAAAACTCAGGTAAGAGCACATGTTGGCTAGAATGTGGAGAAAGAGAAATACTCCTCCATTGCTGATGGGATGGCAAATTGATACAACTACTCTGGAAATCAGTGGGGAGGTTTCAGAAAATTGGAAATATTTCTACCTGAAGACCTAGCTATATCACTCTTGGGCATATGCTACCCCCTCCCCCTGAATAGATGACCCACCATTGCACAGGGACATGTTCTCTGCTATGTCCATTGTGCCCTTATTTGTGATAGTCAGAAGTTGGAAACAACCCAGAAGTCTCACATTGGAACAACTAATACAGAAAATGTGTTTCATTGACACAATGGAATACTATTCAGCTATTAAGAACATCATGAGTTTTGCAGGCAAATGGATGGAACTAGAAAATGTCATTCTGAGTGAAGTATCTCAGCCCCAAAAGGTCATGTTCTAATATGTTTGCAATAGTAAGTGGATATTAGCCAAAAAAGTAAAGAATATCCAGGATAAAACCCACAGAACTCAAGAAGGTTAACAAGCCAAAGAGGCCAAGTTAGGATGTCTCAATCACACATGGGATGGAGAGTAAAGCAATCACAGGGGGCAGGTGGAGGAGGTACATGGGTGTGAGAGGAGACAGAAAGAGGAAAGGGGAAACTTTATCAGGTATAGGGAACAAACAGGAATGAAGCCCTGAGGGCCACAAGAATGATGGGAAACAGGCAGCATCAGAAAAAATGGTGGGGCGACCCTCTAGAATGTATCAGGACTTGGAAGATGAGGGAAGCTCAGAACTCAAAGGAAGGGACTTTGGATGAAATGTCCAATTGTGTGGAAAAGTAACTTGTAGAGTCAATCTCCAATAGAAAGACAGGGCATTAAGAAGAGGGATAGGGTTGCCATCCTACAATTAAAAAAAAATATGACCCATAATTGTCCTGTTTAAAAGAATGGCAACAACAAAAGAGGAGAAATGACTGAGGGAAAGAATGTTCAGTGACCAGACCAAATTTGGATCCAGCTCAAGGGGAGGCTCCAAAGCCTGACACTATATGTCCCATGTTATAGTATGCTTACAGACTAGATCCTAGCATGGCTGCCCTCTGATAAGGCAAATGTCCTGCTATACACGTCAGATACAGATATTTCCACCTAACCAATGGACAGAAGCTGGTGACCCCAATTCAGAAAAAGGTGAAAGAAACTGAGGAAGAGGGTGAACACATTGGAAGAACTAACCTGAATCTCCGAGATCTCTCACAAACTGAGCCATCAACCAGGAAACACACACTAGCTGATAGGAGTCACCTGGCACATATACAGCAGAAGACGGCCTTGTAGGCCTCAGTGAGAGAAGATGCACTTAACTCTCGAGAGACTTGAGGCTCTAGGATGTGGGAAAGCTTGTTGGGGCTTGTGGGAGGGCAACCTCTTGGAAACATGGAAGTAGGAATTGGAATAAGATGTGTCAGAGGGTGGACTGGCATGGGGATGAAGATTAATAGATTAATGATAATTTAAAAAAGAATGGATAGTGCTTGTGTAATGATATTACACAAGATATTAGCTTGTGTAATGATATTACCCAATGATATTAGCTTTTCTTCAGGTCTCCACATATGAACACATGTGTGCACCTGTACATATAAACAAAAAATCCACATACACAGAACATTATATTTTTGTGTCTGACTTCTTTCTTGGTAACTTCAAGTTGTATATGGTGCAAGCCCTTTTCCTTGTTTGATGTTGTTGATTTTCAGTTCATTAATTTTTTATTTATGGGGTCACTGGAATGATTAAAACAAGTTTTTGCAATAAGGTTTATGTCAAGGCAGCAAGTCCCATACAGACTCTAACAGAACATTTAAATGGTAGGACAAATATAAAGAACTTCCCATTCTGAGGATAGAAAAACATTCTAATAATATGATAGCTATTAAAATCAACTCTTTTAGCTACATCCTGGTGCACATGACAAATTAATACTCTGAGAACATTTCCATTTCCTTATGAAGGATTTCTTATGAAGTGGCTTTCATAATGTATGAGCATGCTTTACTTCCTATTTTCAGCAAACAGTTTGCTTCTGCTTAGTTTGACAGCTTTTCAACATTCTGCAAATAGCTTCAATAATAACCTTGAAAATGCCATTTACAAATGAGATGCTGGCAGTACAAACAAAGCTAGGATACACTTTGTAATATGACAATGGAAAAAGCAAAAGGTATGGGAAGGATGGAAGTGAGATTTCATAGTTCTGAATGTAAGGTAAATTTCTAGAAAGAGGAAAGTATCACTGAAATGTATTCCTTTGAATGCTATAACTATCATATTCCCCAGGTATCCTCAAGCGGGATCTCTAGAGTGAGTGGGGACCATCTGCTCTTATTATTACTGCTGATGTCAGTATGAAACCTCTGCACAACTGTTTTTCCAACCAAGTCTTGAAAATGTGTCCATTATTCAATCTAGGCCAATGAAGAGCAAAGTGTTATGTATAACTCATACAATCAAGCTATCACAGACCAAGTTCCTATCATTCTTTAGATTAGACAATAAGCGAGTTAGGGAAGCAGAAATCCGGCCTGAGTAGGGCCACAAGCCTCTTCTGGTCTGACCAGCACCAGGGTAGCTAGAGCTCAGGGTCGGCTGACACCCGCCAGCTACCCATGATACACACCACAGGATCTTGAGACTTCTGGTGAGTGGAACACAGCTTCTGCTCCAATCCAATTGTGCGCGGGACCTGAGACTGCATTAGTAAGGGAAGCAGAAAACCAGCCTGAGTAGAGCCACAAGCCTCTTCCAGTCTGACCAGCACCAGGGTAGCTAGAGCTCAGGGTCGGCTGACACCTGCCAGCTACACACAACACCCGCCACAGGATCTTGAGACTTCTGGTGAGTGGAACACAGCTTCTGCTCCAGTCCAATCGCACGGGACCTGAGACTGCTTTGGTTGGGGAGGCAGAAATCCGGCCTGAGTAGGGCCACAAGCCTCTTCCAGTCTGACCAGCACCAGGGTAGCTAGAGTGCAGGGTCGTCTGACACCCGCCAGCTTCCCATGACACCCGCCACAGGATTTTGAGACTTCTGGTGAGTGGAACACAGAGTCTGCTCCAATCTTTAAACAGTGACAACAATAACAACTAACCCCAGAAATTACCAGATGGCGAAAGGTAAATGTAAGAACCTTACTAACAGAAACCAAGACCACTCACCATCATCAGAACCCAGCACTCCCACTTCGCCCAGTCCAGGGCACCCCAACACACCGGAAAAGCTAGACCCGGATCTAAAAGCATATCTCATGATGATTGTAGAGGACATCAAGAAGGACTTTAATAACACACTTAAAGAAATACAAAAGAACACTGGTAAACAGGTAGAAGACATTAAAGAGGAAGCACAAAAATCCCTTAAAGAATTGCAGGAGAACACTGCTAAACAGGTAGAAGACATTAAAGAGGAAGCACAAAAATCCATTAAAGAATTGCAGGAAAAGCAAACCAAACAGGTGATGGAATTGAATAAAAACATTCCAAGACCTAAAAAGGGAAGTAGAGACAATGAAGAAAACCCAAATTGAGGCAACACTGGAGATAGAAACACTAGGAAAGAAATCTGGAACCATAGATACGAGCATCACCAACAGAATACAAGAGATGGAAGAGAGAATCTCAGGTGCAGAAGACTCCATAGAGAACATCAGCACGACAATCAAAGAAAATACAAAATCCAAAAAGATCCTAACTCAAAATATCCAGGAAATCCACGACAAAATATGAAGACCAAACCTACGGATAATAGGAGTAGATGAGAATTAAGATTTTCACTTCAAAGGACCAGCAAATATATTCAACAAAATTATAGAAGAAAACATACCAAACCTAAAGAAAGAGATGCCCATGAACATACAAGAAGCTTACAGAACTCCAAATAGACTGGACCAGAAAAGAAATTCCTTCCGACACATAATAATCAGAACAACAAATGCACTAAATAAAGATAGAATACTAAAAGCAGTAAGGGAAAAAGGTCATGTAACATATAAAGGCAAGCCTGTCAGAATTACACCGGATTTTTCAACACAGACTATGAAAGTCAGAAGGGCCTGGACAGATGTTATACAGAAACTAAGAGAACACAATTTCCAGCCCAGGCTACTATACCCAGCCAAACTCTCAATTACCATAGATGGAGAAACCAAAGTATTCCACGGTAAAACCAAATTCACACATTATCTTGCCACGAATCCAGCCCTTCAAAGGATAATAAAAGAAAAAAACCAATACAAGGACTGAAACCACGTCTAGAAAAAGCAAGAAGGTAATCCCTCAACAAACCTAAAAGAAGACAGCCACAAAAACAATACCAACTCTAAGAACAAAAATAAAAGGAAGCAACAATTACTTCTCCCTAATATCTCTTAATATCAATGGACTCAACTCCCCAATAAAAAGACATAGACTAACAGGCTGGCTACAGAAACAAGACCCAACATTTTGCTGCTTACAGGAAACTCATCTCAGAGAAAAAGATAGACACTACCTCAGAATGAAAGGCTGGTAAACAATTTTCCAAGCAAATGGTAGGAAGAAACAAGCTGGAGTAACCATTATAATATCTAATAAGATTGACTTCCAACCCAAAGTCATCAAAAAAGACAAGAAAGGGCACTTCCTTCTCATCAAAGTTAAAATCCTCAAAGAGGAACTATCAATTCTGAATATCTATGCGCCAAATACAAGGGCAGCCTCATTCATTAAAGTTACTTTAGTAAAGCTCAAAGCACACATTGCACCTCACACAATAATTGTGGGAGACTTCAACACACCACTTTCACCAATGGATGGAAACAGAAACTAAACAGGGACACAGTGAAAATAACAGTGGTTATGAAACAAATGGATCTGACAGATATCTACAGAACATTTTATCCTAAAACGAAAGGATATACCTTCTTCTCAGCACCTCACGGTACCTTCTACAAAATTGACCACATAATTGGTCACAAAACAAGCCTTAATATATACAAAAATATTGAAATTGTCCCATGCACCCTATCAGATCACCACAGACTAAGACTGATCTTCAATAACAAAATAAATAATAGAAAGCCAACACACACGTGGAAACTAAACAACACTCTTGTCAATGATACCTTGGTCAAGGAAGGAATAAAGAAAGAAATTAAGGACTTTCTGGAGTTTAATGAAAATGAAGCCACAACATACCCAAACTTATGGGACACACTGAAAGCATTTCTAAGAGGAAAACTCATAGCTCTGAGTGCCTCCAAAAAGAAACTAGAGAGAGCACACATTAGCAGCTTGACAACACACCTAAAAATCTAGAACAAAAGGAAGCAAATTCACCCAAGAGGAGTAGACAGCAGGAAATAATCAAATTCAGGGGTGAAATCAACCAAGTGGAAACAAGAAGAACAATTCAAAGAATCAACCAATCAAGGAGCTGGTTCTTTGAGAAAATCAACAAGATAGATAAACACTTAGTCAGACTCACTAGAGGGCATAGGGAAAGTACTCTAATTAACAAAATCAGAAATGACAAGGGAGACATAACAACAGACCCTGAAGAAATCCAAAACACCATCAGATCATTCTACAAAAGGCTATACTCAACAAAACTGGAGAACCTGGATGAAATGGACAAGTTTCTAGACAGATACCAGGTACCAAAATAGAAACAGAAGGTACACATCAAAACAATCATCCATCCTGACCAAGTAGGTTTCATCCCAGGGATGCAGGGATGGTTCAATATACGGAAATCCATCAATGTAATCCAGTATATAAACAAACTCAAAGACAAAAACCACATGGTCATCTCGTTAGATGCAGAAAAAGCATTTGACAAGATCCAACACCCATTCATGATAAAAGTCTTGGAAAGATCAGGAATTCAAGGCCCATACCTAACCATGATAAAAGCAATATACAGCAAACCAGTAGCCAACATCAAAGTAAATGGTCAGAAGCTTGAAGCAATCCCTCTAAAATCAGGGACGAGACAAGGCTGTCCACTTTCTCCATACCTATTCAACATTGTACTTGAAGTCCTAGCCAGAGCAATTCGACAACAAAAGGAGATCAAAGGGATACAAATTGGAAAAGATGAAGTCAAAATATCACTTTTTGCAGATGATATGATAGTATATATAAGTGACCCTAAAAATTCCACCAGAGAACTCCTAAGCCTGATAAACAGCTTCGGTGAAGTAGCTGGATATAAAATTAACTCAAACAAATCAATGGCCTTTCTCTACACAAAGAATAAACAGGCTGGGAAAGAAATTAGGGAAACAACACCCTTCTCAATAGTCACAAATAATATAAAATATCTTGGCGTGACTCTAACTAAGGAAGTGAAAGATCTGTATAATAAAAACTTCAAGTCTCTGAAGAAAGAAATTCTAGAAGAGCTCAGAAGATGGAAAGATCTCCCATGCTCATGGATTGGCAGGATCAACATTGTAAAAATGGCTATCTTGCCAAAAGCAATCTACAGATTCAATGCAATCCCCATCAAAATTCCAAATCAATTCTTCAACGAATTAGAAAGTGCAATCTGCAAATTCATCTGGAATAACAAAAAACCTAGGATAGCAAAAACTCTTCTCAAGGATAAAAGAACCTCTGGTGGAATCACCATGCCGAACCTAAAGCTCTACTACAGAGCAATTGTGATAAAAACTGCATGGTACTGGTATAGTGACAGACAAATAGACCAATGGAATAGAATTGAAGACCCAGAAATGAACCCACACACCTATGGTCACTTGATCTTCGACAAGGGAGCTAAAAACATCCAGTGGAAGAAAGACAGCATTTTCAACAAATGGTGCTGGCACAACTGGTTGTTAACATGTAGAAGAATGCGAATCGATTCATTCCTATCTCCTTGTACTAAGGTCAAGTCTAAGTGGATCAAGGAACTTCACATAAAACCAGAGACACTGAAACTTATAGAGGAGAAAGTGGGGAAAAGCCTTGAAGATATGGGCACAGGGGAAAAATTACTGAATAGAACAGTAATGGCTTGTGCTGTAAGATCGAGAATTGACAAGTGGGACCTCATGAAACTACAAAGCTTCTGCAAGGCTAAAGACACCATCAATAAGACAAAAAAAAAAAAAAAAACACCAACAGATTGGGAATGGATCTTCACCTATCCTAAATCAGATAAGGGACTAATATCTAATATATATAAAGAACTCAAGAAGGTGGACTCCAGAAAGTCAAATAACCCCATTAAAAAATGGGGCTCAGAACTGAACAAAGAATTCTCACCTGAGGAATACCGAATGGCAGAGAAACACCTGAAAAATGTTCAACATCCTTAATCATCAGGGAAATGCAAATCAAAACAACCCTGAGATTCCACCTCACACCAGTCAGAATGGCTAAGATCAAAAATTCAGGTGACAGCAGATGCTGGTGAGGATGTGGAGAAAGAGGAACACTCCTCCATTGTTGGTGGGATTGCAAGCTTGTACAACCACTCTGGAAATCAGTCTGGCGGTTCCTCAGAAAATTGGACATAGTACTACTGGAGGATCCAGCAATACCTCTCCTGGGCATATATCCAGAAGATGTCCCAACAGGTGAAAAGGACACATGCTCCACTATGTTCATAGCAGCCCTATTTATAATAGCCAGAAGCTGGAAAGAACCCAGATGTCCCTCAACAGAGGAATGGATACAGAAATTATGGTACATTTACACAATGGAGTACTACTCAGCTATTAAAAAGAATGAATTTATGAAATTCCTAGCCAAATGGATGGACGTGGAGGGCATCATCTTGAGTGAAGTAACACAATCACAAAAGAACTCACACAATATGTATTCATTGGTAAGTGGATATTAGCCCAAAACTTAGGATACCCAAGATATAAGATACAATTTGATAAACGCATGAAACTCAAGAAGAATGAAGACCAAAGTGTGGACACTGTGCCCCTTCTTAGAATTGGGAACAAAACACCCAGGGAAGGAGTTACAGAGACAAAGTTCGTAGCTGTGATGAAAGGATGGACCATTTAGAGACTGCTGTATCCAGGGATCCGTCCCATAATCAGCTTCTAAACGTTGACACCATTGCATACACTAGCAAGATTTTGCTGAAAGGACCCAAATATAGCTGTCTCTTGTGAGACGATGCCGGGGCCTAGCAAACACAGGAGTGGATGTTCACAGTCAGCTATTGGATGTATCACAGGGCTCCCAATGGAGAAGCTAGAGAAAGTACCCAAGGAGCTAAAGGGATCTGCAACCCTATTGTTGGAACAACATGATGTACTAACCAGAACCCTGGAGCTCTTGTCTCTAGCTGCATATGTATCGAAAGATGGCCTAGTTGGCCATCAATGGAAAGAGAGGCCCATTGGACTTGCAAACTTTATATGCCCCAATATAGGGGAATACCAGGGCCAAAAGAATGGGAATGGGTGGGTAGGGAAGTGGGGGGCGCTATGGGGGACTTTTGGGATAGCATTGGAAATGTAATTGAGGAAAATATGTAATAAAAATATTAAAAATCAAAAAAAAAAGACAGTTAAAAAATAAAGTCCCATAATTGATGCTGTAAAAAAAAAAAAAAAAAAAAAAGAACTAATCCAAGTTCTTCACAAATTATTCCACAAAATAGAATCAGAAGGTACTCTACCCACTCATTCTATGAAGCCACAATTACTCTGATACCTAAACCACATAAAGACCCAACAAAAATAGTGAACTTCAGAACAATTTCCCTTATGAATATTGATGCAAAAATCCTCAATAAAGTTTATGCTAACTGAATTCAAGAACACATTAAAACAATCATCCATCCTGACCAAGTAGGATTCATCCCAGGGATGCAAGGATGGTTCAATATACGAAAATCCATCAATGTAATTCATTATATAAACAAACTCAAAGACAAAAACCACATGATCATCTCGTTAGGTGCTGAAAAAGCATTTGAAAAAATCCAACACCAATTCATGATAAAAGCCTTGGAAAGATCAGGAATTCAAGGCCCATACCTAACCATGATAAAAGCAATATACAGCAAACCAGTAGCCAACATCAAAGTAAATGGTGAGAAGCTGGAAGCAATCCCACTAACATCAGGGACTAGACACGGCTGCCCACTCTCTCCCTACCTATTCAACATTGTACTTGAAGTCCTAGCCAGAGCAATTAGACAACAAAAGGAGATCAAGGGGATACAAATCGGAAAAGAAGAAGTCAAAATATCGCTTTTTGCAGATGATATGATAGTATACATAAGTGACCCTAAAAATTCCACCAGAGAACTCCTAAGCCTGATAAATAGCTTCGGTGAAGTAGCTGGATATAAAATTAACTCAAGCAAGTCAATGGCCTTTCTGTACACAAAGGATTAATAAGCAGAGAAGGAAATTAGGGAAATAACACCCTTCTCAATAGTCATAAACAATAAAAAATACCTTGGCGTGACTCTAACTAAGGAAGTGAAAGATCTGTATGAAAAAAAAAACTTCAAGTCTCTGAAGAAAGAAATTAAAGAAGATCTCAGAAGATGGAAAGATCTCCCATGCTCGTGGATTGGAAGGATTAATATAGTAAAAATGGCTATCTTGCCAAAAGCAATCTACAGATTCAATGCAATCCCCATCAAAATTCCAACTCAATTCTTCAACGAATTGGAAAGGGCAATCTGCAAATTCATCTGGAACAATTAAAAACCTAGGATAGCAAAAACTTTTCTCAAGGATCAAAGAACCTCTGGTGGAATCACCATGCCTGACCTAAAGCTGTACTACAGAGCAATTGTGAGAAAAACTGCATGGTACTGGTATAACGACAGAGAAGTAGACCAATGGAACAGAATTGAAGACCCTGAGATCAACCCACATACCTCTGGTCACTTGATCTTTGACAAGGGAGCAAAAACCATCCAGTAGAAAAAAAAAAACAGCATTTTCAACAAATGGTGCTGGCACAACTGGTGGTTATCATGTAGAAGAATGCGAATTGATCCATTCCTATCTCCTTGTACCATGGTCAAATCTAAGTGGATTAAGGAACTCCACATAAAACCAGAGACACTGAAACTTATAGAGGAGAAAGTAGGGAAAAGCCTCGAAGTTATGGGTACAGGGGAAAAATTCCTGAATAGAATAGCAAAGGCTTGTGCTGTAAGATTGAGAATCGATAAATGGGACCTCATAAAGTTGCAAATCTTCTGCAAGGCAAAAGACACGGTCAATAAGACAAAAAGACCACCAACAGATTGGGAAAGGATCTTTACCTATCCTAAATCAGATAGGGGACTAATATCCAATATATATAAGGAACTCAAGAAGGTGGACTCCAGAAAATTAAATAACCCCGTTAAAAATGGGGCTCAGAAATGAACAAAGAATTCTCACCTGAGGAATACCGAATGGCAGAGAAGCACCTGGCAAAATGTTCAACATCCTTAATCATCAGGGAAATGCAAATCAAAACAACCCTGAGATTCCAACTCACACCAGTCAGTATGGCTAAGATCAAAAATTCAGGTGGCAGCAGATGCTGGCGAGGAAGTGGAGAAAGAGGAACACTCCTTCATTGTTGGTGGGATTGCAAGCTGGTACAACCACTCTGGAAATCAGTTTGGCGGTTCCTCAGAAAATTGGACATAATACTACCAGAGGATTCAGCAATACCTCTCCTGGGCATATATCCAGAAGATGTTCCAACCAGGAAGAAGGACACATGCTCCACTATGTTCATAGCAGCCTTATTTATAATAGCCAGAAGCTGGAAAGAACCCAGATGTCCCTCAACAGAGGAATGGATACAGAAAATGTGGTACATTTTCACAATGGAGTACTACTCAGCTATTAAAAGGAATGAATTTATGAAATTCCTAGGCAAATGGATGGATCTGGAGGGCATCATTCTGAGTGAGGTAACATATTCACAAAGTAAGTCACACAATATGTACTCACTGATAAGTGGATATTAGCCCAAAAACTTAGGATACCCAAGATATAAGATAGAATTTGCTAAACGCATGAAACTCAAGAAGAATGAAGACCAAAGTGTGGACACTGTGCCCCATTGGAATTGGGAACAAAACACCCATGGAAAGAGTTACAGAGATAAAGTTTGGAGCTGTGAAGAAAGGATGGACCCTCTACAGACTGCCATATCCAGGGATCCATCCCATAATCAGCTTCCAAACGCTGACACCATTGCATACACTAGAAAGATTTTGCTGAAAGGACCCAGATATAGCTGTCTCTTGTGAGACAATGCCAGGGCCTAGCAAACACAGAAGTGGATGTTCACAGTCAGCTATTGGATGGATCACAGGGCCCCCAATGGAGGAGCTAGGGAAAGTACCCAAGGAACTAAAGGGAACTGCAACCCCATAGGTGGAACATTATTATGAACTAACCAGTACCCCAGAGCTCTTGACTCTAGCTGCATTTGTATCAAAAGATGGCCTAGTAGGCCATCACTGGAAAGAGAGGCCCTTTGGACTTGCCAACTTTATATGCCCCAGTACAGGGGAATGCCAGGACCAAGGGGTCGGGGTTGGTGGGTGGGGGGGCGGAGTGTATTGGGGACTTTTTGGATAGCATTGGAAATGTAATTGAGGAAAATACCTAATTAAAAAAAAAGATTAGACAATAAGCATTTAAAATATGTGGATGTACTTAAATGCATTAAATACATACATAAGGCCTTCTTAAGTGTGTACATATGAATGTACATATATATATAGATATGTCTTAAATATGCATATATCAAAGAGGACATAACTAGAAATATGTATTAACAGTATATATATTGTTATATACAAATATATGTTCATAAACATGTGTGTTAGAATATAGACACATATGTACAAGTGTATACACATTTCTTAAAGTACAAGTATATCATAAATGTATATATTAGGTATGCATACATACATACACATGTGCAACTTACATATACATTTAATATATAACAAATATAGGTATGTCATAATTGTATATGTATGTATATTTATAATTATATATACCTTAAATGTATATTTATGCATCAAAACAAACAACAAATTCAGGTATGTATTACATGAACTTATAGATGTACACACATACAGGTAGGTCTGTGGTTAACATTATATATGTGGAATTACAGATACTAATACATATTAAATGCATGCATATACATATATAATGGCATATATATGTATGTATATACATATGTATAGATAGATAGATAGATAGATAGATAGATAGATAGATAGATAGATAGATGATAGATTTGTCTCAATTGTATATATATGCATGTTTATCTTAAATGCATATACATTTGAACAAATATATATATATATATTCTTAACTTAAATGTATATATGCATATGTATACATATATAAATGTGTGGGAGGATATAAGAATAACTGTTATGTGCAAGTGTACTCATGTATATTTATTGGAATCTGGTTGGAGATTTCTAGATTTTTGAAATAGTCTTGTATAAATTACCAACAATTCTTCAGTGTGGAAGATTTTAATCATCAATATTCTTACATCCAATAATCATTTTAAAACACTTATATTCTGAGTAGTTTTAGAATCATAGCAAAACTGAGAGCAAGATAAAAAAAGATTCCTATATCTGCTGTTCTGCATATGAATAGCCTTTACCAAAATAAATACCATACCAAGGAGTGTCATATTTATTGTAGTCAGAAAGCCTGTACTGTCATATAGTATGTTGTTTATGGCATTGCAATGGTTATGAACTTTGACACCATTTACTTAGGCTAATTTTCAGCAGGCAAGTATTTAAGAGCTCCAGGAGCATATAAACGTGGGTCTTTTTTTCGCCCCCAACTCTGGAGCCAAGGATTTGAACTCAGTTCATCAGGCTTGGTTAAGTCATATATTGGACAGACTTCTTTTCCACCAAATGAAAGCACAGTTTACACACTTAATAGACTATCAACATATATACTTTTTTCTCCATAAATAACTTGCTTTATAAATTTACTAGGATTAAAGGAAAGTGGAGAGCTTGGAGAGGCAGCTCAAGGGTCAGGAGCACACACTGCTCACTGCTCTTAGAGAAGACAGGTATTCTGTCCCCAGCACCCATAACATTGCTCACAAATATCTACAATTCCAGCTGCAGATAATGATCCCAGCTAAGGTCATGCAAACATGATGCATCTACAAACATGTGGGAAAAACACTCATACACGTAAACTATATTTTTAAAAGAGAAGAAAAAGAGCAAGATTGAATTCAGAAATTTGAATTGAAAATTTTCATCTCAGTTTTAGGAATGAGATAGAAAAACAGAAGATATTTTACCACTAAAGATTTTATTAAAGAGGATTTTGAAATGATTCTTACATACTAAGGGCATCTTGGTGGTACTATGTTTGGCAGAAGTTAGGGCTGAGTCTTTTGAGAAGAAGCCTGTGAAAGCTTTTCAACTGGTCAATCCCAGAAATATGCTCACATCATTTATTGTGTGAATTGTTTTCAATATGTCATATCCTTTCTCTAAATGTAGTCACTCTCCCTTTCTATAGAATACATGTAGAGGTCAGAAGACAACCTGCAGGTGTCAGTCTTTCTTTCCCTCACATATGCAATAAGGACACAGCCAGGTCATCAGTCTCAGCAGTAAACACCTCACCAATGAGCTGTGTTTCAGTCCGTTGTTTTTTTTTTTTGTTTGTTTGTTTGTTTGTTTTTTGTTTTTTTTAATAATATATGCTTTGATTCTTCATTGTCAAGTTGAATCCAGTCTTCATGACATAACTTACTATTGCATTTATATTGTTTATTAATGTCATAAAAATAGCAGTTATACACCTAGTGTGTTAGTACAACCAGAGTTCCATTACTTCTTTCACTGGAAGAAAATACCATGTTTTATAGCAAACAACAGTGTAGTAGCAAAAAATATATCAAACACGTACCTTACAAGCTTTGAAAGAGCTGTTTTGCCCTACTCAAGATCCTACTTCCACCGTAACAACTATATTTTTCTTCCTAACCCAGACTGTCTATATATCTATCACAAAACAAACAAACACAAAAAAACAATATTTAAGTGTATGCTAGAGAGAAAGGGTCATTTGAGTTCAAAGGTTTTTGCTGGATCTTGGCTAAGTCATTAATTATGTTAGAATCTTAGCACGCTCCTTTATAAATTCAGTAGTATGAAATAACAGATGTAGTAATAACTAAATAGTCTTATACAGGAATTCAGGCAAATATAACATAATAGTTTCACAGGAACATAATGTTGGATAGCAAAGGCCTGGACATAGCCATTATACTGCTATCGTTAGATCTGAGGCAATTGCTTCCATTAGCAATGTGCCTGCTATTTCTGCAGGAATTTCATGCCAAGAATTCACACAAAAATTTAGGAATTTTATGATCCCAGTTCCAGGAAGAAAAAAAAGAAGGATCCCAGAGCTCATTGTCCAGCCATCTCAGTCTTCTTGATGAGATTCAGGGCATCAACATAGACCCTGTCTCAACAAAAAATATAGACAGCTCCCGAGAAAGCACTCCCATGCTGATCCCTGCTTTCTGTGTAAAAATCTCTCTATATATGTACACCATCCATTACCATACAAATAATTTCACACGCCCAAACCTTCTCATATAGAAATGCCCATGCATATACATGAGCAAATGTGTGTAAACAATGTACAAATGGAAATCCATGCATCATAACTTACAAAGACTCAAAAGCTCATAAATTTAACAGACTCTCCTGAAATCACAACACTTTATCTTCCTATATTCCAAGTGTTGGTATAAATGTTATGCAGAGGAATACATGTTTGCCTGTGGGTGGTTGAAAATTAACCTATTTTCTTACACTTGGCAGTTTGTCTCTGCACAAATTTTAAACGTCCTTGTGACTAGGACTGCCTTTGAAGATTAAGCTTATTTATACAACCACAGATAGGTTTCATTGGTTCTTTCAATTTTTTTTTTTTTTTTTTTTTTGTTTTTTTGTTTTTCGAGACAGGGTTTCTCTGTGTAGCCCTGGATGTCCTGGCACTCACTTTGTAGACCAGGCTGGCCTCGAACTCAGAAATCCACCTGCCTCTGCCTCCCGAGTGCTGGGATTAAAGGCGTGCGCCACCACGCCCGGCTGGTTCTTTCAATTTTTAAGACAACAGAAATTCTGTTACTCAATGAACCAGAAGAAATGGTAATGGTTTTTAGCATTTTTCTTGACCTATATATTGAAAAGTTCCCAAAGGAAACTGTTTAAAAAAATGAGCAGAAGCAGTTATCATCTCTAGACCTCAGTGAAATTTCTAGAAATTACCCAAGCCATAATGTAAAAAGCAGTATCAGAAAAAAATCTATAAAAACAAAATTGTGTGCTATGTACATGTTAAAATCTTATCAGGTATGGCTTGTTAATACTTTTAAAAATAAAGGAAAGCAAGAGGAATATCTCTTTGCATGGTGTAATTCAGTCAACAGATGCTAAAAGATAAAAGGCACTGCTCAACAAGAGCGCTTTGGTTAGCAGAGGTTGATCTCCATGTTTTACTTGGCTGTCTTGTAATCTACATGACACATGGCCCTTCATTTATGCTAACAGAAAGTATCAGGGATGCTTAGCTCTCAGCTGGAATGCTGTGTGAGGTACACAGGATAGAGAACAGAAAACAGTGAACACAATCATCAGATTGAAACTTCTACAGTTTAGGAGGAAGTATAATGGCATATGCTTCAGAAACAAAATTTCTGCTTTAGATCAGAAGAAAGAAATTTAAATGTATGGAAAATAACTCTTCAGAAAAGAATGATCCTTCCATTGATATTAAATGAACATGGCATTAAAAGTTACAATAAGTCTAGGCACATATTAAAGATAGACGAGGCAGTACAGTAAGAGGAAAGAATCTTCCAAGAGAAGTTAAAGGAGGAAGGGATAACCCATTCTCACTGTTAAGAGTCCCAAAAGAACACCAAACTGCACAACTGTAACATACATGCAGAAGACCTTGCTCATATCCATATATGGTCCGTGATTATTACTTCAGTCTCTGAGTACCTATGAGCCCTACTTAGTTGACTCTGTGGGCCCTGTTCTTGTAAAATTCTTAACCTCTCAGCTTATCATAGAAGCTATAGGGGAGAAGGAAGGTAGGAAAAAGACTAGAATGAGAGAGGGAGAGGGAAGTTTGCCTGGGATATGATTTATGGGAGATAAATAAAACCTTTTTAAAAAAGACATTATCTCTTGGGGGATTTCATCTACCATGTTTCTCTTTATGTGTCATGCATGTGTATGGTGTATGAAAATGTATTCAGGTATGCATTGAAGATCAGAGATGGGTGATAGCTGTTTTACTCTGCACTTTGATCTTTTGGGGCAGGGTCTCCTACTAAACTTAGAGCAAAGCTGATATCCACAAACCCTGGTGAGGAGTCTCACGTGCACATGCAGGCATGTCAGGGATTCAAATGGGAACCAGATATTTGACTTTGGTTCCTCATGCCTGTGTAGACGGTACATTTGACCAGTGGACTATTGTTTCAGTATTAGAGATGCTCAAAAGCAAACATAAACATGTGTATAAAAATTGCCAAGTTTGTAGGCATGAACAATGAAAGAAGAGGATCTAAAAGACACACTATGTAACATAAACAAGAACAAATATAAATGAAATACAAAACATGACTTCTCAGTCAGAATTTCTCCAGAGGTAGAAGAAAAAATCTGAAACAAAACCGTATTGTTTTCTGAAAATAAATGAAAATTATTACCAAACAAGAAAAGTAACAGCAATTAAATTGAAAAGAGGTAATACAAATTTGACTAAAGACCTCCCACAGGACTCATTCAGGAATACACAACTGAAATATTTAAATTATTCAGGAATAAAATGTGACAAGACATTAGGAATCCTTATGGTAAGTTAGTATGTATAAACACATTTAACTCTGTGCTTTAATGTGGTACATCTTGTTTATACATACTGGGGCACATAATGTGCTTTCTTAGGATGTTCGTCTACTTTCTATGTCTTTCTGAGGCTTAGGTGACAGTGGTCAACTTGTTTTGAAATCTATCTGAACTTCCTTCCCCAGAGAGTGTGTAACAGCCATTTCATGGCCGAATCCTTTGAATTGCAGAGCAACTACAAGCTTCTGTTGCTTAGCTATACTGAAGTGAGAGCTTGCTTCCATTGCCATATTACCCAGGAAGAAATTCTATTTAAAAATATTACTGTCTATTCTTCTGTATGTGAAAGACAAGTAAAATAACCATGAAGCATGTGATTATCCTTAATCATTAAAAAAATTAAAAAGTCTTACTGAAAGTGTCTATTGAGTAGAAATGTTATTATATCAAAACCAAATAAATAAAAGTACATTTTCAAAATTTGTTGGTATATTAAATATGGAAAATAACATATCATTTATTATTAAGTGTAGAAAATATTCTCTGGTTAAAATTCTACATAAAGGCAAAATAGAATTCATGTGGGAGAACATATTCACAACAATTTTTTTGGTAGGGGAAGAAATTAAAATACTATGTATATACATTATGAATGACTTGACAGTACACATAGTCCAGAGAAACCTGATTAAAAAAAAGTAAAAAGCATAAAAGAAACTGTCCCATAGGATATAAATAGAAATGTGATAAGTGGTAAATTACAATTTACCACAGATTGAAAGAGCCCCTCTAGGAAGGAGGTGGAGGCTCATGAGATTCAGGAAGTAAACTAACTTCCTGTGTTTGGACAAACTGAAATGTACAGATTCTCCGGGATCACTATCCAATATTATGGAAGCAGCAAACACTGGGGAAAGGGATTAACTATCAGAGCTACTGACAGGAGAGCCTCAGACCTGTGAAGTTGTGTCCATGTCTTTCAGGGTGTCCCAGGTCAGCAGGTTTTCTGAGTTGTTCTATCAAATGAAAATGGGGGCCTTGATATGAGATTTCAGTAATACAGCTTCCTCTGAGGCACCTCCATTCCTGAAAATAACCCAAAGAAATTCATGGGTTCACCAGGTTGTACTTTCATATAAACATTACTTTAAACTGTTGTGTGTTGCCAAAGTGTATGCCATGTTTCCTCAGGTAAAGTAATACAAAACACTATAAAGTCAAAATATTAAATTATACATTCCTGTGTGAATTGACATGGGATTGACATTGAGAAGAAATCTGCTAGTGAAAAGTGTCACATACATCCTATAAGCCATTAATAAGACAATAAAAGAAAATGGAGATTTCAGAACTAAAAACAATTTAGCAATGGCACTATGATGCATCTACATTAAGTGATAAGCAAGAAATAATAAAATCATAAGGCTCACTGTTTTTCATAAATAGATATTTATTCCTGATGTAGGAAATGTATCAATAGAACGTAGTATAAGAGCATACCTAAGGACTGGAGGGATAGTTAAGATATTTTGCTGTTCTTGATTTGTTTGTTTGGTACTTTTTAATTGGATATTTTATTTATTTACATTTCAAATGTTATCCTCTTTCCTGGTTTCCCCTCCAGAAATGCCCTATCCCATCCTCCCTCACCCTGCTTCTATGATGGTGCTCACCCACCTGCCCACTCACTGACATTCCCCTACACTGGGGCATTGAGCCTAATCTAGACCAAGAGCCTCTCCTCTCATTGATGTCCTACAAGATCATCCTCTGTTACATATGCAGCAGGAGCCATTGGTCCCTCCATGTGTACTCTTTGGTTGGTAGTTTACTTCCTGGGAGCTCTTGGGGTCTGGTTGGTTTTAATTGTTCTTCCTATGGGTTGCAAACTCCTTCAGCTCCTTCAGTACTTTCTCTAACTCCTCCATTGGGGACCCCATGAACAGTCCAATGGGTGATTGCAAGCATCTGCCTCTATATTTGCCAAGCTCTGAAAGTTTCTCAGAAGACAGGTATATGGGGTTTCTGTCAGCAGGAACTTCTTGACATCCACAATAGTTACTGGGTTTGGTGTCTGTATATGGGATGGGTCCCTGGAGTGGGGCAGTCTTTGTATGATGTTTTCTTCAGTCTCTGCTACATATTTTGTCTCTGCATTGTCTCCTATGAGTATTTTGTTTCTTCTTATAAGACATACAGAAGTGTCCACACTTTGGTCTTCATTCTTCTTGAGTTTTATGTGGTCTATGAATTGTATCTTGGGTATTCCAAGCTATTAGACTAATATCCAAGTATCAGTGAGTACATATCATGTGTGTTCTTTTGTGACTGATTTAATTTTCTCAGTATGATATTTTCTAGTTCCATCCATTTGCCTAATAATTTCATATAGTCATTGTTTTTAATAGCTGAGTAGTACACCATTGTGTAAATGCACAGACTTTTGTTGAAGGATATCTGGGTTCTTTCCTTATTCAGGCTATTATCAATAAGGCAGCTATAAACATAGATAAAAACTGCATGGTATTGGTACAGAGACAGGCAGGTCGAGCAATGGAACTGAATCAAAGACCCAAAAAGGTACCCACACACCTATGGTCACTTGATTTTTGACAAAGGAGCTAAAATCTTTCAGTGAAAAAAAGACAGCATTTTCAAAAAATTGTGCTGATTCAACTTGCAGTCAGCATGTAGAAGATATCAAATTGATCCATTTTTATCTCCTTGTACAAAGCTCAAGTCCAAGTGGATTAAGAACCTCCACAGAAAACCAGATACACTGAAACTAATAGAAAGAAGAGAAAGTAGGGAGAGTCTCAAACACATGGGTACAGAGGAAATTTTCCTGAACTGAGCACCAATGACTTATGATCTAAGATCAAGAATCAACAAATGGGACCTCATTAAATTGCAAAGCTTCTATAAGGCAAAGGGTATTTTTAATAGGACAAAAGAGCAACCAACAGATTGGGAAAAGATTTTTAACAATCTCATACCCAATAGCGGGTTAATATCAAATACATACAAAGAACTCTAGAAGTTAGACTCCAGAGAACCAAATAACCCTATTAAAATGGGGAACAGAGTTACACAGAGAATTCTCAACTGAGGAATACTGAATGACAGAGAAGCACCTAAAGAAATGTTCAACACCCTTCATCAGGGAAATGCAAATCAAAACAACCCTGAGATTCCACCTCACACCAGTTAGAATGGCTAAGATCAAAAACTCAGGTGACAGCAGATACTGGTGAGGATATGGAGAAAGAAATACACTCTTCCGATGTTGGTGGGATAGGAAGCTAGTACAACCATTCTGGAAATCAGTCTTAATGTTCCCCAGGAAATTGGACATAGTACTACATGAGGACTCAGCTATACCAGTCCTGGACATATACCCAAAGTATGCTCCAAAATATAACAAGGACACATGCTCCACTATGTTCATAGCTGTGCAACTCTTGTAAAGAACCCAGGTACATTCTCAGCAGCTACATTGTGCAGCTCATACAACCTCTGATAACTCTAGATCCATGGAATTGACACCCTCATGTGACTTCTAAGGTATATATA
Source organism: Mus caroli (assembly GCF_978045245.1). Lineage (NCBI taxonomy): Eukaryota > Metazoa > Chordata > Mammalia > Rodentia > Muridae > Mus > Mus caroli. The sequence goes on along the minus strand of NW_028227256.1, from coordinate 111,504,709 downwards.
CACACACACACACACACTTCAAAATACATCCCTCAAATAAAATGTAAATTTAAAACTTAAAACACTACCTTTTCAGAAACCTATTCTGCAAAGTTATAAGGAATCATTGGGAAGAAAATACAATGATGATACAGTATATTTAGGTCATGAGGTGGGAGTTATGTTCTGAATTTTTTATCATTCTAGAGCAAGTATATTTACATGACTTTTGTTTTGTATATTACAAGTTTCTATCTAATTTCCAACTTTTCTAGATTGGTATAAAATGCAGCCCCTTATACGGATGTCTGTACCTGTTAGATATGCATATTTCAAATGATCAAATTTCTCTTTTTATTTTCTAAATTAGAAAAAGTATGTTCAATTTACCATTTCAATGATTGTATATCAGCAGTCTTGGTATATTCACAAGGTTTTGCAGACATTATCACCATCCAATTTTAGAATGTATGTAGCCCTGCAATTGCCATTAGCTTAGTAGCAAAGCTCATGGTTTCAGACTCTGAAAATTACAGCTTGCTTTTGTTCCTATAAATTTGTCAATTCTAGATAATAGAACACGATTGTGTATGAATTTTTTTCTTTTTTAATATTTTTATTAGGTATTTTCCTCATTTACATTTCCAATGCTATCCCAAAAGTCCCCCATATCCTCCCACCCACTCCCCACCCCACCCACTCCCACTTTTTAGCCCTGGCGTCCCCCTGTACTGGGGCATATAAAGTTTGCATGACCAATGGGCCTCTCTTTCCAGTGACGGTCGACTAGGCCATCTTTTGATACATATGCAGCTAGAGACAAGAGCTCCGGGGTAATGGTTAGTTCATATTGTTGTTCCACCTATAGGGATGCAGATCCCTTTAGCTCCTTGGGTAGTTTCTCTAGCTCCTCCATTGGGGGCCCTGTCATCCATCCAATAGCTGACTGTGAGCATCCACTTCTGGTGCATATTGAGTTTGCTTTTCCACTCCATAATTTTATTTTAATTTTATCTTAATCTATTAGTTAACTTAATCACTTCTATCTGTGTAGGCAGTACCAATGAGAGGACAGAAGATGGTGTCTTAACCTCCGGAGTTTGTGTTTATCTGGCTGTGAACTACTTGACATGAGTACTAAAAAATGAACTCAGAACTTCTATGATAGTTACATGTCTGTGATTTTAACTAAAATTATCTCTGTATGCCTCACTTACAATACAGAGAGAAAGAGAGAGAGAGAGAGAGAGAGAGAGAGAGAGAGAGAGAGAGAAAGAGAGAGAGAGAGAGAGAGAGACAGAAAGACAGAGAGATAAGAGACAGAGATAGAGAGACAGAGAGACAAAGAGACAGAGAAAAAGGAAAGAAAGAGAACATGTTGTTTTAATATATGGATGAACATGCTCTACTGCAAAAGCTAAGACAGAATACATGAGATCAGATTTTTGGATTTCAATTTAATGATGTTGTGATGTAAGTAAAACTCTATTTAAGGGAGATGATTTGTCAACAAACCTGGGTTTTTACTGAAATACTCACCCCATCTCTGAATATTCTGTTCACTCAGTTCAAATGAAATAGGCACAAGAGTAGCTAAAAAGATGATCCAGCGATTAAGGGTGATTGCTATTCTTGTAAACCTGATTTCAGTTCTAAACTACTCCCAACAATTTGTGACCCAAGAACCAGAATATCTACGACTGTCTTCTGGCTTCTCTGAGGACTGTATGTGTATATACATAGAGGTAAGCAGGTATGCACACCAATGAATAAGTAAATTAAATTAAATTAATTTAAAATAAAATAAATTGGTAAAGGAGAATCAATATATATATATATATATATATATATATATATATATATATATATGTGTGTGTGTGTGTGTGTGTGTGTGTGTATCCCATTATCAATTAGAAGAAAGGTTTTATCCATCCAAAATCTTACAATAAATCATTTCAAATGTTATACCTATCTTTTCATCATATATTCCTTGTCTTTTATGTCAATACTTTATGATATTAATTTCTTCTGTGGAATCTTACCACAACAGAAGCCTAAAGGATATTGCCGGTGATGTTCAAGGGATAATTGGTCAGTCTGTGTTCCAATATAATGTTTTATTACATTTTATTGATTATTTGGAAATTGAACATCATACAACCCAATCACGGTCAATTCCTAGTCCTCACCAATCTGCCTGTCTACCTTTGTGACATGCTCCCTTGAGAAAAGAGGAGGAGAGGAGGAGGAGGAGGGAGAAGAAGTTCAGAAGAAGAGGAAGTAGAAGCAGAAGCAGGTCTAGTTTGTGATTCAAATGGAATCTTGACATGGATTTCATATGTCCAATGTCATCCTCTTTAACTAGAGGATTCAAGCTAATAAGTTGAATGCTTCCAAAAGATTCTATTGCATAATATTTGTGGGGGTTATATACCATGCAAAGCAAACCCATTTTCATGTTCCTTTAATAAGCCATGCACATCTCTTACTCTGTGTCTCTCTGTCTCTGTCTGTCTCTCTGTCTCTGTCTGTCTCTCTGTCTCTGTCTGTCTCTGTCTCTCTGTCTCTGTCTGTCTCTGTCTCTGTCTCTGTCTCTCTCTCTCTCGCTGGCTCTCTCTCTCTCTCTCTCACACACACACACACACACACACTACACTAATAGAAGAACAGGATGGTTAAGATAAAATTTATTTTTAATATAGTTCCTCCCTCTGTCAGAAGTATCCATTTGTACTATGGATGTTACTTTTTATGGCGACTCAATCTTGAATTGCATCAAAAGTGAAATTAATACAATCTTTTTCTCTCATGACTCTCAGTACTTATTTGGTAACATGAAGCCAATAATTTCTCTTTTCCATTATCTGTTTGAAATAGTATGTGATCAATAGGGCTTTTCTAAACCAATGACTCACTGAGGAGAAAAAGAATATCTCTTGCTTTTTTTTCTCCTAAAAGCATATAAAAAGAAAGATTAAGCCAATATTACTAATTTACTCATACCTTCTCTTTCTCATATGTCTTCCATTCTTTCCCAAATTTATAGTTGTAGGGTTTTCACACTCACTTGCTTTTTATGTAAATTTTTTTTTCAGAGAGAAAAATTCTAGGAAAATATTAAGATTATATTTTGTGTAACTATTCTTTGTAGATATGATTCTTATATATTAACAGAAGGATGAACCCGGTGCAATCTGAATGAACATCACGGGAAATGGAGGGCAATTTTATGATGAAACTAGTAAACGAGCCTTGTGATTATTAGGATATATGATCATATGATGAATGGATTATGTATACCAATTAGGAGCACAGCATGTGAATTCTATGATAAATGTTGTACAAGTATCTCATGATTAATGGTGTATTCATGCATGATGAATATAACTTGTGAACCTTCCCATAAAGCTGAGTCATTGTTGAACTATGGGATTCCATAAAATATAGGAATCTGGCCTGTGCTCATCAGATGTTGGTTATGTTAAGAGGAGAATTGTACAATTCAAATGTTTTATGTAATGCAGTTCAATAGCTACAGGAAAATATAGACATCACACCATCCTTGCCTAAAAGAAGAAAGCTTAGGCTAGATACTAGAGCCATTTGCTCTGTTTCTGTTGTTGTTGTTGTTGATTTGAATAGAGACATAATCCTTTTGTTTATTTATTCATTTGTTTATCGATTTTTATTTTGTTTTCTGTACTATGGACTGAAGGCAGAGCTATGAACATGTGTGATATTTCCCCTTTCAGTAGGACAGCTAATAAGTTGAATGCTTCCAAATTTACATCCCTCTTTTTACTTCTTATTTTGATACAGTCACCTATCTAATTTTCCAGACTGACCTTGAACTCACTATGTAGCTAGACACAAACATCCTCTTACCTCAACTTTAGAAATAGTAGCATCACCAAGCCTGTGTAATCTCTTAAAATGAGGTTGATAATAAGCAGTCATTAAAAGGTATTTAGTAGCAAATTTTCTCTCTTTTTATTAAATGTACAGAAACAAGAGAAATTCACTGAGAACTGTTTTCATTTAGCCCATCAGAAAAAAAACCAGGACCAGGATAATTTAGACAGATTTCTTTCAATACAAGGGACCTCAGAAATTTAAAATAAGAATTATGTATCCTTATATATACATTACACAATTAAGCATATAATTATATAATATGTACATAATTTTATATATTTGTAAAGGTATATATATACATGTTAATATTTTATTTATGGTATGTATATTTTATAAATAAGTCATCTAGATCAATTATATATATAAAATATTACCACATACATAACAAAGAAAATCTTTCTATAATATATATGAATGTAGTATGAAATATATGTTAAACGTACAATACATGTATCAGTACATGGTTAAGTAGGATTTATAAATACTTATGTACATAGCTATATTTGTGTGTATATATGGAATGATGGGAGTGAAGATAAAATAGTGCTTTTTAAATTATTTTGTCTGTTATTTCTGCACATCTGTTCTTATTGCCAACTAAAAATTATATCAATTGAGTCTAATTAAAATATTTTCAATACCCACAACACTCAAACTAATTAAAAAGATATTGTTTTTGTTTTCAAGGAGAACAAAGACCACTTCTATAAATTCTCACATGCTCAGTCATCCAAAAAACACATTGAATTTTAAATATTTACACAAAGTATCAGCTCTGCTCAACAGATTTGATTTGGAAATAATGCAAGGTACATCCATTTAGTTGATGAGCTTGAGCTACAGGAAGGTGAAACAATAAACCTGTGGGCTCACAGAACACAGAAATTGGCAGTTTGTACAGGTGTTCTATTTGCTAACATGTAATTGTGGTACACATTTGATATCTAAAATGGAGAACAGTTGACTATCAAGAGTTACAGAGGTTACATATAACTACTGAAAAAATGACTTATGAGATTTGCACTTGACCCTATTGCAACACTAAAATTCGTCAACATGAACTATGTGTTTTAATGACTATATTGATTATTCCAAGCTGATTAAGAAAATCAAGTACCTAGAATTTTTAATGTCTGAAAAAACTAGTCATAAATGATCAGTGCATTTCTTCCTTTTGTTCTCAGAAGTATTTCCTGAATATAATTTATTTGTTTGTTTGTTTGTTTGTTTTTTCTCACAGATCAAGGGTACTGAGTTTTGACGTATTATGTACCACAGGACAAAAATCTTTTCACAAGTACATAGGCTTTTTTTTTTTTCTCTAACATAATCACGTTCTTGTTCTTGTTCTTGTTCTTGTTCTTGTTCTTGTTCTTGTTCTTGTTCTTGTTCTTGTTCTTGTTCTTGTTCTTGTTCTTGTTCTTGTTCTTGTTCTTTTTCTTGTTCTTGTTCTTGTTCTTGTTCTTGTTCTTGTTCTTGTTCTTGTTCTTGTTCTTGTTCTTGTTCTTGTTCTTGTTCTTGTTCTTGTTCTTGTTCTTGTTCTTGTTCTAAGTATATTTGTTTATTGTGGAGGTAAAAGAACTAATATGTTTAGTAAATTGTATCTTATATCTTGGGTATCCTAAGTTTCTGAGCTAATATCCACTTATCAGTGAGTACATATTCTGTGAGTTCCTTTGTGATTGGGTTACCTCACTCAGGATGGTACCCTCCAGGTTTATCCATTTGCCTAGAAATTTCATAAATTCATTCTTTTTTATAGCTGAGCAGTATTCCATTGTGTAAATGTACCACATTTTCTGTATCCATTCCTCTGTTGAGGGGCATCTGGGTTCTTTCCAGCTTCTAGCTATTATAAATGAGGCTACTATGAACATAGTGGGGCATGTGTCCTTCTTACCAGTTGGAACATCTTCTGGATATATGCCCAGGAGAGGTATTGCAGAATCCTCCGGTGGTACTATATCCAGTTTTCTGAGGAACCGCCAGACTTATTTCCAGAGTGGTTGTACAAGCTTGCAATCCCACCAACAATGGAGGAGTTTTCCTCTTTCTCCACATCCTCGCCAGCATCTGCTGTCAACTGAATTTTTCATCTTAGCCATTCTGACTGGTGTGAGGTGAAATATTAGGGTTGTTTTGATTTGCATTTCCCTGATGATTAAGGATGTTGAACATTTTTTCAGGTGCTTCTCAGCCATTCGGTATTCCAAGACGAACGAAGACCAAAGTGTGGACACTTTGTCCCTTCTTAGAATTGGGAACAAAACACCCATGGAAGGAGTTGCAGAGACAAAGTTTGGAGCTGTGTCAATAGGATGGACCATCTAGAGCCTGCCATATCCAGGGTTCTATCCCATAATCAGCTTCCAAACGCTGACACCATTGCATATACTAGCAAGATTTTGCTGAAAGGATCCAGATATAGCTGTCTCTTGTGAGACTATGCCAGGGCCTAGCAAACACAAAAGTGGATGCTCACAGTAAGCTATTGGATGGATCACAGGGCCCCCAATGGAGGAGCTAGAGAAAGTACACAATGAGCTAAAGGGATCTGCAATCCTAAAGGTAGAACAACCTTATGAACTAACCAGTACCCCGGAGCTCTTGACTCTAGCTGCATATGTATCAAAAGATGGCCTAGTCGGCCATCACTGAAAAGAGAGGCCCATTGGACTTGCAAACTTTATATGCCCCAGTACATGGTAACGCCAGGGCCAAAAAGTTGGACTGGGTGCTTAGGGGAGTGGGTGGGAGGGTATGGGGGACTTTTGGGATAGCATTGGAAATGTAAATGAGGAAACTACCTAATAAAAAGTATTAAAAAAAAAAAGAACTAATAGATTCTTATGGAGTCAAGAAAGGGGCAAGAACAAAGGAAAGGGAAACCAGAAGGAGAGGAAGAAAGTAATGAGGTCTATTCTGAAATAACTGAAACTCAAATGGTTGGTTAGAACTTCCAAGGACTTTTCTTTATTAAACCATCTGTGATGGGAAGACAACTTTTAATCTACGCCTTTTGTACTCTTGATTCTCTTGCCACCACATTCTATGTGCTGATATTACAAAAGAGAGCTGCTTCTCAGCTCTACACTCTTCTATATATAGCATTCATTTCAGCAGTATATAAGACATTTTAAAAACACGGGGAAATTTTTAATTTAGTTGTAGATGAGTTTGGTGAAGAGGAGCAACCACTGCAAAATCACTAAATTTTTCAACTGAAAATAATGAATGTGCTTGGAATAAATAACAATTAAAATTGTAATGAGGACGCATTAGTGTAAAAATAAATAAAAGCCACAGTCAGGTTAGTGAATAAAGCACTATGTCTACAGAAAAGACGCAGGCTGGGGTTCATCATAAGATATGAGGCGCTTCATGTTTTATGCTGGAAAAAAATACCATAAAGTTAGTGGAAGAAATATTTTATCATACTCTGCAGGTCAGACGTCTCAAACACTCTCATTGAGAAAAAAAAAATCAAGATATCTCTAGGCCTGTGTTTCCATTTCTACAGGTAGATCTGCTCCGTCATCAAATTAAAGCCTTGGATGGGGCTTGGCTTACAGGCCATTCTAACCTGGAATGAAAGCTTTGGCACATTGAATCATTCCAACATGACATTATACATAATTCCTCTTCCATTATTAGGTACTGATGGTTGAGATTGAACCAATATAAAAAAAATCTAGAACAATCAACTCTGAAACAGATCTTTTGTCTTCAAAGGCCATTTAAAAGATTTCTTTTAGTGTCTGTATAACATCCGTCCAGGATCTTCTGGCTTTCATAGTCTCTGGTGAAAAATCTGGTGTAATTCTGATAGGCTTGCCTTTATATGTTAGTTGGCCTTTTTCTCTTACTGCTTTTAGTATTCTACCTTTATTTAGTGCATTTGTTGTTCTGATTATTATGTGTCGGGAGGTATTTCTTTTCTGGTCCAGCCTATTTGGAGTTCTGTAGGCTTCTTGTATGTTCATGGACATCTCTTTCTTTAGATTTGGGAAGTTTTCTTCTATAATTTTGTTGAAGATGTTTGCTGGTCCTTTGAGTTGAAAATCTTCATTCTCATCCACTCCTATTATCCGTAGCTTTGGTCTTCTCATTGTGTCCTGTATTTCTTGGATGTTTTGAGTTAGGATCTTTTTGCATTTTACATTTTCCTTGATTGTTGTGCCGATGTTCTCTATGGAATCATCTGCACCTGAGATTCTCTCTTCCATCTCTTGTATTCTGTTGCTGATGCTCGTATCTATGGTTCAAGATTTCTTTCCTAGGGTTTCTATCTCCAGTGTTGCCTCATTTTGGGTTTTCTTTATCGTGTCTACTTCCCTTTTTAGGTCTAGTATGGTTTTGTTCAATTCCATCATCTGTTTGGATGTGTTTACTGTTTTTCTCTAAGGACTTCTACCCGTTTGATTATGTTATCCTGTTTTTGTTTAAGGATTTGTAACTCTTTAGCAGTGTTTTCCTGCAATTCTTTAAGGGATTTTTGTGCTTCCTCTTTAATGTCTTCTACCTGTTTACCAGTGTTCCTTTGTATTTCTTTAAGTGTGTTATTAAAGTCCTTCTTGAAGTCCTCTACCATCATCATGAGATATGCTTTTAGATCCGTGTCTAGCTTTTCCGGTGTGTTGGGGTGCCCTGGACTGGGCGAAGTGGGAGTGCTGGGTTCTGATGATGTTGATTGGTCTTGGTTTCTGTTAGTAAGATTATTACGTTTACCTTTCGCCATCTGGTAATCTCTGGGGTTAGTTGTTGTCGTTGTCACTGTTTAAAGATTGGAGCAGACTCTGTTCCACTCACCAAAAGTCTCAAAATCCTGTGGCGGGTGTTGTGGGTAGCTGGCAGGTGTCAGCCGACCCTGCTCTCTAGCTACCCTGGTGCTGGTCCGGCCGGAAGTGGCCTGTGGTCCTACTCAGGCCGTTTTTCTGCTTCCCTAACTAATGCAGTCTCAGGTCTTGAGGGCATCATCTTGAGTGAAGTAACACAATCACAAAAGAACTCACACAATATGTATTCACTGATAAGTGGATATTAGCCCAAAACTTAGGATACCCAAGATATAAGATACAATTTGCTAAACGCATGAAACTCAAGAAGAATGAAGACCAAAGTGTGGACACTGTGCACCTTCTTAGAATTGGGAACAAAACACCCAGGGAAGGAGTTACAGAGACAAAATTCGTAGCTGTGATGAAAGGATGGACCATTTAGAGACTGCCGTATCCAGGGATGCATCCCATAATCAGCTTCTAAACGCTGACACCATTGCATACACTAGCAAGATTTTGCTGTAAGGACCCAAATATAGCTGTCTCTTGTGAGATGATGCCGATGCCGGGGCCTAGCAAACACAGGAGTGGATGTTCACAGTCAGCTATTGGATGTATCACAGGGCTCCCAATGGAGAAGCTAGAGAAAGTACCCAAGGAGCTAAAGGGATCTGCAACCCTATTGTTGGAACAACATGATGTACTAACCAGAACCCCGGAGCTCTTGTCTCTAGCTGCATATGTATCAAAAGATGACCTAGTAGGCCATCAATGGAAAGAGAGGCCCATTGGACTTGCAAACTTTATATGCCCCAATATAGGGAAATGCCAGGGCCAAAAGAATGGGAATGGGTGGGTAGGGAAGTGGGGGGTGCTATGGGGGACTTTTGGGATAGCATTGGAAATGTAATTGAGGAAAATATGTAATAAAAATATTAAAAATCAAAAAAAAAAAAAAAGATTTACATGGCCAGCTACCCACAACACCCGCCACAGGATCTTGGGACTTCTGGTGAGTTGAACACATCTTCTGCTCCAATCCCATTGCTCATGGGACCTGAGACTTCATTAGTTAGGGAGGCAGAAAACCAGCCTGAGTAGGGCCACAAGCCTCTCCTGGTCTGACCAGCACCAGGGTAGCTAGAGCTCAGGGTCGGCTGACACCTGCCAGCTACCCACAACACCCGCCACAGGATTTTGAGACCTTTGGTGAGTGGAACAGAGTCTGCTCCAATCTTTAAACAGTGACAACAACAACAACTAACCCTAGAGATTACCAGATGGCGAAAGGTAAACGTAATAATCTTACTAACAGAAACCAAGACCACTCATCATCATCAGAACCCAGCACTCCCATTTCGCCCAGTCCAAGTCACCCCAACACACCGGAAAAGCTAGACACGGATCTAAAAGCATATCTCATGATGATGGTAGAGGACATCAAGAAGGACTTTAATAACTCACTTAAAGAATTACAGGAGAACATGGCTAAAGAGTTACAAGTCCTTAAAGAAAAACAGGATAACACAATCAAACAGGTAGAAGTCCTTAAAGAAAAACAGGAAAACACATCCAAACAGATGATGGAAATGAACAAAACCATACTAGACCTAAAAAGGGAAGTAGACACAATAAAGAAAACCCAAAATGAGGCAACACTGGAGATAGAAACCCTAGGAAAGAAATCTGGAACCATAGATACCAGCATCAGCAACAGAAAACAAGAGATGGAAGAGAGAATCTCAGGTGCAGAAGATTCCATAGAGAACATCGACACAACAATCAAGGAAAATGTAAAATGCAAAAAGATCCTAACTCAAAACATCCAAGAAATACAGGACACAATGAGAAGACCAAAGCTACGGATAATAGGAGTGGATGAGAATGAAGATTTTCAACTCAGAGGACCAGCAAACATCTTCAACAAAATTATAGAAGAAAACTTCCCAAATCTAAAGAAAGAGATGCCCATGAACATAAAAGAAGCCTACAAAACTCCAAATAGACTGGACCAGAAAAGAAATACCTCCCGACACATAATAATCAGAACAACAAATGCACTAAATAAAGGTAGAATACTAAAAGCAGTAAGAGAAAAAGGCCAAGTAACATATAAAGGCAAGCCTATCAGAATTACACCAGATTTTTCACCAGAGACTATGAAAGTCAGAAGATCCTGGACAGATGTTATACAGACACTAAAAGAACACAAATTCCAGCCCAGGCTACTATACCCAGCCAAACTCTCAATTAACATAGATGGAGAAACCAAAGTATTCCACTACAAAACCAAATTCACACATTATCTCTCCACGAATCCAGCCCTTCAAAGGATAATAACAGAAAAAAACCAATACAAGAATGGGAACCAGGCCCTAGAAACAACAAGAAGGTAATCCCTCAACAAACCTAAAAGAAGACAGCCACAAGAACAGAATGCCAACTTTAACAATAAAAATAACAGGAAACAACAATTACTTTTCCTTAATATCTCTTAATATCAATGGACTCAACTCCCCAAATAAAAAGACATAGACTAACAAACTGGCTACACAAACAAGACCCAATATTTTGCTGCTTACAGGAAACTCATCTCAGAGAAAAAGATAGACACTACCTCAGAATGAAAGACTGGAAAACAATTCTCCAAGCAAATGGTATGAAGAAACAAGCTGGAGTAGCAATTCTAATATCTGATAAGATTGACTTCCAACCCAAAGTCATCAAAAAAGACAGGGAGGGGCACTTCATACTCATCAAAGGTAAAATCCTCCAAGAGGAACTATCAATTCTGAATATCTATGCTCCAAATACAAAGGCAGCCACATTCATTAAAGAAACTTTAATAAAGCTCAAAGCACATATTGCACCTCATACAATAATAGTGGGAGACTTAAACACACTACTTTCACCAAAGGACAGATCATGGAAACAGAAACTAAACTGTGACACAGTGAAACTAACAGAAGTTATGAATCAAATGGATTTGGCAGATATCTACAGAATATTCTATCCTAAAACAAAAGGATATACCTTCTTCTCAGAACCTCATGGTACCTTCTCCAAAACTGACCACATAATTGGTCACAAAACAGGCCTCAACATATACAAAATTAATGAAATTGTCCCATGCATCCTATCAGACACCATGGACTATGGCTGATCTTCAATAACAAAATAAATAATAGAAAGCCAACATTCATGTGGAAACTGAACAACACTCTTCTCAATGATACCTTGGTCAAGGAAGGAATAAAGAAAGAAATTAAGGACTTTGTAGAGTTCAATGAAAATGAAGCCACAACATACCTAAACTTATGGGACGCAATGAAAGCATTTCTAAGAGGAAAACTCATAGCTCTGAGTGCCTCCAAAAAGAAATTAGAGAGAGCACACATTAGCAGCTTGACAACACACCTAAAAGCACTAGAACAAAAGGAAACAAATTCACCCAAGAGGAGTAGACGGCAGGAAATAATCAAATTCAGGGGTGAAATCAACCAAGTGGAAACAAGAAGAACTATTCAAAGAATCAACCAATCAAGGAGCTGGTTCTTTGAGAAAATCAACAAGATAGATAATCCCTTAGCCAGACTCACTAGAGGGCACAGGGAAAGCATTCTATTTAACAAAATCAGAAATGAAAAAGGAGACATAACAACAGATCCTGAAGACATCCAAAACACCATCAGATCCTTCTACAAATGGCTATACTCAACAAAACTGGAGAACCTGGATGAAATGGAGAAGTTCCTAGACAGATACCAGGTACCAAAGTTGAATCAAGATCAGGTTAATGATCTAAACAGCCCCATATCCCCCAAAGAAATAGAAGCAGTTATTAATAGTTACCCAACCAAAAAAAGCCCAGGACCAGATGGGTTTAGTGCAGAGTTCTATCAGACCTTTAAAAAGATCTAATCCCTGTTCTTCACAAACTATTCCACAAAATAGAAACAGAAGGTCCTCTACCCAACTCATTCTATGAAGCCACAATTACTCTGATACATAAACCACAAAAAGACCCAACAAAGATAGAAAACTTCAGACCAATATCCCTTATGAATATTGATGCAAAAATCCTCAATAAAGTTCTTGCTAACCGAATCCAAGAACACATCAAAACAATCATTCATCCTGACCAAGTAGGTTTCATCCCCGGGATACAGGGATGGTTCAATATACGGAAATCCATCAACATAATCCAGTATATAAACAAACTCAAAGACAAAGACCACATGGTCATCTCATTAGATGTGGAAAAAGCATTTGACAAGACCCATCACCCATTCATGATAAAAGTCTTGGAAAGATCAGAAATTCAAGGCCCATACCTAAACATGATAAAAGCAATCTACAGCAAACCAGTAGCCAACATCAAAGTAAATGGTGAGAAGCTTGAATCAATCCCTCTAAAATCAGGGACTACACAAGGCTGTCCACTTTCTCCATACCTATTCAACATTGTACTTGATGTCCTAGCCAGAGCAATTCGACAACAAAAGGAGATCAAAGGGATACAAATTGGAAAAGATGAAGTCAAAATATCACTTTTTGCAGATGATATGATAGTATATATAAGTGACCCTAAAAATTCCACCAGAGAACTCCTAAACCTGATAAACAGGTTCGGTGAAGTAGCTGGATATAAAATTAACTCAAACAAATCAATGGCCTTTCTCTACACATAGAATAAACAGGCTGAGAAAGAAATTAGGGAAACAACACCCTTCTCAATTGTCACAAATAATATAAAATATCTTCGCTTGACTCTAACTAAGGAAGTGAAAGATCTGTATAATAAAAACTTCAAGTCTCTGAAGAAAGAAATTCTAGAAGATCTCAGAAGATGGAAAGATCTCCCATGCTCATGGATTGACAGGATCAACATTGTAAAAATGGCTATCTTGCCAAAAGCAATCTACATTTTCAATGCAATCCCCATCAAAATTCCAACTCAAATCTTCAACGAATTAGAGAGTGCAATCTGCAAATTCATCTGGAATAACAAAAAACCTAGGATAACAAAAACTCTTCTCAAGGATAAAAGAACCTCTGGTGGAATCACCATGCTGGACCTAAAGCTTTACTACAGAGCAATTGTGATAAAAACTGTGTGGTACTGGTATAGTGACAGACAAATAGAACAATGGAATAGAATTGAAGACCCAGAAAGGAACCCACACACCTATGGTCAGTTGATCTTTGACAAGGGAGCTAAAAACATCCAGTGGAAGAAAGACAGCATTTTCAACAAATGGTGCTGGCACAACTGGTTGTTAACATGTAGAAGAATGCGAATCGATCCATTCCTATCTTCTTGTACTAAGGTCAAGTCTAAGTGGATCAAGGAACTTCACATAAAACCAGAGACACTGAAACTTATAGAGGAGAAAGTGGGGAAAAGCCTTGAAGATATGGGCACAGGGGAAAAATTCTTGAATAGAAGAGCAATGGCTTGTGCTGTAAGATGGAGAATTGACAAGTGGGACCTCATGAAACTGCAAAGCTTCTGCAAGGCAAAAGACACCATCAATAAGACAAAAAAACCATCAACAGATTGGGAAAGTATCTTTACCTATCCTAAATCAGATAAGGGACTAATATCCAATATATATAAAGAACGCAAGAAGGTGGACTCCAGAAAGTCAAATAACCCCATTAAAAAATGGGGCTCAGAACTGAACAAAGAATTCTCACCTGAGGAATACCGAATGGCAGAGAAGCACATGAAAAAATGTTCAACATCCTTAATCATCAGGGAAATGCAAATCAAAACAACCCTGAGATTCCACCTCACACCAGTCAGAATGGCTAAGATCAAAAATTCAGGTGACAGCAGATCTGGCCAGGATGTGGAGAAAGAGGAACACTCCTCCATTGTTGGTGGGATTGCAAGCTTGTACAACCACTCTGGAAATCAGTCTGGCGGTTCCTCAGAAAATTGGACATAGTACTACCAGAGGATCCAGCAATACCTCTCCTGGGCATATATCCAGAAGATGTCCCAACTGGTAAAAAGGACACATACTCCATACTCCACTATGTTCATAGCAGCCCTATTTATATTAGCCAGAAGCTGGAAAGAACCCAGATGTCCCTCAACAGAAGAATGGATACAGAAATTATGGTACATTTACACAATGGAGTACTACTCAACTATTAAAAAGAATGAATTTATGAAATTCCTAGCCAAATGGATGGACCTGGAGGGCATCATCTTGAGTGAGGTAACACAATCACAAAGGAACTCACACAATATGTATTCAATGATAAGTGACTATTAGCCCAAAACTTAGGATACCCAAGATATAAGGTACAATTTGCTAAACGCATGAAACTCAAGAAGAATGAAGACCAAAATGTGGACAATATGCCCCTTCTTAGAATTGGGAACAAAACACCCATGGAAGGAGTTTCAGAGACAAAGTTTCGAGCTGTGATGAAAGGATGGACCATCTAGAGACTGCCTTATCCAGGGATCCATCCCATAATCAGCTTCTAAACGCTGACACCATTGCATACACTAGCAAGATTTTGCTGAAAGGACCCAAATATAGCTGTCTCTTGTGAGACTATGCCGAGCCTAGCAAACACAGGAGTGGATGCTCACAGTCAGCTATTGGTTGTATCACAGGGCTCCCAATGGAGAAGCTAGAGAAAGTACCCAAGGAGCTAAAGGGATCTGCAACCCTATAGTTGGAACAACATGATGAACTAACCAGTACCCTGGAGCTCTTGTCTCTAGCTTCATATGTATCGAAAGATGGCCTAGTTGGCCATCACTGGAAAGAGAGGCCCATTGGACTTGCAAACTTTATATGCCCCAGTACATGGGGACGCCAGGGCCAAAAAGTTGGACTGGGTGCTTAGGGGAGTGGGTGGGAGGGTATGGGGGACTTTTGGGATAGCATTGGAAATGTAATTGAGGAAAATATGTAATAAAAATATTAAAAATTAAAAAAAAACAAAAAAAATATGGGAAAAAAAAGATTTACACATTGATGTATAACTGGGTAAGTGCCATAACAGTAATGACCAAATAAAGTCTGCTAATTCTAAGGAAAGCACTAATACAAAAGAAATCTTCAAAGTGATTTCAAGAGCAAAACAAAATTCTGTTTTCTACAAGAAATCAATTTCAAAAATGAACTTAGAAAAGCATATCATAAAATAGTGCTTTCTGAAGGCTGAAATGAGGGGAAGAAGGGGCAAAATGAAGATTGTTAAAAGAATAACGTACAAATGGGTTGAAGGAGCAACGGCTAATGCTTTCCAGCACTGTTACATACACATAGATGACAATAGTCAATTATGTATTCCAAAATAGCATGCACATATTAGAAATATTTCTAGCATAAAAGATTGGTAAATGTTTGAATTGATGGATATGGCACTTATTCACATATGTATTGAATGTTATACTTAATCTATGAGAACACATAGTTATATATCTAGTAGAAATAACTTAAGGTCAAGTATAATGGTAAATGCTTGCAGATTTTGCTGACAGGGCCCTGATATAGCATCTCTTGTGAGGCTATGCCAGTGCCTGGTAAATAAGAAGTGGATGCTCACAGTCATCTATTGGATGGAGCACAGTACCTCAATGGAGGAGCTAGAGAAAGTACCCAAGGAACTGTAGGGGTCTGCAGCCCTATAGGTGGAACAACAATATGAACTAACCAGTACCCCCAGAGCTCGTGTCTCTTGCTGCATATGTAGCAGAAGATGGCCTAGTCAGTCATCACTGGGAGGAGAGGCCTTGGTCTTGAAAGAGAGGCCCATTGGACATGCAAACTTTATATGCCCCAGTACAGGGGAATGCCAGGGCCAAAAAAAAAAAAAATGGGAATGGGTGGGTAGGGAAGTGGGGGGAGGGTATGGGATAGCATTGGAAATGTAATTGAGGAAAAGATGTAATAAATAAATATATGTATATATATATATATATATATATATATATATATATATATAAAAGAAAGATTATATGCCACAGTACAGGGGAATGTCAGGACCAGGAGGCAGGAGTGTGGGGGTTGGGGAGTAGGGCAGGGAGAGTGTATAGGGGACTTTCAGGATAGCATTTGAATTGTAAATGAAGAAAATATCTAATAAAAATGGTACATGCTTACAGTAATAGACTCAGGAAACCAAGAAAATAAAATTTCAAAAGTGAAAATCAATCTGGAATACATAGTGTGATACTGTCTCAGAAAAATTCCCTTCTTTAAGGATTTATTGACAGTTAATGCTTTCTGGGGAGAAAAGTGTCATTTTACAGCATGATAGCTACTGGTAGGATCTTCATATTTCAGTAAGTAATATCATAGCTATACTAATTCAAGCAGTTATCATTAACTCAGTGGATCACAAAAACAGTCATAAAATCAGGGTGGGACTTTTAGAAATACAAGAGGTTCAGAAGAAGTAGGAGATAAGAATAGGTGACTATGGACAAAATACACTACATAGATGTTTGAAATTTTAAATAATACTTTAAAAATATTGTCAAAAAGCATATAAATAATTAGTTGAAATAAAAATAAATTTTATAATTTTATATTTATTATTTTGTAAAAAATAAATTTGTAAAGAATACATGTAATTAACTTAATCAAAATAAATTTGTCACTAATTCTAGTAAAAAGAAAAAAAATAAGAGAGTTAAGTCAATTTCAATTTATAAATACAACTCAAAGGAAGAAAAGCATTCAGGGGAACAGGAATATGTCAGAGCAGGAAAAGGCACTTGCCACAAAACCTGACTACCTGAGCTTGATTCCTAAGATCCACATAATGAAAGGAAAGAACCAACTACAATTATTGTTGCCTATGACTTCCATATATGTGCTAGGAAAATGCACACACACACACACACACACACACACACACACACACACACAAAGACACTGTGACAAGTATTTATAACTCAGCACTCAGAGCCAGAGGCAAGAATTTTTGGATTTTGAGGCTACCTTGTTTGAATGAAGATGCTGCTCATAGGTTCATATGTTTAAATACTTGGTACTTTGCAGAATTTCAGAGAAAGAATTAGGAGGATTTTGTAGTTAGAGGAAGTATGTTACTAGGAACACACTTAGAGATTTTAAAAAAATTCCCAATGTCTTTCTCTGCCTCATAGTTTTGCCTCAAGATAGGACTTTTGTACAAGTATAGCACCATGTCTGCCTAAGCCCACACTTCATATTGTGCAATCATACATCTCAGTGTACCTAAGTGAGTGTGGTCAGATAATAACTGAAGTAGGAATTGCTAACGGGAATGTGTATAGCACTGTTCAATGGGTTAGGATCCACACGAGATCAGATTCCTTAAGCCCCTGCCATCCCACATTACTCAACATGATAAACTGTTCTCTCAAATTGTGAGCCAAAACAAAACTGTCTTCCCATTGACATGCATGTTTATCATAACACAAGGAAGGTGAATCATAAGCTATATTTAGAATATTAATCTCATTTCCAGTAAGATTTCTTCTTACCTGGAGTTGAATATTTTCAGTAAGCATTGAAGGAAAGAAAAGATGAAAATTGTCACAGTCACAGGAAAGAAAAAAGTCTTGGCAATTTCTGCACAAAGGTATTGTAATGATAGTATAAATATAAATACTTGTATATCTTAATAAGCAACAAAAGTCACTAAGACTACAAATTACCAATACAAAAATGTAAATTAGCAAAGACTCTAACTCAACCTTTACCTATGAAAAGATATTGAGTCACTGAGAAAGCATGATCAGAGCTCACAGAGCAGGAGAAAGTCAGAGTAAGAGAAAGTCTAATTAGAATTCTACCCAGGTTGATGTGTGTTTTTTTTTTCTTTTTTCTTGGATATTTTCTTTTATTACATTTCAAATGCTATACCCTTGCCAGGTTTCTCGCCTCCTGGTAACCACCTATCCCATCCTTCCTCCCCCCTTCTTCTATGAGGGTGTTCCTCCATCTACCCACCCACTCCCACCTCCCTGCCCTCTATTCCCTTACACTAGGACATCTATCAAGCATTCATAGGACTAAGGATGTCTCCTACCATTGATGGATGACAAGGCCATCCTCTGCTACATATGCAGCTGGAGCCATATGTACACCCCTTTGTTGGTGGCTTAATCCTTGATTAATCCTTGGGAGCTCTGGGCGGGGGGAGGTCTGGTTGTTTCATACTATTGTTCTTCCCATGGGTGGCAAAACCCTTCTGCTACTTCAGTCCTTTCTCTAAATACTATAATGGGGACCCTGCACTGAGTCCAATGGTTGTCTGGGAGCATCTGCCTTTGTATTTGTAAGGCTCTGGCAGGGCCTTTCAGGAGACAGCTATATGAGGTTCCTTTCTGTATGCACTTCTTGGTACCCACAATAGTGTCTGGGTTTGGTAACTGTAAATGGGATGAATATCCAGGTGAGACAGTCTCTGGATGGCCTTTCCTTCATTCTCTTATCTACAATTTATCTCCATATTTGCTCCTGTGAGTACTTTGTTTTCCTTCTAAGAAGTACCAAAACATCAAACTTTGGTGTTTCTTCTTCTTGAGCTTCATGTGGTCCCTGAATCGTATTTTGTTTATTTGGAGCTTTTGGGCTAATAACCACTTATGAATGAGTACATACCATGTGTGTTCTTTTGCAATTAGGTTAGGATGATGTTTCCTAGTTCTATCCATTCGCATAAGAATTTCATGAATTCATCATTTTTAATAGCTGAGTAATACTCCATTGTGTAAATGCACCACATTTTCTGTATCCATTCCTCTGTTGAAGGACATCTGGGTTTTTTTTCCAGATTCTGGCTATTATAAATAAGGCTGCTATGAAAACAGTGGAGTATGTGTCCTTATTACATGATGGAGCATCTTCTGGGTTTATGCCCAGGATTAGTATTGCTGGGTCCTCAAATAGTACTATGTCCAGTTTTCTGAGTAACTGCCAGATTGATTTCCACTGTGGTTATACCAGCTTGCAATCCTACCAGCAATGGAGGAGTGTTCCTTTTTCTCTATGGCCTTAACAGCATCTGCTGTCACCTGAGATTTTGATTTTTCCACTGTGAATGGTGTGAGGTAGAATCTTGGGGTTGTTTTGATTTGTATTTCCATGATGACTAAGGATGTTGAACATTTCTTTAGTTGCTTCTCAGCCATTCTATATTCTTCAGTTGAAAATTCTTTGTTTAGCTCTGTACCCCATATTTAATAGGGTTATGTGATTCTTGGGTGTCTAACTTCTTGAATTCTGTGTATATTTTGGATATTAGCCCTCTATCAGATGTAAGATTGATAAACATCTTTTCCCAATCTATTGATTGCCTTTTTGTTCTATTAACAGTGTCCTTTGCCTTAAAGAAGCTTTGCTATTTTATGAGGTCCCATTTGTTGATTCTTGATCTTAGAGCATAAGGGGTATTGTTATTGAATTTTCCCCCTGTGCCCATGTGTTTGAGGCACATCTCCACTTTCTTCTCTATAAATTTCAGGGTTTCTGGTTCTACGTGGAGGTCCTTGATCCACTTAGACTTGAGCTTTGAACAAGGAAATAAGAATGGTTTGATTTGCATTCTACATGCTAACCAGCAGTTGAATTAACACCATTTGTTGAAAATGTTTTTTTCCCCACTGGATAGTCTTAGCTCCTTTGTCAAATATCAAATGACCATATATGTGTGGATTCATTTCTGGATCTTCAATTCTATTTCATTGTCCTTCCTGCCTATCTCTGTACAAAAACCATGCCTTTTATTTTATTTTATTTTATTTTATTTTATTTTATTTTATTTTATTTTATTTTTATCACTATTGCTCTGTATTACAGCTTGAGGTCAGGGATGGTGATTCCCCCAAAAGTTCTTTTATTGTTGAGAATATTTTTTGCTCTTCTGGGTTTTTTGTTATTCCAAATGAATTTATGAGTTGCTTTTTCTAACTCAATGAAGAATTGATTTGGAATTTAGATGAGGATTGCATTGAGTATGAAGATTGCTTTCAGCACGATGGCCATTTTTACTATATTAATCCTGGCAATCCATGAGCATAGGAGATCTTTCCATCTTCTGAGATCTTAGATTTCTTTCCTCAGAGACATGAAGTTCTCTACCCAAGTCATTCTGTGAAGCCACAATTACACTTATACCTAAACCACACAAAGATCCATAAAAGAAAGAGAACTTCAAACCAATCTCCCTTATGAACATGGATGCAAAAATACTCAATAAAATTCTTGCCAACCGAATTCAAGTACACAATAAAAAGATCACTCACCATGATAGAGTTCACTTTATACGAGGCTTGAAGGGATGCTTAAATAAATGGAATACATCAATGTAATCTACTATGCAAACAAATTCAAAGAAAAATTATATGATCAATTCATTAGATGTTGAAAAAGCATTATGTTAAAAGTGTTGGAAAGATCAGGAATTCAAGGGTCATATCTAAACATAGTAAAAGCCATATACAGATATCTAGTTCCCTACATCAAACTAAATGGAGAGAAACTTGAAGCAAGCCCACTAAAATCAGGACTAGACAAGATGTCCACTCTATCCCCATTTATTAAATTTAGTACTTGAAATTCTAACTAGAGCAATTAAACAACAAAAGGAGTTCAAATGGATAGAAATTGGAAGTAAAAATATCACTATTTGCAGATGATATGATTGTATACTTCAATGACCCCAAAAATTCCACCAGATAACTCCTAAAGCTGATAAACAACTTCAGCAAAGTGGCTGGATATAAAATTAACTCAAAGAAATACTGAAAGAATAATCAGGCTAAGAAAGAAATTAGGGAAATGACACCCTTCACAATAGTCACAAATAATATTACATACCTTGTTGTGACTCTAACCAAGCAAGTGAAAAATCTGTATGGCAGGCTGATATGTTATTCGTTCCTAGCTGAATTTGTAACTAGAGGCTTAAGATCTCTCTCTAGGGGGCACTTTACACATATCAGCATGAGAGTTACCCAACTGGGCCAACTTTAGTTGATTGCCAGTTTCTTGGAAGGCTGAAAACAAACAGACAGAAAGAACCATTTGTTCACAAAATGTGACTATGGATTATCAACTGTGGAGCTGGGGATAATGGAATGCAGCCAGTGCTTGCAGAAGAGATACTGCTGAAGTCTTGGTTCTGTGATAATAGTAATTATAACAAGTGAGCATTGTTAATCCAATATAAATTATAGATAATCTGAAAATTCTGATGCTTAGGGATATGGAGATCTCTCTGGACCGCATTTTTAAATATTAAAATCTATGACTCACTGTACAATTCAGTTATAGCTCCAAGTTATTGTCAAATCAATTACTAGTTATTGTATTTCAGTGGTATATTTAACTCCTGTGATAATGAGTTTGTGGGCAAATATTTTGATATTAAAATAGGTGAAATTAGAATTCCTCATTTGCTTAGGTCTCACCTTGTATGTGTAGCATTCATATGTGTGTATATGCACCTCTTTTGTCCATAGAGCAGTGATGGCAGTGTTATAAACAGGATGGCTTTTATCAACTGGCTATGTATATCAATGACCCAGAGTGAAATTATGATTATAAAAAATAGAGAACTATTAGACTGGTAATTTGTATGGGTTTATATGATCACAACTTTGTAAACCAAGCATATTGAAAACACCATAGTAAAGCACATTTATAATTTTAACATTGAAGAGGTATAAAGTAAGAGAATCATTGAAAGCTAAAACACGTCTTCAGTTATATAATGAGTTTGAGGCCAGACTAGACTATGCCAGACCTTGTAAAATATCTTACAAACATATGAGAAATAATGTGTATAGGATCTATGACAGTATATTTCAATTT
The DNA here is from genome assembly GCF_978045245.1 of Mus caroli. Taxonomy (NCBI): domain Eukaryota; kingdom Metazoa; phylum Chordata; class Mammalia; order Rodentia; family Muridae; genus Mus; species Mus caroli. Next base: position 111,482,196 of record NW_028227256.1, on the reverse strand, counting down.
GCATATAAAGATACTGGTATCTGAAAATTTAAATAACAAGGGAATCCAGGAATTAAGCCACAATGAATATTTACAGATGACTACATCATGTATTTTTTATAATTTGTGACCATTTTATTGATGATCACTCTACAAATAAACTGAGAACACATGTTGCAATAACTTTTATATAAGCATATTATGTAGTTATTTATTTTAAGCTGAATCATTCCAAAAAGATGATGAGAAAAGATTATGCCAAGATTCACGAGGTAAACACAACTCACAAGTCTCAGGAAAAACTTATAAAATTTACAAGATTTTACAATCCCTCTTGACGATTATAAAAGAAGAACTATATTGCTAGAGAGAAAAGACTGACCAGTCCATCATCTTTGAAGTAGTTCTGATAGCACATAGCTTATGCAGCTTTCATTATTCATTAATTAAGCTTTTATCAGATTTGTGATGATTTGCCTGCCTTTGAGTCATCCATGCTTATATATATAATGATAATAAACTCACTGGATAGCTAAATCTAGAGTTGGTGAAAACATTCAGTTTGTCTGTTAGTAGTGTAATTTGAGGCGAATAGACCCATTTGCTTGAATATCCCTAAGGAAAGTAAAAAACAAGGAAAGAAGCTTAACCATGACAAATGTATCTTTTCACAACATCTCTACTAACCTGTAGATTGATGTCTCTACTTTATCACTGTATAGCTTATATCCAGGCCTCAGCCTACACTGAGAAGATCTGAACTGAACATGGAAGTAAAAAACAATCATGCTTTAAGAAAAATAAATAAATAAATACATACATACATACATACATACATACATAAATAAATTCAAATGAAATGTAATGCTTCCATTTCATGCTTCTATTTAAAAAAATGACTTCCAGTTGGGAAAAGGCAATTTTCTTCATTCCTTGAATAGCATTTTTGTCCTCAGTAGAGCTATGAATATAATTTTATTTTTGCCACCTGTGATGTTTTTCTCTTAGAGAATTCACAAAATTTTATCACTTTCATGGCCCATTAAACACATATCTGCTCATACCCACTTCATAATTCCTCAACAAAGATGTATGCAATTTTCCTCTGGTGGCTTAATTCCCAAAGGCAAAAGACCCTTCTTCTAAACTAATCTCATTAAGCAAATGGAGGATGTTCCCTGGACACACTGATTTCAGGGCCATTTTATTAGTAGTAGTATTGCCAAGGCATATAAACAGATTACTGCCTGGGTGATTTTGGTTGGGCATTTTATTTCAAATGATAATGTTGAGTATCTACCAACTTGACAATAAAAGTTGAAATAAATAAGAATTTATGCCTTTAGAAATATTTGTAATCTTTGTATATGTTGGGTAAATATGTATGTGTTAATATCTCTGAGGGTGTGCAAGTATTAAGCATCTGTATGAAATTCAAAAGACAACTTTGAATGTCAGTCAAGTTCTTCATATTATTTGAGGCAAATTTTCTCATTTATGGCACCATAATCCAAAATAGTTGGCCTGTGAAGTTCAGGGTATCACTTTTTTTTCTCTTTTCACTGTGGCAACTTGGATTTGTGAATATATGCACCATTGCATATAGCTCTACCTGGCTAATCAGGATCCAAACTTAGATTCCACTAGTTTGTTCAGTGAATATTTTACCACATAGCCATATCATAGAACTGAAATAACCTTTTGAACTAAAATTATCATTTTCTGTAACTTTCTGCTTTATATTAAGCACTAATATGTCACCATACTTAAAGACTGGCATGATATTTTGATTATGTAAGTTATGTACAGTTTAATTCATCTGACTGTATTGAGTGTGAATTTAGTTAGCATGTATTAATGTTGAGCTTGGGATTAGGTCACACTACAGGTCCCTCTGGAAAAGCAATAGAGTGCACCACTCTATCAGAATGTATAATGGTCTTTATTTGGGATTGTTTAGTTTCCACCTCCACACATACTATGATCAACTAACAAAAATCTTTCCTTCTTGTCTCTCAAACTATAGAAAATCTTTACTTGGAAAAAGTGAAGCCTGGGAATAGTGAAAGGTGATAAAATATTTATATATTACAAATGGGAATTATTAGATGGGTTTGTATGATAACACCTGGATAGCTCAACAATTGTTGACTTCAAACTGGAAACTGAACACCCGGTAGCTGATGGGATATATGTGTAGTCCTGTGAATTCAGCATCTAAGGAAACAGCCTTTTCATTATCTGAGGAAGGATTTTTTTTCCCAATATTCCTGGATTCTGTCTATAGACTGAAAAGATAGTGAACATCTGAATTAGGAAAATGTGTGGAATGGCTTAGCAACCCAGGACTCCACTTGGTTTTAGTCATACAGTAACTTTTTCTAACAATACACTTGACTGTAGTACCTGGTTTTACTTTCCTACTTGACACTATTTAGAATTACATGGAAAGTGGATCTCTGATAGTTTCTATGGGGGATTATTATAATCTTAACAATTGATATGAGATATGCCCACTGTAGACAGAACCATTTCCCTAGCCCTGCTCTACACAGATCTGTGTCTGTCTATGCCTCTTATCAATCTCTGTATCTCTTTTTTGTCTTGTGTAGCTTTGTACTACCGAGCCTATGCTCCAGGAATGGACTGCACTACCAGCCCCTCCTAGCTTCCCTTGAATCTATGGATAAAAGACACACAGTTGTTGCTTTTCAACTTGCCTTCTTGGCACAATTGATGTGTGCAATTTCCCACCTGAAAAACATGCCCTCATCATTACACTTAGCTCCCCTCTTCACACCTGCCCTAACTTTAGTTGGTAAGTTGAACTTAGTCCCTGTTGAACATATCACACCTACAGGAACAATCACACCCCACCATGCCTCATGAGACCTCACATAATTGCCTTATTCTCCTCTATCTAAAGCTTGGAGAACTCCCTTCTCTTTCTTTGCATCTGTGTCTATTGTTTTCCTCCAGGGTCCTGGAAGTCCAGCCTGTGCCTTCTACCATGACATTATTTACTGACAGATCAAGTACCAATTGAGAAACAGGACCTTAGCATCAGAACTGTCCCCCTCTCTGTGTCTGTGCAAGGGTGTGTATGTGTGCAATCATTCATTCTTTACAGTACTTTTTTTTTCTAATTTGTGACTGTGATATTATCAGTTCCTTTGATATCCTGCCACCATCACTTCACTGACATGAGGTGTGTAACCTGGAATTGACTGCCTAATAAGCCCCCTTATAATTAAATTGCTTTCTTCTGAGGACTTTCTAATAGCAACAACTAAAGTAACTAAGACAACACTTTAAAATCCTCATCTGCAAGACTAAGTACACTTGTTCCTCTGTAAATAATGTCTTTAAGAACTTGGATCCCTATCTGCATCAACATCCACACAATATATTTCTCATCATCTTCCAAATATCAGAAACTCCATATTTAACCCTCTTATATATGATTTCTAATCAAATATAGGTTACCTGATTTATCTAGTTATGTGAGTGAGGAATCTGATCCAATATTGAGTGGTTTTGAATGTATTTGCTGTAGGGCAAATTGTTTACTCTGAGTGAAATTTTTAAGGAGACACCACTATTCACCATCTGATGCTTATGAATATTTTGGCTGGTATGGGTTTTAAATTAGATGAATTGTGAAAAGAGTTATACACAATGAACAACGTCTTACATAATTCAAGCCTTACAAACAAAACCAAAATTCACATGAATTATCCTCCTTAGTGAGCAGCTTCTTCTACTGGGCCCCATAAAATGATGACCCAAGTAAGAACTGCACCCTTGAGAACATTTTCACCCAGCCCCCTTCTGAATCTCTGAAAAGCATATTCAAAACTTGTAGTTTTATTTTACTTTTAGTTAGCTTGCTGAGCTAGAGAAATTGCTCATTATTTGAAAGTACCTACTGCTCTTGCTGAGGACAAGTTTGATTCCTAGCATCTACCTAGTCACACACAATCATTTTCAGAGAACTTGATGCCTTCTTTCAGAGTACATAGGCACTTGAAACATTAATGTTGAACAAAAGTGCATGCAGGCACAATACTCATTCACATAAAATATAAATAAGTTGCATTGCTTTGTGTTTCTCCATTTAACTGTATGCAATGGGAACATAGGATTCTTCAGAATGACAGTTGTGTTGGAAGGTATTTTGCTAGGGCAAGAACATAAAGGATTGCTGTTGGAGCCCAAAAGCCACTGGCATCTCCGCCTCCATCTTGTCCCTGGGGCATCACCTTTTAATTAACACTCCTTTGTTTCTTCTATCATCTTGCTTCTTTTGACTCAGGACATTTTATGATAGGGGCTTTCTGGACCTTTTACAATGGGGAAATTCCTTTCCAGACTTTTACAATGGGAATATTCCACTTACATTAATGTGTAACTAAGTCTAATCCATGAGCAGTCAGTATTGAGCAAGACCACACCTAGTTTAGCCTAGTTTAGAACTACTTGGCCATGAATATCTCCTGGCACTTTTGTTTTTTTTAAAATCTAACCCTGTTTCAGGAGTCCAAGATGGACTTAAAGTGTGTGAATTCTGGACTTCTCTGGCCTTGTGTCAATGTGGCCACACTGAGAAATTCTTCTTTTCTGCTTTTTACTATTCATTTGGCAGCTTTAGTTGTATTGTTTGAGAATGGGTGATTGAATTTGACTTGCTGAGGCACAGACTGTTTCTTAAAGTTTGGTAACACTTTGAGCACCAGTTGACACTGGAACACTGTTGACACACAAAACTCGCCTAAAACAGAATAAAGCAGAGTTTTTACTCTGGATCCTGGTAAATCCAGGACTAGGTCATCCCAGATTCCATGTCCCAACTTGCAAGCAGTTTTATGGAGGTTTTGTAGTAATAGAACAAGAATTATAAATGAAGGCATTTTTAAAATGCATTATTGTAAGCATCAAGTGCATTTAGAGGTTATCTTAGCTATAGGCCTCACAGCATATTTTATAGTATTTGTTGCAGGTTCAATGGTGGCAAAATCCATTTGAGTTAATATTAATATCAAATATTCATTTCAAAGCTTTTTATTTGTTTTTGTTTAATCTGCTTGTCAGGATGTTAGGTCTGACATGCAAGTGTTTCTAAATAAAAAAAGAAATTTTAACGAGACTGTGGGCTAGGAAGATTTGAACTCAGTAGTCATTATTTTCAGCCTTACTTTGTTGAAAGAGATTCTCTCACTGAGTTTGGAATTCCTGTTTTGAATATTCGTGCTGTCCAATGTGCCCCAGCGATTCCCTTCTGGTTAGTTCTGGTTAGTCGGAAGAGTTTGCAGCCACAGATAGCTTTTTGCATTGGCCCTAGATAGTTGAACTTGGGTCTTTATGCTTGTACTGCATATTTTTTGTCACTTAATTTAAGCCTCATGAAAAGGAGATCATAACTGAAAAAATGCTTCTAATATACTGCCTCATGGACATACCCATGGATAATTTCTTAATTAGCCATTAATGTGGGAGGGTTCAGCACACTGCAGGCAGTGTCATTCTCGAGCAGAGGTCCTGGATTATATAGTAAAAGTAGTTGAGTAATCCAGGGAAAGCAAAATAATAAGAACTCTTGTTCAGTTGTTTCTGCTCCAGTTCCTGCCTCCAGGTTCTTTCATTGATTTCCTTTCCTGACTTTCCTCCAAGATGAATTATATCTTGTAAGCCACATAAAACACTTCCCTCCACGATATTGCTTTGGTTAAATACTTTATAACAATGACAAGGAAGCAGTCTGGGTCAGTCATTTTCCAAGCCCAACTCCCACAATTTTCTGGCTCCTTTGGACAGGGTACTCCCATGATCCTGGAGCTGAGTTTCATACTTCATGTCTAAGAACTCCCTCCAATGTTTCTCAACTTTGAAGTATGAGACAAAATTAATCTTGAGATCTATAAATTACTAGAGATCCTTCTTATTATGTATATTTTCCCTTTCTGTTAATAATGAATATTTTGATGGAGCAATGACATAATCCCTTCTAGTGATTCACAGAAGCTCAGTAGATATGTGATCAATGGAATTACATCTAACACTACCTTGTTGGAAATGGTTACCAATAAGACTATTTTCAGGTGCTTTTGTGTGACCATGTATATGGGGGAATTTGTGCGTGAGCATGTGTGTGTTTCTGTGTCTGTGTGTGTCTGTGTGTGTATTTGTAGGGAATGTTCATCATGCAGGCATTTGTAGTGGCCTGTGGGTAACACTGAAATATCTTCTACTGTTCCCCCAAACTCTTTTATTTCCTTTCCTTTCCTTTCCTTTCCTTTCCTTTCCTTTCCTTTCCTTTCCTTTCCTTTCCTTTCCTTTCCTTTCCTTTCCTTTCCTTTCCTTTCCTTTCCTTTCCTTTCCTTTCCTTTCCTTTCCTTTCCTTCCTTTCTTTTCCTTTCCTTTCCTTTTCTTCCCTTCTGTTTCCTTCCCTTCCCTTCCCTTCCCTTCCCTTCCCTTCCCTTCCCTTCCCTTCCCTTCCCTTCCCTTCCCTTCCCTTCCCTTCCCTTCCTTTTCTTTTCTTTCTTTTCTTTTCTTTTCCTTTTTCTTTTGTGACAGGAGTACTCACCAAAATTTATGTTAACTATTTCTTCTAGACTGACTGTTAAGTGAGTTCCTTCAAAGTCCCTACTTCTATTCCACCATGTGGTTAGCAGTCATGTACCAACATGGCTGGATTTTATATGAGCTCTACTTAGAAGTGAGATCATCAAACCTGCATATGAGGCACTTAACCCAGTGATCTATGTCTGAACTCTATCTGGACCTTTAGTGAGAAGGTAATGTTTCAGTACCTGAGAATCAATAGTGAGGTTGTAATTTATTCTTGATTCTCTGTATTATTATTTCATGCCAGATATAATATGAGATCTTATTTCCGGAATTGTATACAAACCTGCAAAAGTATATATACACATTGAATATGGATTCTAATGATGATAAACATCCTCAAAAATTCCACAACTTATCCTGAGCTGGCAGAACAGTACAGAAGAACATCCTGACTGGCACAGAGACCTTGGGCATTCACACTGCTCCACACACCTGAGAGTTACAAAATTAGAATTTTATCTTTTACTTATTGGAAAATGGTTTGCTCCTTCCCTCTATGATTTGAAGCAGGCTAATCAAAGGCCACCTTGCTCTTTCCATGTTGGAGTGAAGCTGTCTTTCTTCTTTACATTCATACATTGTTATATTTTAGATAAGATTGGTATGTGGCTAAGCAGAGACCCTGTGTAATACTTTCTAAGCAGAGAATGTCTAGATATATCCTCTGGGTTAGGCACATGAGCTGAACTATGTTATCAGCTGCTGAGTTTGTTTAGTATTCCAAAATCTTCCTGAGCTAAGTATAGTTTCCCCTGAACATGAATTATCACTGTGATGGATAAGCTTGATTATCACTTGATGGAATTCAGAATCACCATGGAAACACACCCCTGGGCATGCCTGTAAATGAGTTTTTGATTGGATAAATTGAAGTGAGATGATCCACTTAAAATATGTGTGGTACCTATCCATGGGCTGGTACTCTAAATTGCACAACAAAGAGAAAATTAATTGAGTACAAGAGGGACTTCATGTTACCCTGTAACCTAACTATGGATGCCATGTGAACAGCTGGTTCATGCTCCTGTCACTGGGTCTTCACCACTACTGTAGACTGTTTCTTCAAACCTTGAGACAGAATAAATACTTACTCTCTGAGGCAGCGCCATTTTAGGCTCCAGACAACCTGCCACCTTCCTGGTCAGAGCACAGGTGTCTGCCCTGCCCGAGAGGCTTCTGCCTCAGGTTCCACAGGAGCCACCTTGGTTCTGGGACTCCTCGGAAAATAGTCTACACAGGTGAGAGTGTGGACTACTGAAACAATGGCTTCTTTGACAGGCCAAAGCAACACAGCTTCTGGGAAATATCCTGTTTTGGGCCTTCATCTTCGGCCAGGAGGAGGTCCAAACACCAGATAACTGTGCACCTTCCCTGAAAGAGGAGACCTTGCCTGCAGATAATGCTCTGACCACTGAAACTCAGAGGAGAGAGCTAGTCTCCCAGGTCTGCTCATAGAGGATAACAAAATCACCAGAGGAACAATCTCTAAACAGAGACAACTATAAGAAATAACTCCAGAGATTACCAGATGGCGAAAGGTAAACATAAGAATCTTACTAACAGAAACCAGGACCAATCACCATCATCAGAACCCAGCACTCCCACTTCGCCCAGTCCAGGGCACCCCAACAAACCTGAAAAGCTAGACCTGGATTTAAAAGCATATCTCATGATGATAGTAGAGGATATCAAGAAGGACTTAAATAACTCACATAAAGAAATAAAGGAGAACACTGCTAAACAAGTAGAAGACATTAAAGAGGAAACACAAAAATCCCTTAAAGAATTGCAGGAAAACACAACCAAAGAGGTGATGGAAATGAATAAAAACATCCAAGACCTAAAAAGGGAAGTAGACACATTAAAGAAAACCCAAAATGAGGCAACACTGGAGATAGAAACCCTAGGAAAAAAATCTGGAACCATAGATGCGAGCATCAGCAACAGAATACAAGAGATGGAAGAAAGAATCTCAGGTGTGGAAGATTCCATAGAGAACATCGGCACAACAATCAAAGAAAATGGAAAATGCAAAAGATCCTAACTCAAAACATCCTGGAAATCCATGACAAAATGAGAAGACCAAAGCTATGGATAATAGGAGTGGATGAGACTGAAGATTTTCAACTCAAAGGACCAGCAAGCATCTTCAACAAAATTATTGAAGAAAACTTCCCAAATCTAAAGAAAGAAATGCCCATGAGCATACACGAAGCCTACAGAACTCCAAATAGGCTGGACCAGAAAAGAAATTCCTCCTGACACATACTAATCAGAACAACAAATGCACTTAAATAAAGATAGAATACTAAAAGCAGTAAGGGAAAAAGGTCAAGTAACATATAAAGGCAAGCCTATCAGAATTACACCAGATTTTTTACCAGAGACTATGAAAGCCAGAAGAGCCTGGACAGATGTTATACAGACACTAAGAGAACACAAATTCCAGCCCAGGCTACTATACCCAGCCAAACTCTCAATTACCATAGATGGAGAAACCAAAGTATTCCACTACAAAACCAAATTCACCCATTATCTATCCACGAATCAGGCCCTTCAAAGGATAATAGAAAAAAACCAGTACAAGGACGGGAACCACGCCCTAGAAAAAACAAGAAGGTAGTCCCTCAACAAACCTAAAAGAAGACAGCCACAAGAACAGAATGCCAACTTTAAGAACAAAAATAAGAGGAAGCAACAATTACTTTTCCTTAATATCTCTTAATATCAATGGACTCAACTTCCCAATAAAAAGACATAGAATAACAAACTGGCTACACAAACAAGACCCAACATTTTGCTGCTTACAGGAAACTCATCTCAGAGAAAAAGATAGACACTACCTCAGAATGAAAGGCTGGAAAAAATTTTTCAAGCAAATGGTATGAAGAAACAAGCTGGAGTAGCCATTCATATATCTAACAAAATTGACTTCCAACCCAAAATAATCAAAAAAGACAAGGAGGGGCACTTCATACTCATCAAAGGTAAAATCCTCCAAGAGGAACTCTCAATTCTGAATATATATGCTCCAAATACAAGGGCAGCCACATTCATTAAAGAAACTTTAGTAAAGCTCAAAGCACAAATTGCACCTCACACAATAATAGTAGGAGACTTCAACACAACATTTTCACCAATGGACAGATCATAGAAACAGAAACTAAATAGGGACACAGTGAAACTAACAAAAGTGATGAAACAAATGGACTCAACAGATATCTACAGAACATTTTATTCTAAAACAAAAGGATATACCTTATTCTCAGCACCCCATGGTACCTTCTCCAAAATTGACCACATAATTGGACACAAAACAAGCCTCAACAAATACAAAAATACTGCAAACATCCCATGCATCCTATCAGATCACAGTGGACTAAGGCTGATCTTCAATAGCAAAATAAATATTAGAAAGCCAACATTCATATAAAAACTGAACAACAGTCTCCTCAATGATACCGTGGTCAAGGAAGGAATAAAGAAAGAAATTAAGAAAATTTGGAGTTTAATGAAAATTAAGCCACAACATACCCAAACTTATGGGACAAAATGAAAGCATTTCTAAAAGGGAAACTCATAGCTCTGAGTGCCTCCAAAAAGAAACTAGAGAGAGCACACACTAGCAGCTTTACAACACACCTTAAAGTTCTAGAAAAAAAGGAAGCATATTCACCGAAGAGGGGTAGAAGGCAGGAAATAATCAAACTCAGGGGTGAAATCAACCAAGTGGAAACAAAAAGAACTATTCAAAATCAACCAATCAAGGAGCTGGTTCTTTGAGAAAACCAACAGGATAGATAAACGCTTAGCCAGACTCACTAGAGGGCATAGGGAGAGCATCCTAATTAAAAAACTCAGAAATGAAAAGGAAAATATAACAACAGATCCTGAAGAAATCCAAAACACCATCAGATCCTTCTACAAAAGGCTATAATCAACAAAACTGGAAAACCTGGATGAAATGGACAAGTTTCTAGACAGATACCAGGTACCAAAGCTAAATCAAGATCATTAATTAATGATCTAAACAGTCCTATATCCCCTAAAGAAATAGAAGCAGTCATTAATAGTCTCCCAACCAAAAAAGCCCAGGACCAGATGGGTTTAGGGCAGAGTTCTATCAGACCTTCAAAGAAGACGTAATTCCAGTTCTTCACAAACTATTCCACAAAATAGAAACGGAAGGTACTCTACCCAACTCATTCTATGAAGCCACAATTACTCTGATATCTAAACCACAAAAAGACCCAACAAAGATAGAGAATTTCAGACCAATTTCCCTTATGAATATCAATGCAAAAATCCTCAATAAAGTTCTTGCTAACTGAATACAAGAACACATCAAAACAATCATCCATCCTGACCAAGTAGGTTTCATCCCAGGGATGCAGGGATGGTTCAATATACAGAAATCCATCAACATAATCCAGTATATAAACATACTCAAAGACAAAAAACAACATGATCATCTCATTAGATGCTGAGAAAGTATTTGACAAAATCCAACACACATTCATGATAAAAGTCTTGGAATAATCAGGAATTCAAGGCCCATACTTAAACATGATAAAAGCAATCTACAGCAAACCAGTAGAAAACATCAAAGTAAATGGTGAGAAGCTGGAAGCAATCCCAGTAAAATCAGGGACTAGACAAGGCTGTCCACTCTCGCCCTACCTATTCAACATTGTACTTGAAGTCCTAGCCAGAGCAATTAGACAACAAAAGGAGATCAAGGGGATATAAACTGGAAAGGAAGAAGTCAAAATATCACTTTTTGCAGATGATATGTTAGTATATATAAGTGACACTAAAAATTCCACCAGAAAACTCCTAAACCTGATAAACAGCTTCAATGAAGTAGCTGGATATAAAATTAACTCAAACAAGTCAATGTCCTTTCTGTACACAAAGGATAAACAGGCTGAGAAAGAAATTAGGGAAACAACACCCTTCTCAATAGTCACAAATAATATAAAATACCTTGGCGTGACTCTAACTAAGGAAGTGAAAGATCTGTATGATAAGAACTTCAAGTCTCTGAAGAAAGAAATTAAAGAAGATCTCAGAAGATGGAAAGATCTCCCATGCTCATGGATTGGCAGGATCAACATTGTAAAAATGGCTTTCTTGCCAAAAGCAATCTACAGATTCAATGCAATCCCCATCAAAATCCCAACTCAATTCTTCAACGAATTAGAAAGCGCAATCAGCAAATTCATCTGGAATAACAAAAAGCCTAGGATAGCAAAAACTCTTCTCAAGGATAATAGAACCTCTGGTGGAATCACCATGCAGGACCTAAAGCTGTACTACAGAGCAATCGTGATAAAAACTGCATGGTATTGGTATAGTGACAGACAAGTAGACCAATGGAAGAGAATTGAAGACCCAGAGATGAACCCACACACCTATGGTCATATGACCTTTGAAAAGGGAGCTAAAACCATCCAGTGGAAAAAAGACAGCATTTTCAACAAATGGTGCTGGCACACCTGGTGGTTATCATGTAGAAAAATGCGAATTGATCCATTTCTACTTCCTTGTACAAAGGTCAAATCTAAATGGATTAAGGAACTCCACATAAAACCAGAGACACTGAAACGTATAGAGGAGAAAGTAGGGAAAAGCCTCGAAGATATTGGTATAGGGGAAAAATTCCTGAATAGAACAGCAATGGCTTGTGCTGTAAGATCAAGCATCGATAAATGGGACCTCATAAAATTGCAAAGCTTCTGCAAAGCAAAAGACACCGTCAATAAGACAAAAAGGCCACCAACTGATTGGGAAAATATTTTTACCTATCCCAAATCGGATAGGGGAATAATATCCAAAATATATATATATATATATATATATATATATATATATATATATATATATATATATATAAAACTCAAGAAAGAGGACTCAAGAAAATCAAATAACCCCATTAAAAAATGGGGCTCAGAGCTGAACAAATAATTTTCACCTGAGGAATACCAAATGGGAGAGAAGCACCTGGAATAATGTTCAACATCCTTAATCATCAGGGATATGCAAATCAAAACAACCCTGAGATTCCACTTCACTCCAGTCAGAATGGCTAATATCAAAAATTCAGTTGACAGTAGATGATGGCAAGGATGTGGACAAAAAGGAACACTCCTCCATTTTTGGTGGGATTGCAAGCTTGTACAACCACTCTGGAAATCAGTCTGGCGGTTCCTCAGAGAATTGGACATAGTACTACTGGTGGATCCAGTAATACCTCTCGTGGGCATATATCCAGATGTCCCAACCGGTAAGAAGGACACATGCTCCACTATGTTCATAGCAGCCTTATTTATAATAGCCAGAAGCTGGAAAGAACCCAGATGTCCCTCAACAGAGGAATGGGTACAGAAAATGTGGTACATTTACACAATGGAGTACTACTCAGCTATTAAAAAAAATGAATTTATGAAATTCCTAGGCAAATGGATGGACCTGGAGGGCAGCATCCTGTGTGAGGTAATCCAATCACAAAGGAACTCACACAATATGTACTCACTGATAAGTGGATATTAGCCCAGAAACTTAGGATACCCAAGATATAAGATACAATTTGCTAAACACATGAAATTCAAGAACGAAGACCAAAGTGTGGACACTTAGCCCCTTCTTAGAAAGGGGAACAAAACACCCATGGAAGGAGTTACAGAGAGTAAATTTGAAGCTGTGACGAAAGGATGGACCATCTAGTGATTGCCATATGCAGGGATCCATCCCATAATCAGCTTCCAAACGCTGACACCATTGCATACACTAGCAAGATTTTGCTGAAAGGACCCAGATATAGCTGTCTGTTGTGAGACTGTGCAGGGGCCTAGCAAACACAGAAGTGGATGATCACAGACATCTATTGGATGGATCTCATGGCCCCCAATGGAGGAGCTAGAGAAATTACCCAAGGAGCTAAAGGGAACTCCAACCCTATAGGTGGAATAACAATATGAACTAACCAGTACCCCAGAGCTTTTGTCTCTAGCTGCATATGTATTAAAAGATGGCTTAGTAGACCATCACTGCAAAGAGAGGCCCATTGGACTTGCAAACTTTATATGCCCCAGTACAGGGAAACCCCAGGGCCAAAAAGGGGGAGTGTTAGGTTAGGGGATTGGGGGTGGGTGGGTATGGGGGACTTTTGGGATAGCATTGAAAATGTAAATGAGGAAAATACCTAATATAAAAATAAATTAAATAAAAACAGAAAAAAAGAATAAATACTTCCTGTATCAAATTACTTTTATCATGCCTTATAGCTTGTCAGTGAGAAAAGTAATTTATAGAAAAACTCTCCTTAGAGGCCTATCAACCCACATAATCAAATCTTTTCTGCTTTGGCTGTCAGTATTCAAAAGCTTTAAGTGTTCAATTTTCCCAGACATTTAATGTAGTTTACATTAATCACCAATCCGGAGACATGCTAAGGATTGTCAGTAAAACACCCTCCAAAATGGTCTTTAACAAGTAAATAGAGCAAAATTGTTGAATTTTGTCTTTGCAAATCATTGCCTTTCTACAAAGTTCCTCAAATATTTTCAGAATATATAAAATGTTACTTCTTCTACTTTATTCAGCCTATTAGTTAACTATTACATGTAACAGAGATGGAACATCTATAATAACAAGATGTCATGAATCCCAGAATAGAGTCAATGGCATGCTGTGTTATTCCCTTTCCTAAATATTGCTACCAGTTCTAGACTTAAAGACTGTGGCTGGTATTGAAGACACAGGTTAGTTAGAAAAATACTTGTTGCATAAGCATGAGAACCTGAGTTTAGATCTCCAATGCCCACAAAAAAGGCTCACCGTGGTAGTATTTCCCCGTAATACCAGTGCTAGGAAGGGTGAGACAGGAGGACCACCGAGCTTTCTGGTTATCCAGGGTACCCAAATAAGAGAACTGGTTAAGTGAGAGACTTTATATTGAAGACAGAGATGGTTGGGAAGTTGGTTTGGTGGTTAAAAGCACTTATTATATAAACATGAGAATGAGACATAACAATCACAGAACCCAGTGCCAGGTCAGTGTGGCAGCCTTCCTAAATTTCCAGATTTTTGGAAAGAAGAGACAGGCCATTCCTTAAGGAAGATGACTAGACACACAGGCTGAAAGAACAGGTTCAGTCCTACTAAAGGATACTTCCTCAACAAATAAAATAAAAACTGATGAAGGCAAACTTAAAAAAATCAACTTCATATCTCTATTCAAACACATATGCATGTGTGTAGTGGTTTAAATAAAAATAGGTCCCAGAAGCTCAAGTATTTAAATGCTTATTGACCAGGGTGTGGTACTACTTTAGAGGGATTAGGAACTGTAATTTTAAAATTGTGGCCTTAATGAAGAAAATGTGCCTCTGGTCCTTGAGGTTTCAGAAGATTAAGCCAGACCCAGTGGCTCTTTCTTTCTTCTTCCTGTGGATTACAATGTGTATTCTCAACTACTTCTCCAGTGTGATCTCTGCTTGCTTAATATCATGGTCCCTGCCATGATGATAATAGGCTAAACTACTGAAACTGCAAGACTTTTCATGGTCATGGTGATTCTCCCAAGCAATACAAAATGCAACACTCTACATGAACCCACACATATAAAAACCTATATACAACACATATATAGACATGAGAGAATAGAAAATAAAATAGAGACCTAGTGAGGAAGACAACAATGTTAACATCTGATCTTTATTCTGTCTTTGTCTCTGTGTCTCTGTCTGTCTGTCTGTCTGTCTGTCTGTCTCTCTCTCTCTCTCTCTCTCTCACACACACACACACACACACACACATTCACACAAGCATGCATGAATGCCCACTCACAGGTCTGTGCCCTCACTTATGAGTGCTCACACCTATATATACATATGCACAATTCAGTTAATATTTTTCATTATATACTATGCTTTGAATATGATAAAAATCTCAAGCTCATTCTTTTTGATAATTCTTGACTTTTGTCAAGAAAGCTGTATCAACCTTAATATCAGACAAATGAACCATCATAAATTAATCTCTAGAATTAAGATAAAACAGTTCCTCATGTGAGAGATCACTACAAATTATCTTTGTTTATTTTTGGATTGCCTTTTCCTTTGCTCTAAACATTTTCATTAGTTGTACAAACATCCAGACTTCTCTTGATTGAAAAACTATTAGTTTATCTAGCTATCAGTGTAGTTAAGATAAACTAACTATAAAAGTAATAATGCTGGTCTCATTAACCTACAATACATGTTTTGAATTATTATTCATTAATAAAATAAAATATTTTAGTGGACAATCACACACACACACACACACACACACACACACACACACACATATGGATCATTTAAGTCACAGTCTCATACACTGTAATTTTTGTCAGATAAGATAGGGTTACAAATGTGGCTGTGTGACACAGTTTCAGCTGTGGGAGCAAGATCAACCTGAATAGTGAATTTTGCTCTTTCTTGTCTGCTTGTTTGTTTTGCCCTTTTCTATGCTATATCTGTGCTCAAATATAATTCTGGTGAATTTTTCTAGGACAGGGATTGGGGGTATTCCTCAATAAGGAAATGGCTCTAGTGTCTATTAGGAACAAAATTCGTACCCTAGTGATTCAAGCACTCAACCAGGTATACTAGAACAAGAGATTCTGGACGTGGAGGCTGACTGACTTATTTTTTCTCTGGGAAATTTAAGCCAACTCATTAAAATATATGAGGAAATATTGGAAGAATGAAATGTTTTTTAGAAAACTTATGCATTAAGAAAATTGAAGACCCTCCAAGGAAAAGGAACACTGGGCCTGTGTCACATGGGATAGGTATGTCCACAGAAAATACATGGCAGAAAATAAAGGAAGCAATAGCTGGTTCTTTTGGGTTAATAGTAGTGTGAGGCCACATGAGGGGAGATCTCTAATAATAAAATGCTTAGTCTAGAAATATTATTGTGGGAATTTAGGAGATATATGTATAATAGAAAAGATAAGAGGATGGGTATGAGAGTTTAGACCCTGAGAGGTGGCCATTGGATTAGAGAGCAAACTTTCTGGAAAGATTGGAACAGGCTGATTTAACCTCTTGGTATCATCTGACTAATGAAATTAGGTTACAAGTTCTAAGAGGTAGAATCCAGGGCTTATGAAGGATCCCTTAGGAAAGTTGCAAGAGGAATTAATATTGCATATGAAAATGAGTTTTAAAAATAATATAGAAGTAGATATTTTGATAATGAGTTCAATAAACTGGAGAAAAATATTCTTTAGACAATTTTAGCAAATTTGGACAAGCTAAAAAAATTAACATTACCCTGACCTGTTTCATGGTGATGCTTTAACCTGAAGTTCATGCCAAGATGATATGTGATTTAAATGTTTTTCCAAGAGTTAAAAGTTAATGTATATCTTGATTGGGCAGACATTGAACTGTGACTTTATTTGAACATTGTGTTTTCCGTTAACATAATTCCATGGGGTTTTTTTCAGGAAAAACAATGGGCTTGAAGAAAATAATGAAAAGGTTTTTGATTATGTATTATTGCAGGAAAATGTAGTGTGTAACCAATAAAAGACTGAAGTGAACTCAGAACTCTCTTAGTATAGCTTCAGAAATACACTGAGTTAGCTGTCAGGTTACAGCTGCATTTTTACCTGAATTCACATGGATAAAATCCTTGAAAAGATCATCATCCTTGTCACATTCTACTGGCCCCTTATGTGCACCAGACTGACCTTTGACTTGCACTGATCTGCCTACTGCTGTTTCTTCAATGCTGCAGGTTGTTGATAGTAACAACGTGTGGATATGGGTAGGTGAGAAAGAGAGATCATCCAGGGATCCATCCCATAATCAGCTTCTAAACGCTGACACCATTGCATACACTAGCAAGATTTTGCTGAAAGGACCCAAATATAGCTGTCTCTTGTGAGACGATGTCGGGGCCTAACAAACACAGGAGTGGATGTTCACAGTCAGCTATTGGATGTATCACAGGGCTCCCAATGGAGAAGCTAGAGAAAGTACCCAAGGAGCTAAAGGGATCTGCAACCCTATTGTTGGAACAACATGATGTACTAACCAGAACCCCGGAGCTCTTGTCTCTAGCTGCATATGTATCGAAAGATGGCCTAGTTGGCCATCAATGGAAAGAGAGGCCCATTGGACTTGCAAACTTTATATGCCCCAATATAGGGGAATGCCAGGGCCAAAAGAATGGGAATGGGTGGGTAGGGAAGTGGTGGGCGCTATGGGGGACTTTTGGGATAGCATTGGAAATGTAATTGAGGAAAATATGTAATAAAAATATTAAAAATCAAAAAAAATAAAGAATACATAATAGATTAAAAAAAAAAAGAGAGAGAGAGATCATTTGAACAGCAAATGTACTTCAAGAAGCCTGGACTTACACAGTGTACATGGGTCTATATGTATAGACCTAAGATCAGAATGCTTATGATGCAATCACTTCCAAAGCACCCTGTCTCTGAACACTGAAGCACTCTGGGACAGGCCTTTAATACAGCATATGTGGAGGAGGACTTAAGATCCAACCAGCTGAGATAGTGATATATTCTGCATTCACAGTACTTGGGAAGTTGGGATAAGAAGACAGTGAGTGAGTTCAAAGCCTGCCTGTGCTACATTCTTGCTGGAAATTCTATTGTGTTCCATTAAAGCTATGCATTTATCCAAATCTTCTGATTCATAAACTCTATGAAGCTAACTCACATAATACCACTGACAAACTTCTTCCTAGTCTTTCCCGTACCATCTTCTATTTGCATCTTTTAAAGTTAGTTAATCAGAAAACAGTATGTAAAAATTTTCTTTAGTCATATAGCAAGGGCAGCAGAACTCTAAATATTACACAACATTTAGAAATCCCTATAGGTAGCTAAGTACCAATTCAAGCAAATCACCCTAGAAGATGCCAACATAAATCTACAAAACACTGACTAGCTTCAGCATATGTTCAATGGTGACCTCAGGTTAACAAACCTCAGAAGTCAGCCTTGCTTAGCCTCAGCTTGATACATCTAGTAAGGGAGAATGAAGTCAGATGTTAGGCATTTTTTTTAAGTGGTTGTAGCTTAATACTTAGGTGTGTAATGCTTTGGAGTAGCTCTTTTCCTTGTTATTAAAGTAAGTTGGTCCTTATCTATGACAAAATAAGCCTCTGAGAACTTCAGGATTATGCCTTGCTCAAATGTTAAAATGTCACAACCTCCTTAGAGGGAATAAGGCAAGAGACTGCCTTTCACACAATCAAACTATATAATGAAAAATCATTATGATAGAATCCAAACTAGGTGAAGCTGGGTGAAGGGTGTGTATATAAAGGAGACTCAAGTTTTCACTGATTTTAACACACTTTGTAAGAAAATCTATTTAAGAACAATGTAAAAAAAAAAAAACAACTGTTTTTAACTCAGTTCACAGCAGGGGAATAGATGGTAAAAAAGAGGAAAATGTACTCTCAGATGCACTATGACTAGATAGACAGTTTGAGCTGTGGAAGGTAGATAGAGGAAGATAGAAATCTAATAGGTGGACCTCCAAGAGGTCTAAATGGGTGGCAAAACTTTGAGATTTGCAAAGATTTGTCTTGCAGATTGAGGAATTAAATTTTTGTTATGTTTTGTTTTTTGTTTGTTTGTTTGTAATTTTGTTTTGCCATACCTCCCAAAAGCAGACATATAGTATGGGTTTTGATGTGAAGGATCTTTTTCCCAGTATAATTTTCATGTATGGTAGAGCTTTTTGTTGTGATTTTTATAGAGATTTATTTTTATTTAAATTTAATTTTCCCTCCTGTTAAAAATGTGTGCAGGTGTCCCCTGAAACCAGAAGTGGCTGTCAAATGCTCTAGAGCTGCAGGTTCAGGTGGTTTTTGAGACACACAAAGAGGATATTGAAATCCAACCTGTCTGCAAGCATAACTGTATCATTAATAGTGTTAAAGATTGGTGCTTGTCCATGGGATGGGTCTCAATTTGGGCCAAATATTGGTTGGCCATTCCCTGAGTCTCTGCTCCATCCCCCGTGCCTGTATTTATTGTTGATAGGATAAATTTTTGTTTGAAAGCTTTGTGGGTATGTTGGTGTTTCTATCACTCCACTGGGGTTCCTCTCTGGGTACAGGAGGTGGCCTCTTCAGTTCCATTTCCACAATGTTGTGGGTCGCAGTTAAGGTCACCCCCATTGATTCTTGGGTTCCACCCTTATCCAAGGTCTCTCTCTCTCTCTTGCCTAGCAGATGATCCCTGTCATCTCACCCCCAACAGATTCAGTATCCCATTCATTTTCATGGCTATCTAGCCATCTCTTCTCTCCTTCTCCACTCCTGATCCTGTAACCTCATTCCCTACATCATCCCCTCCATCTCTCTTCACTCTCTTCATCTGACTATTTTATGCTCCATTTTAAGAGAGATTCAAGCTTCCTTGCTCAGACCTTTCTTCTTGTTTAGCTTCTTTATGTCTGTGTAGAAACATGCTTTCTTCTGAGAGGCTTCACCCATCATTTGACCCAGACGGATACAGACACCTCCAGCCAAACAGTGGATATAACTTGGGGAATCTTATGGAAGAATAGGAGTAAGGACTTTGAACACCAAGAGAATACAAATTCCACAGGAAGACCAAAAGAGTCAACTAATGTGGATGCTTGGGGCTCTCAGAGTCTGAACCACCAAGCAAAAAATGTACACAGACTGGACCTGCTCATATGTAGCAGATGTGCAGCTAGTTTCTTATGTCCTTAAAAACTGGAATGGGCCCTTCCGGTCAGCACCAGCACAGGGTCACCTGGGCACAGAATTGGCTGACACCTCCACAGTCCCCAGAGGACTCTCCACTGGATCTTAGGATCACTGGTGAGTGGAATACAACATTGGTCCCAATCCAATCAGAAGGGACCTGAGACAACAGTAGGGAAGCAAAAAACTGGCCTGACCAGGGACACAAGTCCCTTCCAGTAGGCACTAGCACCAGGCCACCTTGGGCACGGAATCGGTGGACACCCCCACAGTCTCCAGAGAACTCCACTCGATCTTAGGATCACTGGTGAGTGGAACACAACATCTGTTCCAATCAACTTGCATGAGACTTGAGACAGCAGGAACAAGGACACTGGTGCCCTTCCTGACCTGACCAGAGGTTACAGTCTCTTTTGATCAGTTCTGGTTTACCTTGGTTTCAAACAGACCAGACAGCTCCATGGTCCTCAAAGGAGACACCACTTCCAGGCACTGTAACATGCCCAGGATCTTAGGAAAACAGGATCCCAGGATAACAGGAGCTGGGTCACACCCATATTTCAGGGTCTCAAAGGCGCTTGACTGACAAGAACTTTGACACACCAAGAATCTCAGGTTCTCAGGAGCCCACAATCAAAGGATCACAGAGAAAGCTGGAATCTGAGGAGTCCTGAATCAACTGGGTTTATAGGAAGGGCATGCTCCAATCAGATATATTGAGGACAGCTAGAACTTGAGATAATCAGATGGCAGGAGGCAAGCATAAGAACAGAAACCAAGGTTACATGGCATCATCAGAACCAAACTCTCCCACCATAGCAAGTCCTGGATATACCATCTTACCAGAAAAGCAAGACTTGTATCTAAAGTCACTTCTCATATGATGATGGAGCACATTAAGAAGGAAACACGGGAAACACAGGTAAACAGCTAGAAGCCTTTAAAGAGGAAAGTCAAAAATTCCTTAGAGAGTTACAGGAAAACACTGCCAAACAAGTGATGGAATTGAACAAAACCATCCAGGATCTAAAAATGGAAATAGAATCAATCAATAAAACCCAAAGGGAGACAACTCAGAAGATAGAAACCCTAGGAAAGAAATCAGGAAACAGATGTGAGCATCAGCAACAGAATATAAGAGATGGAAGAGAGAATCACAGGTGCAGAAGATTCCATATGGAACATGGACACAACAATCAAAGAAAATGCAAAACGCAAAAAGATCCTAACACAAAATATCCAGGAAATCGAGAACTCAATGAGAAGACCAAACCTATGGATAACAGGAGTAGATGAGAAAGAAGATTTTCAACTGAAAGGGACAGCAAATATCTTCAACAAAATGATAGAAGAAAACTTCTATGTGGGATATGTTCTAAGCGCTAGGATGACATGTTTGGCCTTAGTGGGAGAGGAAGAGCCTAGTCTCTTGAAGTGCCAGGGTGTGGGGATACACAGAGGAGTGATGGTATCCACTCAGAGGTCATAGAGGATGAACAGGGTGGATTGAGGATGGATTGTGGGAGGGTGTCACCAGGAGAGAATCAGTGAGCAGGATGTAAAGTAAATATTTAAGAAAAAAGAAAATAATAATAATAATAAAGAAAGATAAAGGAAAAAGAAAAAAAAATCCAACCTTAACCCTTTGGAAGAATTGAATAGCAGAAAGTGCTTCTCACTGCTGAGCATCTCAATTCTATCCTTTGTGTGTGTGTGTGTGTGTGTGTGAGAGAGAGAGAGAGAGAGAGAGAGAGAGAGAGAGAGACAGAGACAGAGACAGAGACAGAGACAGAGAGAGAGACAGAGAGAGACAGAGACAGAGAGAGACAGAGACAGAGAGAGACAGAGAGAGACAGAGAGAGACAGAGAGAGACAGAGAGAGACAGAGAGAACAGAGATCTCTTCCCTTCAAAGCTTTCGGCAGTAATTCTCAGTCTAGCTTATTGTGAAGATTTGGGGCTGGTTCTCCCTTGTGAGGATAACAAATATACTTCTGTGTGTCAAAAATGGGATCATGCATCTGCTCGGGTCTAGGGCTCTTGGGTAAGGTGGACACTGGGAGTTTGACTGCATGGACCCTAGGCAACCGCTGGGCAGCGTTGGACTGTGAGAAACCTCAAGGTCCCACTCAGGGGTGTACAAGGTGCAGTCTGAGGTCCCCAAGGATCTACTGGAGTTGTCCTCTGACTCTCGGGCACCACAGGCCACTGGGCATCATGGAAGAGCCGGTTCTAGGGTCTTTGGGCTGCATGGGGACCAGGAATGACAAGTTCTAACTCTTGGACATCCCAGATGGCACTCACTGTATGTAATGGAAGAGATGAAAACAGAGTGTGGACCCTCTGGAGGACTTTAGTCCAGGGGCCAAAGGGAAAAGGGTAGGAGGAGTGCTCTGGCAGGTTACTGTGGGGAGGAGAGATCTGGCCAGCTGAGGCATCTTGCGCAATGGGCAGCTTGGGTTGTTGTTGGTTTCCTGGCAGGAGGATAGACTGTCAGCTCATTAGAGGGAAACGTGCTCTATTGCTCAAGCAGTGCAGATCCTAATGAGAAGAGATGGCCCGTGGTTTTAAGGTGTTTATTGTAGAAAGGCATACAGAAGGAGAGAGTAAAGAAACAGAGGGTGGGCATGGCCACTTGGAGAGAGGAGTAAAGGGATGGGTAGAATGAGGGGGAGAGGTGAGAATAAAAGCAAGAGGGTATGAGAGGGAGCAAGAGAGTGAGGAGACAGCAAGCAGATACTTTTAGAGTGGGCTGGGGCTATCTGACTGTTGCCAGGTAATTGTGGTGAGGAGCATACCTGGCTATTGCCAGGTAACCGTGGGGGTGAAGTCCGGACAGTCTATGTGACTGATGAC
Organism: Mus caroli; assembly: GCF_978045245.1. Lineage (NCBI taxonomy): Eukaryota > Metazoa > Chordata > Mammalia > Rodentia > Muridae > Mus > Mus caroli. The sequence goes on along the minus strand of NW_028227256.1, from coordinate 111,458,962 downwards.
CACAGAATTATGGAGCTGGGGCATCATATCAGGACCCTAGTGTCTGGGAGCACGGCAAATGGGCATTCCCTCCCTTGCAGAAGAATCTGCTACGTCTCTGGGGTTTAAACCTAGGTTGACTAGAAAACAGGCTGCCTTTCACAGTCTCACATACTTCTCTGATATGTGTCACCTAAACAGAAAAAGGACTTTTGAAGCTAAAATATTTTGTTCCTTTGTTTTATTTTCATTTTTTTCTTTTTTTGTTATGTTTTGTTTTTGTTTTTGAGCTTCATATGTAGTTTGAGTTACTCTGGGAAGCTCTCATGTTCTGTTTCCAAGCTTGCTGAAAGCAGAATCTGAAATCCAGGAGTCATTGTCTTATCTTCTCCAAAACTCCACTCCTAGGTTAAGATATTCCCCTGGCTCTGTGATGAGATAGAAAACGATCAATGAGGTAAAGGTGTTAGGATAAACTAAAATAATAAAAATAACAATGACTGCATCCTGAGAACATCTAGAACATCTAGGTAGGAAAGCATTCCAAGAGAGAATGCTGTCATGTAACACATGGTATAAACACACCCGCAGTGAGGAAAGCCAAAGGTCAGTTTATCCATTGGGAGAAGCTTAAACAGGGCTTTCAGCTGGGGCCTCAGTGCATAGGAAGGACATACAATGACGGTATGACTTTGAACAGAGATTTTAATGAACATACATACTTTAGACCCTATCACAGAAGACATGAGAAAATTCATAAATTATGGTAATTAAAGCACTTAACCACAGCCCTGAGCTGGAATATTATAACTAATCATGGAAATTCTATTTGCAGTGAGTGTCTTGTTTCTCTCACCACCACCAACATGATGTTAAAATACAATCAATTGGCCAGTTTCATTTTTAATGGGCTTTTGTATTGGCTTTCCGATGGCTGTATTAAATTATTAATAACAACTGCAATTTTTCTTCTTACTTTTAGGAAGCAAATATTCTCCCTCCGGCTTTATAGTATCAATACATTTGATACTGATTTGAGCAGTGAAGCTCCTAGGTCCTCTTTGGTTTGAGACTTTCTTTTCCCTATGACTTTTTAAGGGAAAAGTTCCTGTGTATCTTACCATCCACCAGATGATGGTATTCTCAGTTAGGAAATCTTTCTATAATTACTTTAACAGTAATTATATTATTATTTTTTTTCATGAAAAAAATATTTTTGCATGAAAAAGTAGTTGCTAAAATGCTGCTTTAGCCCACTGCTTTATGAGTGTCATTTGCTTGTTTTTGAGAGTGCATTGGATTGCACACCTTCCATGGAGTGTGTGGAGATGAGAGGACAATCTCCCTGCGTCTGTTCTCTGCATCTGCTAAATAAGTTCTAAGAATTGAACTCATGTCTTCAAGCTTGGCAGGACATGACTACTGAGTATTACCACGACTTAACATTCAGCCCACATTATTTTAGTCCATACAAGTATTGAAAGTAGCATCCATTGCATATTTAAATCACAGTAAGAGGAAAATTGCAGTTGACATTTTGTTACAGAAAAGCAATGAATATTCCAGGGGCTGGGATGTGTTGTGTAAATAAAAAGGAAATAGACAATGCTGTGTCCAGAAGGTGGAAAACCTCTATATATCACTGATATCAGAACTGAGCAGAAAATAAAAAGAAGTGGAGACTAATGCTACACCAGAATATTTAACACTCCCACAAGATTTTTCTATGTCTTTTTAAGTATTTGCTTTTAAAATGTTTGTCTGATAATTCCAAATGGCTTCATTGTTGTCAGATTGAAGATTAAATATTTTGTCATGTTATTCAGGTAAATTACACATATTCTTGGATTTTTCTGTGTTGTAGGTTGTTTTTATTGGTAACTTTGATGCTTAAAAATAAATACCTGTGTAGAAAATATTAATAGATTTATTGCAATATCATAATGTGTGATAACATAACTTAAAGCAGAAAGGATTTATTTAGACCATAGTTTGATATTATAGACCATCATGGTGCGCAAGTCATGACAGCAGAACTTTAGGAGGCAACTGACTTCATTGCATCAACAGGTGGAAATCAACAGCCATGCGGCTTTGTGTCCAGCTCACATTCTCTGATTTATTTATTACATGTCCTTGCCCATGATATGGTGCCACCCACCATTATAGTGGTTCTTTCCACTATAGTTACCCCAAACTATAAACTACCTCACAACCTTATCCAGAGAACTTCCCCATATGTGATTATAGATCTTGTTGGTAATCAATACTAGCTATCAAGGACATGAAGTGGGTTATTAAATACACACACACACACAAACACACACAAAAACACATGTGAAAACATAAATATATCAATACATCCAAAGTTATTAGGACTTTGACTTGATTTGTAAAATAGAAAAGACTTAGCTCTTTGTGACTATAATGAAATATGAAATCAAAGCAAAAGTGCTTTATTTAAGCTAATCATGATGCACACATTTTCAATTGTTTCACTCTGGATTTCCAGGGAGACAACATGGTATAACTAATAGGTGAGCAATGGGATATGAAAAAAATGTATGGGGCAGTAAAATATATTAGACATGTTTAACCCACTCCTCAGGAACCTTGAAAGTAAATGTCATGTTTGATAAAATAGCTCATGTAGAGAATGGCCATCTGTGAGCACTACCAGGGATACAAAATGTTTTGCTTGATAAAGTTGCTAATGCTGATGGCCAGCAATGAGCTGGCTGATATTTCAAAGGCTTGGGGAGAAGAGACTCAAGAGAAGAACTTAAGTGTTTGGAAATAAAATACACTCATTAAATGGTATCCTCTTGATCAAGCTAATGTGCATTAGTGTTGGAGATTAAAAAACAATTAGAAGCTAAGACTCATTAACTCCATTGAATATGTCATGTACAAGTCAGTATGCTTGAGGGTATTTTCTAAGGCATGGTCTTTGTTGAGCATTATGGATTATGTTACAGGCTTTGACAAATGTGTATTAAAATTTAATTGTCACTAGAGTAATATTAAGAGATGTGACTTTTAAGAAGTTCTGAGTATATGAGGAATTATCCATCCTTGTGAACGTAAGAATCGATGCTCTTATTATGGGATTTGGTTTGTTCCCTTTTGTATGTTCATTCTTTCTTTCCCTGTCTCTCTGCTCCCCATTTCTCTTCTCTTTCTTTCTTCTATTCTCTTTCTCTTCCCTCTTCTCTGATCCTCTTCCTCTCAAACCTCTCTGTATGTCTCTCTGTCTCCCCCCCCCACACACACACACTACTCTTGTATTCTGCTTTCTGTCCCCCTTGAGTAATCTTTCTCATCAAAGGATAGGTTCTTCCATATTGTGATATAACAGGAAGGCCTTCACAAGATGCTGGCCTCTATCTACAATTACACAAAGCAATAAGTCCATTTTCATTAAAAACTACCTCATCTATGGAATGCTTTTTATAATAGCATAAAAAAACAAAGATGAGGCACATATTTTTCCTCATAGAACAAATCACACACACACACACACACACACACACACGTCATCTCATTACTCCTTAGTATTATAAAACCCCAACACATATATAAGATCAATACGCCCAGCCGGAGGACAGTGATTCACCCTGCAGGGAGCACCATCTTGGCTCCAGGGCTCCGCCGAACTTAGTCAGCAGAGGTGAGAGTGAGGACCACAGAGGCAGACAGCTTCTGGGACAGGCGGGAGCCACAGACCCGCTGAGGCAGCACCCTTTTGGGGCCGCAGACATCCGGCACCCTCCCAGCCGGAGGACAGTGATCTGCCCTGCAGGGAATGCCATCTTGGCTCTAGGACTCCGCCGAACTTAGTCTGCAGAGGTGAGAGTGAGGACCACAGAGGCAGACAGCTTCTGGGACAGGAGGGAGCCACAGAGTCGCTGAGGCAGCACCCTTTTGGGGCTGCAGACATACAACACCCTCCCAGCCGGAGGACAGTGATCCGCTCTGCAGGGAGCGCCATCTTGGCTCCAGGGCTCCGCCGAACTTAGTCTGCAGAGGTGAGAGTGAGGACCACAGAGGCAGACAGCTTCTGGGACAGGCGGGAGCCACAGAGCCGCTGAGGCAGCACCCTTTTGGGGCTGCAGACATCCAGCACCCTCCCAGATGGAAGACTGTATTCTGCCCTGCACAGGAGCCCTCTGCCTCAGGAGCAGGGAGCACATCTTGGATCCAGGACTCCTCTGAACTTAGGAACATAGTCTGCACAGCTGAGAGTGTGCACCACAGAAGCAGACAGTTTCTGTGACCTGCCAAAGCAACACAGCATCTGGGAAAGGTCCTGTTTTCGGCCTTCTTCTTTGGCCAGGAGAAGGTCCAAACGTCAGATATCTGTACACCTTCCCTTTAAGAGGAAAGCTTGTCAGGAGGGAGTGCTCAAACCACTGAAACTCAGAGGAGAGAGCCTGTCTCCCAGGTCTGCTGACAGACAATACTCAGAATCACCAGAAGAACAACCTCTGAACAGAGACAACTATAACAACTCCAGAGATTACCAGATGGCGAGAGGTAAACGTAAGAATCTTACTAACAGAAACCAAGACCACTCACCATCATCAGGACCCAGCACTCCCACTTCGCCCAGTCCAGGGCACCCCAACACAATTGAAAAGCTAGACCTGGATTTAAAATCATATCTCATGATGATGATAGAGGACATCAAGAAGGACTTTAAAGAACTACAGGAGAACATGGCTAAAGAGTTACAAGTCCTTAAAGAAAAACAGGAAAACACAACCAAACTGGTAGAAGTCCTTAAAGAGAAACAGGAAAACACATCCAATCAGATTATGGAAATGAACAAAACCATACTAGACCTAAAAAGGGAAGTAGACACAATAAAGAAAACCCAAAATGAGGCAACACTGGAGATAGAAACCCTAGGAAAGAAATCTGGGACCATAGATGCGAGCATCAGCAACAGAATACAAGAGATGGAAGAGAGAATCTCAGGTGCAGAAGATTGCATAGAGAACATCAGCACAACAATCAAGGAAAATGGAAAATGCAAAAAGATCCTAACTCTAAACATCCAGGAAATACAGGACACAACGAGAAGACCAAACCTACGGATAATAAGAGTGGATGAGAATGAAGATTTTCAACTCAAAAGACAAGTAAACATCTTCAACAAAATTATAGAAGAAAATTTCCCAAATCTAAAGAAAGAGATGCCCATGAACATACAAGAAGCCTACAGAACACCAAATAGGCTGGACCAGAAAAGAAATACCTCCCGACACATAATAATCAGAACAACAAATGCACTAAATGAAGATAGAATACTAAAAGCAGTAAGAGAAAAAGGCCAAGTAACATATAAAGGCAAGCCTATCAGAATTACACCAGATTTGTCACCAGAAACTATGAAAGCCAGAAGATCCTGGACAGATGTTATACAGACACTAAAAGAACACAAATTCCAGCCCAGGCTACTATACCCAGCCAAACTCTCAATTAACATAGATGGAGAAACCAAAGTATTCCACGACAAAACCAAATTCACACATTATCTCTCCACGAATCCAGCCCTTCAATGGATAATAACAGGAAAAAACCAATACAAGGACGGGAACCACGCCCTAGAAACAACAAGAAGGTAATCCCTCAACAAACCTAAAAGAAGACAGCCACAAGAACAGAATGCCAACTTTAACAACAAAAATAACAGGAAACAACAATTACTTTTCCTTAATATCTCTTAATATCAATGGTCTCAACTCCCCTATAAAAAGACATAGACTAACAAACAAGACCCAACATTTTGCTGCTTACAGGAAACTCATCTCAGAGAAAAAGATAGACACTACCTCAGAATGAAAGGCTGGAAAACAATTTTCCAAGCAAATGGTATGAAGAAACAAGCTGGAGTAGCCATTCTAATATCTGATAAGATTGACTTCCAACCCAAAGTCATCAAAAAGGACAGGGAGGGGCACTTCATACTCATCAAAGGTAAAATCCTCCAAGAGGAATTATCAATCCTGAATATCTTTGTTCCAAATACAAAGGCAGCCTCATTCATTAAAGAAACTTTAGTAAATCTCAAAGCACACATTGCACTTCATACAATAATAGTGGGAGACTTCAACACACCACTTTCACCAATGGACAGATCATGGAAACAGAAACTAAACAGGGACACAGTGAAACTAACAGAAGTTATGGATCAAATGGATCTGGCAGATATCTACAGAACATTTTACCTTAAAACAAAAGGATATACCTTCTTCTCAGCACCTCACGGTACCTTCTCCAAAATTGATCACGTAATTGGGCACAAAACAGGCCTCAACAGATACAAAACTATTGAAATTGTCCCATGCATCCTATCAGATCACCATGGACTAAGGCTGATCTTCAATAACAAAATAAATAATAGAAAGCCAACCTTCACGTGGAAACTGAACAACACTCTTCTCAATGATAACTTGGTCAAGGAAGGAATAAAGAAAGAAATTAAGGACTTTTTAGAGTTCAATGAAAATGAAGCCACAACATACCCAAACTTATGGGACGCAATGAAAGCATTTCTAAGAGGAAAACTCATAGCTCTGAGTGCCTCCAAAAGGAAACTAGAGAGAGCACACATTAGCAGCTTGACAACACACCTAAAAGCACTAGAACAAAAGGAAGCAAATTCACCCAAGAGGAGTAGACGGCAGGAAATAATCAAACTCAGGGGTGAAATCAACCAAGTGGAAACAAGAAAAACTATTCAAAGAATCAACCAATCAAGGAGCTGGTTCTTTGAGAAAATCAACAAGATAGATAAACCCTTAGCCAGACTCACTAGAGGGCACATGGAAAGCATCCTAATTAACAAAATCAGAAATGAAAAAGGAGACATAACAACAGATCCTGAAGACATCCAAAACACCATCAGATCCTTCTACCAAAGGCTATACTCAACAAAACTGGAGAACCTGGATGAAATGGAGAAGTTCCTAGACAGATACCAGGTACCAAAGTTGAATCAAGATCAGGTTAATGATCTAAACAGCCTTATATCCCCCAAAGAAATAGAAGCAGTCATTAATAGTCTCCCAACCGAAAAAAGCCCAGGACCAGATGGGTTTAGTGCAGAGTTCTATCAGACCTTCAAAGAAGATCTAATCCCAGTTCTTCACAAACTAGTCCACAAAATAGAAACAGAAGGTACTCTACCCAACTCATTCTATGAAGCCACAATTACTCTGATACCTAAACCACAAAAAGACCCAACAAAGATAGAAAACTTCAGACCAATATCCCTTATGAATATTGATGCAAAAATACTCAATAAAGTTTTTGCTAACCAAATCCAAGAACACATCAAAACAATCATCCATCCTGACCAAGTAGGTTTCATCCCAGGGATGCAGGGATGGTTCAATATACGGAAATCCATCAACGTAATCCAGTATATAAACAAACTCAAAGACAAAAACCACACGGTCATCTCGTTAGATGCGGAAAAAGCATTTGACAAGATCCAACACCCATTCATGATAAAAGACTTGGAAAGATCAGGAATTCAAGGCCCATACCTAAACATGATAAAAGCAATCTACAGCAAACCAGTAGCCAACATCAAAGTAAATGGTGAGAAGCTTGAAGCAATCCCTCTAAAATCAGGGACTAGACAAGGCTGTCCACTTTCTCCATACCTATTCAACATAGTACTTGAAGTCCTAGCCAGAGCAATTCGACAACAAAAGGAGATCAAAGGGATACAAATTGGAAAAGATGAAGTCAAAATATCACTTTTTGCAGATGATATGATAGTATATATAAGTGACCCTAAAAATTACACCAGAGAACTCCTAAGCCTGATAAACAGCTTCGGTGATGTAGCTGGATATAAAATTAACTCAAACAAATCAATGGCCTTTCTCTACACAAAGAATAAACAGGCTGAGAAAGAAATTAGGGAAACAACACCCTTCTCAATAGTCACAAATAATATAAAATATCTTGGAGTGACTCTAACTAAGGAAGTGAAAGATCTGTATAATAAAAACTTCAAGTCTTTGATGAAAGAAATTCTAGAAGATCTCGGAAGATGGAAAGATCTCCCATGCTCATGGATTGGCAGGATCACAATTGTAAAAATGGCTATCTTGCCAAAAGCAATCTACAGATTCAATGCAATCCCCATCAAAATTCCAAATCAATTCTTCAACGAATTAGAAAGTGCAATCTGCAAATTCATCTGGAATAACAAAAAACCTAGAATAGCAAAAACTCTTCTCAAGGATAAAAGAACCTCTGGTGGAATCACCATGCCGGACCTAAAGCTCTACTACAGAGCAATTGTGATAAAAACTGCATGGTACTGGGATAGTGACAGACCAATAGACCAATGGAATAGAATTGAAGACCCAGAAAGGAACCCACACACCTACAGTCACTTGATCTTCGACAAGGGAGCTAAAAACATCCAGTGGAAGAAAGACAGCATTTTCAACAAATGGTGCTGGCACAACTGGTTGTTAACATGTAGAAGAATGTGAATTGATCCATTCCTATCTCCTTGTACTAAGGTCAAGTCTAAGTGGATCAAGGAACTTCACATAAAACCAGAGACACTGAAACTTATAGAGGAGAAAGTGGGGAAAAGCCTTGAAGATATGGGCACAGGGGAAAAATTCCTGAATAGAACAGTAATGGCTTGTGCTGTAAGATCGAGAATTGACAACTGGGACCTCATGAAACTACAAAGCTTCTGCAAGGCTAAAGACACCATCAATAAGACAAAAAAACCACCAACAGATTGGGAAAGGATCTTCACCTATCCTAAATCAGATAAGGGACTAATATCCAATATATATAAAGAAGGTGGACTCCAGAAAGTCAAATAACCCCATTTAAAAATGGGGCTCAGAACTGAACAAAGAATTCTCACCTGAGGAATACTGAATGGCAGAGAAACACCTGAAAAAATGTTCAACATCCTTAATCATCAGGGAAATGCAAATCAAAACAACCCTGAGATTCCACCTCACACCTGTCAGAATGGCTAAGATCAAAAATTCAGGTGACAGCAGATGCTGGCGAGGATGTGGAGAAAGAGGAACACTCCTCCATTGTTGGTGGGATTGCAAGCTTGTACAACCACTCTGGAAATCAGTCTGGCGGTTCCTCAGAAAATTGGACATAGTACTACTGGAGGATCCAGCAATACCTCTCCTGGGCATATATCCAGAAGATGTCCCAACCGGTTAAAAGGACACATGCTCCACTATGTTCATAGCAGCCCTATTTATAATAGCCAGAAGCTGGAAAGAACCCAGATGTCCCTCAACAGAGGAATGGATACAGAAATTATGGTACATTTACACAATGGAGTACTACTCAGCTATTAAAAAGAATGAATTTATGAAATTCATAGCCAAATGGATGGACCTGGAGGGCATCATCTTGAGTGAAGTAACACAATCACAAAAGAACTCACACAATATGTACTCACTGATAAGTGGATATTAGCCCAAAACTTAGGATACCCAAGATATAAGATACAATTTGCTAAACGCATGAAACTCAAGAAGAATGAAGACCAAAGTGTGGACACTGTGCACCTTCTTAGAATTGGGAACAAAACACCCAGGGAAGGAGTTACAGAGACAAATTTCGTAGCTGTGATGAAAGGATGGACCATTTAGAGACTGCCGTATCCAGGGATCCATCCCATAATCAGCTTCTAAAAGCTGACACCATTGCATACACTAGCAAGATTTTGCTGAAAGGACCCAAAGATAGCTGTCTCTTGTGAGACGATGCCAGGGCCTAGCAAACACAGGAGTGGATGTTCACAGTCAGCTATTGGATGTATCACAGGGCTCCCAATGGAGAAGCTAGAGAAAGTACCCAAGGAGCTAAAGGGATCTGCAACCCTATTGTTGGAACAACATGATGTACTTACCAGAACCCCGGAGCTCTTGTCTCTAGCTGCATATGTATCGAAAGATGGCCTAGTCGGCCATCAATGGAAAGAGAGGCCCATTGGACTTGCAAACTTTATATGCCCCAATATAGGGGAATGCCAGGGCCAAAAGAATGGGAATGGGTGGGTAGGGAAGTGGGGGGTGCTATGGGGGACTTTTGGGATAGCATTGGAAATGTAATTGAGGAAAATATGTAATAAAAATATTAAAAATTAAAAAAATGAAACATCACACCTCACAGCCAACATTAAACAAAAATCAATGAGTAAAATTTTTCCTATCCAATATTCAAGTCCTTAGAAAATAAAATAAAATCTTAATAAAATAAAATTCTTAATACTGAAAAACTAAAAGAACTATAGGACTAGGGGACAGAAGAAAATTAATCGTGACAAGAATATTTGTAATTATGAATATTTATAATTATTCACTTAAAATTGATCAGTAAAGAAGTAATATTTGAGACTGCATGAGAGATTATTTCAGTTTCATCATTTAAGTACTAAATGTATAACAAAGCTAAGCATACATGAGCACACATACACATGCACTCTTTCACACAGAGACACACAGCAACACACACACAGACATATACAAACACACAGACACAGACACACACAGACACACACACACACACACACACACAGCCAAAGACACATGAACAGGAAAGACACTAAAAACATAACATGACAGAGAAAACACAAATATTATTCCTTCAACCCAAACAATAAATAATAATAATACATAAACAAATAATCACAGCTTTTGAGAGGGATCAAATACCAAGTATTTCTCAGTTCTTAAACCATATACTCATCTTTCACATACTTATAGAAGGAACAGTTTATAATGATATAAAAAATGCAATCCTATCACTTTGTCACAGTTTGAATAATCTTAAAATATACCAGGCTAAACCAAACAAGCCAGATATACTTACATGAGTAATACAAAATTCTAAAAACATAGAAGCAGAGAACAGAACTGGAGATTCAAAAGGATAGAGACAGGTATAGAATGGTTATTAAAGGCACCAAGTTGTTGGTTGAGAGAGCAAAGATTTGATAAATAGGAGGAATTAGTTCTTCATCTCAACTCTTCATTAAGATGGAGATATTTGATCCTAGACATATGTGAGAATTTCTCATTGTTTAGATTTAATGTGTCTGTCTGTCTGTCTGTCTGTATGTATGTATGTATGTGTATATCTGTGTATATGCACTACCAGGTTTGCTCTATAAAGCCACAGTTACCCTGATACATAAACCACATGAAGACACACAAATAAAGAGAACTTCACACCAATTTCCCTTATGAATATCGATGCAAAAATATTCAATAAATTCTCTTAAACTGAATCCATGAACACATCAAAACAATCATTCACCAAGGTCAAATAGATTTCATCTTAGGGATGTAGGAATGGTTCAATATACAGAAATCCATCAATGTAATTCACTACATAAACTCAAAGAAAAAAAATGATCATTTAATTTGATGCTGAAAAAGCTTTTGACCATAGTCAATGTCCCTTCATGTTAAAAGTCTTGAAAAGATCAGGAATTCAAGGTGCGTATATAAACATAGTAAAAGCAATATATAGCAAACCAGTAGCCAGCATCAAAGTAAATATAGAGAAACTTGAAGCAATCAAACTAAAATCATGGACTAGACAAAGTCGCCCTCATTCTCCCTTTCAATTCAATATAGTACTTGAAGTTTCAACTATAACAATTAGACAACAAAAGGAGATAAAAGGAAATTGTAAAGGAAGAAGTCAAAAATATCACTATTTGCAGATGATTGGATATTATATTTAAGTGAACCCAAAATTCCAACAGAGAACTCCTAAATCTGACAAAAAAAAAAAAAAAAAAACTTCAGAAAAGTGGCCAGATATAAAATTAACTCAAAGAAATCAGTAGACTTCCTATACTCAAGGGATAAATGGGCTGAGAAAAAATAGTGAAATAACACCCTTCACAATAGTCAAAAACATTTTAAAATATCTTGGTATGACTCTAACCAAATAAGTCAAAGGTCTGTATCACAACAACTTCAACTCTCTGAAGAAACAAATCAAAGAAGATCTCAGAAGATGCAAAGATCTTCCATGCTCTTGGATTACAGGGTTAATATAGTAAAAAATGACCATCTAGTCAAAGCAATCTTCACATTAAATAAAATCCCCTTCAAAATTCCAACTCAATTCTTCATAGAGTTAGAAAGCACAATTTTCAAGTTCATTTTGAATAACAAAACACACAGGTACGTGAAAACTATTCTCAACATTAAAAGAACTTCTGTGAGAATCACCATCCCTGATCCCAAGCTGTACTACAGACCAATAGTGATAAAAACTGCATAGTACTGGTATAATGAGAGGCAGGTAGATCAATGGAATATAGTTGAAGACCCAGAAATGAACCCACACACCTATGGTCACTTTATCTTTGACAAAGGAGCTAAATCTATCCAGTGGAAATAAGACAGCATATTCAAAAAATGGTGCTGGTTCATTGGTGGTCAACATGTAGAAGAATTCAAATTGATACATTTTCATCTCCCTGTACAAAGTCAAGTAAAAATGGTTCAAGGACATCTTAATAAAACTAGATACACTGAATCTAATGGAAGAGAAAATGGGGAAAATTCTCGAGCACATGGACACAGGGGAAATATTCCTTCACATAATACCAATGTCTTATGCTCTAAGATCAAGAATTGACAAATGTGATCTCATCAAATTCCAAAGCTTCTGTAAGACAAAGGACATGGTCATTAGGACAAAAAAAAACAAAAACAAAAAACAAACAAACAAACAAATGGTTGTGGCAAGAACTTTAGAACTTTACCAATTCCACATATGATAGAGGGATAATATCCAATATATACAAAGAACTCAAGAAGATAGATTCCAGAGAACCAAAATAACCCTATTAAAATATGGGGATCATGGCCAAGAAGCACCTAAAGATGACCAACATCCTTAGTCATCAGGGAAATGCAAATCAAAACAACCCTGAGATTTTACCTCACACCAGTCAAAATGGCTAAGATAAAAAAACTCAGGTGACAGCAGATGCCTACAAGGGTGTGAAGAAAGAGGAACACTTCTTTGCTGGTGGGATTGAAATTTGTACAATCACTCTGGAAATCTGTCTGGCGGTTCCTCACAAAATTGGACATAATACTACCTGAGGACCCAGCTATACTATTCCTGGAAATATACCCAGAAGATGCTCCAACATGTAATAAGGACACATGCTTCACTATGTTGATAGCACCCATATATATTTTTTTTCATATACAACTATTTTTTTATTACATCTTTTCCTCAATTATATTTCCAATGCTATCCCAAAAGTCTCCCATAACCTCCCCCCTACTTCCCTACCCACCCTTTCCCATTTTTTTTGGCCATGGCGTTCCCCTGTACTGGGGCATATAAAGTTTGCATGTCCAATGGGCCTCTCTTTTCAGTGATGGCCGACTAGGCCATCTTTTGATACATATGCAGCTAGAGTCAAGAGCTCCGGGGTACTGGTTAGTTCATAATGTTGTTCCACCCATAGGGTTGCGGATCCCGTCAGCTCTTTGGGTACTTTCTCCAGCTCCTCCATTGGGGGCCCTGTGATACATTCACTAGCTGACTGTGAGCATCCACTTCTGTGTTTGCCAGGACCCGGCATAGTCTCACAAGAGACAGCTATATCTGAGCCCTTTCAGCAAAATCTGGCTAGTGAATGCAATGGTGTCAGCGTTTGGATGCTGATCATGGGATGGATCTCTGGATATGGCAGTCTCTAGATGGTCCATCCTTTCGTCACAGCTTCAAACTTTGTCTCTGTAACTCCTTCCATGGGTGTTCTGTTCCCAATTCTAAGGAGGGGCATAGTGTCCACACTTCAGTCTTCATTCTTCTTGAGTTTCATGTGTTTAGCAAACTCTATCTTATATCTTGGGTATCCTAAGTTTTGGGCTAATATCCACTTATCAGTGAGTACATATTGTGTGAGTTCCTTTGTGATTGTGTTACCTCATTCAGGATTATGCCCTCTAGGTCCATCCATTTGGCTATGAATTTCATAAATTCATTCTTTTTAATAGCTGAGTAGTACTCCATTGTGTAAATGTACCATATTTTCTGTATCCATTCCTCTGTTGAGGGGCATCTGGGTTCTTTCCAGCTTTTGGCTATTATAAATAAGGCTGCTATGAACATAGTAAAGCATGTGTCCTTCTTACCGGTTGGGACATCTTCTGGATATATGCCCAGGAGAGGTATTGCTGGATACTCCGGTAGTACTATGTCCAATTTTCGAAGGAACCGCCAGACTGATTTCCAGAGTGGTTGTACAAGCTTGCAATCCCACCAACAATGGAGGAGTGTTCCTCTTTCTCCACATCCTCGCCAGCATCTGCTGTCACCTGAATTTTTGATCTTAGCCATTCTGACTGGTGTGAGGTGGAATCTCAGGGTTGTTTTGATTTGCATTTCCCTGATCATTAAGGATGTTGAACATTTTTTCAGGTGCTTCTCTGCCATTCGGTATTCCTCAGGTGAGAATTCTTTGTTCAGAGTTCTGAGCCCCATTTTTTAATGGGGTTATTTGATTTTCTGGAGTCCACCTTCTTGAGTTCTTTATATATATTGGATATTAGTCCCTTATCTGATTTAGGATAGGTAAAGATCCTTTCCCAATCTGTTGGTGGTCTTTTTGTCTTATTGATGGTGTCTTTTGCCTTGCAGAAGCTTTGCAGTTTCATGAGGTTTCACTTGTCAATTCTCGGAAGTGCTATGTTTAATAATAAAGGAAAGACTTTAAAATGAGCAAATGTAATTAGTTTGTTGTTTGAAAGGAAAGGATTACAAAGCCTTTGATATTAAAGGCATAATTAAGTGGTTGATGAGATTTCTGTTTGTAATAATATCCCTATTTCTATATATATTGTGAATGTTATTATGAAGGTACTTACACAGATGCATGAACAAAATTTAATGCCCCTGCAATCTCTGAATAATTCCTTATCATATACAATTCATCAAAATTATGGGAACTTCCTTTGTTCCTTTTCTATCTTATTGGACATAATTGGTGCCTTGTCTGGAGATCAGAAGTTACTCTTAGAAGTTAATAAAATAAAACTGAGTTAAGTGGAAAAGCTAATGCAACAAACTGAAAGTAGCAGGATATCTGCATGTCATGTTCACCTATTCATGGGGAATACAGTATATTTACATGTAAAACATGAAGGGAAGAACTGATTGTGCTAGACAATCCCCTGAGAACTCTGAGATATAGAGTATGAAATTGACTTTTGCCAAATTATTAACTTCTAGAATTTTGTATTTCAAAATGAAATAGATTTTTAAAATTAATTGTAGTTTAGACAAAGTCTCATCTACAAACAAATCATTATTTTAGAAGATGCTTTCCCAGAAATAGAACTTGATAAGTGTTTAAATAGTTCTGAAGCACTTTCAGGAAGTATCACTTAGGAAATGATTTAGAAGGAATGAAAGAGTGGTGGTAAAAGTATTTTTGGCCAAAGCTGCTCATTCAAACTCACCCTTAACAAAGTGTGTGTGTACATGCATGAGTGCATGCGTGTGTGTGTTTGTGTGTGTGTGTGTGTGTGTGTTTACATGCTTATAATATGGCAGCTTTATAGAAATAAGAGAAAAATTTTGTGGGAATCAGTGTTTTCCCTCCACCATGTAGGTTCCAGGGATTGAACTCAGCTTATTAGCTGAGCTTGGAGGAAAGCACCATTGCACATTGATCCATCTTGTTTCCCTAGGATTTAGCTTAATAAGTACACAAGCTCAGAAACTCAGAATAACCAAGATAGAATTTGAAAACACAAGAAACTCAAGAAGAAGGAAGACCAAAGTGTGGATACTTTGATCCTTCTTAGAAGGGGAAACAAAATCCCCATGGAAGGAGTTACAGAGACAAAGTTTGGAGCAGAGACAGAAGGAATGACCATTCAGAGATTGCCCCACCTGGGGATCCATCCTATAAACAACTGCCAAACACAGACACTATTGCAAATGCCAACAAGATTTTGCTGACAGGAGCCTGATATAGCTGTCTCCTGAGAGGCTCTACCAGTGCCTAGTAATTACAGAAGTGGATGCGTACAGTCATAGACTGGACAGAGAACAGGTCCCCAATGAAGGAGCTAGAGAAATTACCCAAGGAGCTGAAGCGGTTTGCAGCCCTGTAGGAGGACCAACAATATGAACTAATCAGTACCACCAGAGCTCCCTGGGACTAAACCACTAATCAAAGAAATCACATGGTGGGACTAGTATCTCTAGCTGCATATGTAGCAGAGGATGGCCTAGTCTGCCATCAATGGTAGGAGAGGCCCATGGTCTTGTGAAGGTTCTATGCCCCAGTTTAGGGGAATGCCAGAGCCAGGTAGCGGGAGTGGGTGGGTTGGGGAGCAGGGGGGAGGAGGAAGGAAATGGGATAACATTTGAAATGTAAATAAAGAAAATATATAATTAGAAAAATAAAAATAAAAATAAAAAAGAAATTATTAATCACCCAAGTAGAAATGTCAGGGAAACAGGGAAAGAGAAATCGTTTTCACTGAAGGCTATATCAGAGGAGAGTCATGATAGAGCAAAGGGCAGAAAACTTACAGGCAAATATTTCAGAGACTTTCAGAAATTACAATACACTGGCCTACCATAGAGGTTTCTCCACAATAGTATTTAACGTGTACACCTCAGCAGGTATCATTATGTCTGTTTGCTAGTTTTTACATATGGGGAAACTTGGAGCTAAACTGTCAAGTTTTAATACATACAACTTAGTTGTTGTTAGTATAGTTGTGAAATAATTAAACTGTCACCAATATACCATTTTTATGACCTCAAAATAACTTGCAGCCAATTAATATCATTCTGCACTTTCTGCGACCCTGGCAGCAGCCTCCACCAGTCCTGTCTCTATGAGTTTTCCTGTTTTGAAATTTCCATATAATGGTATAATTACAGTGTATGGCCTTTGTTTCTGGCTTTTTCATTTGCCACATTTCCAAGTTACTCCTATGTGCATGTCTTAGTACCAGTTTTTATTAATGCTAAATAATACAGGACACGTTAAATATTAACCTATATTTATGCACTTGTCAATCAGTGATCACTTGTTTATCTCCATTTTAACTATTACAAATAATTGTTTTTAAGTGATCAAGTACTTGAACTTTTAGATGGTTCTAATTCATAAAATGTTTGCTGAGCAGTTACTAGGACCTGATTTCAGGTCCCAAGACTCTATATAAAAGCTAGACACAGCAAAAGCAATATGGCTTGTTCTCGGAGAGTCCCTAGTTCAGTTTCCAGCACATACAGGAAAGCTCACAACATCTGTAATTCTAGTTTCAGGGAAACTAACACCTACTATTGGTTCCGGGTGCTGGGCATATAAGTGATGTCATGTTCATGGATGTAATCAGAGCACTTATGCACATAAAGTAAGATAAATAAAATTAAAACAAATTAACTCTCTCTAACAATGAGTTCCTATAAGCCTAGAGCCAAGAAGGCAGAGATAGAAGCATCTCTGTAATGACACACTTCTCTAGGTTTATACTTTGGTGAACATTGCTTTTTTAAAATTCTCATATGTCAAACTGTTTCTAATATAAGCTTTATCTGTCGTGATGCAGAATATGTTTACCATGTTGCTAAAATCATTTTGCTAATATTTTAGGTAGGGTTGCATCTGCAGTCCTAGGAATTATTGGTGAATATGTGTAAGTATCTTTTAGGGTGTTTTGGCTTCAAAGCTAGAATAATTGTAGCTTTGTAGCATCATTTGGGCAACATCTGCTACTTGCTAGTTCAAAGGATCGATGCAGCTTACATATTCATTATATTTTGTGTACTTGGTCAACGGAGGTTAATGAAACTTCTGACTATGGAAACCTCTGTAGGGAGTTTCTTGATTGTTAATTTAACACATTTATTTGTGATAAGTATATGGAAATCTTAATATCGTTGACTCAGATTTATTCATTTTTGCCTGTCTAGGTATATCTTCAGCTTATTTACCATGAACTTGTCTATAATAGTTTCCTAGGTGCTTTGACTTTTTTATGTCAATAGTTTTATTTTCTTTTTTGGTTCTGATTTTGCTAAATGACTAATCTTATGTGTTTGCAAGTATAGCTAATGTTTTGTCAGCTTTACTAGTATTTCAGAGAACTAAATGTGAATTTTGTTGTTATTTTTATCTATTGACTCTCTGTTCTTTTTTACAGTTCATTTGACTGTATTCTGTATTATTTTCCTGCTTACTTCGAGCTTTCTTTGCTTTTCTGTTTCTAGCTTCTTTTTTTTCTTGTTATCTTAGATATTTTCTTCATTTACATTTCAAATGCTATCCCCAAAGAACCTTATACTCTCCCTCTGCCCTGCTCCCCAATCCACCCACTCACATTTCCTAGCCCTGGCATTCCCCTGTACTGGGGCATATGTTCCTAGCTTCTTAATATGAAAGCTTGGCAATGAATTTTGTTTTGTTCAGTTTTTGGACACTCTGTAGCCCAAGATGACCTAAAGCTCCTGACCCTGTTTTCTTTACCTATCAACAATTGAACATTTAATTTTCTATAGTTGTAAAGAAAGAACAATGCAGGGTATGATAAAAATTTAATCCCATCCTTCAAATATTGACAATTTTTAGAAAATAATGAATTTGAGGAATTTCAAATCTGTCTGTGTTCACAAGTTGCTCACTAATGTGAGGGTGGAATATGGGCTCTAGGAAACATGAAAAGCAAGTAGAGGCTGGAAAGCACCGTCTGTGCAGAGAGATGCCTCAGTCATTTAATTACTGCCACATAAGCACAAGGACCTGTTCTGATGTCACAACACACTTTAAAGACTTGAATGGCATTGAGCTTGCAATCCTATTCTTGTCAAGGTAAATACAAGCAGACAGAGTTGAAGAAGCTTGCTTTACATCCAAACCAGGTAGGGCGATTAGCTCCACACCAGTATGAGACCTTGGCTCAAACATCAAGTAGATAGCAATAAATAGCAACATCCTATGTTAATATTTGCCTGTACATGTGTGGATGCTCACCTATATATGTACATGTATGCATATATGAACAAAGAAGGGAGGACCAGGGGCAGCATCTTTTTATTCATAGCAATATCCAGCTATTCTTCTATTTTTTAAAAATATTTTTTATTAGGTATTTTCCTCATTTACAATTCCAATGCTATCCCAAAAGTCCCCCATACCCTCCCCCACCCCAATACCATACCCACCCACTCCCACTTCTTGGCCATGTCGTTCCCGTGTACTAAGGCAGATAAAGTTTGTACTACCAATGGGCCTCTCTTTCCACTGATGGCCCACTAGGCCATCTTTTGATACATATGCAGCTAGAGTCAAGAGCTCCAGGGTACTGGTTAGTTCATAATGTTGTTCCACCTATAGGGTTGCAGATCCCTTTAGCTCCTTGGGTACTTTTTCTAGCTCCTACATTGGGGTCCCTGTGATCCATCCAATAGATGACTGTGAGCATACACTTATATGTTTGCTATGCCCCAGAATAGTCTCACAAGAGACAGCTATATCACGATCCTTTCAGCAAAATCTTGCTAGTATATGCAAAGGTGTCAACATTTGGAGCCTGATTATGGGATGGATCCCTGGATATGGCAGTCTCTAGATGGTCCATCCTTTTGTTTCAGCTCCAAACTTTGTCTCTGTAACTCCTTCCATGGGTGTTTTGTTCCCAATTCAAAGAAGGGGCAAAGTGTCCGCACTTTGGTCTTCGTTCTTCTTGAGTTCATGTGTTTCCCAAATTGTGTCTTATATCTTGGGTATTCTAAATTTCTGGGCTAATATCCACTTATCAGTGAGTACATATCATTTGAATTCTTTTATGATTTGGTTACCTCACTCAGAATGATGCCTTCCAGGTCCATCCATTTGCCTAGGAATTTCATAAATTCATTTTTTTAATACCTGAGTAGTATTCCATTGTGTAAATGTACCCCATTTTCTGTATCCATTACTCTGTTGAGGGTCATCTGTGTTCTTTCCAGCTTCTGACTATTATAAATAAGGGTGATATGAACATAGTGGAGAATGTGTCCTTCTTACCGGTTGGAAAATCTTCTGGATATATGCCCAGGAGAGGTATTCTGGGATCTTCCAGTAGTACTATGTCCAGTTTTCTGAGAAACCGCCAGAATGATTTCCAGAGTGGTTGTGCAAGCTTGCAATCCCACCAACATTGGAGGACTGTTCCTCTTTCTCCACATCCTTGCCAGCATCTGCAGTCTCCTGAATTTTTGAACTTAGCCATTCTGACTGTTGTGAGGTAGAATCTCAGGGTTGTTTTGATTTGCATTTCCCTGATGATTAAGGATGTTGAACATTTTTTCAGGTACTTCTCAGACATTCGGTATTCCTCAGGTGAAAATTCTTTGTTTAGCTCTGAGCCCATTTTTAATGGCGTTATTTGATTTGTGGAGTCCACCTTCTTGAGTTCAATATATATATATTGGATATTAGTTCCCTATCTGATTTCGGATAGGTAAAGACACTTTCCCAATATGTTGGTGGCCTTTTTGTCTTATTGATAGTGTCTTTTGCCTTACAGAAGCTTTGCAATTTTATGAGGTCCCATTTGTCAATTCTTGATCTTACAGCACAAGCCATTGCTGTTCTATTCAGGAATTTTTCCCCTGTGCTCATATCTTCGAGGCTTTTCCCCACTTTCTCCTCTATAAGTTTCAGTTTCTCTGGTTTTATGTGGAGTTCCTTGATCACCTAAGATTTGACCTTAGTACAAGGAGATAGGAATGGATCTATTAAAAAACAAAAAACAAACAAACAAACAAAAAAGCCGGGCGTGGTGGCGCACGCCTTTAATCCCAGCACTCGGGAGGCAGAGGCAGGCGGATTTCTGAGTTCGAGGCCAGCCTGGTCTACAAAGTGAGTGCCAGGACAGCCAGGGCTACACAGAGAAACCCTGCCTCGAAAAACCAAAAAAAAAAAAAAAAACAAAAAACAAAAAAAAAAGGAATGGATCTATTTGCATTCTTTTACATGATAACAGCCAGTTGTGCCAGAATCCATTTGTTGAAAATGCTGTCTTTTTTCCTCAGGATGATTTTAGCTCTCTTGTTGAAGATCAAGTGACCATAGGTGTGTGGGTTCATTTCTGGGTCTTCAATTCTATTCCATTGGTCTACTTGTCTGTTGCTATACCAGTACCATGCAGTTTTTATGACAATTGCTCTGTTAGTACAGCTTTAGGTCAGGCATGGTGATTTCCACCAAATGTTCTTTTATCCTTGAGAAGAGTTTTTGCTATCCTAGGTTTTTTGTTATTCCAGATGAATTTGCAGATTGCTCTTTCTAATTCGTTGAAGAATTGATTTGGAATTTTGATGGGGATTGCATTGAATCTGTAGATTGCTTTTGGCAAGATAGCCATTTTTAAAATATTGATCCTGCCAATCCATGGGAGCATGGGAAATCTTTCCATATTCTGATATCTCCTTTAATTTCTTTCTTCAGAAACTTGAAGTACTTATTATACAGATTGTTCACTTCCTTAGTTAGAATCATGCCAAGATATTTTATATTATTTGTGACTATTGAGAAGGGTGTTGTTTCCCTAATTTCTTTTTCAGCCTGTTCTTTGTGTAGAGAAAGTCCATTGATGTGTTTGAGTTAATTTTATATCCAGCTACTTCACCGAAGCTGTTTATCAGGTTTAGGAGTTCTCTGGAGGAATTTTTAGGGTCACTTATATACACTATCATATCATCTGCAAAAAGTGATATTTTGACTTTTTCTTTTCCAATTTGTATCCCCTTGTTCTCCTTTTGTTGTCTAATTGCTCTGGCTAGAACTGCGAGTAAAATTTTGAATAGGTAGGGAGAGAGTGGATAGCCTTGTCTAGTCCCTGATTTTAGTGGGATTCCTTCCAGCTTCTCACCATTTACTTTGTTGTTGGTTACTTCTTTCCTGTAGACTGCTTTTATCATGTTTAGGTAAGGGCCTTGAATTCCTGATTTTTTCCAAGACTTTTATCATGAATGGGTGTTGGATTTTGTCAAATGCATTCTCCTCATCTAAGCAGAAGATCATGTGGTTTTTGTCTTTGAGTTTGTTTATATAATAGATTATGTTGATGGATTTCTATATATTAAACCATCCCAGCATCCCTGGAATAAAGCCTACTTGGTCAGAATGGATGATTGTTTCAATGTGTTCTTGGATTCGGTTAGCGATAATTTTATTGAGTATTTTTGCATCAATACTCATAAGGGAAATTGGTCTGAAGTTCTCTATCTCTGTTAGGTCTTTCTCTAGTTTAGGTATCAGAGAAATAGTGCCTTCATAGAATGAGTTGGGTAGAGTATTTTCTACTTCTATTTTGTGGAATAGTTTGTAAAGAACTGGAGTTAGATCTTTGATGGTCTGGTAGAACTCTGCACTAAACCCATCTGGTCCTGGGATTTTTTTGGCTGGGAGACTATTAATAACTGCTTCTATTTCTTTAGGGGATATGGGACTGTTTAGATCATTAACTTGATCCTGATTTAACTTTGGTACCTGGTATCTGTCTAGAAATTTGTCCGTTTCATCCAGGTTTTCCAGTTTTGTTATACATAGCCTTTTGTAGAAGGATCTGATGGTGTTTTGGATTTCTTCAGGATCTGTTGTTATGTCTCCATTTTCATTTCTGATTTTGTTAATTAGGATGCTCTCCCTGGGCCCTCTAGTGAGTTTGGCTAAGGGTTTATCTATCTTGTTGATTTTCTCAAAGAACCAGCTCCTCATTTGGTTGATTCTTGGAATAGTTCTTGTTTCCACTTGGTTGATTTCGCCTCTGAGATTGATTACTTTCTGTTGTCTACCCCTCTTGGGTGAATATGCTTCCTTTGTTTTTAGAGCTTTAAGGTGTGTTGTCAAATTGCTAATGTGTGCTCTCTCTAGTTTCTTTTTGGAGGTATTCAGAGCAATGAGTTTCCCTTTTAGAAATGCTTTCATTGTGTCCCATAAGTTTGGGTATGTTGTGTCTTCATTTTCATTGAACTCTAAAAAGTCTTTAATTTCTTTCTTTATTCCTTTCTTGACCAAGTTATCACTGAGAAGAGTGTTGTTCAGTTTCCACGTGAATGTTGGCTTTCCATTATTTATGTTGTTATTGAAGATCAGCCTTAATCCATGGTGGTCTGATAGGATGCGTGGGATACTTTCAATATTTTTGTATCTGTTGAGGCCTGTTTTGGGGCCAGTTAAATGGTCAATTTTGGAGGATGTACCATGAGGTGCTCAGAAAGAAGTTATATCCTTTTATTTTAGGATAAGTGGTTCTGTAGATATCTGTTAAGTGCATTTGTTTCATAACTTCGGTTAGTTTCACTGTGTCCCTGTTTAGTTTCTGTTACAGCGATCTGTCCATTGATGAAAGTGGTGTGTTAAAGTCTCCCACTATTATTGTGTGAGGTGCAATATGTGCTTTGAGCTTTACTGAAGTGTCTTTAATGAATGTGGCTGCCCTTGAATTTGGAGCATAGATATTCAGAATTGAGAGTTCCTCTTGGAGAATTTTACCTTTGATGAGTATGAAGTGTCTCTCCTTGTCTTTTTTGATAACTTTGGGTTTGAAGTCGGTATTATTCGATATTAGAATGGCTACTCTAGCTTGTTTCTTCAGGCCATTTGCTTGGAAAATTGTTCCAGCCTTTCACGCTGAGGTAGTGTCTGTGTTTTTCCCTGAGATGGGTTTCCTGTAAGCAGCAGAATGATGGGTCCTGTTTGTGTAGCCAGTCTGTTAGTCTATGTCTTTTTATTGGGGAATTGATTCCATTGATATTAAGAGATATTAAGGAAAAGTAATTGTTGCTTCCTGTTATTTTTGTTGTTAGAGTTGGCATTCTGTTCTTGTGGCTGTCTTCAATTTTTTTGTTGAGGGATTACTTTCTTGCTTTTTCTAGGGAGTGATTTTCATTCTTGTATTGGTATTTTTCTGTTATTATCCTTTGAAGGGCTGGATTCGTTGAAAGATAATGTGTGAATTTGCTTTTGTTGTGGAATACTTTGGTTTCTCCATCTATGGTAATTGAGAGTTTGCCCCTGTATAGTAGCCTGGGCTGGCATTTGTGTTCTCTTTGTGTCTGTATAACATCTGTCCAGGCTCTTCAGGCTTTCATAGTCTCTTGTGAAAAGTCTGTTGTAATTCTGATAGACCTGCCTTTATATGTTACTTGACCTTTTTCCCTTACTGCTTTTAATATTCTATCTTTATTTAGTGCATTTGTTGTTCTGATTATTATGTGTCAGGAGGAATTTCTTTTCTGGTCCAGTCTATTTGGAGTTCTGTAGGCTTCTTGTATGATCATGGGCATCTCTTTCTTTAGGATTGGAAAGTTTTCTTCTATAATTTTGTTGAAGATATTTGCTGGCCCTTTAAGTTGAAAATCTTCATTCTCATCAACTCCTATTATCCGTAGGTTTGGTCTTCTCATTGTGTCCTGTATTTTCTGGATGTTTTGAGTTAGGATCTTTTTGAGTTTTGTATTTTCTTTGATTTTTGTGCCGATGTTCTCTATGGAATCTTCTGCACCTGAGATTCTCTCTTCCATCTCTTGTATGCTGTTGCTGATGCTCACATCTATGGTTCCAGATTTCTTTCCTAGGGTTTCCTTCTCCAGCGTTGCCTCTTTTTGGGTTTTCTTTTTTTGTATCTACTTCCCTTTTTAGGTCTAGTATGGTTTTGTTCATTTCCATCACCTGTTTGGATGTGTTTTCCTGTTTTTCCTTTAGGATTTCTACCTGTTTGGTTGTGTTTTCCTGTTTTTCTTTAAGGATGTGTAACTCTTTAGCAGTGTTCTCCTGTATTTCTTTAAGTGAGTTATAAATGTTCTTCTTGATGTCCTCTACCATCATTATGAGATATACTTTTAAATCCAGGTCTAGCTTTTTGGTTGTGTTGGGGTACCCATGACTAGGTGGGGTTGAAGTGCTGCATTCTGATAATGGTGAGTGATCTTGATTTCTGTTAGTAGGATTCTTATGTTTGCTTTCGCCATCTTGTCATCTCTGGAGCTAGTTGTTATAGTTGTCTCTGGTTAGAGCTTGTTCCTTAGGTGATTATGTTAGCTGCTATCAGCAGACATGTGAGACTAGCTCTCTCCTTAGTTTCAGTGGTCTGAGTACTCTCTGCAGGCAAGCTCTCCTCTTGCAGGGAAGGTGCCCATATATCCGGTGTTAGAACGTGCCTCCTGGCAGAAGTTGTGTTCCACTAACCAGAGGTTTTAGGATGCCGTGGGGGATCCCATGTGGGTCCTTGCGGGTATCTGGAGACTCAGTGGCCTGGAACCCCGGTCCTGCAGTGGACCGGAAGGGCAGGATGCTGGTTTTAAGTGTCTAAAAATTAATTGTTACTTATATATATTTCTACAAATGCCAGTCTTCCCTTTCTTTTCTTTGGATTGGTAGATATCTCAAGTGAAGCAAGCCTGCAATCCTATCACTTTAGATGGAAGCAGAAAAAATCAGAAGTTCAAGTGTAACCAACACAGCTACCTAGCAAGTTTAAGGAAAGTTCTGTCACAAAAACAAGAAGAGGATGAAAAAAGGACTTTGCTCGCAAAGTTCAAGAATCCAAATTTGGACCCTCCAAATCTGTATAAAATGCCAGGCACAGGTATCATATACCTGTAATTCCAGCAATGCATTGAGTCAGGCAGCCAAGACAGGTAGAGTCTTAATTAAATCTTATCAGAATTCATGTGCTCCAGGTTGTGGGTAGTGATTAAAGAAAGACACCCACTATCTGGCCTCCATATGCTTGACTGCATGCACACATGTGCACTCACAACCACCTACAGAACTATATGTACCACACACAGGTATCATTTTTTACAAAGCATGAAAACTAACACAGTACACTCACGATCCCAAATCTTTCCATTCACATAAAACAAAAAGTAAAACAGAAAATATAGCTCAGTCTTATTTATCACTACAATCCTTGACTCTACCAAGACTAGCTGGGGTCTTTCTTCTGTAGCTCACAAACTTTGCGAAAAGTTATGTATGAATGTCACTTGTAATAAAACTTCATCCTGGTCACATTCCATTTTTACAAAAGAAACTCTGAGTGTCTTAAAACACCTAAATTCCCTTGAGAAATAAAAGTTCTGATGCTGAGGAGATAATCAGTTAGTAAAGTACTTGTCTTGTAAGCATGAGGATGTGAATGTACACCCGAGAAGTCATGGGGGAAATACATTATTGTGTAGTTTTACATTATTGGGTTTATTATTGGTTTGTACTTTTAACTCCAGTCTTAGGGAAGCAGAGCCAGATGGACTCAAAATGTCACCCTGCTTTTGTCAATCAAGATGTTCCAGAGAGGCCCCTTGGTCTTTTAAACTTTATATGTACCAGTACAGGGGAAAGCCAGGGCTAAAAGGTGGAAGTGGGTGGGTAGGGGAGCAGGGCGAAGGGAGGGGGAGGGTATAGGGAACTTTTGGGATAGCATTTGAAATGTAAATAAAGAATATATCTAATAAAAAGAAATGTAAATAAACAAAATATCCAAATAAAAAATGTTCCAGAGAGCTAAAAGACCCTCTCTCAAAAAGCAAGGCTAATGGTTTCTGAGATATGACATTCAACATTATCTTCTTGCCTTTATATGTACTCATACCCAGTGAATACACACACAGATACACACACACACACACACACACACACACACACAGCTAGAGAAAGAGACAGAGAGAGACAGAGTGAAGACAACCCTATTTGTAGGTGTATGCATGCACCTACAAATACATGCATTCATATATATATATATATATATATATATATATATATATATATATATGAATGATATGATAAAATATTACAAAAAATGATTTTCAGACAATAAAGATATATATGAAAACTTCCAGATAACATAGTTGGCATCTAATTCAAGAACCAGAAGCTGGCATATGGAAAATACTAGACTTAAACAGTCAGATCCTCTGGATCAATGTGTGGTTATTAACCTATTGAAGTAGGTGGTTCAAGACAAACCTGAGTCATTTGAAAAACAGTGTATAGCCTTGACTGAAACAAGTTTTTAAAAGGAAAGTAAGTCCTGATGAATAGCCAGAGACTATCTTAGAATATGGTGGTTCCTTTTTTTCTACATGTCTTCAAATGAACTTGTACATACCTGTGCACATGCATATGTGTACATGTGTACTAAGCAGATGAAAGGAAAACCTCAGCTCTTATTTAACTCTTAGGTCCTATCCATCTTGTCTTATTAGACAGGGTTTCTCTGAGCAGCAACTTGCCAAATAGGTTAGATGTATAGGTAAACTCCAACACACTAGCTCTCACTATCTCCAGCTAAGATATCTTGCTGGTACCATAAGTTAATTTTTAGCTGAAAGTGATGTTTTCTCTCACATATCCCCCATACATATTTTTTTCCTTATCATATTTGATCCCATTTAGATTTTGTTTGACAATGGAGAGTCACACTTGTTTACACCTTCGTTCTTGATGAAACAGAGTCTACTGTCAGGCCTCGCCATTCAGTCATTTTCAGTCTTATATCCTTGTCCCAAATTCATCACATCGGTGTTTCCTGTTAAATGGATTGATGAGTGGCCTAGCTTATTAGTTGGATTGTGAAGTGAGCTGACCACCTTTAGAAATGAACTGTAGTGAGATAAAGGGACTCAGGATGATGAGCAAACCGTGAGCTGGAAAACATAAAGAAGGAAACAATATAATCCAATATTGTATCAGAAACAGCCTAACAAAGTCTTAGGGGAAAGAAGAGCTAAAATCCTAGAAGCGAGCTTTAATAAAAATGGTAGCTTATGAGACAAGAAGAGAGGTGTCATGGGCAGGATCACAAAGGAAGATTCTTTAAACCATGTGATTTAGTATAAGATAGTCTATATGGCAAGTGACATGCAGGAGAAAAGTAGTTACTATAAATTAAGATCTGTAAAAACATGGCATGCTGGGGATGAACAAATGTCTGAGCAATTAAGGATATTTGCTGCTTTTGCAGAAGACTCAGATTTGGTTTCCAGCACACAAATGTCTTTAACTCCAGTTTCAAAGTGTCACATGTCCTCCTCTGGCCTCTTTAGTCACATGCCTATATATTGTATACAAATACACACACACAGACACACACATATGATAAATAGATAGATAGATAGATAGATAGATAGATAGATAGATAGATAGATAGATAGATAGATGATAGATTATGACAATGATGATGATGAAGACAGATATAGATATAGATATAGATGATATAGATATAGATGATATAGATATAGATTAGAGAGATAGAGATAGAGGTAGAGGTAGAGATAGAGAATTATTAGTCTGGTGCAAAATAATGGACTTTTCTCCTCTTATAAGCAATGAGTTTTGTTTACAAAGAACTCTGAAAATCTGTGTTCTTCTACTATTGTTAGCATTTTCCTTTCTCTGATCTTATTAAGCCCCCACACACCCCTAACTGAGGAATGTCACATAGCCTTGGATAACATTACAGGTTTAACTTCCTTTCTCCTGATAAGAATCCATCAAGTTAGCACCCGAGATTTCTGGTATGCCTCTCAATGCTAATGATGCATCTCTATACATTAAGACTTCAGCCAATGACTTTTCAGGCAATTACTTCCCATCCTGTATATTCATACCTGACCCATGTCCCCCAAACTAGACAATCTTTCAATCACACCAAGTAAAAAGTTGATCTGTCACCCTCCACAGCTAGTCCCAGTGTGTTGTCGTTACTGTACATATTCACTGTGTATCTGAACCCCCATCTGTTGTGTCTGTTCTATTTGTCCTTGTGTACCAAGATAGGCTAACAAGCACTGGAGCCAGGAAGGGTCACAGACACATATAAATAGCATAAAAATGCATAAGAACCACACATATGCCAGTTTCTTAACTCTTCTTCCCTAGTGGACTACTTCAATGTGTTCTTCCTGATTTCTCCATATTGTGAGATCTGGACCCCTTGAGTGGCAGGGAAGGCCATGATCTGACTTTTAATTCAGAAAGCACGATTAATACTGATATTTCTGTTCTGGGATAATCTAACTGAAATATATCAGTCACTTTCACTCTTAAGCCCTGTTCTTCCTGGCATAAAAATTACTGGGACACTTTGGTTTATTCATAAGTTTGGGCATTCCTATCCTCTGTTACAGAGCTCTTCAACTACTGGCCGAGGAGATAATATAATTGGATGTTTGCCAATGTTATTAGGACATGTTTCTCTGTTTGAATCAATCAAATACCTGTCCTTTCCCAGGATTCACTGTGCTTTTCAATAAGTAAAATCCAGTTTGTGTTTTTGTGTGAGAAAATATTGAACTGCACTTTGATTCCATGTTTCTTTTCTACTCTTAGAAGCAATGAGTTTGTTTAGAAAGAACTCTGAAAATCTGTCTCCTGGTACTATTGTTAGCATTCCAGTTCCTTGTAATAATTTTATTTTAGCACATTCTAACTTGATTTTCTTTCTTTAATCTGATGTATCTCACAGCTTCCTATGATTACTTCAATATTTATTTAATTTTTATAGCATTTAAGCTGTCATCTGTACTTTTGCATTGGTTTTTATTATCCTTTTAAAATTATGTTTTTAATTTTGTTATTAAGTTTTGTTAGATATTTTCTTCATTTACATTTCAAATGCTATCTCAAAAGTCCCCTATGTACTCCCTCAACCCTGCTCCCCAACACACCCACTCCTGCTTCCTGGCTCTGGCATTCCCCTGTACTGGGTTATATAATCTTCCCAAGAAGAAGGGCCTTTCCTCCCAATGATGACCAGCTAGGCCATCTTCTGCTACATATGCAGCTAAAGACACGAGTTCTGGGGGTAATGGTAGGTTCATATTGTTGTTCCTCCTATGTGGTTGCAGACCCCTTCAGCTGCTTGGGTAAATTCTCTAGCTTGTCCATTGGGGCCCTGTGTTCCATGCAATAGATGACTGTCAGCATGCACTTCTGTATTTGACAGGCACTGGCATAGCCTCACAAGAGACAGTTAAATCAGGGTCCTGTCAACAAAATCTTGCTGGCATATGGAATAGTGTCTGTGATTGGTGACTGTTTATGGGATGGATCCCTGGGTGTGGCAATCTCTGGATGATCATTCCTTCCATCTCAGCTCCCAACTTTTTCACTGTAAGTCCTTCCACGGGAATTTTGTTCCCCATTCTAAGGAAGAACGAAGTATCCATACTTGGTCTTCCTTCTTCTTGAATTTCATGTGTTTTGCAAACTGTATCTTGGGTATTCTAAGCATCTGGACTAATATCCACTTATCAATGAGTGCATACCATGTGAGTTCTTTTGTTATTGGGTTACCTGATTAAGGATGATATCCTCCAGATACATCAATTTGTCTGAGAATTTCATACATTTATTGTTTTTAATAGCTGAGTAGTACTCCATTGTGTAAATATCACATTTTCTGTATCCATTCCTCTCTTGAGGGTCATTTGGGTTCTTTCCAGATACTGGTAAATATAATTAAATCTGCTATGAACATAGAGGAGCATGTGTCCTTATTAAAAGTTGGAACAACTTCTGGGTTTATGCCAGGAGAAGCATTGCTGGATCCTCTGATAATACTATACACCAAATTTCTGAGGAACCGCCAGACTGATTTCCAGAGTGGTTGTATCAGCTTGCAATTCCAACAGCAATGGAGGAGTGTTCCTTTTTCACCACATCCTTGCCAGTATCTGCTGTCACCTGAATTTATGATCTAAGCCATTCTGACTGGTGTGAGGTGGAATATCAGGGTTGTTTTGATTTGCATTTCCCTGATGACTAAGGATGTTGAACATTTTTTCAGGTGCTTTTCAGCCATTCAGTATTACTCAGTTGAAAATTCTTTGTTTAGCTCTGTACCCCATTTTTAATAGGGTTATTCGATTTTCTGGATCCAGCTTCTTCACTTAGTATACATTGGATATTAGCCCCCTATCAGATTTAGGATTGGATAAGATCCTTCCCAATCTATTGGTAGCCTTTTTGTCTTATTGACAGTGTCTTTTGCCTTACAGAAGCTTTGAAATTTTATGAGGTCCCCATTGTTGATTCTCGATCTTACAGCACATGCCATTGCTCTTCTGTTCAGGAATTTTTATCCTGTGCCCATATCTTCGAGGCTTTCCCCCACTTTCTCCTCTATAAGTTTCAGTGTCTGTGGTGTTATGTGAAGTTCCTTGATCCACTTAGACTTGAGGTTTGTACAAGGAAATAAGAATGGATCAGTTCGCATTCTTCTACATGATAACTACCAGTTTAGTCAGCACCAATTGTTGAAAATGCTGTCTTCTTTCCACTGAATAATTTTAGCTCCTTTGTCAAAGATCAAGTGACCATAAGTGTGATGATTCATTACTGGGTCTTCAATTCTATTCCATTGATCTACCTGTTTGTTGCTGTACCAGAACCATGCAGTTTTTATTGCAATTGATCTGTGGTACAGCTTGAGGTCAGGCATGGTGATTCCCCCAAAGGTTCTTATATTGTTGAGAATAGGTTTTGCTACCCTAGGTTTTTTGTTATCTCAGATGAATTTGCAAGTTGCCCTTTTTAATTCTGTGAAGAATTGAGTTAGAATTCTGATGGGTATTGCATTGAATCTGTAGAATGCTTTCTGCAAGATAGCCATTTTTAATATATTAATCCTGCCAATCCATGAGCATGTGAGATCTTTCCATCTTCTGAGATCTTCAATTTCTTTCTTCAGAGACTTGAAGTTCTTATCATACAGACCTTTCACTTCCTTAGTTAGAGTCACACCAAGGTATTTTATACTATTTGTGACTATTTTAAAGGGTGTTGTTTCCCTAATTTCTTTCTCAGCCTGTTTTTCCTTTGTGGAGAGAAAGGCCACTGATTTGTTTGAGTTAATTTTATATCCAGCTCCAGCAATGAAGCTGATAAACAGGCTTATGAGTTCCCTGGTAGAATTTTTAGGGTTGCTTATATATACTATCATATCATCTGCAAATAATGATATTTTGAATTTTTCCTTTCCAATTTGTATCCTCTTGATCTCCATTTGTTTTTTGTTTTTTGTTTTTTGTTTGTTTGTTTGTTTGTTTTGTTTTGTTTTTTGAGACAGGGTTTCTCTGTATAGCCCTGGCTTTCCTGGAACTCACTCTGTAGACCAGGCTGGCCTCGAACTTAGAAATCCGCCTGCCTCTGCCTCCCGAGTGCTGGGATTAAAGGCGTGTGCCACCACGCCTGGCTTCCATTTATTGTCTAATTGCTCTTGCTAGGACTTCAAGTACTATATTGAATAGGTAGGGAGAAAGTGGGCAGCCTTGTCTATTCCCTGATGTTAATGTGATTGCTTCAAGTTTCTCTCCATTTAGTTTGATATTGTCTACTGGTTTGCTGTATATTGCTTTTATTATGTTTTGGTATGGGTCTTGAATTCCTGATCTTTCCAAGTCTTTTATCATGAATGGGTGTTGGATATTTGTCAAATGCTTTCTCAGCATCTAACGAGATGTTCATGTGGATTTTGTCTTTGGGTTTGTTTATATAGTGGATTACTTTGATGAATTTCCATATCTTAAAGTATCCCTGCATGATATTCCCATTTTACATGTGAACTTATGTGTAGATGGACTTTCAAATGGAACGCCAGGGCCAAGAAGTCAGAGTGGGTGGATAGGGGAGCAGGGGGGGAGGTATAGGGAACTTGCAGGATAGCATTTGAAATGTAA
This sequence comes from Mus caroli, assembly GCF_978045245.1. Taxonomy (NCBI): domain Eukaryota; kingdom Metazoa; phylum Chordata; class Mammalia; order Rodentia; family Muridae; genus Mus; species Mus caroli. Next base: position 111,426,220 of record NW_028227256.1, on the reverse strand, counting down.
ATAAAGAAAATATCTAATAAAAATCATAATAAGTTAAAAAATGACTGTCAAATAGAAAAACAATTCACAGTTCTCCATCATCTGCTGAACTGCCCAGTACATCTCTAAATGTGAGGTAAACATTTTCTTAAAAAGAAAGCATATTCAGAGAAAATGTAGTTTTAGTGTTTAGTGAAGTGCGTGCGTGTGTGTGTATGTGTGTGTGTGTGTGTGTGTGTGTGTGTGCACGAGCATGCATGCACATGTGCATGTGTTTGTAGCTCTTCACCTTGTTTTTTGTGGAGTGCCCAGGATGGCTGCTGAAAACTGAACTCCAGTCCCTTTCAAGAGCAGGAAGTGAATTTGCTCGGTTTCTTTAATAATTGAGGGAAAGAGAGAGCAACTTTCCTGACAATTGAAAATCAAATATAATTATAAATTTAGTATTTATACACAAAATACTCTTGGAAACTATCTGGCTCATGAATTCATACATTGAGTGTGGCAGCCATGCTGTAACAAAGGCAGAATTAGGGTTTGCTAAGCTTATGATATCCACTACCCAGTCCTCAAAAGAAGAACAATATTGTGTGTCTGCTTCTCTGAGTTCAGATATCTACAAGAAGACCTGGTACTGCTTCCTGTTGGCTTCTACCTCTACTGTTTTGGATTCTGCTGCTTCCTATTCAGCTTTTGCCACTTCTTTTGGATTTCTGCTTGCCTTTCACCTTTTGTACACAAGAAGGTCCTTGAGTAGCTTTGTTTCAAATTGTCTTCTGTCAATCACATTGGTAGCCATTTAAATTAAGTATATCATGTGTGGAGCAGACAAAACCACCAAAACTAACAACTAAATGTTGTTGTTAGTTCTTCCCCTGTGTCACCTTTCTTGTCCTTGTCATGGTTCAAGAGACTGTAAAAGATTTGGAAGGATCATAGGGTGTCCCTTTCGACCCGTCTTTTAGGTGTTTGAGCTTCTTTGATAACTACCTTAGAAGTATTAAAGTCTGATATGAACATGTAGTAAAAGCTGCCAGTCTCTTCACTCCTATTGACTGAAATGTAGTCTTTGTTATCTGATCTTTTCTTAGGAAAGAGTTGTACATTTATTTTTTTTTTTGTTTTTTGTTTTGTTTTGTTTTGTTTTGTTTTTATGGATTTAGAGCTTTATTGTAGAAAGGCAGGGAGAAAGACAGAAGGTAGAAAGAGGGAGAGAGGTCGGCCATGGCCATGTAGGGGGGGGGAGGGAGAGAGAGAAGGAGGGCTAGAGATGAGAGTAAGAAAGGTTTGAGCTTAAAGAGGTGAGTCACAATTTTATGTTGCCTTCTTTTCATAAATCTCACATTGCAGAAAGAAACTCATGCTCTAGAATATAAAGTGCTAAATGTTGAGAAATAAAGTGTGCTTCTGAAAGGAATAGAAAACTGTTGGCTCTTTTTTATACACTAAGTCCTGAGATAGGATAGTTTTAGGTCAGTGACATGACTCATCTGGTAAGACTTCACCATCTTTCAGTCCCTGCAACCCACAGTGGGGAAGGGAAAATTGCCACTGTGTGTTGTTAATTAACTTCCACTCTGACCATCATATGTTTACTGTGCCCTATATGCCTCCCTCTAGCAAACAAACAAACAAATAAATAAATACAGTTTTTAAAAAGATATTATGTTATGTATACATTGCTGTTAAAGAATATACTTGTTTAAAGTTATTAGTTTGTGATTGTAGAGCCTCTTTAACTAGCACACCAACAAAGTATCACCAAAATGACTGGCCAACTGAGAGCTGAACAAGGTCAACACCAATGAATGTGTCAAATTAAACAAAAAAAAAACCCATTAGGCCTCAACTTCATATAAAGATATGGGTGTGGAAAAGGGCACTTTTTTTTTTAGGAAGAAGCACAACAATTTGTTTTTCAGGACCAAGATATTAGTTCAAAGTGAATATATGCTGTTATCAAAATGTTTACTAGGAAATGTTGGCTTGGGAATTTGGTATAGAGTTTGACAGATCTGAACATACAAGGATGCAGAAATACACATATGGTTCGATTACAGCTGATGTAAAAAGAGGCTTTGAATTTGAATGAGAGTGGGGAGGCATATATTGAAGAACAGGGAGGGAGAAAAGAGAAAGGTAACATAATCTCAAAAGATGGAAAATAAAAAGAGATGTATTTTTATCTTGTTTTATATTATATTAGTATCTCAAAATTAGTAAAACATTTAATGTCATTCACAATATAAATTTGTATTTTATATTCATATACATCCTTAAAAATGTAAATTTAAAACTTTAAAAACAAACCATGCTTATATATATGATTTTTTTTCCTGTTAAATTTTTCTACTTCTATGTGTTTTAGAATAAAATGAGTCTTTGCAAAGCCAGAAAAGAACTTTTCTATTTTCAGGGCATCTCAGGCAGTATCAAGAAGACCAAAGACCAATTAAATTCTTGTCTTTGCTTATAACCTTGTTTGCCTTTAAACGGATGCTAATTTCAAACACCCTGGAGATTAATCTTGAACACAGATGTACACAGCAGTAAGTGCACACGATGTAGGCATACATCTTATCTCCCAAATTAGAGGTTGAAAATGGCTATCAAACTAATTAGCTGTCAAAAATTATTTAGAAGGACAGGAATTGGGAGAAGAGTCAAAAAACAGACAATATGTTACTGAATTTCAAGCAGAAATGTGTCTTTTGCAGAGTCTTTTAAAAGATTTATAAATGGGCATGGGAATAAAACATAATTCAGTGGCAATTGTCAATGCATCATTCTATATTTCAACCACTACACATTTTCTTAAGACTGAGGTGGGTGCTATGAGGGGTCATTTAGTAAAGTGCTCTCTAATGTATTCAGAGCCTTGGGTTCAATCATCATCAGCATCACATATGCCAGATATGATGCTGCATGACAGTAAGCCCAGCTTTTTGGAGGTGGAGGCATGATGATCAGAAGTTCAGTGTCAACTATGGATGTTTGGTGAGTTTGAAGACAGTGAGCTACATGAAACCCAGTCTGTAATAATTAAAAAACTTATACGAATAATCTTCCTTTTGAGTACCCAACTCTAGAGTCACACATAATTACAGTTCAGCAACCCATCCCCATTTTAAGTTTAACCTTAATCGACTTTTTTTTTTAATTAATTTAGCACCAGTAGTTTTTCTGTCTGTTGATATTTCTGTAGGTCCTAACTGCTAACACCTCTGTCCATATTCCACCTCACTCATTTACTTTAAATTTGGCATAGCAATTTCTTGTTTAAGTTGGATATTATTTAAATTAGGGTTTCTATTGCTACAGTAAAATACCTTGAAGAAAAAGACAAGTTTGAGGGGATATGGTTATTTGGCTTACACCTCTATATTGTACTCTATCTATTGCTACAGAAAGATAAACAGGAACTTGATCAGGGCACTGACATGGAGGCAGGAACTGATGCAGAGACTGTGGAGGACTGCTGCTTAGTGGTTTGCTCCACATGGATTTCTTACTCTGCTTTTTTAATAGAACCTAGGAAAACCATCCCAGGGTTGGCACCACACAAAGTGGGGAAGACACTCTGAATAAATCACTAAATTAAAAAAAATGTTCTCCACACTGGTCCTCACCCCAATCTTGTGGAGGGATTGATTTCAGCTGAGGTTTCCTTCTCTCAAACTGTGCCAAGTAGACCAAAATCTACCCAGCACAAATGTCTAAAAAAGTTTCTAGAAGATAGATTTCTATCTCCTTAGAGATGCCTTATCAAGCAATTAGATGACAATGCTAAAAATAGCTTACTATAACAAAGTCTTGAAAACACATGATTTTCTTTAGATATGGGGATGTTCCTTGCTGACATTGTTGTTATAATTTTGGTATTAGGGCTTTCCAGAATATATAGTTTCAGAAAGTATCTGAAGTCATTTTCTTTCTTTCTTTTTTTTTTAATAATTTTTATTAGGTATTTTCCTCATTTACATTTCCAATGCTATGCCAAAAGTCCCCCGTACCCTCCCACCTACTCCCCTACCTGCCCACTCCCACTTTTTGGCCCTGGTATTCCCCTGTACTGGGGCATATAAAGTTTGGAAGTCCAATGGGACTCTCTTTCCAGTGATGGCCAGCTAGGCCATCTTTTGATACATATGCAGCTAGAGTCAAGAGCTCTGGGGTACTAGTTAGTTCATAATGTTGTTCTACCTTTAGGATTGCATATCCCTTTAGCTCCTTGGGTACATTCTCTAGCTCCTCCATTGGGGGCCCGGTGATCCATCCAATAGCTGACTGTGAGCATCCACTTCTGTGTTTGCTAGGCCCTGGCATAGTCTCACAAGAGACAGCTATATCTGGGTCCTTTCAGCAAAATCTTGCTAGATTATGCAATGGTGTCAGCGTTTGGAGTACATATTGTCAGTGAGTACATATTGTTTGAGTTCCTTTGTGATTGGGTTACCTCACTCAGGATGATGCCCTCCAGGTCCATCCATTTGCCTAGGAATTTCATAAATTCATTCTTTTTAATAGCTGAGTAGTTCTCCATTGTGTAACTGGGCCACATTTTCTCTATCCATTCCTCTGTTGAGGGGCATCTGGGTTCTTTTCAGATTCTGGCTATTATAAATAAGGCTGCTATGAACATAGTGGAGCATGTGTCCTTCTTACGGGTTGGAACATCTTCTGGATATATGCCCAGGAGAGGTATTGCAGGATCCTCCTGTAGTACTATATCCAATTTTCTGAGGAACCACCAGATTGTTTTCCAGAGTGGTTGTACAAGCTTGCAATCCCACCAACAATGGAGGAGTGTTCCTCTTTCTCCACATCCTTGCCAGCATCTGCTGTCACCTGAATTTTTGATCTTAGCCATTCTGACTGGTGTGAGGTGGAATCTCAGGGTTGTTTTGATTTGCATTTCCCTGATGATTAAGGATGTTGAACATTTTTTTCAGGTGCTTCTCAGCCATTCGGTATTCCTCAGGTGAGAATTCTTTGTTTAGCTCTGAGCCCCATTTTTTAATGGGGTTATTTGATTTTCTGGAGTCCACCTACTTGAGTTCTTTATATATATTGGATATTAGTCCCATATCTGATTTAGGATAGTTAAAGAGACTGTGAAGAACTGGGATTAGATCTTCTTTGAAGTTCTGATAGAACTCTGCACTAAAAACATCTGGTACTGGGCTTTTTTTGGTTGGGAGACTATTAATTACTGCTTCTATTTCTTTAGGGGATATAGGACTGTCTAGATCATAACCTGATCTTGATATAACTTTGGTATCTGGTATCTGTCTAGAAATTTGTCCATTTCATCCAGATTCTCCAGGTTTATTGAGTATAGCCTTTTGTAGAAGGATCTGATGGTGTTTTGGATTTCTTCAGGACCTGTTGTAATGTCTCCCTTTTCATTTCTGATTTTGTTAATTAGAATGCTTTCCCTGTGCCCTCTAGTGAGTCTGGCTAAGGGTTTGTGTATCTTGTTGATTTTCTCAAAGAACCAGCTACTCCTTTGGTTGATTCTTTGAATAGTTTGTCTTGTTTCCACTTGGTTGATTTTGCCCCTCAGTTTGATTATTTCCTGCAGTCTACTCCTCTTGGGTGAATTTGCTTCCTTTTGTTCTAGAGCTTTTAGGTGTGTTGTCAAGCTGCTAATGTGTGCTCTATCTAGTTTATTTTTGGAGGTACTCAGAGCTATGAGTTTTCCTCTTCGAAATTCTTTCATTGTGTCCCATAAGTTTGGGTATTTTGTGGCTTAATTTTCATTAAACTTCAAAAAGTCCTTAATTTCTTTCTTTATTCCTTCCTTTTCCAAGATATCATTGAGGAGAGTGTTGTTCAGTTTCCACATGAATGTTGGCTTTCTAATATTTATTTTGTTATTGAAGATCAGCCTTAGTCCATTGTGATCTGATAGGATGCATGGGATGATTTCAGTATTTCTGTATCTGTTGAGGCTTGGTTTGTGTCCAATTATGTAGTCAATTTTGGAGAAGGAACCATGAGGTGCTGAAAAGAAGGTATTTCCTTTTGTTTTAGGATAAAATCTTCTGTCGATAACGGTTAGATCTACTTGTTTCATACCTTTGGTCAGTTTCACTGTGTCCCTGTTTAGTTTCTGTTTCCATGATCTGTCCATTGGTGAAATTGGTGTGTTGAATTCCCCCACTATTATTGTGTGAAGTGCAATGTGTGCTTTGAGCTTTTCTAAAGTTTCTTTAATGAATGTTGATGCCCTTGTATTTGGAGCATAGATATTCAGAATTGAGAGTTCCTCTTGGAAGATTTTACCTTTGATGAGTAGGAAGTGCCCCTCCTTGTCTTTTGATGACCTTAGGTTGGAATTCAATTTTATTAGATATTAGAATGGCTACTCCAGCTTGTTTCTTCATACCATTTGCTTGGAAATTTTTTTTCCAGCCTTTCATTCTGAGGTAGTTTCTATCTTTTTCCCTGAGATGGGTGTCCTGTAAGCAGCAAAATGTTGGGTCCTGTTTGTGTAGCCAGTCTATTAGTCTATGTCTTTTTATTGGGAGTTGAGTCCATTGATATTAAGAGATATTAAGGAAAAGTAATTGTTGCTTCCTCTTATTTTTGTTGTTAAAGTTGACATTCTGTTCTTGTGGCTGTCTTATTTTAGGTTTGTTGAGCGATTACCTTCTCGATTTTTCTAGGATGTGGTTTCCATACTTGTATAGTTTTTTTTTTTTTTTCTGTTATTATCCTTTGAAGGCCTGGATTAGTGGAAAGATAATGTGTGAATTTGTTTCTGTGTTGGAATACTCTTGTTTCTCCATCTAAGGTTATTGAAAATTTGGCTGGTTATAGTATCCTGGATTGGCATTTGTGTTCTCTTAGTGTCTGTATAACATCTGTCCAAGCTCTTCATGCTTTCATAGACTCTGGTGAAAAATCTGGTGTAATTCTGATAGGCTTGCCTTTATATGTTACTTGACCCTTTTCCCTTACTGCTTTTAATATTCTATCTTTATTTAGTGCATTTGTTGTTCTGATTATTACGTGTCAGGAGGAATTTCTTTTCTTGTCCAGTCTATTTGGAGTTCTGTAGGCTTCTTGTATGTTCATGGGCATCTCTTTCTTTAGATTTGGGAAGTTTTCTATAATAATGTTGTTGAAGATATTTGCCAGTCCTTTGGGTTGAAAATCTTCATTCTCATCTACTCCTATTATCCGTAGGTTTGGTCTTCTCATTGTATCCTTTATTTCCTGGATGTTTTGAGTTAGGATCTTTTTGAGTTTTGTATTTTCTTTAATTGTTATGCCAATGTTCTCTATGGAATCTTCTGCACCTGACATTCTCTCTTCCATGTCTTGTATTATTTTGCTGATGCTCGCATCTATGGTTCCAGATTTCTTCCCTAGGGTTTCTATCTCCAGCGTTGCCTCATTTTGGGTTTTCTTTATTGTGTCTACTTCCCTTTTTAGGTCTTGGATGGTTTTATTCAATTCCATCACCTGTTTTCCTGTAATTCTTTAAGGGATTTTTGTGCTTCCTCTTTAATATCTTCTACCAGTTTAGCAGTGTTTTCCTGTATTTCTTTGAGTGATTTATTAAGGTCTTTCTTGATGTCCTCTACTATCATCATGAGATATGCTTTTAGTTCCAGGTCTAGCTTTTCAGGTGTGTTGGGGTGTTCTGGACTGGGCGAGGTGGAGTGCTGGGTTCTGGTAATGGTGAGTGGTCTTGGTTTCTGTTATTAAGATTCTTATGTTTACCTTTCGCCATCTGGTAATCTCTGGAGTTAGTTGATTTAGTTGTCTCTGTTTAGAGCTTGTTCCACAGGTGATTCTGTTAGCCTCTATCAGCAGACCTGGGAGACTAGCTCTCTCCTCTGAGTTTCAGTGGTCAGAGCACTCTCTGCAGGCAAGCTCTCCTCTTACAGGGAAGGTGCACAAATATCTGGCATTAGGACCTCCCTCCTGGCCGAAGATGAAGGCCCAAAACAGGACCTGTCCCAAAGCTGAGTTGCTTTGGCCTGTCTCAGAAGCTGTTAGCTTCTGTATTCTACACTCTCACCTGTGCAGAATACTCTAGGAGGAGTCCTGAAACCAAGATGTCTCCTGCTGATGTTCAGGCAATGTGCTTCTGGGCCGGGTGGACCCCTATCCTCTGGCCCTGAAAAGTGGCCAGATGTCTGGGGTCTGAAAAGGTGGCTGCCTTAGAAGTTCTGTGGTTCCTGCCTGTCCCAGAAGCTGTTAGCTTCTGTATTCTGAACTCTCACCTGTGTAGAATACTCTCAGCAGGGTTCCGGAACTAAGATGTCTGCTGCTGATGCTCAGGCAAAGTGTTCCCAGGCTGGCCTGAAGCCATTTTCTAAAGAGTAATTCTCCTAACTTTTGAGGACCTAAAATCAAAGACAAATTAAATTAAAGTTAACAAACTGCCTTCACTGTGAAACTTCGTACCATTATCTCACACGCCCATAGGATAAGGAACTTAATTCAGATGACAAGCAAGCCCCCCACCGCAGAACAAAACCTGGCTATGGTGGAGCATGTCTGTAACACTATTGCTTGATGGGAGTGGGTGAGAAAAAAGACAATTCATGCAGCTCAAAGTTTTGCAGCCAACCTAATCAGTAAACTCTGAATTCAATGGGAAATCCTGCCCTCAAATTATAGTAAGGTAGAGAAAAAAAAGACACTCCAACATCACATGCAGGTGTACATACACAATGCATGCATATATTCAGTCACCACATTCATTCATATTATGGTGTGTGTGTGTGTGTATTTAGACATGTGTTTGTGTGTGTGTGTGTGTGTGTGTGTGTGTGTGTGTGTGATTGGTTTGCCAGTGCTCTAGATTCCTTCACCTGCATAGGCAATCAAGACAAGTAGTTTACCTGCACAGATAATCAAGACAAGTAGTTGTGGTTTATCTCATTAATTCATGGAAGAATACTTGTTTATTTATCACTAATTAGAATAATTAGATTCATGTAAATTAGAATAAGCAAATTTAGTTTTATTATTTAATCCATAGCTTTAAAAACATCTTCAAAAACAATCTGGGTTAGATGAGATATCTCTCTTTCATGAGGGTATAGGCATATGTTTTACTGCATCAGGAATTACAAATAATTCAGGGAACCTTGTAATGATGATGATTATATCTGCATATGTAAAATGTATGTAATTTTGTGTAAGGGAATTGTGTATCCCAGGCCATTGGATACCAGTTCCGGCTTGACTAAGGGAGAGGGGAAAGCTCAACTGTCCATGAATACATAGGTGGAAAGAATGGAACTACGAAGCAGTGTGATTGTCAGTATTGTCAGCTTAACAAGATATGGAGCACCTTGGATACAAATGTCTAGACATTTTTCTGAACGAGTTTCCAGATTAAGTTAACTGTTATGGGAAGATCTACGTTGATGTGAGGGATACCATTTATGTGCTGGATAAATCTGTATAAAATGAGGAAACTCAGCTGAGAAGTAATGTACATTTCTTCTGCTTCCTTACTGTATGCCCAGTGGGGATAGCTGCTTCATTCTCCTGAGGCTGTGTCTCGTTCAACATGATAGACTGTACACTCAAACTGTGAGTCAAAGCAAATGCTTCCTTCTTTAAGTTGTTTTTGCCAGATATTTTGTCACAGCATCAAGACAAGTAACTGATATACTAGTCAGTGGCAGTGATTCTTCAAGTTTCAAAAAGGTTCTGCTTATCTGCTAATTATACAAACTAGACTAAGTAATGTTTCAATAAGAGAAAATGTCATTGTGTCTAAATAATCCACTTTAATTATTTTAGATTGTTTTTGAGATCTCTTTTGTACTTAGATGGGTGAACATTTTTTTTTAATTTTTACATATTTAGCATAGTTGTTTCCTAAATGTTTCCTTCCAAGACTGTTGCAGTGTTCTGATGTGCATTCCAGAGGTTGACAAATTCAGTTTTATACAGATGAATATTGTGTGAATTACAGTGACAGAACATTAAATCACATATGAACATTATTCAGCAAGTTTAGCAAAGGTAACACCTCTCTGTCTTATCCTGAAACAGTTCAATTCCACTTGCACTAGAGCTGGTTCTAACAATTGGATGATCCCACAGAGCCTTCTTAATTTTCTTCTGGCTTCACTTGCTACTTAATTCAACTGTAACGTTGTATTTTGTCATCTGTGCTTTGTAATGAGACACATAGACCTTCCTTGCTAGGTTTTCCCTTTGCTGCAGAAGGTTCTCCTCCATTAAAAAGCACCCATATCCTCTTTGGTTGAGACCATGGTGCTGGCATTGATTTCCACAGGACTTTCTGTTTCCCAGTCAAACATTAACAGCCAGGGTCATACTATTCAGCTATGATAACATATTCTTTTGCTGCTCTTTATACAAGCTTTTGAATTCCATAGGTTCTAAGACAGATAGTTGCATGTTAAGGAAAATTTTTATCTTCTCTTCCAATGTTTAAAGAAGGTACTTTTCTTTTCTTAATAAAAGTTGATGGTTCTACTAGCCTAAGCACTCTGATGACACTTTCTGCTTGTCTACTTTACTATTAGTGGGATAAACCACAATCCATAAATGGAGGGCACACCTGTGAGAAATTTGTTTGTGTGATTGATTGATTGAGTGCGTGAGTGAGTGAGTGAGTGAGTGAGTGAGTGAGTGAGTGAGTGAGTGATTTGAAGTGGGTGAATTCACTTTTAGGCAGGAAGACAAATGCTAGATATGTAACTTGAGGCAAGAAAATATACCTTTAATCTGGAACACCTTCTGCTGTAAACCTATATAAGGGAAAAGAAGAAGGAAGATTTGTGCTTTGCCTTCTTGCCCTCAGCTTGCCAGCTTATCCATTTCTTCACTGGCACTAGAGCCTACTTGTCAAGATTCCAGCAAATACAGAGACTAAGACATGGAAGCTTGTGAACTGAGCAATGACTGTACTCTATAGAACCTTGACTAATACAAACACAAATATATAGAGATGGGGGTTTATTAAAGTTTTATAATAATTACTTTTATGATTGAAATTTATAAGAATAGCTTCCTTAACAGGCAACAGTTGGATGTACTAACTGATGTATACAGGTTTAATATTATGATCATTGCTTTTCCTGATTGCACAAATGAAAGAGATGCTGAATGTTTTGCCTTTCAGTTGATGGCTTGGAATCTGCATTGGAATTTTAACCAGAAACCCAGGGTTAAAGTGGCTGCCGGTTAAGCAGGTTAGTGGAAAAGCAGTTTTTTCCATATTCGTTGGATGAACTTCTGCCTATTGTCTCTGATGGTAGAAGCATGCTAAAAGCCAGGAAGGCACTTTCCCTGATAACTGCTGGAGAAGTACTGACAAGTTGTGCTTAGTTAAGCAGGTGGCCACAAACTTTACATATCTTATCTCCTGTGAGGCAAAGGTAGTTAGTTCCTTATCTGGTACTTTCTGGCCACTTGATTTATAAGATTCTTTTCAGTGAATACATGACAAGTTTGTTGGGTAAAGTGACTGGTAGGTAACATGCTACTAAATTGATATTTGGATTATATTTCCCTTCTTGTAAATTATGTTAACTCTGTCAAAATATACTTCAGTCAACCATAAAAAAATCAGGTTAGAACACAGTCTAATTTCTGCTGAGAAAAAGTTTACCCCCACCCCACCCCCGTATGCCTATTGCATAATCTGTCTTTGTTTACATGTCTGTTGCTACAAGAAAACACTGACCAAAAGCAGCCTGAGAGGAACAGTTTTATTTTATCTTCTAATGTATAGTTTGCCACTACAGAGAGCCAGAACAGGAGCTCAAGCTAAGTACCTGTACGAAGGAACTTATGTAGAGACCATGTTTCCTGATTTTTTTCCTCTGCTTTGTTTAGCTATGTTGTTTATAAAGTCCAGTCCTTCCTGCCAAGCAAAGACAACAAGCAGAAGACTAATCCCTCCTAAATCAAGCAACAATTAAGGAAATTCCTTGCAGAAATGGCCATAGGCCAATCAAATTGAGACAATCCAGGTATTTGTAGATTTGTGTCAAAATCACAATTAGTCAACACAGGAATGGTTATGTTAAAGAAGAATTAGGTATGCAGGTGGATATATGATGGAGGGAAGAGACTGGACAACAAGGTTTGAGATACTGCATAGATGTTCTCTGAAAACCAATGAAAGTGTCTGGTAAGCAGTCATTTGCAAATTATTATAAAATGTACAGGCACACTATCAAAATACCATGTGCATCATGTGGAAGTAAACTTCACAAGAACAAAACAAAACAAAACAAAACAAAAACCCACCATCTCTCTAGATTCTGCCCAACCCACAGAGAATAATAGAGGTTCACAATAGGTATTTGCTTTTGTTAGCTTCTTGTTGCTGTGACAAAATGCCTTACAGAAACAATATATGGCACAGGGAATTTGTATTGACTCATGGTGTCACATGTACCTTCTCAGAACAGAGCTGAAAAGCTGAAGTTTATCACTACTTAGCTGGCATTCTCTTCCCCTCACCCAACATTACAAAACTATGTTTATTACTTTTTAAGTGTGTATATTCCTATGTGTCTGAGTATGAATATCTCCACTGAGTATAGTGCCCACAGACATGAGAAGAAGGCATTGAATTTCTCTGAGCTAAAGTTACAGACTGTTGTAAACTCCTCTACATGGGCACTGGAAACTGAACTTGTTTCTTCCAGTACAGCAGTATCTGCTCTTACCTACTGAAACAGCTCTATATCTGCTTCCAGCCTATCACAATCATTCTACTTATATTCACAACATTTCCTTACTTGCTCAGTTACTCCTCTTTAGACTCTCTCACACATCCCCAGAGACAAGCTTCATTAGACTCTTAGGCAAATGCATGCTAATATAAATTTTACAGAGATCATTGGGACAGTACTCTTTGGTAAATGAACAAATATCATACTGAAGATCCTTGAGCTGTTATTCACTTTTTATGGGAAAAATGGAATATATATGCCAATAAGTGATAAAATTCACAAATGTGAAATGCTTATTCCACATGTGGCCTGAAATAGATTTCTAACAAATGGCATACTATTAGAGAGGCATGGGAATGAGCACCACTGGGCACAGGAATATTTCAAAGAACGTCCTAGATGGATACACACTGAGTTAGCAAAAAGTAAACAAGCAGATTGAAATTACAATAGGAACCCATATAGAACTAATGGACCAATGGAAAGGTGTTGCTAGAAATAATGTTTGTGATTGCAAGGAAAGAGACCATCACTCTGAATTATCTGGACAAAGCAAACTTACTCTTGTTGGGGAAGGAACATTGCTCACCAGAACAGATCAAGCACTAGGGACAGAAAGTGCACTTGGATATTATTCTAAGGCAGGTGGTAGATGTGCCTTTCTTTATTGACTAAGGTCTTTTAAGATTGGCTAGACTTAATAGAATAAACATACAGTAAATGGAGGAGAAAGGGGTCAGACACTGTAATCTGAGAACACAGCTGATGCAGACCCTTTATGTAAACTAAAATTTGCTGGGTAGGGGATTTGAATATTTGCATAAATGTCTAATAAAGTTGGGAAAATAAAAAATATTTAAGTTCCTTGTTAAAAACATGGTTTATTGTATTTGATGGAAAACAATATTTAAAGTTTCTTACAGTAGTAACAACAGCTAATCTCTGGAAAAGACAGTATTAAGCAGAGTTGAAGATTTACTGAAATAAATTTTCAAACAGGTTTAAAGGGTTATAAGAAACAGAGGTATTTGTAAAGGAAGACCCCTGAACTCAGGCATGCACATAGCATTTTCAAAGAGAGGGATCCCTGTTGTCTTTAGATACAAATAGGGCTATGGTTTTTTTTTTTTTTTTTTTTTTTTGAGTCCTTGTCTTCAAAAGTTGCTAAGGAATTTGAATGAAACCACATTATGGTTCCCCTGACACCAAATATGAATGCAATGTTTGGAAATCTCAGCTGGTGAGAGGTTTCAACCACACTGTGGGGAGTTGGGCTCCTTTCTTTCTTCATGTTATCTAATGTCCTTTCCTTTCTATCCTGTGTCATTTAGTATTTTGCTCTACAAAGTGGCTGTACTTGATGGACTGACACTCAGTTCATGTTTCAAAAGACTATCTCACAAACAGGATGTGGCTCATTAGAAAGTTGGCAGTCTGACCTTAACAAATGGCATCACACAATTGATGGAAACAGATAAAACACATGTCAGCTGCCTAGTGCATTTCACTTCTGGACCTTTTTTTCCTTGGAGCAACATTGTGTTTAGAAGTCTGGCTCTGGACTTGGTCAGACAAGAACATCAAATCCAGTTCTATCTTTTCCTCACTGAGGGGTCATATCAAATTGCTCAGGCTCTAACTCCTGTTGCTCCCTTCACAAAGGGAAGCTGATGATGTTACTTTCAGTTGTGAAACACAAACAAATGCTAGCAAAATACTGGTTACTATTACAAGGGAATCTGAGTATTCTTTCATGGGATATTTATCTTGCTAATAAGTGAAATTAAAAACTGAGTCATAGACCATATTGTTATGATTTGTGAGAAAACATGTTTGGAGGAAAGAGATGAAAAACAGAAAATACTCAGTCTCACCAGTTCTTCTGTCTCCTGCTAAGGTCTACTAACTCCACATACAGGTGGAAAAAGGTTTTCTGTGATTCCTTGCCAACTGTTTTTACATTTTTTATTTGTGGTTTGTGTATGTGTGTGTGTGGGTGTGTGTGTGTTTGTGTATGCCTAAGCAGTTGTGTATAAGTCAGAGGAAAACTTTGATCCACACCTTAGCAGTCAAACCCATAATTGACGTTTCCAAAAGTCACAACACTACTTTCACTGTAAAGGGAGTAAGACACTTTAATCTGTAGCAATTATAAGTAACCATTCTCCAAGAACAGTATCCTTAGCTTTTGTCCCCACCGGCAAGAACACACTCAGGACAACCGGAATCTTCTGCGGCAAAGCTTTATTGCTTTCTTCTCAGGAAGACCCCGACCCCAGAAAATGGAGTCCCTTATATAGCGTTCAGCCATGATGTTTTAGCACCTGATGTGGCGTGACAGCTCCTGATTCGTTGCTCGCCCATCACCCCACTATTACACCCCGAGAATGGGCAGTGACTAGGAGTGAGTTCACTCTCGCACTTGCGCACAAGGCTTGTTTACTAGTTAGTCACATCGGAGGCCAGTGCCATCTTATAATGGCGATTGCTCGCTGCACGCACACGGCTCTCCACAGTGATTGCTCGCAGCAGCGCGGCTCTGCACAGAACAGAAATGTAGGTGTCCTCAAATTCTGTGAAAGCTGTTTCATAAAATTCTATTGTTTTATAGAACAAAGAAAGCCAAATCAAGGTAAATTTAAAATACACTAATGGGTGCATCAGAGAGGTACTTATGGAAAGATGGCAAGATGTGTGTGTGTGTGTGTGTGTTTGTGTGTGTGTCTGCACGAGTGTGCCCATACATGTATGCACATGTATGTAGCTACTCATGGAAGGGGACATTGAATCTCATGGAGCTATCCTGATGGGAGACCAAGAGCCACCTGATATAGATGCTAGGAACCAAATTCTGGTTCCCTGGAAAAGCAATAAGTTCTCTTAATTGTTGAGCTGTTCTCGGTCAGTCAGTCATGTTTGATACTAAGGGTGAGAAATAGCAGATTCTTGTAAATAAGTGATAATATATTGGTTGTAGGAACAACTCACATATTATAACATTTAGGAATTTGTATACCAGTTTGTCCTTCTTCTAACCATTTTTGCTTGGATGTGAAGTCATAAAGCTGGATGAGGTTAGGATATCAAAGCTTTCCTTGGATTTACTGTTACCTGCCAATGTCACCTGATTAGGAGCTTTAAGGCTTGCATACAAATTTTAAATTGAATACTTCCTGTGAGCCATGACGTTAGAGTCTTTATGGGGCATGTACTGAATTTGTAGATCATCTAAACAATATTGCAAGTCTTCAATAGGCACATTCAACTGAGAGCTTTTATGGTCTCTGGATCTACTTGCTCTTCTTTCTTTTTTGGTAACTTTCTTCCTGAGTACAACTCAGGAGACAGTGGCAATTGTTATGTTCTCCCCATTGACTAGTCTTTCTTCATAAAGCTTTGCTGCCCTCTGGCCCAATCTCACTGAAGAATTAAAGTTGGGTGCCAGCAAGGTGGTTCCTTATGTCTAGGCATCTGCCACAGAACCACATACTGGGGTTCAAACCCCAGGACCCCAAAGCTGGAGGGAGAGTATTGACTCCTCAACATTGTCTTTGAAATTACATATGAACCACAGATATGCCTTTGCCTCACTATAAATATTAATGAGTTTTAATTTAAAATGTGATATCATTCATTCTCTGCTGCTTTCCATAAGGTAGAGGTGTTACTGCACATGTGGCACATATGCCACAATTCTTGCATCAGAAATACCACATTTGTGTTTTTTTTAATTAACAAATATTAATTTTTATTTTATATGAATTAGTGTTTCATCATGAATGCCTGGTGCTTCTGGAGACCAGAAGAGGTTGTTTGTTCAATCCCCTGGAATGTACACTAGACATCAAAACTCTGTCTTTGTAAGAATATCAAGTGTTCTTAACTACTGAACATTTCTCCATAGCCTGCCTTTGTACTTTTTTGGAATCATTAAATTTCTCTCCATCAGAGTAATTCCCAGGCTGAGGCAGGCATTTCTTTTTTTCTCAGATCTTCTCATTCCTCAGAACAAAACTTTTTTATGTAATGTAAGTAAATCTTGGACTATGGTTGTATCAGTGGTTCTCAACTTATTTATCCTGTGCCATAAAAGATCCAAAAGATGCAGAGATAAAAAACTGCCCTTTCCTGGGTCTCACAGATTTTCCACAGAGGTTTGGGAAGAGAATATCATTCTCCATTTCTATCTGTGTGTAATGTATATTGGATTGACTTTTATTCAAATAACATATTTTCTTTTAGAAAAAAAAACACATCCAGTTTTACCATAAGTTATTTAGAGGATAATTGGAATTTAAAAAAAAATGAGAAAAACTGATTAAAGAAGTTTCTTCCTTCAAATATATTAGAAAAAATGATTAAATCTAAATCATCTGGATAATAGTCATGAACTAATTAGAAGAATAATTGAGAAAATTAGAGTAAATTAAAATTGAAAATTTATATAAGACCTGCTTATTTAAAACATTTATTTACCACAAGTCTCAGTACAGCTATTCTTAAGTGCAGAAGAACAGAACAAGGCTAGAAGATTGACCCTAACAGCATTCCATCTTGTAAGAAGGAAAAACTTGTGAGACACAGTACTTCCCACAGAACAATAAGTAGTGTGTGTGTGCATGTGTGTGTGTGTGTGTGAGATAGAGAGAGAGAGAGAAGGAGAGAGAGAGAGAGTGAGAAGGAGAGAGAGAGAGAGAGAGAGAGAGAGAGAGAGAGAGAGAGAGAAATAATATATTTACAGAATGAAATTAAAAGGGAGAACTAGAGTTTGGAAGAAAATTAAAATGGAACACAAATGGTGGAATCGGGGGCTTGGTATAGTTTTTCAAAATTCCCTTTTTGTAGTTACTGATGCTGGCTGTTGAGACACCTAATTGAAAAGACTTTTGGGCTTTGTGACACTTGCTATACAGAAATTCTACTAACTATTGTTTGGAAATAATTGAAAGCCTGTTGCATGAGCTCACTAACATGTGAAATCTGAAAAGCTGACATTACTGAAGGTGATAGTAGAATATAGGTAGTAGACAGGTTATAATAGAACCAAAGCCTGGGAGGTGGGATGAGGGGTATAAATTTAGAATATAATATTAAATGATAGTAAGTTGAACTGGGAATATACATCAGGTAATAGAGAATTGGCAAGCATGCTGAAAGTCCCGTGTTCCACCTCCAGAGACAAGAGTATCAGCAGTTCAAGCTTATTCCCTGCGACACAGCATGTTCTAGGTGTATTTAGCATGCATGGGCTTACATCTAAATGTAAATATAGTTTACATGAAGAAAGGTGATGGTATTAATTATCTTCATATCAATCAAATTTAAATACAGATGTCAAGACATTCTTGTGATGGAGGAATTATTATTTTTAACTGGAATGCTCAGTCTTTTCAAAAAAAAAAAAGTCTTGTCTGATGGGTAGTATTTTAAATAATTCTCAAAATATATGCCAGAGTCAAGTAGGGACACAGACAAGCCTGATGACCTGAATTCAATATCTTAGCTGTGAGGAGAGACCCAACTCCAGAACATTGTCCTCTGACATCTACACACATGCTTTTGCATGTACACACACACACACATTTTTTAAAGTTCTTGCTATTTTTCAACATGATTTATAACATTGTTATTTGACATTGACAACAGATTCTGCAAATCAGAATGAAATAATTTGAAATGCTAATGATATTTCTGGTGATGTCGACCAGATTAATTTTGTACTTATTTGCAATTTATAGCAAAACCTGTATTATTTTTTGCCACTCATCTTACTTGGTAGAGTTGTTAAACACTCCTATCAATATTTCAGACTAGGCAGAGCACCTGATTAATCCAGATACCTAAACATAGTTTGCCTGATCTTAGCTAATTAATCTTGTATTTACAAAATCAAAAGTCCTTAAGTAATAGCACACAAAATGTTATTTACCATCTTGAAAATGTCAATCATTTTGGGAAGCAATATTATCTGTGAAAGCTTGCATAATTTAAATTTCCCAGTATAACTGAAGTATGTTTTAATAAGTATTACATATTAAAATAATCTTGTTTCTATAGGACAAGAAAAATTAGCCTCATTTGATTACATCCTCATTTAAATGCTTAGTACCTCATTTGTACTTAATGATTATATCAAGCCAATCCTGCAAAATTGTAGTAAAAAAATTTAATTGCTTGAAAAAATATAGTAAAAAAGGAACAGCAAATTTATAGAGCATGCACTACAATTACAGAATGAGTCAATAACAAAACACTTGATGGTGTTTTGGTTTTATACTTTAATGAATATGATCAGGATATAGTATATCTCCTTAGTTTCATTACTTAAGCATTAAAGAAATAAAACCAGACTGGTAAGATAGCTCAGCAAGCAAAAATTCTTGGGACAAAGCCTGAGCTCAAATGGGTTCAATCTCTGAGGTCCACATAGTAGAAGTGAAGAAATAACTTCTAAAAAATTCCTTCTAATTTACACATACATAGTGGCATACAGATGCATGTACACACACAGATAAAACAGGACCAATATTCAAAAATTTAGGGAAATAAAACCAGTATGTTGAAAAGCCATAAAGACATCAATCCATCTATGTCTGTTGCAGAATTAATCACAACAGACCAAAAGTTTAAAAAAAAATCAACAAAGGAATAGAAAAAAATGTGATCTATATTCAGAATAAAATGCTGTTCAATATAAAATGAATTTAAGCCTGCAATCCATGGTGACATGGATGATTCTGGAGCCCATTCCGATAAAGGAAATATTTCTGACTCAGAAAGACAAATGCCACATAGTCTTACTATGAAATCTAAAAATATTGATCTCATAAATAGAAATAAATGATAGCAAAGGATGGGAAGATGTGGGGGAAGGGTTAGGAGGAGTTTGAACTAAGAGTTATAATTTACAGTTAGAGAAAAGTAGAAAGTTCTGGTCTGTGGTCATCCAATTTTGTAAACGTATATAATAAAAATGCTGTATGTTTCCAAAGAGGGACAGAGATATTTTGAATATTTTGTTGTAAATAATGTGGGTCTTAGGAAATATATATATTCCCATTATAATATATTCTCTAAAAGCTCATCAATAAATACACATATCAAAATCAATACAGGGCACTAATGTATATTTGTTTGTGTTGTTATTTTATCTCAAACATAAATTTGCATCTGTGAAATTTATTCAGTGGATAAAATCTTTGCTCTGGAAACATGAGTAAATAAGTTCAAATCTCTAACACATTCAAGTCCAGTACTAGTATATGAGCATATATAACCCCAGAAATATTGTGGTGAGAAGGGAGGTAGAATCAACTGAATTTTAAGAGGCCCCTGAGCCAATCCATGAAAGGTGAGGACCAACCTCCAAAACTGTACTCAGCTCTCAATACATCCAAGTACCTGATCACATATCAACACACAGACACACACAAACGTACCAGACAATAATTAAATTTGAATAACTAAACTTGATATAAAAGTAAAAGGACAGAGTACTCAGTATAGGAATGTTTTAAGCAGGGGAAAGGGGACATAGTGATGGGGGAGGTGAAGAGTTGGATAAGGATCAACCAAAACTATGTATTACAGAAATGCAACAATTAAAATTGTAGACAAAATAAATAACCAATAAAACAATAAATAACATATATTTTAAAATAATTCTATGTAAAAAAAAAGACGAGGATTAAAAGTAGATTCACTATGAACCTTGGCAATCAGATTTATACAATCAAGCTTTCAATCAAATAGATGACCATCAAATTCTCTGTGAAAGGATTTAGTCATCAGATCTTTTATATGTCTTAGCACACTTTCTTAGTTACACTAGGCTCAATGAGTTAACCACAGAGATGTATATAGATAACTCAGTAGCCATTCCTAGAGAAGCACATCTCCATTAGTTTACCCTACCTCAAAAATCCATTAACTGAATTTAGGTTTGACAAAGATTGAGGGCTCTGTGGGGAAGAAATTTAGCTGACTATAATGGAAAAGAGTATAGAAAGAGGTAGCAATCAGAAATACTAAAATAGGACTAAAGACACTTCTATTCACTCTTAAATAGAATACAATAGATTCAAATGTTAAAAAATTTAAAAAGATAAATTTAATTAAAAAATTGTTATAGTTAGCCGGGTGTGGTGGTGTATGCCTTTAATCCCAACACTGGGGACGCAGAGGCAGGCAGATTTCTGAGTTCGAGGCCAGCCTGGTCTACAAAGTGAATTCCAGGACAGCCAGGGATATACAGAGAAACCCTGTCTCGAAAAAACAAAAACAAAAAAACAAAAACAAAAACAAAAACAAAAACAAAACAAAACAAAACAAACAAAAAATGTGCTATAGTGAATACAATGACAACTTAAGAACACACTAATTTAAAAAAAAAAAAAAAAAAAAAAAAGATGCTGGGTGATATCTCAGTGCTGGGAGATATCTCAGTGTTTAGGGCCAGAAGACCAAATTCAGTTCCAGCACTCACCCACTTCAGGTGACTCAACTAGCACCAACTCCAGCTGCAGAGAAAAAGATGCTTTCTTCTTTCTTGCCCTACCACTGTCGGCATGTGCACCAACACATTTAGAGGTACAGACATATGTAAATGATTAAAAATATAAATTATATTACGAAATGAATATTGCATCACTTCAGTAGTGAAAAATGACAAAAATGATAATCTTGGAAATATATATAACAATACATTTTCAGAAAATAATTTTATGAAAAAATTTATAAAATCCAATGGATTTGAGGGCTCACTTGACAAGAATGAGAAAAGGGGATGTTGTATTTGAGTAATGTGGTCTCATAAGGACACAGCAGCTGCTAAATTACTTACTAACCATAATTTAAAAATGAAACCCCTAAGATTTACTTCTGAATCAGATAAGCTACTATTCTCAAACTTAATAATGAGCAATGTGGCTATAGTCACACTGAAAGTAAAGTAGCAATGAGGGGGTTACTATCTTATGAGTAGTTCACTAGAATACAAGTACTGGATAATTGTAAGATGTGATACATAGAAAATGAGTAGAAAACAATACCAACACAAAAGAAAACATTAGAAATAAAATGGAAAATTATAGGCATGTATATAAAATGAGGCATTTAAACACTGTATGACAAATAAAAAGCAAGAAAACTATTTCAGATTAACTTGTTATTCTGAAATGTTTCCATCCCTCCTTGTCCAACTTCTATTTTCTCCTTCAGTTCCTATAGTGTTTCATGTATTCACCTCTATTTTATAAGAAAACAATGAATATTTTAATTAAGGAACTTTATATATACATCAGTGATGTGATAAAATCAGTTATGGGGCTTGAGGATAGCCCATCAATTACAACTTGAATCTTTTGCAAATGACTCCAGTTTAGTTCCCAGCACCACATTTATATACTCCCAATGTCCTGTAATGTAAGTCCAACACTTGGTGACCAGATGCCCTTTTTTGGCCTCTGCTGGCCACTGAATTTGTATGCATATGATACATGCTTAAAAATTAATCATTGAAAGTCATATCTCTGCATCTTTGTAGGAGTCAGGAAAGTCACTTTAGGATGCCTCCATTAACCCATCATTTCCATTTGCTTCCTACTTGACTCATAAGGAATTAGATAGCCACAGCCCCTCTTCCCAACCCCACCCACCATGCATTTCTCTTTTCCCAGGGACTAGCTTCTGCTTTCTTTATTAGCCAATCAACAATTAGGGAAATAGTTGGGAAAAGAATCATGGAAACTTCCCCTACAAGCTAAAACAAAAACAAAAACAAACAAAAAACAAACAAACAAAAAAAGAGTAATAAAGGAAAAGACTTAGAAAAAGCACAGAAATCATTAGATATCAGTTGGCTGTGAAATATAGAAGAATGAGAGGATAGAAAAGTTGCTCAGATATTAAAAAGTGCTTATAGATTTGTGTTGGAATTTTGATGGGGATTGCATTGAATCTGTAGATTGCTTTTGGTAAGATGGCCACTTTCACTGTGTTAATCTTCCTGAGTCATTAGCATGGGATATCTTTACATCTTCTGAGGACTTCAATTTCTTTCCTCAAGTATTTAATATTCTTGTCATATAGATTTTTCACTTTCAAAGAAATGTTAAAAAAAAATCCCTATTCATTGAGAAAATGTAAATCACCATAACCCTGAGGTTTCACCTTACACCAATCAGAATGACTAAGTTAAAAAACTCAAACTCCACATGCTGGCAAGGATATGGAGAAAATCCCATTGCTAGGGGGATTGTCAAGTGGTACAAATAATCTGGAAATTACTCTGGCAGTTCCTAGAAACATTGGAAATAATTTTTTCTGAAGACCCAGATATACCACTTTGGGGTGTATACCCAAAAGATGATCCACCATATCACAGAGACACATGCTCCATTATACTCATATCATAACCCAGGTGTGCCTCAACTGAAGTACAGACACAGAAAATGTGATTTATTTACACAACGGAGTATTAGTCAGCTATTAAAACTGAGGACATCATAAATTTTGCAGGCAAATGGAAATATCGTCCTGAGTAAGGTAACACAGCCCCAAAATGATATCAATGATATGTACTCACTGATGTGTGAATATTAGACAAAAATTACAGAATACCCATGATACAACCCACAGACCATTTGAAGCATACCAAGAAGGAAGGCCCAAGTGAGGATGATTCAATCCCAGAATACCAGGGCCAAAAGAATGGGAATGGGTGGGTAGGGAAGTGGGGGGGGGTAATGTAATTGGAATGTAATTGGAAATGTAATTGAGGAAAATACGTAATAAAAAAAAAAGGGATGACAAAATAATCATGGGAAACAGAGGGAGAGAGGGACATAGGTGGAAGAAAGAAGGGGGAGGAAAAGGGGGCACAATTAGGTATTGTGAGTAGACTAGAATAAAAGCCAGTGGGCCAGCATAGTGAGTGGAATTATAGAGCTGCTGGGGGTGAGGGACTGGGAGTACCTCTGTAATGTCCCACAGATCTGGGATGTTAGAGGTTCGCAAGTGTTGCGAGTGGGGTGGTTTGGGATGTGGATGGAGGAGAACCTCTCAGAAGCAAAAGAGAGGGGAGAATGGGGGTGAAGAACTCTTGAGAGGTGGGGCAACATTTGGAATGTAAGTAAATACAGTAATTATTATACAAACAAACAAACAAACAAAAAAATGTTTCCAGAGGACCTGCAATAAGTTCTCATTTAGCCTGTCAGTTTGCTTAAAACTACCTATAACCTTGGAGGATCTGACATATTTGTGGGTTATACCAGCATCTGCGCCCTATACACACACACACACACACACAAACTCATACACACTTAAGCACTCAATCACATTGTCACGACCAAATTTTGAGGATAAGGATTTAGATATGTGTATGAAAATCAAAATGAATTTTAAAAGGATGATACAGTCTTGGCTGATTATATTTAGAAATACAAATATGTATGTTTTATATATTTATATATATATATATATATATATATATGTGTGTGTGTGTGTGTGTGTGTGTGTGTGTGTGTGTGTGTGTATACATATATATGTAACAAAAACACAGAAGTGGATGCTCACAGTCAGCTAGTGGATGGATCACAGGGCTCCCAATGGAGGAGCTAGAGAAAGTACCCAAGGAGCTAAAGGAATCTGCAACCCTATAGGTGGAACAACATTATGAACTAACCAGTACCCCGGAGCTCTTGTCTCTAGCTGCATATGTATCAAAAGATGGCCTAGTCGGCCATCACTGGAAAGAGAAGCCCATTGGACACACGAACTTTATATTCCCCAGTACAGGCGAACGCTAGGGCCAAAAAAATGGGAATGGGTGGGTTGGGAAGTGGGGGACTTTTGGGATAGCATTGGAAATGTAATTGAGGAAAATATGTAATAACTCCAAAGTATATCTTAATGAAATTATCAAACATCTAACTAAATCATTTGCTAAGCTAACAGTTGCAGTGCTTTGGAAAAGAGGATAGTAATGCCCAAACATCTGAATAAATCAAAGTTTCCAAAATATTATATGAAAAAGAGAAAAGGGCCTAAGAATGAAGATGACAGATACAATTCAGCTAGATTATCCAAGAAAAGGTACAATACATCTGATGGTGCTTTCATCTTTTTATTGAATATTTTATTTATTTACATTTTAAATGGTATCCTCTTTCCCAGTTTCCATTTGGAAACCCCCTATCCTATTCTCCCTCCGCCTGCTTCTATGAGGGTGCTATATCACCTAACCAGCACTCTTGCCTTCCCATCCTGGCATTCCCCTATACTGGGGCCTTCACAGGACCAAGGGCCTCTCCTCTCATTGATGCCTGACAAAGTCATCCTCTGCTATGTATGCATCTGGAACCATGGATCACTCCATGGTACTCTTTTGTTTAGTCCCTGGGAGCTCTGGGGGTACTGATTGGTTGATATTGCTGTTCTTCCTATTGGTTTGCAAACCCCTTCAGCTCCTTCCGTCATTTCTCTATTTCTCCATTGAGGATGCAGTGCTCAGTCTAATGGTTGGCTGTGTTTGTCAGGCTCTGGCAGAGCCTCTCAGAAGACAGATATATCAGACTCCTGTCAGCAAACACTTCTTAGCATCCAGAATAATAATAATAATAATAATAATAATAATAATAATTTTAAATATATACTATACTTTTTCTTTATTATTTAAAATGTTTATTTGAGCATCTAAATATAAATAATGAGAACTAATAATAAGGCATGTACATGAAAGTAAATTTCATGTTCAGTGGAAACTGTGTAGACTGGTAGGAAAGAAAGAATACAATAATAATAAGTGGAAGAACACTGGAATTAAATATATAAATAAGAAAATATATAATCCTGCTGATACCATACTACTAGATAAATTATAATAATGAGTATGAGTATCTCAATTTTCTATCACCCCCCTCACCAAGGCCATGATGTAAAATCAAAAGGAAAGTATGCAACTCTCCACAGCTAATGATGATGAGGAAGCATGATATGGTTGATACTTTCCACAAGATTCCAGGCGACACACACACAAAAGTGTACTTTATCAAAATAAAAATAATTTACATTATTGAAAAAATAAAATTTGAATAAAAATCCAAAAATAATATCAAGTAAGAGGATCCAGCCAATAAAGAAGAGTGAGTCCCAGCATTTAGTAGGGCTCAAACAGAAGACTGAATGGAACACCAGCTTGTAGTCTATATTGTAGTCATCTGAATAGGTAACAGGCCCAAAGTCTCAATTAGCTTGTGACATTATTTAGGAGAGTTTATAGAGGTAGAGTCTATCTGCAGAAAGTATGTGACAAGGGACTTGGGGGATTTATATCCTTGTTCAAGTTCTTCCTTGTTCTTTTGACTTCCTGTGTCAAGTTGAGATGTGAGCTGTCATCTTATCATTCTGACTTCTTGTTGACATTATGGACTCTATCTGGCACAATAACCTAATACACAAACAAATAAAATAAAATAAACCTCATCCCTTTATAAATTGCTTTGATCATCATGTTTTCTAAAAGCAAAATAACACAACTACAGAAATAGTGAATTTAACACAAATTATAACCAATGGTGTCAGGGAAAAAATTGCTTTGAGCAGCTCCTACTAGCACCTATGCCAGTATAGTAATTATAGAAACAGGCACAGAGAATAGCAGCAAAATGTGAAGTATTTCATAAAGCCACCTTGTTCAAAGAAAAGTTAAAGAGTCCTAATGATCTCTAGAGGTCAGTCTTCTGTGTACAGAAGTGGGCTTTAGATAGAAACAGAGAAAGGGCTGGGGCTGGGTATGAGAGATATGCATAATTAAGTATGCTGAGTGGGTCCTCTGCATTGTCCTAAGATAGCCTGTCATCTCTGTAGATGTTTACTTCTGCTCACAGATGCACTACTCATCGGGAGTTTTCTGTCCTCTATGATTCTGGTATTGCAGGAATCCAGTCAAGAGGTAAAGATGAAAATAAGGATTTATCTCTGTGATGAAGTAAAAGGGACACAAAGTGATAGTAGAAACTGAGTGGCTCCTGTTCTGCTTTTAATTATTCAAATAATAAGAACCGATTTTCACCAAAAACATCTAAGGTGTGCCTATGCACATCCTGAGCTTGACAGCGAGACACTTTTGGTTCTGGTACAGAAAACTTGGAACATCAACATAACAGATCTCCTGGAACTAAGACTAGGCAGTTTTGTGCCACCCCATTTTAGTTGTGAATGTTGAGCTGGAACCCCTCTGTGCCCCTGCAAACCTGCAAAAGCCCATCTGCCCTTCTTCATTAACCCCTACCTGGGCACAGTCCCAGCTTCTGGCTGAAAGATTTTCAAAGCTCTTCTGAGGTCTATTGTGACTATTCATGCCCTTAGGGATTGTTCAGAGATATTGTCCACAAGGACAAAGGGAACAGAGATGGTGAACAGGAGGTTTGGATACCCCGTGAATATGTACAGTGTTATTTATTTAGAGACTGGTGTAGGCATATCTGAGGTAGACAAAGGTTAGTGACTGAGGATTTAGAGTACCAAAATGTCTCATTAGCATGGGGAGCCTTTTAGGAATCAGGTGTAAGCTGAATGTATTCTTATCAGGAGAAAGAAAGTTGTACATATAATTTAAATGTAGAGTTGTGAGGAATTTTGTACTTCCCAGACAAAATCAGAGAAAGAGAAACCCTGCCAGTAAAGAGAGTCCTCCATATTTTTCCAAGCTCCAAGGTTATAAGGTCAATTATAGGCATCAACCTTAAATAGTAGAGTGTTCCCACATCACCCTTGATTTAGTTTTTAAAAGAGAAATGTCACTAAATTACTCGGCCAATATATTGGGCATCACTTGATACCTGAATAAATTCATGTGCATGCATGCGAGTGTACACACACATGCACACACATGCACACATATGCACACACACACAAACACACTCATTCACGATACACATATACCTTAGCGTATAAATGTATATAAATAAAATAATATACATTTAAAAATTATATACTACATAGCATACATGCCTTGAAACCTAATGTTGCTCTGTGAATACAAATAATGTATACATGCCAATTTTGAATGCTCAGCAAAAGCTTTGTAAAAATATTAACATCTATTCTTGGAAGAAATTCTGCAATATTGCAGTATATTAACAGCCTAGATATAGTGAACTCATTATATTCCAAGATTCATTTCAAGTGCTTTATGTCTACTACTTAACCATTTAGAGCTACAATTTTGAAGAGGAATGAATAACTGGATACCTCCTGTGCTGGAATGCATAAATCCATCATTGAAAAGATTTTACTAGGAGCCAGGCACTGTTCTGAATGATTTCCATATATTATGTCTTTTAATCCTCACAACACTCCATGAGGTGTCATTCTTACCCACTCCTTACACACATATAGAAACTGTATGAATACATTTAATATGCAAAACTTAAAAGCTTTCCTTGGGACTTAATGAAAAGGTATTCATATTTTCCTGTTGGAAAATAGGAAGCAGACATGAGCTTCCATCATCACTATTATTGTTTCCCAGGTGGTGCAGTTACAGGAAAATACTCCACACATGTGAGAAATGTGAAAATTAGATAAACAATGGGAGATAAAGGGAGTTTTAGACATGATGTCATACCCAAAATACCAGCAAAATTCAATGAAAAAACTCACTCCAGCAGTAAAGTACAAATGTCTCAGACCTTTCTTATGTTTTTAGTGTGCGAATGTGTGGAAATGATTTAAAAAAAGTGCTAGACTTTTTTTTTTTAATTTTTAATGTATAGAAATGAAGAACTTTCATTCTTGTCTTAGCATCCCTTCCTACTTAGGGTAGAAATTACTGTGACAAAAAGCTACATACTAGAGATAGGGCTTATCTGATTTGCAGGTTATCATTCCTTACTGTTGTGAAGAGCCCAGATGAAAGAGCTCAAAACAAATAGTCACCTCATAGCCTGTATCAAATGCAGAGAGAAATGAATGAATGCCGCTTATTTATGCTTAGCTTGCTTTCTCCTTTCCTAGGCCTGCCTATGGAATGTTGTGGTCCACATTCAGGATGAGTCTTCCCACATCGAATAACCCATCTCTTAAAATCTTCACACATTTGTTCACAGGCCAATTAGATGGAGACAGTCCATCATTAAATCTTCTTTCCTTCATGTTTGATCCCACAATCAAAACTAGATTCCTTAGTGAAAGACTTAGAGAGAAGATGTGATGAAGAACTAGATGAAAACTATGTACAATTTCCATGGAGAGGAAATACATCCTTAGACAGCATCTATATTTAAATGAAGAATGAGGTTGAAAATGAGGTTAATAAACACACCGACCACAATTTCAAAAATAG
Source organism: Mus caroli (assembly GCF_978045245.1). Classification (NCBI taxonomy): domain Eukaryota; kingdom Metazoa; phylum Chordata; class Mammalia; order Rodentia; family Muridae; genus Mus; species Mus caroli. Next base: position 111,397,198 of record NW_028227256.1, on the reverse strand, counting down.
GAAAATTTACAGGGTTCTTTTTTTCTTCTGAGCCAGTGTCTTGTGTATCTCAGAACGGTCTGGACTGGAAACCACTTATATAGCTGTAGATGGCCTTAAATTTGTGGTAATTCCTTACCTCTCATGTGCTGGGATTACAGGAGTAGACTACTATGCCTAGTTTATGTGGTTCTGGGAATTTAATCCAAGGCTTTGTCTATGATAATCAAGCACACTCTTAACTGAGGAAAACCCTCAGGCCTAGCTTTATATCATTATAAAAGGAAAGATTTTACATTATCTCTGCTAAAATAGTTCAGTCTTCTGCTATAGAATTGCCATTTCTTTTTGAAGTAATTTATTTACAAAATTCTTATTGCATGCTTATAGAAACTCTTTAGTAGTTATTTGAAATGTGAATGAGAAATGAACCATACATTATTCTAAACATAATTTAACCCTTCAGCGGAGAAATCAATATCATTCTGTATACAGAAGCATATTAGCAGGAGATGCTGGGATACTGAAAAGAATGAATATTACTTCTGTTGATGTCCTGGTTAGAAAGAACACCTCATTTCATCATTTCTATTATATTGCTCAATAGCAAATAAAATTAATAATGGCCACCATGATACAAGGGCGAACATGTATTATAAGCAAAGAAGGGAAATATGTAAGTAGAACAATTAACAAATTGAAACCAAAATGCTGGCTTTCCATTATGAAAGTGTTCCAAAGCCACTGGCTAGCTACTGAGTATCTGATTAAGGCTGAAGGATGGCTACATATTAGAGATTTAATCTTTTTTTTTTTTTTTTTTGGTAGAATTTTACACTCAGCAATGTCTGTAGCCCTAAGCCTAGGTGACTGTTATATTTAACACTACTCCTTGATTGACAAGCACTCAAATAATCTAGAAGATAAGCTTCTGAGCATATCTATGAGGAAGCTTCTAGATTAGGGAAGATAAGGTAGAAAGAGTGAAACATCAGGATGTGAATTTCACCTTTATACATACCTTTCTGTAAATATTCAAGCTACACTTAAGCCCCAAACACCTGAATATAGACCCAGTGGACAGGAATAAAGACTTTCCATTGGCTATAAACTTCCTCTGAATGGTCATTTCTGGTGGGTCCTCTGCTGTAATGACCAGAGCCTTACTCCTGACAGCTCTACCGTGAGAAGCTTAGGTACACATTCTCATCAATAAACAAGTAAGTGTGATTAATATTCAATATGATCATATTGGTAATAGAAACAAGTAAGTTTATTTATGCTCCAAGTCTATTTCTGGGATCCTAACATGAGGTTTAGACTTAAAAACAGGGAAAAAGAACTATGCATATCTTAACAGTCCTGTCCATTGTGTGGTCTTGTTCTTCATTGGCTCACTATTTGAGTTCTAGACCCTCCTGCAGATGGGATAACAACTTGTCAAAACTGTATGAGATCTCTGCCCAGGAGATGAACTTTCCCTCTGGTTTGAATCAAGTTTCAACTTTTTCTTTCTCTTAGCATGAGAAACTTGAAGAGATATGAATTTCTTAGTAAACCTTATGCCAATAATCTGACAGCCAGAAAAGAAACACAAATGCCTCTTTGGAATATCTGTATTACTGCCAGGATGGTTACCTGCCTGTTATTTCACAATTTAATCAAAAGTAGCATTTTCATGAATTGCATAAAGTTTCCTACCATTAGGTACAACACCCTAACCTCTGGTTTTCCTGGGGTATGTCTCAGAAACCTGAATTCTTACAACTATCAGATTCCCATTGAAATTTGAAATTCATAGAGAAATATCTGGGGAAAAAAGGCCTGAAGTTTTATTTCCTCTGTCAATTGAATTTATGGACTGTTCCAGGAAGATACAAACATGAACTGGGAGATAGAAATATATGATGACCTTTGAGAGATCATGGGAAGTAAACCTACTTCCTGTCTGCTTGACCTTTAGTAGTATGTATCATGTCTACTTGGTTAAGGTCCTTTTCTGACTGAGTCCTCTTCTGCCCATTTCAGGATCATCTTCATGATGCAAATGTAAACTTCATGGCAACTATGTGTATTCTTCTTATTACTGTAAAAAAGTGAACAGTTTCTAGTAATTCAAAGAACAGTTCCAGAAAGATCAGAATAAATTAACTTATGACTCTTTGTCAGAAACTTTTATATGAAGCAGAATTTGTAATAGTCATCGTTTTATAGGGAAGCTAAATTAACACACACGCATGCTCATACACACACATACACAAACACACACACACGCATGCACAGAGGCACACATGCATACATGCATTCGTATGGGTGTGAAACACCAATTTACTGTGACTCTAGTGAGCAGATATGTTACTGGACATTATAATGATTTGAGAAATTGCCCGTGTGAGCCTTCTGAGCTTCATTTTTCATAGGACCATATGGGCATATTTGAAGTAGACTAACTGAGCTGTGTTTTTCACTCAGTTAGATGTAATAAATATGTACAAACTTTAGTTTACTTTCTATTGCTGAGATTAAACAACATGACTAAAAGAAACATAGAGAATAAAAGATTTATTTCACTTCACAGTACACAGTTCATCATGCAACAAAGGCAGGGAAGAAGGCACTCAAAGGAAAAACAGAGAGGCAGACACTAAAATAGTTGCCACAGAGCAATGCTGCTCACTGCCTTGCACATTATAGCCACTCAGTTGATTTCTTAGGCCATTCAAGAATATGTGCCCAGGTTTGGCACCTCTCATACTATAATGGGCCCTATCAAATCAGTTATTAATGAGAAAAAAGTCCCAAAGGCTTGCCTAGAGGATGATCAGATGGAGTCATTTTCTTATTGAGGTTCTTCTTTCTGAATTAGTTTGTGATATGTTGATAAGCACTATCCAGGACATCGTTACAATGGTTTTGGAAGGACAAAGGTCCATCAAAAGTTGAAACACTCTCATGTAGATATGTAGGAAGAGAAGACAGAAAGACCAGGAGGTAGAAGGTGGCCATATTAGTTTACTTTTCTCAATGTCATGGTAAAAGCAAATACAGGAAGGGTTTGTTTTTTTTTTTTTTTTTTCACAGTTTGAGGTTACAGCTCTTCATGATGAGGAAGGCATGGCAGCTCAAATTTGAGGGAGCTGGCAACATCGAAACTACACTCAGGAAGTACAAAGTGATAATAGTAGTTGCATTCAGCTCACTGTCACCTTCCTATTTAGTCCAGACCCCCATCCCATGATACAGGGTTTCACACATTCTGAGTGGTCTTCCTACCACAGCTATACCAATCTAGAAACTCCATCATGGACATGTCAAACTTTGTCTGCCAGATGATATCATGTTGATAATCAATACTAACTATCACAGAGGGTGAGGGAGGAAGGGAAGGAGTGGCTTTCTTCAAAGAAATTCACTTGAAGGATTGTGAAGTGTAGAATAGGAGGCTGCATTCCAAGAAATATTATAATTTTTGGTTACAGTTTAGTGTTGGTAAGATTCTCTGTTCATGTAGGTAGGACAGTCGTTACAAACTAAGTATATGACCCACACCAGCAAATACTGTCCAGGTACATTTACATATTTTCATGATAATTGCCTTAGGTAATTGAATATTAAATATTAAAAATGTAAAAAAAAAGTTACTTTTTTAAACAGTAAGAACTCTTTCAAAGATGTAATATCTGTCAAGTTGATGCAAATTTAACCACAACAATATCAACAAAACCAATACCTGAATATTTTCAAACAATTTTGTTGTCATGTAGTCACATGTGAATGTTTTTATCTAGATGTGTTCAGACTCTAATAAGACCACAAATGTAAATTAGTCTCAGGCAGGTAGTTTATAGCCAACAAACTGGCAATAAGTCATCGTTCAGTGGTTTTTTTTGTTGTTGTTGTTGTTGTTGCTTTTGTTTTTTTGTTTTTTTGTTTTTCCGACACAGGGTTCCTCTGTGTAGCTCTGGCTGTCCTGAATTCACTTTGTAGACCACGCTGGCCTCGAAATCAGAAATCCACCTGCCTCTGCCTCCCAAGTGCTGGGATTAAAGGTGTGCTCCACCATGCCCTGCCCAGTGGTGTCTTTTAAGATGCATTTTTCAAGACAATCTCATTGACATGATAAAATTTTATCACTTGCTTTTATTTCTTTCAACTAACTTGTATTATTTTATATATTATATAGACATAGTTTTTATGACTACTTAAAATCCTAAATAATACATCTAAAGCAAATTGCTTATGTTCCCTGTAGAGTTTTAGATATACAATTTTGGTTGTTTTTGCTTTGTTTTGTAGACATTTACACCTTTACTCTAGACCTCAAACTTGTGTGTGTGTGTGTGTGTGTGTGTGTGTGTGTGTGTGTATGTGTGTGTGTGTATGATCTTGAATTTCTGATCATCTTAGCTCCACATCCCAAGTTCAGAGATTGCTAGCTTATGCCACCATGCTTGATATTATGTGGGCTGGGGATCTAACACAGGTCTTCAAGTATCTAGACAATCATTTTGCCAATTGAGGCATATATGTAAAGTCCAATTTTTGTTGTAATGAGTTGTGTCTTGAAATTTGAATAAGAACTTCATTTATTTTTATTTTTAGATTTCTATGTACAATATTTAAACCTTATAAAATACACATATTTTGATGTTGTGGAGGGAATTTTAACCCCATATTTAAACCCCATATTTAAATTTATGAATTCATTGGATTAAGAATCTATCTCTCTAGAAACATTGTCAGAGTTTACTTCTTTCAGAACTTCTCAAACTAAATCACAAGATGGCTAATTTCTTGGTGTCTTAGTTTCTGTTCAATTGCTACAATATGGTAGATACCCTAGCAAAATAAACTTATGAAAAAAGGTATATTTTATTTTACAGTTCAAGGTACACAACAGGGATGTCACAATGGAAGGAACTTGAAACAATTGAACACATTGACTTAACACTCAACAAGAAGAATGTGAGAATCACCAACTTCTACTCAGTTCCTTCTCCCCTTGCATAGTCCAAGATCCTAGTAAAGAGGTGGTGTCAGGCACTAGAGATAACTACTTTTAGGTCAAGTAACAGACTCAATATAATTCCCACAGGTTGCTCCAGAAGCCCAGATCAGAGATGAGTTTAGATTCCCTTAAGATGACAATTAAGACCTAGTATTGCACTGGGGAACTAGTATAGTTCTTCACATTTCTCCTCCAAAGGATACCAGTTAAATAAATAATCTTTCCAAAGGATCTTTGTTTGATCAAAAAGAAAAGCTGTACATTTGTATGAATTCCAGGACAGGAAACCACTTGGGTCATAGGAGACATGGAATTTGAGAAGACTTTGAAGGTCTTCAGGTAGATAGGACAAGTTGTTTTACAGACCTGAACTATTAAACAGAGAGCAGATAGAGGTACAGAAGCACAGCTTGCTACACATGAGTCTTACACAGGCTACACAGTGGGTCAGGACAGACGTACAGACAGATTCAATCAAGCATGCTGCTAAAGGTGGAGGAACAAAGTCTCAAACACTGATTAAGGTGCAAGTTTCTACCACTAGAGTTACCGTTATATACAATCACATAAAACTGGAATTCTGAAAAAAAAAAAAGTTATATAAAGGATTATATCACTATTTACATTGAGGTTCCCAGATACACTATATTAACACAGTTTGTGCTGACTCATAACCCCCTTTGGATGTCCAGTGACAGCCATATATCTATTTGAGAATATATATATATATATATATATATATATATATATATATATTCCTTCTTGTGAATATTTTGCAGTTGTACCAGGGACAGGAGAAGGAAGAAAGGGAGCAAGGCAAGTTTCCCACAGGCAATGGTGTTCAACCACATTCTTTAAACAGGTCAGATAACATGAGTCCTTGTCTTTCCCTGCAGGGATCTGCATTTGAAGAACCTAGATGGATAAAAATCAGTGGGCAGACATAGTAAAAAATCTAGTTCTATATGGACTCATATATACTCTATGAAATAACACATTTCTTAGCATCATTTCTATCAGTGAAAAAAATATAGGTTAACATTGTGTCATAGACCTACATGGTTTTTTAAAACTTTATACTTTGTGAGTTTCCCATCATAGACCTCAATCCCATTCATCTCCCCATCTGTTTGTTTAAGCCCTTTACCCTTGCAACCTCCTCCCAAAAAGATCTTAATAATACAACAAAAAATAAACAAACAAAATACCAAAAAAAATATTGTTCTGGAAATGGTAGTATGTCACAGCATACAAATTTTTCCATACATCTTTTATTTAAAATGTTAATTGCAATTTGTCATTGGTCTGATTGGAAGCTTCTGGCTTCTGTGACATTATCAAGACTGGATCCTCAATGGAACTCTTGCATATCCTGGTAGTTCCCTGTGTCATTGAGGTTCTGCTGCATTAGATCTGCAGAACAGGTCCTTTTCTGTGTTCCAATAGTACATGGAAGAAGTAAATGTTGGAGTGGTCCAACACATAAGCTTAGATCTGGGACTGGATGGTAATAGACTTGGTCATTCTGCCACCTTCCCCACATCTAAACCACCAAAGCAATCTCTCCAGTCCTGTCTCAGTTACCTTATCCAAATCCTTCAGCTAGCAAGGGTCCATCTCTCCTACTTCCATGCCTTCAAAGATGGCTTGCCCATACCTGGAGCCACATCTCCTGTGGTACCTAGTCAAAGAGTGGGACCTTCTCTCCAGAATGCTATAGCAAGTGAGGGACATGACCAGCTCGCTAACATTTTTTTGGCCCCAGGGCCAGCTGTAGATGGCAAGTGGTGAGTCGGGAAGGACATTTTCCCTTGCCCATGTCATATCATGGCAGATGAATAGTAAGCTCGCCTATACTCATAACCTCAGGACCTGCTCTATTGTTTTGCCCAGGAGAGATGCATGACCCATTCTCTAGTATACTGAAGTTATGATGTCTCCTGAGTGGGGCTACTACTCCAGAGTGCTGCAACCAATGAGGACTAGGACCAGATCTGCACAGACCTTGGACACCAATGTAGACCCAGGTGGCAATGCAGACCAAGGTCATCCACAAAGCCTTTGGTGGTAACATGGGACATGAACATCAATTCAGAACCCTGATTCTGCATGTCTACAAATCAATACACAGTTCCCAGGAGGACAATATGCTAAGATTGCACCATGGTCTAGGGTGGTAGGGCAGTTGCCTCAATAGACTATTCCTCTGTGTTTTTACATCTCTACTTATACCTTGTTCCATGATGCTTAAACTGTTCTGCTTCTCTTCCTCTCTCTTCAGTTCACCATATACTTGAACATCAGAGTGGCTCCGACTTGAAGTTAGCTCATGAGAGCAGGATCTCTGGGTGTTGACCCTACACTGCATTTCTTTTTTTTTGGGAATGTGATGATGTTTATGTGTACATGTATACATATTTGCAAGCACATTTGCACATGTATACATGTGGATGGCAGAGGTTGAAGTTATAAGTATCCTCAGTCAATTTCTTTTTTTTTTAATTTATTTTTTATTAGGTATTATCCTCGTTTACATTTTCAATGCTATCCCAAAAGTCCCCCATACCCACCCCCCCCAACCCCCTACCCATCCACTCCCCCTTTTTGGCCCTGGAGTTCCCCTGTACTGGGGCATATAAAGTTTGCAAGTCCAATGGGCCTCTCTTTCCAGTGATGGCCAACTAGGCTATCTTTTGATACATATGCAGCTAGAGACAAGAGCTCCGGGGTGCTGGTTATTTCATATTGTTGTTCCACCTATAGTGTTGCAGTTCCCTTTAGCTCCTTGGGTAATTTCTCTAGCTCCTCCATTGGGGGCCGTGTGATCCATCCAAGATGACTGTGATCATCCACTTCTGTGTTTGCTAGTCCCCAGCATAGTCTCACAAGAGACAGCTATATCTGGATCCTTTCAGCAAAATCTTGCTAGTGTATGCAATGGTGTCAGTGTTTGGAAGCTGATTATGGGATGGATCCCTGCATATGGCAATCACTAGATGGTCCATCCTTTAGTCACAGCTCCAAATTTTGTCTCTGTAACTCCTACCATGGGTGTTTTGTTCCCATTTAAAAGAAGGGGCAAAGTGTCCACACTTTGGCCTTCATTCTTCTTGAATTTCATGCATTTAGCACATTGTATCTTATATCTTGGGTATACTAAGTTTCTGGATTAATATCCACTTATCAGTGAGTACATATTGTGAAAGTTCCTTTGTGATTGGGTTACTTCACTCAGGATGATGCCCTCCAGGTCCATCCATTTGACTAGGAATTTCATAAATTCATTTTTTTAATAGCTGAATAGTACTCCATTGTGTAAATGTACCACATTTTCTGTATCCATTCCTCTGTTGAGGAACATCTGGGTTCTTTCCAGCTTCTGGCTATTATAAATAAGGCTGCTATGAACATAGTGGAGCATGTGTCCTTCTTACCGGTTGGGACATCTTCTGGATATATGCCCAGGTGAGGTATTGCAGGATCCTCCAGTAGTATTATGTCCAATTTTCTGAGGAACCGCCAGACTGATTTCCAGAGTGGTTGTACAAGCTTGCAATCCCACCAACAATGGAGGAATGTTCCTCTTTCTCCACATCCTCGTCAGCATCTGCTGTCACCTGAATTTTTGATCTTAGCCATTCTGACTGGAGTGAAGTTGAATCTCAGGGTTGTTTTGATTTGCATTTCCCTGATGATTAAGGATGTTGAACATTTTTTCAGGTGCTTCTCAGCCATTCGGTATTCCTTAGGAGACAATTCTTTGTTCAGCTCTGAGCCCCATTTTAAAAGGGGTTATATGATTTTCTGGAGTCCACCTTCTTGAGTTCTTTATATATATTGGATATTAGTCCCCTATCCAATTTGGGATAGGTAAATATCCTTTCCCAATTGTTGGTGGTCTTTTTGTCTTATTGATGGTGTCTGTTGCCTTGCAGACGCTTTGCAATTTTATGAGGTCCCATTTATCGATTCTCAATCTTACAGCACAAGCCATTGCTGTTCTATTCAGGAATTTTTCCTCTGTACCCATATCTTCAAGACTTTTCCCTACTTTCTCCTCTGTAAGTATCACTATCTCTGGTTTTATGTGGAGTTCCTTCATCCACTTAGATTTAACCTTAGTACAAGGAGATAGAAATGGATCAATTCGAATTTTTCTACATGATAACCACCAAGATGTGCCAGCATCATTTGTTGAATATGCTGTCTTTTTTCCACTGGATGGTTTAAGCTCCCTTGTCAAAGATAAAGTGACCATAGGTGTGTGGGTTCATCTCTGGGTCTTCAATTTTGTTCCATTGGTCTACTTGTCCGTCACTATACCAATACCATGCAGTTTTTATCACAATTGCTCTGTAGTACAGCTTTAGGTCCCGCATGGTGATTCGACCAGAGGTTCTTTTATCCTTGAGAAGAGTTTTTGCTATCCTAGGTTTTTTGTTATTCCAGATGAATCTGCTGATTGCACTTTCTAATTCGTTGAAGAATTGAGTTGGAATTTTGATGGGGATTGCATTGAATCTGTAGATTGCTTTTGGCAAGATAGCCATTTTTACAATGTTGATCTGGTCAATCCATGAGCATGGGAGATCTATCCATCTTCTGAGAACATCTTTAATTTTTTCTTCAGAAACTTGAAGTTCTTATCATACAGATCTTTCACTTCCTTAGTTAGAGTCACGCCAAAGTATTTTATATTATTTGTGACTATTGAGAAGGGTGTTGTTTCCCTAATTTCTTTCTCAGCCTGTTTATCCTTCGTGTAGATAAAGGCCATTGACTTGTTTGAGTTAATTTTATATCCAGCTACTTCACTGAAGTTGTTTATTAGGCTTAGCAGTTCTCTGGTGGAATTTTTAGGGTCACTTATATATACTACCATATCATTTGCAAAAAGTGATATTTTGACTTCTTCCTTTCCAATTTGTATCCCCTTGATCTCCTTTTCTTGTTGAATTGCTCTGGCTAGGATTTCAAGTACAGTGTTGAATAGTTAGGGCTAGAGTGTACAGCCTCGTCTAGTCCCTGATTTTAGTGGGATTGCTTCCGTCTACTCACCATTTACTTTGATGTTGGCTACTGGTTTGCTGTAGATTGCTTTTATCATGTTTAGGTATGGGCCTTGAATTCCTGATCTTTCCAAGACTTTGATCATGAATGGGTGTTGGATTTTGTCAAATGCTTTCTCAGCATCTAAGGATATGATCATGTGGTTTTTGTCTTTGAGTTTGTTTATATACTGGACTACATTGACGGATTTCCGTATATTGAACCATCCTTGCATTCCTGGGATGAAACCTACGTGGTCAGGATGGATGATTGTTTTGATGTGTTCTTGGATTCAGTTAGCAAGAACTTTATTAAGGATTTTTGCATCGATATTCATAAGGGAAATTGGTCTAAAGTTCTATAACTTTGTTGGGTGTTTTTGTGGTTTAGGTATCAGAGTAATTGTGGCTTCATAGAATGAGTTGGGTAGAGTACCTTTCGTTTTATTTTATGGAATAGTTTGTGAAGAACTGTAATTAGATCTTCTTTGATGGTCTGATAGAACTCTGCACTAAACCCATCTGGTCCTGGGCTTTTTTTGGTTGGGAAACAATTAATGACTGCTTCTATTTCTTTAGGGGATATAGGACTGTTTACATCATTAACCTGATCTTGATTTAGCTTTGGTACCTGGTATCTGTCTAGAAACTTGTCCATTTCATTCAGGTTTTCCAGTTTTGTTGAGTATAGCCTTTTGTAAAAGGATCTGATGGTGTTTTGGATTTCTTCAGGATCTGTTGTTAGGTTTTCCTTTTCATTTCTGATTTTGATAATTAGGATGCTTTCCATGTGCCCTCTAGTGAGTCTGGCTAAGTGTTTATCTATTGTGTTGATTTTCTCAAAGAACCAGCTCCTTGATTGGTTGATTCTTTGAATAGTTCTTCCTGTTTCCACTTGGTTGATTTCACCCCTGAGTTTGATCATTTCCTGCCTTCTATTCCTCTTGGGTGAATTTGCTTCCTTTTGTTCTAGAGCTTTTAGGTGTGTTGTCAAGCTGCTAATGTGTGCTCTCTCTAGTTTCTTTTTGGAGGCACTCAGAGCTATGAATTTTCCTCTTAGGAATGTTTTCATTGTGTCCCATATTTTGGGTATGTTGTGGCTTCATTTTCATTAAACTCCAAAAAGTCCTTAATTTCTTTCTTTATTCCTTCCTTGACCAAGTTATCATTGAAAAGAGTGTTGTTCAGTTTCCACGTGAATGTTGCCTTTCTATTATTTATTTTGTTATTGAAGATCAGCCTTAGTCCATGGTGATCTGACAGGATGCATGGGATAATTTCAATATTTTTGTATATGTTGAGGCTTGTTTTGTGACCAAGTATATGGTCAGTTTTGGAGAAGGTACCATGGGGTGCTGAGAAGAAGGTATATCCTTTTGTTTTAGGATAAAATGTTCTGTAGATATCTGTTAAGTCCATTTGTTTCATCACTTCTGTTAGTTTCACTGTGTCCCTGTTTAGTTTCTGTTTCCATGATCTGTCCATTGGTGAAAGTGGTGTTTTGAAGTCTCCTACTATTATTGTGTGAGATGCAATGTGTGCTTTGAGCTTTACTAAAGTTTCTTTAATTAATGTAGCTGCCCTTGTATTTGGAGCATATATATTCAGAATTGAGATTTCCTCTTGGAGGATTTTAACTTTGCTGAGTATGAAGTGCCCCTCCTTGTATTTTTTGATTATTTTGGGTTGGAAATTGATTTTGTTAGATATTCAAATGACTACTCCAGCTTGTTTCTTCATCCCATTTGCTTGGAAAATTGTTACCCAGCCTTTCATTTTGAGGTAGTGTCTATCTTTTTCTCTGAGATGAGTTTCCTCTAAGCAGAAAAATGTTGGGTCTTGTTTGTGTAGCCAGTTTGTTAGTCTATGTCTTTTTATTGGGAAGTTGAGTCCATTGATATTAAGAGATATTAAGGAAAAGTAATTGTTGCTTCCTGTTATTTTTGTTGTTAAAGTTGGCATTTTGTTCTTGTGTCTGTCTTCTTTTAGGTTTGTTGAGGGATTACCTTCTTGTTTTTTTCTAGGGCGTGGTTCCCGTCCTTGTATTGGTTTTTTTCTGTTATTATCCTTTGAAGGGCTGGATTCGTGGAGAGATAATGGGTGAATTTGGTTTTGTAGTGGAATACTTTGGTTTCTACATCTATGGTAATTGAGAGTTTGGCTGGGTATAGTAGCCTGGGCTGGAATTTGTGTTCTCTTAGTGTCTGTATAACAGCTGTCCAGGCTCTTCTGGCTTTCATAGTCTCTGGTGAAAAATCTGGTGTAATTCTGATAGGCTTGCCTTTATATGTTACTTGACCTTTTTCCCTTACTGCTTTTAGTATTCTATCTTTATTTAGTGCATTTGTTGTTCTGATTATTATGTGTCAGGAGGTATTCCTTTTCTGGTCCAGTCTATTTGGAGTTCTGTAGGCTTCTTGTATGTTCATGGGCATCTCTTTCTTTAGATTTGGGAAGTTTTCTTCAATAATTTTGTTGAAGATGTTTGCTGGTCCTTTGAGTTGAAAATTTTCATTCTCATCTACTCCTATTATCTGTATGTTTGGTCTTCTCATTGTGTCCTGGATTTCCTGGATATTTTGAGTTAGGATCTTTTTGCATATTCCATTTTCCTTGATTGTTGTGCCTATGTTCTCTATGGAATGTTTACCACCTGGGATTCTCTCTTCCATCTCTTGTATTCTGTTGCTGATGCTTGCATCTATGGTTCCATATTTCTTTCCTAGGGTTTTTATCTCCAGCATTTCCTCACTTTGGGTTTTCTTTATTGTGTCTACTTCCCTTTTTAGGTCTTGGATGGTTTTATTCAATTCCATCACCTGTCTAGTTCTGTTTTCCTGCAATTCTTTAAGGGATTTTTGTGTTTCCTCTTTAATCTCTTCTACTTGTTTAGCAGTGTTCTCCTGTATTTCTTTGAGTTATTTAAGTCCTTCTTGATGTCCTCTACTATCATCATGAGATATGCTTTTAAATCCAGGTCTAACTTTTCAGGTGTGTTGGGGAGCCCTGGACTGGGCGAAGTGAGAGTGCTGGGTTCTGATAATTGTGAGTGGTCCTGGTTTCTGTCAGTAAGATTCTTATGTTTACCTTTCACCATCTGGTAATCTCTGGAGTTAGTTGTTATAGTTGTCTCTGTTTAGAGATTGTTCCTCTGGTGATTTTGTTACCCTCTATGAGCAGACCTGGGAGACTAGCTCTCTCCTCTGACTTTCAGTGATCAGGGCAGTCCCTGCAGGCAAGGTCTCCTCTTTCAGGGAAGGTGCACAGTTATCTGGTGTTTGGACCTCCTCCTGGCCAAAGATGAAGGCCCAAAACCGGGTCTTTCCCAGAAGCTGTGTTGCTTTGGCCTGTCACAGAAGCTGTTGTTTCAGTAGTCCACACTCTCACCTGTGTAGACTACTTTCCTCGGAGTCCCAGGACCAAGCTGGCTCCTGTGGAACCTGAGGCAGAAGCCTCTCAGACTTGGAGGACATCTGTGCTCTGACCAGGAAGGTGGCCGGTTGTCTGGAGCCTCAGTCCATTTCTAACTCACTTTTTGAGAGAGCATGTTGCTTTCCTGCAAACATGGGTAGGCTAAATCAGTCAGATATGTCTACACTGAATGTCCAGATTGATGTCTAGAGATCATCTTGTCTCTATGTCTCCAGTTCTTGAGTTATTGGTATGTAGCACAATGGCCAGATTCCATGTGCTGTGAAGATTGAGCTTAGTCCTCATGTTTGAGCAGCAGTCACCCTATCAGTTGAACCCTTATCAGGCCCTTATGCAATCTTTTAAAATTAGATGCAGCATACACTCATAGAGGACTCAAACAAGACTTGGCACAGAGACTGGACAAATCAGGTAGAACAACATGTAATACAGTGTGCCCTATGAGTTTGTACACATCACTTCCTATAACCAAAGAAACAAAAGAGATGATATGGAATTTCTAATAGTTTATTGGGGTTTTGTGTGATTTGCACAATACAAAATGGCTTGTAGGACCTTGACTTGCTAACCTAGGTCATTGTGACACACGTTATCAGTAGCTGAAAGTATATCTTCATGAACTATTTAAAGAAATGAGCTATATTTCTCTCCTGAAACCATTTGACTATTTATGTTGTAAAATCCTGGATTACAGAAGTTAGGATGGACTAAGGTAACCTCATAGAAGTTACATTTGTGATAGAGGAGCAGTAAGAGTTCAAGAAATTGAAGAGAGAGTACCCTGGAGCAATATCTATCAGATACAACATGGCTATCCTAGTAAAGGTTACTATCACTGTGATGGGACACTATGACTGAAAGCATGTTAGAAGAAAAGTGGTTATATCTTTATACTTCCACATCATAGTACATCACTGACAAAAGTTAAGGACAGGAATTCAGGCAAGAATAGAAACCAGAGGCAAGAGCTGATGCAGAGGTCACAAAGAACTTTTCTGTCTTACTCTTAATGATTTTATCAGCCTGCTTTCTTCCAAAACCCAGGACCACCAGCCCAGGAGTGGTCTCAAGCACAATAGACTTGGTGCTCACACTTCAATTACTAATTAGGAAAATGCCCAACAGGCTTTTGTATGTGCCAGTTTGTTGCTTGTTGTTGTTGTACAGGCATATCTCTTCTCAGATGATTTTAGTTCATGTCAGGTTGATATAATATTGCCCAGTACAATGGCTATCTTATTCTTGAATTCATACTAGCTATGATTACATGGAAAACACACACAAACACACACACACACACATACACACACACACATACACACAAACTCTCTCTCTCTCTCTCTCTCTCTCTCTCTCTCACACACACACACACACACACACACACACACACACACTTGACCCATCAACATTCCATCCTGGAATATGGAGCTCATAAGGCTTGTCAATTCCTGAAAATGTTTACATAATTATTATTTGATGAGAGTAAAGACATTTAATTTAGCTGTATATCCACTCTTAAGGTATCCATTCTTGTAAGTAACCCTCAACTCATACTCTTCTATGCTATTCCAATGAAACATGTGGGGTGTAAAAGAAAAAAAAAAAAACGAAAAAGACAAGAAATTAAAAGGGGGCTACTTTGGAAGAGGAGAGGACTATACGGGAGGGTGAGGAGTAGAAATGAGGGCAGGGAAGGGTTATCATGACCAAAACACATTTTATACACCTGTAATGAAAATATTCTAATAAAATCTATTATTAGCAAATGGTGATGGCCAGCTCCAGTGGTTCTTCTTGGTTCCTCTTGAACCACTGAGGAACGCACAGAAGGAAGCACATGAGTAGGGGCAAGATTTGGTCTTGCAAGATATTTAGTGCTGCTATTTAATAATGAAACATTTACCTACCTTAAGTCACTTTGCTACTTTAGCTGACATCCCTGAGTTCCCTTGATGACAGAAACTGCAGTCTCTGGCATTTATCACCTTATCACAAAACAGCAGGGGATAAACTAAAGGATTAATTGCTAGAGCCTTTTCCTTCTTGTCCAGATGCCTCTCACTTGTAAAGCTACGGGGAGGGATGGAGCAATAATTTCAATTAGAACAGGAGAAGAGAGTCAGAAAGAAAAACTTTTCAACAAGCAAATATGGGTTAAACTCACATTAACTCATATACAGAGTCTCTGGATGAAAAATATGTTTCAATGTTTTTTTTTTTTTTTAGTTATTTTATTTCTTTATATTTCAAATGTTATCTCCTTCCCTGTTTCCCCTCCACAATTACCTTATACTCTCCCCCCTTCCTTTATGAGGGTGTTCCCCCACCTGCCACCCACTCTTGACTCAAAATCATAACAATCTCCTACCCTGGGTATCAAGTCTCCATAGGACCAAGAGGCTCCCCTCCAATTGATGCCATCTGGGGCTATGGGTCCTCCCATCTGTACTTGTTGGTTGGTCATTTAGTCCTTGAATATTCGGGGTGGGGGGTCTGGTTGGTTGATATTGTTCTTCCTATGAGGTTGTGAGCCCCTTCACCACATGCAGTCCTTGCCCTAACTTTTCCATTGGGGACCCCACACTCAGGGCAATGTTTGGCTGTGAGCATCTCCCTCTGTATTGGTTAGCCTCTGGCAACCCTTCTCAGGGAACAGCTATAAAAGGCTCCTTTCAGCGAGCACTTACTATTTTCTATTTTCTGAGGAACCATCAGACAGATTTCCCGATTGCAATCCCACAGCAATGGAGGAGTATTCCTACTTCTCCACATCCTCTCCAGCATCTGCTGTCACCTGAGTTGTAGATCATATCGATTCTGACAAGTGTGAGGTAAAATCTCAGAGTTAGTTTGATCTGTATTTCCCTGATGAGTAAAGATGTTGAGCAGTTCTTTAAGTGCTTCTCAGACATTTGAGATTCCTCAGCTGAGAATTCTCTGTTTAGCTCTGTACATTTTTTAATAGGGTTGTTTGGTTCTCTGGAGTCTAACTTCTTGAGTATTTTGATTTCCCGATGTTTGCTCTCTGTCAGATATAGGGTTGGTAAAGATCTTTTTTCAATCTGTGGGTTGCTATTTTGTCCTATTGACAGTGTCCTTTGCCTTACAGAAGATTTTCAATTTTATGAGGTCCCATTTGTCAATTATTGATCTTCGAGCATGAGTCATCAGTGTTCTATTTAAGAAAACTTCCCCTGTGCACATACATGTGTTTGGGGTTCTTTTCTTCTTTCTCTTCTATTAAATTAATCATGTTTGGTTTTATGTGGAGGTCGTTGATACACTGGGACTTGAGCTTTGTACAAGAAAATAAGAATGGAAGAATTTGCATTCTTCTACATGTTGAGCACCTTTGTGGAAAATGCTGTCTTTGGATCCTGTGCCAAAGAGCTACACACACACACAAACTCTTCTAGGAGAGAGCTGGACTCCCAGTAGTGCAGAAAAGCCTGTAAGTGCAGGTTAGACCACCACTGCTGTTTAGAGGAACCCACCCTGAACCCTCAGGATACAGGAACCAAGGAGCAGCCTGGGATAGGAGCCTTCCAGTTTCCTTCTGCTCCCGGACACTATCCTCTGCCACAAGGTTCCATACCCAAATAGCACCAGAAGAAAGATAGACTCCCTGGAGTGCAGACAAGCTTATAAGCATGAGTAAGACCACCAGTGATGCTCACAGAAACACAACCAGGGCCCTCAGGACCCAGGAACTGAGGAATGGCCTGAAACAGGAGCCTTCTGAGTTTCCAACTGTGCCTGGAGCTGAGCCTGTGCCACAGAGCTACATACACAAATAATGCCTGGAGAAAGCTGGTTTTGTATAGATAAACTTCTGTTCTTGTGCCTATAATAAATTATTAGTTCCATTTTTATGACCTTTGGTTAATGGTTTTACAACTTCTTGGAATGTGCTCTTAGTTATAGATGCCTGATTACTATCTCAGAAGCATTTAACTCATGACACTTGAATACCAGCCGAGTTCTCATTGTAGTTTTGACATCATAAAGGAGTTAATAATAATCCTGTCATAAAAGAGCTTAATCATTATTGATTATGTAAAAGATCCTCATAAAATCATCATTATGAATTAATAAATCATCAATTTATCTATATAGCATCACTATAAGACAGTATATTTGCATTGTTCTGCCAAGATCTACTTAAATGTGTGGGCTAACACCTAGTGATTATGAAATATATTTAATAAAAACAAGAAAAGCCTATTAATGGAAGGAATCTTTAATAAAATGATATTCTTCTCAGCCTTGCTGAGAGAAGAATTTCTTTCATTAATTTTGACAGAATGACAGAGCCTTCGCAGAAAGAAGGTCCCTGCTAGTTTTTAGCTTCTCCTTGGCTCCTGGCAAGCAATGTTAATATATTCTATTAAAAAGATAACAAAAGTGGCTATATTCACTATAAGTGAGAAAGATCTCCACCTGCTACATGGAGAAGAGTCTGACAGAGTGTCTCTTGAATCTTTGGATGTAGGAAGTAAAGAAGAAATGTTATACTTTCGGTCACAAGCCAACCTGAACTAAACATTTTACCCTGTAGGCAAGATTTGAAAACATTTTAATGGATAACTTTTATTTTTCTGTAACCATGTGTGAGGAAAATGGTTATTCATAGGAAAAGAATGCTAAACTCCTCAGAGAAATGGTCCTTCTCTTACACCAGGACTTCCAGTGCCCTACATTGAAGTCCCATTTGTTACAGCAAAGACTTGACAACTGGGAGAAATTAAGGCTTGCCTCCAGGATGATTAAGTTTCTACTTGTCTTTATATTTCTCAGTTTTATTTCATAGGACAAATGTTCAAAGAGAAATGAAGAGAAGCAATACTGTCATACAGAAATGTACCATTTTACCTCCAGGCCCTCAATAAAACTTTGTTACTTACTCTAAGGAGAACATTATTGCTACACACATTCTGGTGAAGTTTGCTTGTCAGTCCGAGAGGCCAGGAAGCACTCACAAGGCAAAGAGTTTCACGACAACTCACCTCCTGGAACTTTGGCGTTCTCATTAACCTGTATACTCATACCCTATCCCCCTGTTAGTCTGGTGTATGGATCCACGTGCTCTCTTTTAGTATTATCTTATTATAAGTGCCTTTTAAGATTGAATTCTGACATAGATAAGCCTTTGCCAGTGTTCCAATGTCCCAGAAAATTCTTGAAGTCTACAAACTGAATTCAGTAGGAATTCAGTAAGAAAGTTACCTATTCAGTAACTAATTAAGCATTACAAAGGATGGAGCTGGAGCAGCTCAGGGCTGGTCTGCAGAGTGTTTACTTGGGACAGCAGCCAGCTTCATCAAAACAAAGGAATACACAATTGGCCTAGCTAATAGGTGAGTTTACCATGAAAGAGCTAGGGAATCCCACTGAGATAGACTTCTTCAGTACAGGCTACATTGCATATTAGAAGCAATTGGTGAATTCTTCTGACAAATGGAGATTCTCCACAGATACTTAAAAGTTACACTCATACAAGAAATTATCAGGGTACAGGAAATAGGGGGGTTGTGGTATTGCATTATTCATGAGAAGGTTTGCTAGAGCAGAACCCCTGGTGGTGGGCTTAATAATAGACTAGCTTTATACCTGGCTCTCTTCTTAGTGGCAGTGGCCTGGTCCCTGCCTTCTTTTGATGTATACATTCCTTTTGTATTGTGTCACTGAAACTTAGTGGATGTATCTCGCCTGATTTCTTGTTATTCTTCTGTATAAAAAGTTCGATGCTCGATTTGACAAATTACATTCAGATTCTACACAATCTCCTGTGTGCATCTGTCTGTCATTTTTGCCGACTCCTTGCCCACCTGCAACTAGAGACCAGTTCCACACAGACAAAGGGACCCAGAGGGTCTGCGGCACATTATATGAATTTATATTTCTGTTTCCAAAGTCTTCCTGTCAGCCAGATGTTGCACACTAGGAGTCTTCTCAGCTCATCTGAATTCTGAAGCACCATCTCAAAATGTTCCCCTACAATTCATGGGTTTCAGTCTTACTGAATCAAAGAAGAGCTCCTCCTAGGAAAACTGTCATTAGCATCTGAATTCATTTATTATTATTCGCATGAAAGTGACCATAGACACAATCACTTAGGGAATATTAATTCATTTTCTGAAGATTTGGAGGCAAGAGACTCTAAACTCTTCAGGACAGCAGAGTTGCAGAGAGGAGCTGCCTTCCTTTGGGAGGCTCTATAAGGGCAAACATTACTTCATTGCTTTACTTAGCTTATGCTTAGCTGATATACACTTTTTGCTTGAATTTGAAACGTAGCTTTGGATATAAAAATTTGGTCTGTTTCTTCCTCTCAGTCCTATGCTCCTAGAAATAAGATTCATAGTCAAAATATATCTATAAATAAATTGACCATGTAGCAATGCTGTACTTGGTCTAGATCATACCCAGTTATTTTAACATACATGTTGCCATATGATTGGTTAGCTGTGGTGTGGTACCATGTGCCTATAAAATTATTCATTTATTAAATTCTGGTGTGAGGTTACTTCCTGCCTTCATGATTTATGTACATGAATGAAAGACACACAAACAGCCTTTATATTTTAATATGCCTTTAAAAGCAGGTTTGAAGATAGTAGCTGGCAAATCTATGTGTCTGGCATAGATCCCTGCCTCTGCCATTATAAGACAGAGTATAACTTCTGTAAGAGTATGACCAACAGACTCCTTAAAATAAGACATGAATAACAACTGATGGTGGTAGGGTTGCTGAATGACACTAATTCAGCAACCTTAAACCACTTCCAAGGCCCCCTTAGACAGAAGTACATGCACAAATCACTGATCCTTGCCACTGGTGCAATTTGCAAATTTACAGGAAACCAACCCCTCTACAAACTCTTGAATCATATGCACGTACCTATAACCTGTTGTAACCATCCCTCTGCGACCAGTTTTTGGGAACAAAATAAAGGGGGGGGGGTGCTGGGGGCGCTGGGGGCTCTGGGGAAGAATGGAAGGAAAAATATACCCACACCCCACCAGAGTTTCCCTATTCTCTGGTCAGTCAGGCATGGAAGGACTGCTACATATCCTATCCACTCATCCCTTGGGTGGGCATTCCTCTATACCACTCTTCAGGGAGTGGCCAAGGGGCAGCCAACTTGGGGACCTGCCCAGAGCTACTTTGCTAAAGCCACCAGAGTTGTGGGAGAGAGGAAATATGGAAAGAAGTTCCGAACACTAGCCAGAGTGTGCAGCGGAATTTGAAGGAGCAGAGACACTCTATGGTTTAAGAGCTTTATTATAGAAATGCAGGGGAAAGAGAGAAACAAGAGGGAGAGGGAAAGGGAGAGGGAGAGGGAGAGGGAGAGGGAGAGGGAGAGGGAGAGGGAGAGGGAGAGGGAGAGGGAGAGGGAGAGGGAGAGGGAGAGGGAGAGGGAGAGGGAGAGGGAGAGGGAGAGGGAGAGGGAGAGAAGGAGAGGGAGAGGGAGAGAGGGAGAGGGAGAGAGGGAGAGAGGGAGAGAGGGAGAGAGGGAGAGAGGGAGAGAGGGAGAGAGGGAGAGGGAGAGAGGGAGAGGGAGATTGAGAGGGAGAGAGGGAGAGGGAGATTGAGAGGGAGAGAGGGAGAGGGAGATTGAGAGGGAGATAGGGAGAAGGAGAGAGGGAGAAGGAGAGGGAGAGGGAGGGGGAGAGGGAGGGGGAGGAGGAGGAGGAAGAGGAAGAGGAAGAGGAGGAGGAGGAGAGGAGGCGATGAGAGGAGAGGACAGGAGAGGAGAGGGGAGGGGAGGGGAGAGGAGATGACAAAGGAAAAGGAGAGAGGAGAGAAGACAAAGAGAAAGGGAAGAGAAGAGAGAAGTAAAAGAAGTGAGAGGTAGAGGAACAAAGGAGTAAGAGATCAAGGTAGGGGCTGAGCATCCCTTTTTATGGTCTTCACTGTTGCTAGGTAACTGGGGAGGAGTTTAGCCTGAAGGTCAGAAGCTTGGGCCATTGCTGTGACTACTGACCATGTTTCTCTTGTGGGGGCTTGGAAGGTGGTACCTTAGGCAGGGGCCGGAGTTCCAGGAGCATGAGGAAATGCCTACTGTGTCATGTAGGTGAATTATGACCATCGGGGTTAAGACCTCAGCTAGACTGGATACCAGACTGCAATTCCCCACAATAACCCACTGAACTGTAAGTAAACAGTACGTCTGAAAAAAACCTGCTACTTTCCAGAGGTGTATGCACCACAGGTGGCACAGAGGAGGGAATGCATGGCATAGGAGAATGTAAGCACTACACCTACTGTACTCAGCCTGTTTCTTTTTCTGAAGAGTGCACACTTGCTTCTTTGCTCTTTTGAACTAAGTCTAGTTCATTTAATCATTGTGTATAAATTGTGTATAAATTTTTTATAGATTGGATACTTTGCTTTAACAGGGGATGGGAAACATGGGATTGCTAGGGCCCAGAGGAAAACTGAGATTTACCTGTAATTTGCTTGAAGGGGCCTACAAAAGCAGGGTGTTCTCTGGATCTAGATCTGGATTAGGCAAAGAACACACCCAAACACCAATTTCCAAACCAATTACATGCTTATGCAACTAGAGCTCTTATTCACTGAACTGTCTCTGCAGCCCCATAAAGTATCATTTTAGAGTGTTCAAAAAAAATATATATATAGTGACCTGAAAATGAAGATGTAGCTAAAAATATCAAAACGACAAAGAAAGACATATTTTATTTTGTGTATCACAAACAACTTTCTGTTGATTTTCAATATATCTCTGCTTCAGTGCGTAGACCTGTGTTACAATCCTCTTGTAGTTTTAACAGAAAAAAGGTCACAAGCACAGTAGTGTGTCCTTTGAATTGCAAATTGGGACATGTTTTCAAGCACATATCTAATTAGAGATTTAGGAGGGAGATTACATAAGCAGCAGAAGTAAATGAGACTTTTCTATAAAGTGAAAAAGAGAACAAGCAATGAGATCTGGGATAGAGGAGAACCTCACAGATTTACCAAAGACCATCACTGAGGGACGTTTATGTGGGAAGCTAAAAAAACAAAAACAAAAACAAACAAACAAAAACAAACAAACAAACAATCCAGTTTAATGAGTAAGGCCAAACTTAGAAAAAGAAACAATTTATTTTTCCACATGCATTGACAAATATTCAACCACTTCTAGCTTTTGAGCAACAAAAATAGTGAAAAGTGCAGAGGAGAAGGTTGCTGGTTGGTGTCTTTCTCTCCTTTCTTAGTAACATGTAATGATAAGATTTAATTGTTAATTTGACACAACCTGCAATCACCTGTGAAGAAAGTCTCAGTGAAATATTATTTGATTCTGATTGGGCTGTAGGAATGTTTGTGGGTGGTTTGTCTTGATTGTTTTAATTGATGGAGGAAAATCCAGCCTAAATTAAATAACATGATTCTTAGTTTTGGGGCCTGGACTGACTGTATAATAGTATCAAATACTAGCTCACAATTAAGAATGTGTGCATTTACATCAATGTCGTTTGACTACTGTCTCAATTTACTGGCTTAATTTCTGTGTAGTGAAGTTCTATGAACTTAAGTTGTAAACCAAACATAATATACCCTTTTCACTTAGTTTCTTTTTGCCTTTCCTTCTTTTTCTCTCTCTTTCTTCCTTCCTTCCTTCCTTTCTTTCCCTCTCTCTCTCTCTTTCTTTCTTTCTTTCTTTCTTTCTTTCTTTCTTTCTTTCTTTCTTTCTTTCTTTCTTTCTTTCTTTCTTATCCTTCCAGTCTCCTCCTCCTCCTTCCTCCTTCACCTCTTCTTCTTCTTCTTCTTCTTCTTCTTCTTCTTCTTCTTCTTCTTCTTCTTCTTCTTCTTCTTCTTCTTCTTCTTCTTCTTCTCCTTCTCCTTCTCCTTCTCCTTCCCCTTCCCCTTCCCCTTCCCCTTCCCCTTCCCCTTCCTCTTCCTCTCTTCCTCCTCATACTTCTTCTCCTTCATCCTTATCATCTTCTTATTTCTTCTTCTTTCTCCTCTTCTTCCTACTCTTTTTCCACCACCTCATTCTCCTCCTCTTCTCCACAGAAACAAAACTAACTGGACTAAAAAATCATGTTATAGTCAAAGACATGTCTTATAACAATAGAGAAAACAACAATTCGGAAGACTGGGGACCGGAATAATGGCAAAAAATTATAGGGGAAATCATAGAAAATATTGGTACAGATTTTGGTGCATATATGAGGTAAAGAGCATAGTTCAAATCTTCATATGACAAGTACTACAGTAAAACATTTTAGAAAATAGGCACTCTATTAGCCTGCCCTCAGGGACTCAGCACCAGTATGCTCTCTGTCTCCTGCTTCCTATCTGATCTCTCTCTCTCTCTCTCTCTCTCTCTCTCTCTCTCTCTCTCTCTCTCTCTCTCTCTCTCTCTCTTTCATATCACCACTCCAAGATGGCCTTTCATTCTGGCTTCCCTCAATAAACCTTTTGTATGAGATCTGTTGTATGGTGTGATCTCTTGCAGCATACCTTATCCCATACCCTCCAAAATACCCTGCCATTAAATCCTAACAAAAATGATATAGAATTGATTATTTATAGAATTAGACTGGGATCTAGAAAGTATAGGGCTGGTAGTGAAGTTATGTTGGTAGGATGTTTTCTGGGATGAATGAGCCCTAACAGAGCATGAACTGTTTGGGTTAGTGCAAACATATAATCCAAGAACTAGAGAGGTAGAGGCAGGAGAACCAGGAGTTCAAGGTCATTCTTTGCTAAATAATGAGTATGAAGTCAGTCAAGACTAACTGAGGGCAGTCACAAACAATGAATACACTATAAAGTTGAATATAAAATATTACTGTTTTTAGAGAAATTACTCAAACCTACATACATTGTGTTTTTTTAAGGATATTTAGCAGGGTTGACATCATGAAATATTGTATGGCATTCTGGTAGAAAGTCGGTAGAGATTTCTAGCTGCTTTCTCAATTGTTTTTGGGCAAAATCTCTTCAAGTTGAGAATGTTGACAATTCAATCTTCACATTTTCTAATATATCCTGACAATTGGTCTGATTATTAATGAAACTATCTGTGGTGAGCTCAGGTTTTTGAGTATGTGCATATAATATTTCAATTAATCTGTATATGTGAGGATCTGCTCATCTGATCTGTTGGTATAGAGTTTAGCATTTGAATGCAAGCAGGACCAGATCAATGTACTACATTTAAGCTTCCTCATTCCCTACACACATGTATCTATTAAGGAGTCATATTGACTGGAATATACCACTCCCTACCCTAAACCTTTTCACTTCCCTTCCCTCAGTTTCTCTGATCCATATTATAATCCAGTCATCTTGGCTATGTGCCCTCTTGTTTCTTGCCTCTATTGGACCCTTGATCTCCAGGCTCAGGTATAAGTTGCCACAGGTATAAGTGAATGGAAAGCCAACTACTCCCTTTCTTCAGAGGCAAGGGAATTCCCTTTACTGGACAGAACCAGTTTCACAAGATCCTAAGGAATGTTGGCTTTTATCTAACCACTAAATGTTTAGTGGTTATGATCACCTGGGAGCCTTGGAATCTAAGTATACCTATGAAGGATAATCTTGATTACACTAATTGGGATGAGTTGACCCATATACTGTGGGTAACATCCTTCTTTGTGAAGGGGGTGATGAACTGTATACAACTGAGAAAGTTTGCTGAGCAATAAACATGCATTTCATGGAACTCATATTATCTACATTTTCTGATTATGCACATGATGTAAATGGAGAATTATGGTTTCTGCTACATTGACTCACAAGCTTGTGTGCCTTGAACTGTGAGTTTTATAAAATAAACCTTTGTCCTTTAATTTCTGTTTGTCAGAGTATTTTTATTACACACATAGGAAATGAAACTAAGACATTCTTTTCATAAGAAATTGATGGAATCTGTACTCTCTTAAGGTCTTATGTTCCCTTTCTGTGTTTATCTAATTGTATCTGTCTTGGTTTTTATATGTTTATGCAGGACTCCTTCAAATACAAGTTTCCATCATGGCTGAGACTAAATATGGGATAAATACATACACAATGATAACTTGTTTGAAAATATCTGCCCTTATAAAGTCAAAATAAACAGAACCAGATTCTGTTCTATGATTGACTTGTAACAAATAGGGCAAGTGGATGACTGAGCACCTTTCCTAAAGACAGTTAAACCATTGGACCTGTCCTGTAATGAGATCCCAAACTTTTGTCTTTCTTGTCTAGATACTCAGAAAAACAATGTGACTTCTAAGAAATGAGAATTTCAAAGACATTTATTAAAACAAGACACAATAAGACTGGGGGATATATCTCCATTTATACAGTGGGTAGAGTGCTTATTTAACATTGGCAAAGTCTTGGATTTTATCCCAAATACTACATAAAAAGGTGTGCTAGTACACATCTCCAATGTGAAGTACAAGTAGGAGGACCAGAAGTACAATGTCATATTTAGCCACATGGAGAGTTCCAGGCCAGGTGTAGAATATAAGACTCTTTCTCAAAACAAAACTCTAGTGGAAAACATCGCCAAAGCTTCTCCCTGTTTTTCTGTATTGCCGTTTGAAATATTACCATAAATTTCCCAATATTTGGTTCTCCATGTTACTGCAATTTCCATGGAGCCACATGGATTATTGAATGAGTTTCTTAGCAACTGAAATATTGGGATCTGTGGTTTCACACTCCTTCATTTACTGTCATACTGGAGAAGATATGGAACTTGAATTTGCTCTACTATGGAGTAATGATGATTTTACTAAAAGATCTTGCTGCTTTCTGAGTCTTCAGCTTTAGCTATTTAACAAATTAAAATCCATTATTTCTTATCTTTCCTTCACCATACTATGGACAAATGCAAAATAAATAAGACTTTCCACATTCTTCTCATCTAGACTGACATGAACACAGTGTTGCCAGCCCCAGCCTCTTTACTCAAGGTATTATTGAGGATAGTAGCTTTCTCTGATAGCAACAAAGCACCAACCATAATTGAGTTCAGCAATGAGAAAGTCATTGTCTAACATAAATGAAGATTATAAAGGATTTTCATTTCTTGGATTTCTTTATGAGTCATGATGGCCAAGCTCTTCCCAAGTTCCCCTCACAGAGAGATAGCTTCTAGTTAAGACAGAGTATGGAGCGTATTTTATTCATCCACTTTTTCTTACAGAGATGATAACGTAATGATTGTCTCTGAAGAGAAACATGTCTCTCAAGAAGAAGGGTGTGGCTTATAGAACTCAAGAAGTAAAATGCCTTCATTGTCTGGGATAGCTAAAACTTAAAGGATTTACTAGATGTCCCCATACCAATCCATGACTATGAAAGCATTATCTGAAGGGGATTGACTGATCAACAGAGCAGCTGAGATGAGAGTCCCATTCACAGAGTCCCATCTGTGAAGCCATCTCTATGTCCTGCAGTGAGTTCCAGTAATACAGCTGTCTTTGACTTATCCCTGTTCCAGTAAGTAACCCAATTAACCATACTGCAATAACCTCACTAACTCTTTGATTCACCAAGTTGGGCATTAGTATATACATTAGTTTGTTCTCCTGTGGATCCCCTATTTTGGCTGAGTAGAAATGTTTTTTTTTTGTGTGTGTGTGTGTGTGTCTCTCCAAGAAAAAATCTCAAACAACTGGAGCTGTCATATTAAAATTAATCATGATGTAGACAAAGAAAGGCTTAATTGAAAAATTATCATCTGTAACAGGCAAGATAGACACTTTTACAATGGCAAAATGATTCTCATGAGAAACCCACATGTCTTAGACAGGCAGGAAAGTACACTTCTCTAATGAGAAATAAATGAGACCTGGAAAGTTCAAACAAGCTAGGGGAACTGGGAGAATAGACAAGTTTCTTCACTTCAGGCAAGTCCACACTCACCAGGGTTTTTTAGAGAGCTTATGAAAGGACAAGAGGCAGCTTACAAACATGCCTCTTCTCCCTGATTCCCTCTACCTTGCTGAAAATTCATTAGATTACATTAGTTTATTCCCTCATAATTTGGCCACTTCCTCCATCTGAGTCTACCAAAGTCTATGTGTCAAAATATTGAAGTCCAGCAATCCAAAGCCCCCTTTGTCTCACCTAATTAACATGCTCAATTAACCTTAAACACTTCATCCTAACAAATGGTGTCTCCCTTTAACTTTATAAATCACTATTTGCCTATGAAACAACATTGTGTCCTCTATTTAGAGGCAGTACTTTATCATTCAGAACAAATATGCTTGCCTTCTTTCTCTTATTTCTTAACCCTTTGTCATCTTCTCCTATTATTGTCTCTTTTTCCCTGCCCTCTGTTCCTCTGGACCATATGAATCTCCTTTGTACAGAGAACTTGGTCTTGGGCTCCTGAGCTGATATTTTCCCTTTCAGCTATACTCACAAGAATTCATGAGGTAGACTAGATGATAGGTACTTTAGAAAAGGGCATACCCTTTTATAATATTAATCCAAATCTAGCCAACAAGCATTTTCTCCAGATTGATTAGGAAGTATGAAGGAAAGGACAGACATTCTTTCAAGGAAGTAAGAGTAGGAATGAAGTTGATATTTTAGTACAGAAGAAACTAGATGAGAGGTGACCAAGCACAGTGTAGCTGATTCTGGCCAGTTTTGTCTCAATATGAATGAATGACCATTTGTGACTGAGCATCCTTAAAACTTTTGTGTAGATGATCTTACTATTTTAGATAGAAAGGTTTGTATCATCAAACAACCTGGTATTATATCATCATTTTTAGTTTAATAGTTCGCTCTTGCCGTGAGCTTCTCTGGAGCATCATGGAAAGTAATTGAAAGTAATGTTCTAAAAGAGAATCTGGTTCACCATTAATTCAGTTGGGGGAAAGATATCACACAGTGAATATGCCACCGATTTCAGACATAATAACAAATATTCTTTAAAATGAACAAGCACTTTAAAAATGCCAGTTGACTGTTTGCCTTGGGATATCCAAATCTAATAATTGCTTTGCTTAGGTTTTCTCAATAATACACTTAAATAATCTATGTGTTTTCATTGATAATTTTCCTTAAATAAGATAAGAATCAAGAGAACCCCTGAAAAAGGTGAATCTGTTTGTAAGCATCACCAGCCATACAAATCATATGTGAAAAGGTGAGACTGGACAGTCAGAGGTTGAAGGTCTCAGTTAATCTGTGATGCTTTTCCTTTATTAAAGGGTTCCATTCATATTGTCTTACTGTCTACTATAAATTGCAATATAGCAGATAAACTTCAGCAAATTAACTGTTGTGTTAAAATTTATAGCAGATGGGATAAAGAGAACACAGTCAAGAGATAAATGGTAAAATATTTCATATACAAGTGAGTGTGACAAAATAATATGATCAGTACATTGCATAACAGAATGCCCAGGGGATATAGATATGGTGAGATAGTCAAAAGTCAACTCTAGGATTCGGTGGTTGTACAGGTGAGAAAAGAATTGGAGAAAGGCATTAGATATTCAAAGAGGAGAAGACAAATATTAAGATAGGCTCTACCTATGGGAAGAGAGGGTACAAGTAGTTGTGTGTAACAGAGTTTTGCATGTAACTAGAGCCCTTTTCAGGAGAGTAAGACTAAAGTATAGTTCTAGAGATCATGGACAAAGATGGTCATTAATAACAGAGTTAACTAGTGACTGTTTGCCACAATGCAATCAATCAAAGGAGGGGGCTGTTGTTTCCTCTGCAGGTAAGAAATATCATTTCCTTTTCCACTTGAAAACTAAAATTTCTTTCTTTCCCCTTGTCTCTCTTCCTTCCCTTATCTTGACCCATCGTCCATCTTTCAGGTTTTTTTTTTCTTTCTTTTTTTTTTTTTTTTTTTTTTTAATTTTGGGGTAGGATAGTGTCTCATGTAGGGCTACATGAACTGGTACTCACTATCTTTTTACTTAGTTAAATTTTTTGTTTATTTACATGTGCATGCAGACAACAGAATGTGTGCATGTATGTGTGAGCATGTTTGTGTATGTGCAGGTATCTGTGGAGGCCATAAGTGGACATCATATCATCTGGAATGGTTGTAAGCTATATCATATGAGTTGAAGAACCAAAATTGGTCCTCTGAAAGACCCATCTCCCCATCTCACTCTTTCTCATTTTTGCTACATTACTAAGTATAGCCCCAACCTCACAGCAATTTTCCCGTTCCAGTCTCTTCAGTGGTTAA
Organism: Mus caroli; assembly: GCF_978045245.1. Lineage (NCBI taxonomy): Eukaryota > Metazoa > Chordata > Mammalia > Rodentia > Muridae > Mus > Mus caroli. The sequence continues at coordinate 111,367,544 of NW_028227256.1, read as the reverse complement.
TCATAGATGTTTGCTACCATACCTAGTTTTTATTTTGAACTTTCTTACTTATTATAAATTAATGTTATGTTTCTACCAAAATTAAGGAAACATCCTAGGACCACTAATAGTAAATATCTACTGCATTTATTCTACTCAGACCTTGCTTTGACCCTAGCAAATTTACCCTCAAAATTGCTGTCATCTCACTGTATGCACACAGGAAAATGAGACACAGATGGGATGGATGGCATATAAACTATACAAAAAAGGCAAAAGTGCACAGTGGTTAACCTCCAGTTTGCAGCAGCCTAATAGTAAACACAGTGTCATTCCAAATTCATGTCCCAGCAGGGAATGGTGCTACTTCCCCTGCCCAGGCTCTGGCCTCATTGACCAGTGCCAGTGTAATTAACATGTGGTAAATACTTACATTGAGCAAGATTATGCTATCTATAAAAAGAATCATGGTTGTATAGAATAAATTGTTCAACAAAGAACATTTACTGGGGCATGAGAAATTAAAATCTTGCCAGAAGGTCAAAATCAATTTTGGAAACATTGATGCAACAGGGGAGTTTCATAAAAAGAAAATTGAGAAAATAAAAGCTGCATGAGTCCTGCAATTAAAAGGGAAACATGTGCATCTGGAGGACATTCCCCTTTGCTGTTACTAGAATTTTGATCTTGGCTTCAGCTCTTTGAAGAAGTTCTGCCAAGCAGAGTCCCTTCATTTGGGCCTAATGGAAATAAAGGATGCTTTTGAAGTCCTTGCAGTTTGTGCAAGGGCTAGGAGGCATCTAATACCTGCCATGTATGTACAAAAATCAATAGATGTTCAAGGCAGAATAGGAGGAAATGCTTTCTGATTGGAGTAAGGATGTTGATGACTGCAACATGTGAATCACAATCAATCCCTCCTGAAAACATGGTTGCCATCAAAGCACATAGCATGCAGAGTTCAGTGGCCTCCACCTAAATTTTCCACTCAGCAATTGACAAGGCTTGTCAATGGCACAATTTCCCAACTGAAAAGGAACAATCCAGTTTGAAGTGTGCATAACTGTGGGCATGAATGTATGTATGTTAATGTGGATGAAGGTACACATCACTGTATAGGTGTGTGTACATGTGCTTTTAGAGGCCAGAGGTCAGCAACTGACTTCGTTCTTTAGATAATGTCTATCTTCTTTTTAAAGATGGGTTCTGTCCCTTGTCTGATACTTGCCAAGTAGGTATGGTGAATGTCCAGTAAGCTTCCAGGAATCTTCCTCTTTCCATTGTTCCAGTTATATTAGCATAAACCACTTAAAAAATAAAACAAAATAAAATATCAAATAAACCAAACCAACCCAAAACCATGATTGTTGAGGAACAAATGTAGGCCCTTATATTTGTAAAGCAGTGTTTTCTTCATTGATCCATATTTTCTCCCAATTTTTAGCATTTTGAGAATTATATTTATGCCTCTACCTCATCTCAATAATATTTAATGTGATAGAGGTGCTAAACACTTTGATGTATACTAATCATACATGTATCATATTCACTGTACATGTATATATTTGATACACTTACATTTCACTATCATGCCATCTCTATGTATTCCTTTCTGTATAAGATCTGATAATATATCATAAATCACTTCCTATAAATATTCTTTGTCACGGCTGCTCTCGACCAGAAAGAACGACACGGCACAGTCGGATTCTTCTCAATAGCCTTTATTGCAGGCTAGTCAATATTATTGACTAGCAATATTTATTGCAGGCTAGTCAATAGTCAATATTACATTCATATTCAAAAATATATATTTTGAAATAAATCTGTAAAGATTTTATTTCCATAAAAACATGCAATATTTAAATTTATCCATAAAATTTTTAAAAAAGAAAAACAAATCACTATAAACTATTAATACTAACACAAGTTTTGTGGCATATTTAATTCCATTTGCTGTATCTTTATATCTGCCCCATTTATTGACCTTTATAACCCCTCATGACAAATTTTTATTTCTGTAATTTGAGAATCTCTCCTTTTCCACTGTATAATAAGACTATAAAGTACAACTTAATGTATTTATGTACCTATTCTAGAACCAGATTGCTTGACTATGTTTATGGATACAGTAACTCTAACAAGTCCTACCCTGGGCAAATGGAGAGAATAATAGTTCTCCAGTAATGCATGTTGCATAAATTGTGTTGTTCACAGCAATTATCACTCTTATGTCAATTATTTACAAAACATGTTCATATAAATTTTTCAGTACATAAATGTACTGAAAAGACAAAGAAGCTCATGCTCCAGTTAAGGCCTTACGAAAAATGTATCATCATACTCAGATCACAGTGCTTTCTCTATTTGCCTGTAGTCTGTGCTGACTAGTCTCAGTATTATTTTAAAATGTTTTATTTACAGATTTCTCTGTTTCTGTTTGTCTCTGTCTTTCTTTCTCTGAATGTATGTGTTTGTGTGTGTGTGTGTGTGTGTGTGTGTGTGTGAGAGAGAGAGAGAGAGAGAGAGAGAGAGAGAGAGAGAGAGAGAGAGAGAGAGAGAGATTTAATAGATTAAACTGTATTATTCAAGCTTGACTCTTCATACCCATATAGTGTGTACCCTTATCTACTGAGGTATCTCACCAGCTTCATGACCACTTTTTATATAACAAATCATACAAATCCTTCTTCAGAGTCTACTTCTAAGGAAATTCTTACTAACATCCACATAATTAGCAATTAAATAAGTTATTCCCACTTTGTTACATTATTTTAAAGCATAACCTACGATGACTGCATAATATTCGATTGAAAGCAATATCTAAATGTATTTTGCTCATGCAGATATTGATCATTCTATTTTAAAAAAATTAATGGCAAAATATTTCAAATTAGATGAAATATCTTTAATAAATATAATTAATTCCATTAAAACTTAAATCATTTTGAAGTCTTATTTTATAATTGTAAGTTTATGAATGTTTTGCCTGCATGTATGTATGTTTGTATGTATGTATGTATGTATGTGCTCACACAGGCCAAGAAGAAGGCACCAGATCCCCTGAACTGGATGTAAAGATGTTTGTGAGATGCCATATACATTCTGGTATATGTAATGTGCCACCTCTGAACAAATATACAGAGTTTTTAACTGGTGAGATATTTCTCTAGTCCCTAGAATTTAATGATTTTTAGAGTCCTGAAATTCTTGTTTTTTAATGGGTTAGATAAATTTTCTTAAGACCCTTCCTTGGGGCTGTTGATATCAGTGTCCAGGAATCTATAACCAAGAATGACACAATCCAGCATAAGGATCATTTAGGGGATCATGAATGGAATTTTTTTCTTTTTTCTTTTTAAATTACATTTAAAAAATAAATTTGAGACCAGTTGCAGTCTCAATTTTATAAAAAAGTTTTTAGTTTTATTTAATTGGTTTGTTTATTATTTTTTAACTTGAGAATTACCATATTATGCATTAGACAATATTGGGGTGTTTCAAACAAAATGTGTTCTAGGGGTTGAATCTAATTAATTAAGCCCCATAGGAGGAACATCAATATGAACAAGTCAGTATCTCTAGTGCTCCTTGGAAGTAAACCACCAATCAAAGAAAATACATGGTGAGACATGTGACTCTAGCTGTATATGTAGATAAGGATGACCTAGTCGGTCATCAATAGGAAGAGAGGCCCTAGGTCCTGTGAAGGTTCTATTCCCCTTTATAGGGGAATTCCAGGACTAGGAATGGGAGTGGGTGGGTTGGGAATCAAGGGCAGGTGAGAGAGGATAGGGGATTTCCAGAGGGGAACCTAGGAAAGGGGATAACATTTGAAATGTAAATAAAGAAAATATCTAATAAAAAAGGGAAAAGAAGCACTTTATAACCTGTAGTAGGTGCACTGTTGATGAGTCGGTGAAGTGAATATTAACCAGTAAATAATGTAACCTATTTATTTTATTTTATTTGCTCACCTATTTATTTTTTGCACTCAATATATGTGTGAATTCCCAGAGTCTTATCTGTGTATTCTACAACAACCCAACTTATAACAGAGTCTATACCATAATGAATGCTAAATGTTTTAAAATAAATGCATGAATCACCTGAAAAAATATCTTAAGATAAAGCCATATTGGATTTGAGAGAAAGAAAAGCAACCTTCCTTTTAGACCATGCACTTTTCTTTTAATAAATAAGATCATTTCTAAAAATACATGACTTACAAACATCCTCTCAGAAATATAAAGGAAATAGGAAGAGGCATGGAGGCAAACATAGGAATGAGTCTCATGAGAGTGAAGTTGAAGCTTGTGATCAAGCCACTGAAGTTCAGGAGCCATTTGATTTTGTCTAAGGAAGAAGGCTGCTTATCTAGATCTTTCAGAAGTGGAAACCTCCTTACACCTTTATTTTACACTCCTAGCGGCAAAACCTAAAGTACACAAACCCTTTTTATTTAATGTAAACCAAGTTAATGCTGGTCATTTTAAGCAACTCTAGAAAGAATGAAGTCCATAGGAATCTGAAGGTGCTTAGTACATTGCTTCACACCTCAGAGCTCCTATGTGGGTGCCAAACTTTTGGGAAACTCCATATGTAATTTTCCAACAGGAGGTCATATCCTCCTGTTCCTATATGAAAATGATCCTAATGAAGACTCCCGTTATGGGATCTGAACTGGTCATCAAGGCTTTCACTAGTGAGAATAGTTTGCATGCTCCAACATATGACAAGGACACATGCTCCACTATGTTCATAGCAGCATTATTTATAATAGCCAGAAGCTGGGAAGAACCCAGATGCCCCTCAACAGAGGAATGGATAGAGAAAATGTGATACATTTACATAATGGAGTACTACTCAGCTATTAAAAGCCAAGACTTCATGAAATTATTAGGCAAATGGATGGAACTAGAAAATATCATCCTGAGTGAAGTAACCCAGTCACAAAAGAAAAAACATGGTATGCACTCACTGATAAATGGATGTTAGACTCAAAGCTTGGAATACTCAAGGTACAATACACAGATCATATGAAGTTCAAGAAGGAAGATCAAAATATGGATGCTTCAGTCCCTCTTGGAAGGGAGAACAAAATACTCATGGGAGGAAAGACTGAGACAAAATATGGAACAGAGACTGAAGTAAAGAACATCCAGAGACTGTTCCACCTGGGAATCCATCTCATGTACAGACATAAAACCTAGACACCATTCTGGATGTCAGTAAGTGCTTGCTGACAGGAGCCTGATATAGCTGTCTCCTGAAAGGCTCTGCTAGAGCCTGACAAATACAAAGGGGGATGCTTGCAGCCAACCATTGGACTGAGCACAGGGTCACCAAAGGAAGAGTTAGAGAAAGGACTGAAGGAGCTGACAGTGTTTGCAAACCCATAGAAAGAATAACAATTTCAACTAAACAGACCCCCCACCCCTAACCCCACCCCACAGAGCTCCCAGGGAATAAAAGTACCAACAAGAGAGTACACATGTTTGCATGTTGAGACTCATGGCTCCAGCAGCATATGTAGCACAGGTTGTCCTTGTCAGGCATCAACAGGAAGAGAGACCATTGACCCTGTGAAGGCTTGGTGCTACCATGTATGGGAATGCCAGGGCAGGGAGGAGAGAATAGGTGGGTGCAGAAGCACCTTCAATAAAGAAGTAGGAGGGGGATAGGTTTGGGGGCATTCTGTAGGGGAAACCAGGAAATGGGTTAAAAATTTTTTTGTGGCAACAAATTATTTTAATCTTTTTTTATTTTTTATTAGGTATTTTCCTCATTTACATTTTCAATGCTATACCAAAAGCCCCCCAAACCCACCCCCCCAATCCCCTACCCACCCACCCCCCTTTTTGCCCCTGGGTTCCCCTGTACTGGGGCATATAAAGTTTGCAAGTCCAATGGGCCCCTCTTTGCAGTGATAGCCAACTAGGCCATCTTTTGAAACATATGCAGTTAGAGACAAGAGCTCTGAGGTACTGGTTAGTTCATATTGCTGTTCCACCTATAGGGTTGCAGTTCCCTTTAGCTCCTTGGGTAATTTCTCTAGCTCCTACATTGGGAGCCCTGTGACCATCCAATAGCTGACTGTGATCATCCACTTCTGTGTTTGCTAGACCCCGGCATAGTCTCACAAGAGATAGCTATATCTGGGTCCTTTCAGCAAAATCTTGCTAGTGTATGCAATGGTGTCAGCTAATGGAAGCTGATTATGGGATGGATCCCTGCATATGGCAATCACTAGATGGTCCATCCTTTCGTCACAGCTCCAAATTTTGTCTCTGTAACTCCTTCCATGGGTCTTTTGTTCCAATTTCTAAGAAGGGGCAAAGTGTCCACACTTTGGTCTTTGTTCTTCTTGAATTTCATGCGTTTAGCAAATTGTATCTTATATCTTGGGTATCCTAAGTTTCTGGGCTAATATCTACTTATCAGTGAGTACATATTGTGCGAGTTCCTTTGTGATTAGGTTAACTCACTCAGGATGATGCCCTCCAGGTCCATCCATTTGACTAGGAATTTCATAAATTCATTTTTTTAAATAGCTGAGTAGTACTCCATTGTGTAAATGTACCACATTTTCTGTATCCATTCCTCTGTTGAGGAGCATCTGTGTTTTTTCCAGCTTTTGGCTACTATAAATAAGGCTGCTATGAACATAGTGGAGCATGTGTCCTTCTTACTGTTCAGGACATCTTCTGGATATATGCCCAGGAGAGGTATTGCAGGATCCTCTGGTAGTACTATGTCCAATTTTCTGAGGAACCACTAGACTGATGTACAGAGTGGTTGTACAAGCTTGCAATCCCACCAACAATGGAGGAGTGTTCTTCTTTCTCCACATCCTCTCCAGCATCTGCTGTCACCTGAATTTTTGATCTTAGCCATTCTGACTGGTGTGAGGTGGAATCTCAGGGTTGTTTTGATTTGCATTTCCCTGATGATTAAGGATGTTGAACATTTTTTCAGGTGCTTCTCAGCCATTTGGTATTCCTCAGGTGAGAATTCTTTGTTCAGTTCTGAGCCCCATTTTTTAATGGGATTATTTGAATTTCTGGAGTCCACCTTCTTGAGTTCTTTATATATATTGGATATTAGTCCCCTATCTGATTTGGGATAGGTAAATATCCTTTCCCAATCTGTTGGTGGCTTTTTGTCTTATTGACTGTGTCTTTTGCCTTAGGGACGCTTTGCCATTTTATGAGGTCCCATTTATCGATTCTCAATCTTACAGCACAAGCCATTGCTGTTCTATTCAGGAATTTTTCCCCAGTACCCATATCTTCAAGGCTTTTCCCTACTTTCTCCTCTATACGTTTCAGTGTCTCTGGTTTGACCTTAATCCACTTAGATTTGACCTTAGTACAAGGAGATAGAAATGGATCAATTCGCATTTTTCTACATGATAACTGCCAGTTGTGCCAGCACCATTTGTTGAAAATGCTGTCTTTTTTCCACTGGATGGTTTTAGCTGCCTTGTCAAAGATCAAGTGACCATAGGTGTGTGGGTTCATCTCTGGGTCTTCAATTTTGTTCCATTGGTCTACTTCTCTGTCACTATACCAATACCATGCAGTTTTTATCACAATTGCTCTGTAGTACAGCTTTAGGTCCAGCATGGTGATTCCACCTGAGGTTCTTTAATCCTTGAGAAGAGTTTTTGCTATCCTAGGTTTTTTGTTATTACAGATGAATCTGCTGATTGCCTTTTCTAATAGTCATTTTTACTACATTGATTTTGCCAATCGATGAGCATGGGAATTCTTTCCAACTTCTGATATCTTCTTTAATTTCTTTCTTCAGAGACTTGAAGTTCTTATCATACAGATCTTTCACTTCCTTAGTTAGAGTCACGCCAAGGTATTTTATATTATTTGTGACTATTGAGAAGGGTGTTGTTTCCCTAATTTCTTTCTCAGCCAGTTTATCCTTTGTGTAGAGAAAGGCCATTGACTTGTTTGAGTTAATTTTATATCCAGCTACTTCACTGAAGCTCTTTATCAGGCTTAGGAGTTCTCTGGTGGAATTTTTAGGGTCATTTATATATACTATCATATCAACTGCAAAAAGTGATATTTTGACTTCTTCCTTTCCAATTTGTATCCCCTTGATCTCCTTTTGTTGTCTAAGTGCTCTGGCTAAGACTTCAAGTACAATGTTGAATAGTTAGGGCGAGAGTGTATATCCTTGTTTAGTCCCTGATTTTAGGGGGATTGCTTCCAGCTTCTCACCATTTACTTTGATGTTAGCTACTGGTTTGCTGTAGATTGCCTTTATCATGTTTAGGTATGGGCCTTACATTTCTGATCTTTCCAAGACTTTTTATCATGAATGGGTGTTGGATTTTGTCAAATGATTTCTCAGCATCTAACGAGATGATCATGTGTTTTTTGTCTTTGATTTTGTTTATATACTGGATTACGTTGATGGATTTCCGTATATTGAACCATCCTTGCATCCCTGGTATGAAACCTACTTGGTTTGGATGGATGATTGTTTTGATGTGTTCTTGGCTTCAGTTAGCAAGAACTTTATTGAGGATTTTTGCATCGATATTCATAAGGGAAATTGGTCTGAAGTTCTCTATCTTTGTTGGGTCTTTTTGTGGTTTAGGTATCAGAGTAATTGTGGCTTCATAGAATGAGTTGGGTAGAGTAACTTCCGTTTCTATTTTGTGGAATAGTTTGTGAAGAACTGGAATTAGGTCTTCTTTTAAGGTCTGATAGAACTCTACACGAAACCCATCTGGTCCTGGGCTTTTTTTTGGTTGGGAGACTATTAATGACTGCTTCTATTTCTTTAGGAGATATAGGACTGTTTAGATCATTAACCTGATCTTGATTAAGCTTTGGTACCTGGTATCTGTCTGGAAACTTGTCGATTTCATTCAGGTTTTCCAGTTTTGTTGAGTATAGCCCCTTGTAGAAGGATCTGATGGTGTTTTGGATTTCTTCAGGATCTGTTGTTATGTTTCCCTTTTCATTTCTGATTTTGTTAATTAGAATGCTTTCCCTGTGCCCTCTAGTGAGTATGACTAAGGGTTTATCTATGGTGTTGATTTTCTCTAAGAACCAGCTCCTTGATTGTTTGATTCTTCGAATAGTTCTTCTTGTTTCCACTTGGTTGATTTCACCCCTGAGTTTGATTATTTCCTGCCTTCTACTCCTCTTGGGTGAATTTGCTTCCTTTTGTTCTAGAGCTTTTAGGTGTGTTGTCAAGCTGCTAATGTGTGCTCTCTCTAGTTTCTTTTTGGAGGCACTCAGAGCTATGATTTTTCCTCTTAGGAATCCTTTCATTGTGTCCCATAAGTTTGGGTATGTTGTGGCTTCATTTTCATTAAACTCCAAAAAGTCCTTAATTTCTTTCTTTATTCTTTCCTTGACCAAGTTATCATTGAGAAGAGTGTTGTTCAGTTTCCATGTGAATGTTGGCTTTCTATTAGTTATTTTGTTATTGAAGATCAGCCTTAGTCCATGGTGATCTGATAGGATGCATGGGACAATTTCAATATTTTTGTATATGTTGAGGCTTGTTTTGTGACCAATTATGTGGTCAATTTTGGAGAAGGTACCATGGGGTGCTGAGAAGAAGGCAGATCCTTTTGTTTTAGGATAAAATGTTCTGTAGATATCTGTTAAGTCCATTTGTTTCATAACTTCTGTTAGTTTCACTGTGTCTCTGTTTAGGTTCTGTTTCCAGTATCTGTCCATTGGTGAAAGTGGTGTGTTGAAGTCTCCCACTGTTATTGTGTGAGGTGCAATGTGTGCTTTGAGCTTTACTAAAGTTTCTTTAGTGAATGTGGCTGCCCTTGTATTTGGAGCATATATATTCAGAATTGAGAGTTCCTCTTGGAGGATTTTACCTTTGATGAGTATGAAGTGCCCCTCCTTGTCTTTTTTGATTATTTTGGGTTGGAAGTCGATTTTGTTAGGTATTAAAATGGCTACTCCAGCTTGTTTCTTCATACCAGTTGCTTGGAAAATTGTTTTCCAGCCTTTCATTCTGAGGTAGTGTTTATCTTTTTCTCTGAGATGAGTTTCCTGTAAGCAGCAAAATGTTGGGTCCTGTTTGTGTAGCCAGTCTGTTAGTCTATGTCTTTTTATTGGGGAGTTGAATCCATTGATATTAAGAGATATTAAGGAAAAGTAATTGTTGGTTCCTGTTATTTTTGTTGTTAAAGTTGGCATTCTGTTATTGTGGCTGTCTTCTTTTATGTTTGTTGAGGGATTACCTTCTTGTTTTTTCTAGGGCATGGTTCCCGTCCTTGTATTGATTTTTTTTCTGTTATTATCCTTTGAAGGGCTGGATTCGTGGAGAGATAATGGGTGAATTTGGTTTTGTAGTGGAATACTTTGGTTTCTCCATCTATGGTAATTGAGAGTTTGGCTGGGTATAGTATCCTGGGCTGGAATTTGTGTTCTCTTAGTGTCTGTATAACATCTCTCCAGGCTCTTCTGGCTTTCATAGTCTCTGGTGAAAAATCTGGTGTAATTCTGATAGGCTTGCCTTTATATGTTACTTGACCTTTTTCCCTTACTGCTTTTAGTATTTTATCTTTATTTAGTGCATTTGTTGTTCTGATTATTATGTGTCAGGAGGAATTTCTTTTCTGGTCCAGTCTATTTGGAGTTTTGTAAGCTTCTTGTATGTTCATGGGCATCTCTTTCTTTAGGTTTGGGAAGTTTTCTTCAATAATTCTGTTGAAGATGTTGCTCGTCCTTTGAGTTGGTGTGGGGAGATACTCTTCAGGCTACCAAAAATAAAACATGGACACCAATTAATCCAAAAGTCTTCGACCTACAATCTGACCTGCCTGCAAAATATTAAGCAGGTGGTGGCAGTGAACTTATATGAATAACCAACCAATGTCTGATTTGACCTAAGGCCCACTTTTTGAGACAGAACCAGTACAAGACAGTGTTAAAGTAACCATAAAGGAGAGACCAGATAAAACGGAAACTTGGGATATAACCAAACACTAATGGTGAAGAAAAAAGCCTTAATAAATTGATTCCACATTAATGTCTGCTACACATCTAGATCAGTGCCTTATCCAGTCATCAGGGAGACTTCCTCCAGCAGTAGATAGGAACATACTTTTATACAGATATATAAAAGTACAGCCAAACATTATGCAAGTAGGAAGTCTAAATTGTAGGCCTACATCATATTTCTCTTTTCAGGGCTCATCAAATCTCATGGAAATTATAAGAGCCAGGTGATATGGAGAAAAAGGACCTCTGAATAAACTAAGCAAGATACACATGAAGTCACAGAGGCTTAAGCAACACATACATTGTCTGGATATTGTGCAACAAGTTCTCTGCTGATATAATACAGCTATTAGCAAAAAATGTTTATGGGATTCTTGACTATGAGAATGTGTGTGCATCTCACTCTTGTATCTGATCTTGGGACTCTTTCCTTCCTATTGGTATGCCATGTCCAACTTCAATATAATAGTTTTTGCTTCATCTTAATGTATTTTATTTTGCTATGTTTGGATGTTATCTCTTAGAAACCTGTTCTTTCTACTTGAGTGACAGAAATGGAGTGGATACAGAAAGTAGAGGATATAGGGTGGAACTGGGATGATTAGGGAAACTGTAGTGAGGATATTTTATGAGAAAAGAACCAATTTTCAATAAAAGGAAAACATAAAAATAAAGTAACCACCACCTCCTTTTTAAATTTCTGCTTCCTTTGTTCTCTTCTGTAAAACTTACTGCCTCTGGTTATCCCATCTGACATTTATTCCAATACATGGCAAGAAGCATTTTTAAAAACAAGAAATAAGAAAATAAGGTTTGTGCTTTAAACATGCTGAGTTAAAGTCAATTTAAAGTACATATGCAGTTTTTGGAGGGCTGGTTTTAAGTCAACATAGTTAGAGAGAGAAAGAGATCAGATTGAGGTTGTAATACCCTGTAATTTCAGAATTGGAAAGGTTGATACAAGACATTTGAAGCTTTATCTTAAAATGAAAATAAATGGGATGGGCATCCTATGGGAAAACGTTCTTACCACTAGTTTTGGGACCACCCATGTAGTTAGGGTTAATTGTTCTGTGAATTATGAGAATTTGTGGTTCTGGTTCTTTGTGCTGTTTTTCTTCTGTAAAATGGCTAATACAGTCTTTAAAGAATTCTGGGTTTCTAGAGCATCACATTATAAAACCATTAGTGACTCCTTACATTTAGATAAGTTTAGACTTTTTGGGATATAGCATGCATGAGCACATTAATTGTGAGAATCATGACCAAAACACAAATTTCTCTAGCCTCCCTATTGCAATCACTTTCATGCCTTGCACTCTCTAATTCTTATTCTTACGAACTTACTTTCCAGGCCTTATAGAAAATCTTCTATAAGAAATCAGTTTAAGACCTCAAAGTATTTAGATCTCCACTAATTGTATTGCTTCTATCTCATGCTCTCCCTCCAACCCCAGTGCTCATTTATAAATAAAGCTCATTCAAAACAATTGTGCTAGATTGGTTGGTAGACTGACACTTCAGACTCTTATTTTATTTAATATCTCTCTTGCAGTATGTTGGTTCTTGGGACCAAACTCAAATCTTCATGCCTGCATAGCAAGAACTTAACCCATTGAGCTATCTCTGCAACACACAGTGTATAGTTCCTGATAACCCTTGACCTATTTGGTGATACTCATGGGGAAGAAGAAGTATGATAGTCACTTCTGTATACTTTGGGTTTGGGTAGCCTAATGAATTGAATTTGGCAACTGGGGAAATTCAGGACTAAATCAAGGTTGAGCTGCTAAGGTGTGAATTTCTCCTTTCGGACATGAGAAAGCTCGCTTCTATTTCCAACACTTTCAGCAACAGAGCCCTTTGAAATCCCTGCAGTTTCCCAATAATGTTTAAGATGTAATTTATGTTGAAGTTATGAGTGGGCACACATCACAGTGTGTTCTAAATTATACAGTTTTCTATTCATCATCCAAGGCCACTGCTCTGCAATTTGCCTTTGGAAAATGTGTGCAATTTTCTTTGATAAACTGAAAAGTCCAGCTTCGTGCTGCTCTTCAACAGAGAAGTGGGAGGCAAATACAGGTTGTAAATACAACTGAAAGTTGTCAAAGTTCCTAATGGTGGACACATCAGAATTATAGTAATTGGATATATCTATTTTTAAAGTACCCTATGAGACCTATGAGAATAATCTCCTAATTCTATTTAATCCAAATGACTTTAACATCTCAACTGTGGTGCCTCAGGTCCACCCTGCATAGTCAAATTATATACAGAGCAAAGGTAGATAAATGGATGGAGACCCAAAGAAAAGCTGCAGAGAGCCAATCACAGCCAGAGGTGTGAGGAGTAATTTATAGTAAATGAGGCTACATGGTAGACTAATCAGTACTTGAACATTCCTCAAATGCTGAAAATATGCCATAGACATATAAGTGTTGTGAGTGTTCCCTTCCTCATCTCTAACTTGGTTGCTTTCTCTTGCAATGATATATATCTGAGGCTATTTCACTATTTAATCATAAGCCACAATGTAGTACTTATTTTCATGTAGTCCTTGAGCTATTTTTCCTGAACTTTGTTATACATGAAATGAAGTGACACTTCATAGTAAAGAAATAACTTTTGAAGAAATGAGATATATCTTAGTCAAAACTGAAAAATATGGGTGAAATTAAGATTCTCTTCCAGTTATATTTGACAGAAGAAATATTTGGGTTTTTTTGTTTATTGTTTTTGTTTTGTAGGTTTTAGATATATTACCTATATACATGACTTATAAGAAATGCATTCCCAGGAAGTAAAAAAAAGCACAGTATGACCATGTTCACTTTTCCATCTATCTCTCATTACTCTGAAAACCATAGTTACAGGTGATCACATATCTAGGTATGTAGCCTTTCTGAATTTTTACCTGAGGAAGGACATATTGAAGCTTTATAAAAATTTGTTCTTTGGCAATTTCCTGCATTTATACAGTGCATTTTGATAACTATGATCCCAAACATTCTCTAGTTTCACTTTCACCCCATTAGTTCCATCTTTCTGTCTACATGATACTAATCAGTTTAGCCAGGATCATCTACATAGCCAGAGCTCTAGCAATAAATTACTGACCACTTGTTTATATTAAATCTGGGTAACCAGAACCTTGATCAGTAAACAAGAGTTAATTGAAAATGAATATTCAATGGAGTTTTTTTCTGCTTTGTCTCCCAACTTATTAAACTTAATAAAATCTACAGGAGCAACAGTCACACTAACAAGAACTATCCAGTACTCTCCAGAGCTTTTGTGTCTAGTTGCCTATGTAGCAACTAGTCAGCCATCAATGGGAGGGGAGGCCCTTGGTCTTGTGAAGATTATATGCCCCAGTACAGGGGAATGCCAGGGCCAGTAAGCAGGAGTGGGTGGGTTGGGGAGCAGGGCAGGGGGAGGGTATAGGGGACTTTCAGAGGTGAAATTAGGAAAGGGGATAGAATTGGAAATGTAAATGAAGAGAATATCTAATACAAAACAAAACAAAACAAAACAAAAGCTCTCAAAGCTCACCCAATCAAGAATATACTCCAACCTCATATTTGGCACTTGGGATAATACTTGTTTGGGAACAACTGGGGACTCAGAAATGTAGTTACCTTGGTAAATGGCTAGAGGTGATTATAACAGGAGAACTAACAGACACTAAGTAAATTCACTTTCAAATTGGAAATTAGGAGTAACATAGTGAGTTTATTGCAAGAGGCAGGAGGTTTGGCAATAAATAGAGCACTAACATCCAGTAAGCTATGGTGGAGAGGGTCCTGAGTTGTGAAAGTTGGTAAAGGTGTCTTGTTTTGTTTTGTTTTGTTTTGTTTTGTTTTGTTTTGTTTTGTTTTGTTTTGTTTTGTTTTGTTTTTTGTCCAGTTTTCTGCATGCAGTTCATATTTTATGAGGAAGGATGTTTCAGAAATATTCCCATGAGTTCTTGCACAAGTAATTTCCAAATGGTAGCCATGAAAATATGTGTTATGCAAATAATGGCCCTGTAAATCATGACAATTAAAATAAGGGCAGTTTTGGCTACTGTGTATATAGCTCAAGGGGGCAGGTGGATCAAACTACTTCTTTCTGCAAACAGCAGTTTGCAGTTCCTACACCAAGTAAACAGTTGCATTTTCTCATGTCTAAATAATGGTCTCTTTAAGAGGACAAATCTTAATGCTCAAGTCGCTATGCACTAACATGGGTTCTGTTCAATATTTCCAGTGTCAGATCCTATTGTAAAACAAGTACAGGGAAAGGAGTAAAATCCCATTTTTTCCCCTCATTTTCCTTCTGGCTAAGAATATTTTCTTAGTAAAGTTGAAAAAGGAGAAATAAAAGATGCCTTCATGAAGCATAAAGCACAAGATAACAACATAGAAAGTATGTCTATAAAGACTATTACTGTGAACCACACACGTTTTTTTAGATAGGGAAGTTAAAGGGATGTGTTTGGAACACAAGTGAGCTCTGTCCCTGTCCTTATCCCCAGATCTCTAAAACTAGATCATAGTTTATTAATTTATCTACATTGATACCTGCATCTAATTGTTCTCTGATGTTTATTAAATATTAACCACAATAGCTCCTTTTGTTGAGTTGAGGTACCTGTTTTTAAAATTTTATCTTATTTTTTCTAGTTTACAGTGTATAAAGCAGGCATTTTAATAATAGAATACTAAATAAGGCAAAAAAAGTTACTCAAAGGTATCGTATTTATGTATCTATTTTTCTGTGTAAATATGTCTGTTTTATGTATATAGGCACAAGTGTACAACAGTGCATGTATGGAAATGAGAGAACTCATGGAATTTTGCTTCTTCCTTACATGATTTTGTTACTCTGATTTAACTTAGTCTATTAAACTTCATAGCAAATGTTTTTGTTCAGTAAGCAAGTTTGTTGGCCCTAGTTAAAGTTATAATGAATTAAATTGAAATAATGGCTTAAAGGAAACAGTCTCTAATCTTCTAATTCAGTGGTCTGTGGTAAAATATCTGCCATTTCCCCAAGTGATCAACTTGTTCATTTCAGCATCGTCCTTCTATTAATCAAACGTTAACATAAACTGCCTTTATCACTGAGTTTATATCGCTCAACATTAAGTTTTCCATTGAAATATTTGGATTAAAATTTTGCGTATAAAAGAATCATTAAAAAATATCAAGTGGGGTGCTAAATAATTCAAGTTACAGTGAAATAAATAATGAATTATTGACTTAGAAACACAGAATCATTCATGTCAGAAACTATCCTTTATATTTTATGTGTGCACATATATAGTCATGTGTGTAGAAGCCAGGGGTCAACATTGGCTATCTTCCACAATTTATTACCACCTTAATTCTTCACTGATCCAGGAACCCACTGATACTGCTCAAATATATGTTATCAACATGGATACAAAATCTTATAGGGAAAACTGAATGCACCTTATAATATTATATTGTATTCCCAGTCAATCACTAAAATCAAACTACACATCACTGATGATTTTTTTCTTTTTTGAATTTTTCTTTTTAAATTAATTATTATATTTATTTACATTTCAGATGTCGTTGTTCCCTCTCTCACTGTTCTTCATTCTACTTGCCCCCTTTGTCTCTGAGAGGGTACTGCCTTCACCTCAAGCGTTCTCCTTCCTTGGGGCCTCAAGTCTTCACAGGATCAATGCATCATTTCCTACTTAGGCTATGCAAGGTACTCCTCATCTATATATGTGCAGGGGCAGGGAACCCCAACCAGCCCATATATGCTCTATGGTTGGTGCCTTTGTCTCTGGGACCTCACTGGAGTCAGGGTTATTTGAATGTTTTAGTCTTCCTATAGGGTTGTTATGCCCTTCAGCTCCTTTAGTCCTTACCCTAAGTCTTCCATGGGCATCCCATGGTTGGCTGTAAGTATATGCATCTTTCTCAGTCAGCAGCTGCTACGGACTCTGTGAGGACAGTTATCCTAGGCTACTTTCTGTAAGCACACCATGCCATCAGAAATAATGTCAGGTTTTGATGCCTACCACCATGAGATTTATTTCAACTTGGGCCAGATACTACACAGCCTTTCTTTCAGTCTCTGTTCCATTTTTATCCCCTGTATGCCTTTTATACAGGAACAGTTCTGGGTACAAGAAAAACACTTCAGTGAAAAAGACAGACTCTACCTCAGAGTAAAGTCTGGAAAAACATTTTCCAGGAAAATAGTCCTAAGAAAAAAGCTGGAGTAACCATTCTTCTTTCCAATAAAACATGCTTTCAGCCAAAAGTTATCAAAAGAGATGTAGAAGGACACTTCATACATATCAAAGGAAAAAATCCACCAAGACGAAATCTCATTTCTGAACATCTATGCTGTAAAGGCAAGGATATCCACATTTGGAAAAAAAAATTACTAAAGCTCAAAACACACATTGAATCTCACACTATAATACCAAATATAACCAATGCACTGGTCATTGAAACAGAAACTAAACAGAAACATAGAAAAACTAAAAGAAATTATGAACCAAATCGATTCAACAGTTATCTACACAATATTCCCCTCCAAAACAAAAGGATATACCTTCTTCTCAGAACCTCATAGTTCTCCAAACCTGACCATATACTTACATAAAAAACAACCGATTTGTTTTTAAGTCATAATTTTATACATTTAATTTTCCTGTCATTACAATATTGTTCAAATGATCATCAGTAGATGCACACATTACAATTATTTTAAATAATTTCCATTCTTTATACAGCAAAACATAAAACATTCTAATATCTGTACACAGTTGTAAATGAAATAGGTTACGATTATATTGTCCTTATTTATCTGACAAGAAAACTATCCACAAACAAATATTATACTAATTTGCATTTAATCATTTCTAAGTAATTCAGAATGTTTTCTAATTTTATATTTACAACAAATTCTTAGAGAGTTTATCTTAGTTTTACATTACAGTTTTATCTCTGTGCATATGTATGTGCATGTGGTTTTTATACTGGGATTTAGTTTGCTATGATTTATTATGAATAATCCTTAGCAGTTAGGTTTAAGAATAATCTTTGCCCATGTGGTAGTGAATACTTATAAGCTAAACCCTTGGGTGCTAGAATCAACAAGATTAGAAGTTCAAGTCTTAGCTGCATAGCAACTCTGAGGTTAGTCTTGGCCACATGGGACCTTGTCTCAAAAATAAATGTGCAACAACAACAACATAACACAAGAAGGAATACTTGAAATTGGGTTTTATTACTCTGTGATCTAGGAGGCATTTTTAGCAGCTGTAGTATGACTACTGGAAAATAATTCTGACCAACATCATATACAATTTCAATAGAAACAAACTTTCTAATAGGTCCATTGCCCTTGGCAGCAAATAGCATTGCCCATGCCTAGTTTCTTTAGACTAATCTCACCTGAAAACATATCAATGAATTCCCTGAGATTCATTAGCATCTGAAAATTGCCTTTCTATCTTTATTAGTGTTCATAAATAGTAGTTATGAACATAAATTAAAATACTACAAATCCTTCATAAAAAATTCAAGAGCTAGAAAGATGACACACTTGGTAAAACTATTGTCTTGCAAGGAAAAGGACTTGGGTTTGACTTCTTTTTTAAAAATTTTTAATATTTTTTATTACATATTTTCCTCAATGACATTTCCAATGCTATCCCAAAAGTTCCCCATACCCCCCCCACTTCCCTACCCGCCCATTCCCCCCCTTTTTGGGGGGGGGCCTTGGCGTTCCCCTGTACTGGGGCATATAAAGTTTGCCAAAACCATGGGTTTTGTTCCCAACAAACCATGGGTGTTTTGTTCCCAATTCTAAGAAGGGTTTGACTTCTGAACCCACATTAAAATCTGGGCTTGATGAATTGAGATTTTTATCCCAGAATTGAGAAAATTAGGACACATGGGTCCCTATGGCTTGCTGGGCACCATTCTAATGCACTTTGTGAGATCCGAGTATATGAGAATTTCTAACTAAAAAGAGCAAGTTGGGTGAAACCTGAGGAATGACAGTTAAATCCATACTCTGGTCTATACTCACAGGTTTGACATCCCCAGGATCAATCAATATGCTATAACAAGAATGCAAATGACTTGTCATAAAAGATTTGTTGTCTTATATTGTTTTTCCTGTTGGAATTATATGTGAACTCAGAATAACCCCTATTAAAGGTCTTCTAGGTAATTGCAACTCCATAATATGTGGGTAGATTGGCTGAGTGGCTCTGCAAGGTCCACAGAGACAAAGATACATATATGTATAGTT
This sequence comes from Mus caroli, assembly GCF_978045245.1. Taxonomy (NCBI): domain Eukaryota; kingdom Metazoa; phylum Chordata; class Mammalia; order Rodentia; family Muridae; genus Mus; species Mus caroli. The sequence goes on along the minus strand of NW_028227256.1, from coordinate 111,348,267 downwards.
GACAGTTTAGAAAGCACATGTACAAGTTAAAGGTCTACTGAAAACAGAAAGTCTGATGTCTGTGGATGGCTGATAATCTTCTTTAAGAGTAGTTAATAGAGGTTGAATATAATAAAAATGCATTACATACATCGATGACATTGTCAAAGAATAAATAAAAATATTTAAAAATATTAACCTGATTGTATCTATTGTAGCCAAAACAAAGCTTCCTATAACAATGAAAAATAAGTTGTTTCCATTTCCCTTTTAAATATATTCTTTACTGTAAACATGCATGGAATTCAGCTGTCTTGGTAATATTTTCCACTTGTGTTATTAAAAGTCATTCCACTGCTAAATCATTTTCAGCATGTTAATGGCTCCTTGCCCTTATGGATTGCTTTATCACAGCTCATTTAGGATGGCATTTATCTATTAGCATATCACAGCAAAATGGTAAAATGCAATCTCGTGACAGAGGTAGTATCAACATGTGGTGAATTTTTACTATAAGCATGTATATATTTAAGATAATCAAAAATTATATAATGTCAGTGTATGCAAGGTGGAACATAGATATCAATATTAAAAAGAGAAAAGTTTGCTGGTTATAGTAGCCTCGGCTGCCAATTGTGCTCTCTTAGGGTCTGTATAATATCTGCTCAGGATCTTCTAGTTTTCATAGACTCTGGTGAGAAGTCTGGTGTGACTCTGATAAGTCTGCCTTTACCTGTTACTTTACCTTTTAACCTTACTGCTTTTTATATTCTTTCTTTGTTTTACATTTGGTATTCTGAATATTATGTGATGGGAGAAATTTCTTTTCCGGTCTAATTTATTTGGAGTTCTGTTGGCTTCTTGTGTGTTTATGGGCATCCCTTTCCTTAGGTTAGGGAAGTTTTCTTATATAATTTTGTTGAAGAGACCCTTCTACTAGCCCTTTAGGTTGGGAGTCTTCACCCTCTTATATACCTATTATTCCTAGATTTGGTCTTCTCATTGTGTCTTGGATTTCTTGGATGATATCTATCTATCTATCTATCTATCTATCTATCTATCTATCTATCTATAGGCTTTTAGCAATTTGCACTTTCTTTGACTGTTGTGTCCATGTTTATGTATTCTTTTTTAATATTTTTATTAGATATTTTCCTCATTTACATTTCCAATGCTACCCAAAAGTCCCCCATACCCTCCCACCCACTCCCGTACCCACCCACTCCCACTTTTTGGCCCTGGTGTTCCCCTGTACTGGGGCATAAGATATAAGATACAATTTGCTAAAGGCATGAAACTCAAGAAGAACGAAGACCAAAGTGTGGACACTGTGCCCCTTCTTAGAATTGGGAACAAAACCAACATGGAAGGAGTTACAGAGACAAAGTTTGGAGTTGTGATGAAAGGATGGACCATCTAGAGACTGCCATATCCGGGGATCCATCCCATAATCAACTTCCAAACGCTGACACCATTGCATACACTAGCAAGATTTTGCTGAAAGGACCCAGATATAGCTGTCTCTTGTGAGACTATGCTGGGGCCTAGCAAACACAGAAGTGGAAGCTCACAGTCAGCTATTGGATGGATCAGAGGACCCCCAATGGAGGAGCTAGAGAAAGTACCCAAGGAGCTAAAGGGATCTGCAACCCTATAGGTGGAACAACATTATGAACTAACCAGTACCCCGGAGCTCTTGACTCTAGCTGCATATGTATCAAAAGATGGCCTAGTTGGCCATCACTGGAAAGAGAGGCCATTGGACTTGCAAACTTTATATGCCCCAGTGTCCATGTTTTCTATGGTATCTTCTGCACCCAAGATTCTCTCTTCTAGTTCTTGTATTCTGTTGGTGATGCTTGTATTGATGACTCCTGATCTCTTTACTAGGATTTCTATTTCCAGGTTCCCTTTGTGATTTATTTATTGTTTCTATTTCCACTTTTAGAGACTGGATGGCTTTGTTCAATTTCTTTACCTGTTTGGCTATATTTTCCTGTTTATGTTAAGGGATTTTTGTGTTTCCTCTTTAAGGGATTCTAGCTCTTTACCTGTGTTCGCCTGTATTTATTTAAGGGTGTTATTTATTTCCTCCTTACAGTCCTCTACCACCATCGTCATGAGATCTGATTTTAAATCAGTCTTGCTTTTCTAGTGTTGGGGTATACAGGGCTTGCTGTGGTGGAAGAGCTGAGTTATGCCACGTAGCCTTAGTTTCTGTCGCTTATGTCCTTGCCTCCTGCCATCTGGTTATCTCTGGTGTTAGCTGGTCTTTCTGTCTCTGACTGTGGATTGCCCATCCTACTAGCCTGTGTATCAGTACTACTGAGAGACCAGTTCTCCCCGGGAAGAATTTTAGTATAGAGTGTTATGGCACAGGTTCAGCACTGGGGTGCAGACTGAAACCAGAACAATCCTGTCAGAGGCTGTTCCTTGGTTCCTGTGTCCTGCTGGCCCTGGGTGGGCCCCTCTTTTTAAGAATTTGAGCAGAGGTGGTTGTCTTACCTATGATCACAGAGGTATTGGCACTCCTGAGAGGCCAGCTCTCTCTGGACAGTATTTGTGTATGGAGAACTGTGGCACAGAATCAGCTCTCTGTGCAAACACAAACTGGAAGGATCCTGTCTGAGGCTGCTTCTTGGTTCCTGTGTCCTGGGGGCTCCACAACGGTCCTGTGAACCATAAGTGGTGGTCTTACCTGTGATCACACTTGTGTCTGCACTCCTGGGAGACAGCTATCTCCTGGAAGTATTTGGGTATGCAAGACTATGGCACATTATCAGATCTGGGCTCAGAAGGAAACCAGAAGTATCCTGTGCCAGGTTGCTCCTTGTTTCCTGTCCAGATGGCTTTTTAAAAGAGCCATCACCAGCCTAGGGATGTTCCCACCAATAAAAGACTGGGCCTTCCTTCATCATCAATTAAGAAACTACCCTGTTGTTGAGAATTGGTTCTAATGCTTTGTCTTAATTTGACTCCCAAAAGCTGTGCTTCCAGACACTGAGGATCCCTGCCCTCATGTGACTCTCCCCAAAACACCCAATTACCATAGATGTAGAAACCAAGATGATCTACGACAAAAACAAACATACAGAATATTTTCCACAAATCCAGGCCTAGAAAGGGTAATAGATTGAAAACGCCAATGCAAGGTGGGAAAATACATCATCTAAAAAGCAAGAAAATAATCTTCCCTCAATAAACCTAAAAATGTTAGCCACATAAACATAAAAATCACATTAAATATAACAAGAAGCAACAATTACTATTCCTTCATATTTCTTAACATAAATTTACTCAATTCCCCATAAAAATACATAGAATAACTGGCTGAATACATAAACAGTGCATTTCAACATTTCACTGCATACAGGAAATATGCCTCAGTGACAAAGATAAGACACTACCTCAGAGTAAAGGGTTGGAAAATAATTTTCCAAGAAAATGGTCCCAAGAAACAAGCTGGAGTAGCCATCCTAATATCAAATAAAATAAACTTTCAACCAAAAGTTTTGAAAAAGCATGAGGATGGACACTTTTCCTTTCATATTCATCACAGGAAAAATCTACCAAGCAGAACTTACAGATCTGAACATCTATGCTCCAAATATATAGGCAACCACATTCATAAAAGAAATTTTACTGAATCTCAAAGCACACATTAAATCTCACACAATAAGAATGGGAGAAACACCTCATTCTTGTCAATGGACAGATCAAGGAAACACAAACTAAACAGAGACACATTGAAACTAACAGAAGTTATGGACCAAATGGTTTTAACAGATATCTATTAAACATTTAATCCTAAAGCAATGAACATACCTTCTTCTCAGAACTTCTTTGTACCTTTTCCAAAACTGGCCATATAACTGGTCACAAAACAGGCATCAACATATACAAGATGATTGACATAATCCCATTCATTCTATCAGATCACAGACTAAGGCTGGTCTTCCATAGCAACAAAAAACAACAGAAAGTCCACATACACATGGGAGCTGAGCAACAATCCACTCAATGATAACTTGGTCAATGAAGAAATAAAGAAAGAAGGCTCAATATACCCAAACTTATAGGACAAAATGAAAGCAGTGCTAAGAGGACAACTCATAGCTTTGACTGCCTCTAAAAAGAAACTGGTAAGAGCATAAACTCACAACTTAAAAGAACTCCTGAAAGCTCCAGAATAAAAGGAATCAAACACAACCAATAGGAATAGAGGACTGAAAATAATCAAACTAAGGGATGAAATGAACCAAGTAGGGAAAAAAAAAGAACTATACAAATAATCAACAAGACTAAGAGCTGGATCTTTGAGAAAAATCAATAAGATAGATCAATACTTAGCCAGACTAACCAGAGGACACAGAGACAGAATCCAAATTAACAAAATAGAAATGAAAAGGAGATATAACTACAGAAGTTGGGGAAATTCAAAACATCAGATCCTTACAAAAGCCTATACTCAACAAAACTGGAAAATCTGGATGAAATGGATAATTTTCTAGACAGATACCAGGTACCAAGGTTAAATCAGGATCAGATAAACCATCTAACCAGTCCCATAACCCCTAAATAAGTATAAGCAGTCATTAAAATCTCCCAACCAAAAAAAAATAAAAAACTCAGAACCATATGGCTTTAGGGCAGAATTCTATCAGACCTTCAAAGAAGACCTAATACCAATACTTTTCAAACTATTCTACAAAATAGAAACAGAACGAACACTACCCATTTCATTCTATGAACCCACAGTTAATCTGATTATTCTCCCTTGGAGATGGCACTGTATCTGTCTAATCAGGTACTTGTCACAATTTTCTCTCATAGATGACTTCATAAGAGAATTTTATCTACTTCTATCACATTTAATGTTCCAAATAGATTTTTAAAAATGTTTGAGTGCATATTACTTTTAGCTTTGAAAGATATCATGTATATTAAGAAGCATTTAACTATTATAAATTATATTGATGTCTTAGAAAAATGACAATACTAACCTGTATATTTTAAAATAAATTTTTATTAGTTTAATAAAAAATTACCCCCCACAAGGAAAGATGAAAGTATCAATTCAATTGTTTACCAAAGATAATAAGTTTATTTAAGTGTTTAATAATTTTCCCTAGAACTAGAAATGAAGTAAATAGCAAGATAATTCTACTCATTTCTGAAAAAATTGAGATCAAGTCTGACAAAATAAATGGCATAAAAAATGGTATTAACCAATTCCTTCGATCTCATACTAGAGAACACAAACTTGTGAAACACAAGTACAATGAACACTTTAAGCATTTCCCTGATCCTGGCAACTTTGTCTTAGTTTCTTTTACTATTGTAATAAAATACCCTGGCAAAAGCAATTGGATTTATTTTGTCTCAAAGAAATGCTTTATTTTATTTTATTTTATTTTACAACCTAGTTGTTGCTTCCCTCATGGTCTGTGCTTCCATATTGTCAATATGAGACCAGGAGGATATCTCAATGGTATAAACGCTTGACATGCAACCATAAAGACTTGGGTTTGGATCCCAAGTGCACAAATGAAAATCTGGGTGTAATCACATGTGCTTGTAACCAATCACTGAATAGATGGAGACAATTATATCCCAGAAACTAATTGGTTTGCCTAGCCTAAGTGGGGAGCAGTGTCCTAAGATTTCCTCATTACCTGACACCCACCCTGTGACAGTGGAGGGTAAGCTTGGTCAAAACATTTGCATCCTGCCTCACCATCAGCCATGCCCTGTGGTAGAGCAGACCCAGAACCCCTCTAACCATACACACACACACACGTATACAAATATGCATGTACATACCCAAGTACACGCAAGTAAAACCTATAAACAAGTATAGAAAATACACACAAATTCATGCATACATATGTCACCCACACATCTAGACATGTCTACACAAACACATAAACACACATATACATGCACACACATGCACACATACACACACATACATACACACACACTCTCTTGCATACCTCTTGGCTTGGCTAACTTTTCTTTCTTTTTTTCTTCCTTTCTTTCATCCTTTTCTTTTGGATATAGCTGTCTGATTAAATTCATTGGTGTTCACCCTTCTATTTTCTCAAATAATATCCTAACATTTATAAATTACAAATGTATAACTGGAAACATAAGCAGTGAACATAAATGTGTGTTCAGATAGTACCAGAAAATGGGGTTTGTTTTCTGGGTTCCCTTGTGTCTTGGTGTGCAGAACTTATATTTAAGACATTAATTCTTATTTTATTTACTTTTTGCAAGTGTCTCCTTCTTATATTTGCTAGCATCACATAGAGAGGGGAGAAGGGAAGGTGGAGAGAGGGGATTAAGAGGGCAAGAGAGTAAGAGAGTAAGAGAGGGAGGAGGGGCAGGGCTTACCTGGATATTGACACGTAACTGTGGGGGTGGAGTCTAGACAGAATATCAGGAACTTGGGGCATTGTTCTGCATGACTGATGGCCACACAGCTCTCTGCAGGGGGCTGTGTGAGGCTGTAGCTGTGACAGGAGCCAGGGTCACAAGGTCGAACACTTGTAGTTCCTCATAGGCAGAAATGACCTACCAGGTCTCCGGGATTCTAGGCCTGAGTTCAACCAGGGACCAGGCTGTCTGTGCATAGCCCCACACAAAGTAAGTATGGAACACTCCTGATGCCTGCCTTTGATCTCCTCATTTCCACCCATGTACATTAACATGCCAACTTTACATACTTTAAAAGAAGGAATTTCAACTGAAAATAAATTGTCTGTCTCAGATTAGCTTGTGAGCATGTCTGCAGGGCATTTTTGCTTGCTAACTTATGCATGTTTGCTCAGCCCCCAATGGACAGTCCCTCCTCTGCTTATGTAGTGCTGGAATGTATAAGAAAAGCAGCTGAGCAACCTAGCAATTGTAAGCAGCAATCTTTTGTGGTCCCTGCTTTAGATTCTACCTTCAGGTATCAGCCTTGAATTTCTGTTCATATTTCCCTCAGTTATGGACTGTAAAGTATAAGGTGAAATAGATCTGTTCTTCCATAAATCGCTTTTATTCGTTATCTTTAACAAAACAACAGGTAAGAAAATAGGACACTTCATCCAAAGGTACTAGTGCACCTATACACATAAGCAAATAAAATAAAATCTACTAAGTCTTTGTTCTTGAAGTTTCGTTTCTTTTCTTTTTTTTTCTCTTTTCTTTTCTTTTCCTTTCTTTTCTTTTCTTTCTTTCTTTTTTTAATTTGGGTATCTGGTAAATGTTCATGATCAGTGTAAGGATGCCTCAAGGACTTCCTCTTACATGTTAGTTTTTAGGCTTGTGGTTATTGAAAATGCTCAAGTATTCTGTATTTCTATTTAGATACTGAGAGAAATGAAGATTGTTTTTTCTACTAGGTGGATATCTAGCTTTTGCTGGTTAAACTAGTCACTTCAATTACATCATGGACTTTCTTTAACTGACATTTTTTTTTTCATATTTTATGTTTCCACAGAAATTGAACTTTTCACAAATGTTTCCAACTGTATTATCCAGTAACATCTCAGAATATGTCAAGGCATTGAAAAATCTCCTTTATGTCTCACTAATTACCTTAAATTGAATTTTGGAGTGATTCTTCTGTTACTGATTTCCAAGTGTGTCACATTTTGATGAAATAACTTATTATGTAATATGTTAAGTCATTTAAATGAAAGATATTCCATTATTAATTCATATGTAATAATTTTATCCTATAAATATTGTATGCATTTTTGATTTACTCATCTACATATATGTTATTATATTATTATTATAGAAGAAGAACTTGTTCGTTCTGCCTGCAATTCTCAGAACAGGTCTTCTAACACTCCTGAAACATCCTGAATTAGAAGAAAATCCTATGAAACACAATCTCAGTGTTTATCCCTAGTTCTTGAAATCTTAATGTATTACCTAAGTTTCTCCTAGGCTATAATGAAACACCCAACAAAGAGGAGTGAAAGAAGGATTTGGGGGGCTCACAGTTTGAGTGTATAGGCCATCACATTGTGCATTCATGGTGACAGGACTTGAGGCAGCTTGTCACTCTCTACAATCAAAAATCAGAAAAAATATATATATACTGGTACTAAACTATATATTTCCTTTTGTGGAGTTACTTAATATTGCCACTCACATTATGGTGAATCTTCCTTCCTCAACTTGTCCCATCCAAAACACATTCATAAGTGATTATAGATAATATGAAATTGATAATCGTAATCATATACATACATAGTATCCAGAATATGAAAATGAATAGAACATCTGTAGTTGATAATAATCACATAATTTAATCACACCTGTGTTTATATGGTGATGGGTTTATATTAATAAAACCTCAGTGGGTGAAATAGCTGTCTGTTTAAAGGAAACAACTTGTGATTAGATAATTGGAACCATCCACATGTACCTAAATTTGGAGAATGAATAAATCATTATTGGTCAGTGATTTAGACAATCAAGATTATGTAATGATGACATTGTAAAGCCCGAATGATGAATTTTGGAAAACGTAGTGAAGAAAATCACGTATGTATCAGGGATTGCTTCCCTAATTTGCTTTGAGCCATTTCATCAGATTATAAATCTTGCTGAAAGAGCCATGAAAGCTTGGCATTTAACCAAAGTATAAATGTAGTAAACTGGGAACTCACTATCTCAAATTTGCATCAGAAATAGAGCAGCCCTGTGGGCCTCAGCAACTAAACTCATGAGGTCTGCTCTGAATTAATGTAGTTAATACTTGAAACTATATGTAGTCTAGGATAATGTGGTGTTTGTTCAAAACTGTAAAAATGCTCTATACATTTGGCATCAGAAATGTTTACTTCGACTAAATTTTGTGAGAAAATTTCCCAAGGGGGGGAAAAAAAAAACCTCCCTTGCCTGTGTTATAGATTCTATAGGGCTGATTAATTTCAATACCCTAAATTACAGAGAATTAGAATGTTGTAGATCCAGAATCAAATTTCACTGGTCTTACCTTACCTACCTTCAAATAGTCATCAGGATTTCATGGTTGATACAGCATGTAGACATGTTCCTCTTCCAGAAACTTAACAGACTAGGTCGATGTATGGGCAAAAGAATATTTTGAAGGAAAGGAAGACACAAAGAAAGCTATATCTTGTTCTATATGGAAAGGTGAATCAGTAATCTGCTTTCATTCAAGCACAAAGACTGGAAGATCAGAACTCACATAAACTAATATCAAGTGTGATGACTTTTAATTCCAATGCAGATGCCCAGGGCTCACTAGTATGTATATATATATATATATATATATATATATATATATATATATATATATAGTCTGCTTGGCAAGTTCCTAGTAATTGACACATCTTGCCTAATAACAAAGTAAAAGTGCAAAGACCATGGCTATGCTCCCTCAATATGTGCACATTGACAGTGAATGTGTACTCCGTATATACATGCAGCTGTACATACCTTCTGAAAGAGAGAAACTAGATCCGAGCACATTTTCTTACCATTAGTAACAATTTTTTTATTACAAATAAATTGCCACTTTACCTTTAGAGATACACGGGATTATTTAGTCTTCATAGTCTTTTCACCAAAGTTTCATATTTATTCCTTTTGTGTGCTGGTTAACATTTATTATCAAATTGACTTTTACCCACCTGGAAAAAGGTAACCAATCTTGAAGAGTTAGCCTATAGCCACACCTGTGAGATATTCTCTTGAATCAAGACTGATGTGAGAAAGCCCCACCCATTTTGGGCTGCACCAGGTCCTGGACAGGTGGGCATTGAATATATAAGAAAACAAGCTGAGTATTCACGAACCAGCACCATTCCTCCATGGTTTCTTCTTTAGTTCCTGCCCTGATTTCTCTCTCTGATTGTCTATGACTTGGAAGTTAAAGCTTAAGTAAATCCTTCCCTTACCTAATTTGCTCTATATTATTTTTTATCACAACAGAAAAGCTAACTGAAATACTTAATTTTCTTTTTTGTCCTACCTTTCCTTGCTTCATGCATCTCCAGTGTTCTAATCGTATGCTGTTGGATAAAAACTACTTCACCCTAATTTTATAAATGCAGGAGTTAAGGTACTGAGAATTTAAGATTTTTCTCTGTCTGTTACTCCCAAGATATGCACTGTTATGTCTAACGGCTATGCCCATGGCACTTCTTTGAAACTCATATATTATTAAATAGGGAGAAATCACTTCTAAGTATAATACTTGTTAAGTCAAAGTAAAATATCATCTTAGTTTTTACAGATACTAGAACTGGGAGATCATTTAAAACTTGTCCAACAAATTCAAACACACAGAAGATACGTTCACAAGCATTCAATTCCACGCAGTGGAAATGAAGAAAGGCTGTTGAATAAATGCAAAGAAAATCACATATCTCATTTACAAAAACAATTCATACATAAACTACATGCATAAACCCCATAAGTGGAAAATCAAAGTTGATGGCTTAGAACATGGTAAGAGATGTGCACACAACATATAGAAATATCTCACAGCTCTCCAGCATAAGAGTTATTAGTCCTTCTTGCAGGTAAGCAGTTTTCAAGGCAATGTAATTACAGCAGCCTTGTAATAATGCAGCACATTTAATTTTTAATTACCACATATTTGCTGTTATGGGAATAGGAACAAGACTGCCAAGTCAAATAATCTAGCAAATGGATAATGTTACCTGAGCTCTCTCTCATTTCTCAAGGCAGAGTTAATATAATTATTTGTGGACCAAGCAGATGTGAAATGGGTAAAGAAGCTGAAGGACAAGAATAAGGACAGAAGTGGTTAGAAGCCATCTCTGCTCCTTTCTCAACTAGGAAGATACATTTTTATTTAATTATCTTTCTTCATTTTATTTAGTTCTCTTTCTTCCTTTCTTATTGAGTTCCCTTTCTTCTGTGTATTCTGTGTATTCTGAGGTGAGAACCTCAACCCAGGAAATGATACCATATACATTCAAGGTGGACCTGGTTATCACAATTCAGTCAGTATAGAAGATACCTCACAAACATGCAGAGAAAGTTCCTTCTAAGTGATTCCAGGCCCTGTCAAATAGACAATCTATTTAAGGCATTCTAAACGTCATTCCCAGAAACTAATATCCCATTCCAAAATATCAGCCCTCTGTTATGCCTTAGAGATTCAGTTATCAGACATTTGTGAGAAATGCCTTAAAGAAACAGGATTTACTGTGGTTGATTGTGTCAGAGCATCCAATCAAATTTGTCAAGGAAGTGATGGAAGAAAGGGGCAGTTCATAACATGATAGCCAGGAGGCAAAGAATAAGGAATGTTCTGAGGAAAGGAAAAAGGCATCAAGGGCATGATCCCCCAAAGTGTCCATTCTTATCCATTGGACTCAATGTTGACACCATAGTACGAATCTATCAAGGGATTAATCTAGTAGTCATGTGGGTTTACTTGTGATCTAAGTATCTCTGGAATCTCAGACATGCAGAAATGTAAACTGCTAATTTCCTAGATACTTCTTTATCCAGAAATTGAATAAGGAAATTTAAGCTTTGCATTTACTTTTTTTTTTTAAATCCCTGGAAGAAACAATCTCTTAGTGAACTGCAGAATGGTGTGTTTGATGCTGCCCTTTCCAGCCTCTCAGGTCTATACCTGTGACACTGGTTAAATAGCTGGGGCATGGCTCCAGCAATATTTTACTTAAATAGATTCTCTTCCAGTCAGAACCATACCCCTGCTCTCACACTGGGGAGGAACATTATTGTTTAAATTTCTCCCTTGGCCCTAGCCATATATCCCCCCTATAGACAACTGTCTTGAAAAGTGACTTTTTATGAAGCTTTTCACTGATATCCAGAGAGATCAATTTAGAGACTAAATCACAATCATGACAAGATCCAGACTTACAAAGTACAAGACAAATAATCATTGCATTCTCAGCTGTAAATGAGGCATCTATCTGACTCCTTCCCAGCCTCAGGAAACATAATGGAAGAAAGGTAGAAAGAACCTAATAGCTAGGAGAAGGTGGAATGTCTTCCAGGCAGTATGTGGTATGACCATGATAACCCTTATACTTCTAACAATTGTGGTTACATGAATAATATCTGCACAAAACTGGGCTCATCAACATTGCTGAGGGAGGTGAACTATCAAGGCTGCCCACTTCCTGGAGGATGTATATACAACTAACAGTTACTAAAAGAGAAACACCTTTCCCCCCCAGTGGAGTAGTTATTGTTAAAATGCCTATGTTCCTGTAAACAACCACCCACACTGTACTTCTGTAAGCAACTCTAAGGAAACTTACTGTATTATTAAAAGTGAAAATGGGAATTGGAAGTAGAAATGCCCAAGTTGGAAAGATCAAGGGATTTAGCTGCAGCAGGGGGTGGGGAGGGAGAGAAGGGCTTAAGGATGATTAAAACATAGACTGTACATGTTTGAGTATATAATGAAACATTTATGTGTGATTCATATATGATATAAATGTTTTCTTTAAAGAACCAGACATATCAATCATCTCTAACTATATAAACCTCTATTAATTTTTACTTCCACAGCTCAAAGTTATTTTTCTCCCCCGGGACTTTAACTTGCAGCAGTATTTATCCCAATGTAATTAAACTGCAGTTGTTAAAGAAGATAAGAGGTTAAAATAAGAGAAAGTAACCACTTATGTTTATAGGATATACTCAAATTACTAGTTAGACATTAAACCTTTTTAATGCTCTTGAATAATCGATCTTCTAGATCATCTATAGAGGAAGAAAACTAGAAATTGAGAAAGTTAATACATTTTTCAACATCATAGACTATGTGAAGAAAAGATTAGAAGTGTATAAGTCTGAACATCTGCACACTGAGTGCCTTCAAAAACTCCATGTTGCTTTTCTTTTAATTAAAGAAATCAGGAAAATACTGATTTTTTTTATTTGTAAACCACTGATGCAAAAATAAAACAATTTTTATGAATCTACCTCTTATTGGAACAGTTTGATTTAAACTCTCATTATCTAGAAATAGAATATGTCTAAAAATAATTTGGAAACTTTATATTCCTATTAAAGGCAAGGTTTAATAATCTTTACTTAAAGAATATGTTCATGTATATAAAGATCTCAAATCTATGTTGTTAAGAGAATAAAATAATGTGAATGTTCTAATTATTTGCCTTATATTCTGAGGCCAGCTATGAACCATGGACACACCAAAATTGATTTCTCGGAGGTCTCTTATGCAAAATAGTCAAAGATAATATTGATGACATCAGTGCTCAGTCTTAGAGAACATTATCTGGCTTTATTTCAAGAATTCTGAATATTCATCTATATGGTGAATATATTACTATATAATATTTATGAAAACATGCATGAGACATTAAAATCTGGTATTGCTATGAATGCTAATAATTATATATATAAAATTTGAGTGTAGAATTTGATGAAATAATCCTGGATATTATTTATTTATTTATTTATTTTTTAAATTTATTTTCTCTTTTATTACGTATTTTCCTCAATTACATTTCCAATGCTATTGCAAAAGTCCCCCATACCCCACCCCCCACTTCCCTACCCACCCATTCCCATTCTTTTGGCCCTGGCGTTCCCCTGTATTGGGGCATATAAAGTTTGCAAGTCCAATGGGCCTCTCTTTCCAGTGATGGCCGACTAGGCCATCTTTCGATACATATGCAGCTAGAGACAAGAGCTCCGGGGTACTGGTTAGTTCATCATGTTGTTCCCCCTATAGGGTTGCAGATCCCTTTAGCTCCTTGGGTACTTTCTCTAGCTTCTCCATTGGGAGCCCTGTGATCCATCCAATAGCTGACTGTGAGCGTCCACTTCTGTGTTTGCTAGGCCCCTGCACAGTCTCACAACAGACAGCTATATCTGGGTCCTTTCAGCAAAATCTTGCTAGTGTATGCAATGGTGTCAGCGTTTGGAAGCTGAGTATGGGATGGATCCCTGGATATGGCAGTCTCTAGATGGTCCATCCTTTCATCACAACTCCAAACTTTGTCTCTGTAACTCCTTCCATGGGTGTTTTGTTCCCAATTTTAAGAAGGGGCACAGTGTCGACACTTTGGTCTTCATTCTTCTTGAGTTTCATGCGTTTAGGAAATTGTATCTTATATCTTGGGTATCCTAAGTTTTGGGCTAATATCCACTTATCAGTGAATACATATTGTGTGAGTTCCTTTGTGATTGGGTTACCTCACTCAGGATGATGCTCTCCAGGTCCATCCATTGTGCTAGGAATTTCATAAATTCATTCTTTTTAATAGCTGAATAGTACTCCATTGTGTAAATGTACCATATTTTCTGTATCCATTCCTCTGTTGAGGGGCATCTGGGTTCTTTTCATCTTCTGGCTATTTTAAATAAGGCTGCTATGAACATAGTGGAGCATGTGTCCTTCTTACCGGTTGGGACATCTTCTGGAACTGCAAAGCTTCTGCAAGGCAAAAGACACCATCAATAAGACAAAAAGACCACCAACAGATTGGGAAAGGATCTTTACCTATCCTAAATCAGATAAGGGACTAATATCCAATATATATAAAGAACTCAAGAAGGTGGACTCCAGAAAATCAAATAACCCCATTAAAAAATGGGGCTCAGAACTGAACAAAGAATTCTCACCTGAGGAATACCGAATGGCAGAGAAGCACCTGAAAAAATGTTCAACATCCTTAATCATCAGGGAAATGCAAATCAAAACAACCCTGAGATTCCACCTCACACCAGTCAGAATGGCTAAGATCAAAAATTCAGGTGACAGCAGATGCTGGCGAGGATGTGGAGAAAGAGGAACACTCCTCTATTGTTGGTGGGATTGCAAGCTTGTACAACCACTCTGGAAATCAGTCTGGCAGTTCCTCAGAAAATTGGACATAGTACTACCGGACGATCCAGCAATACCTCTCCTGGGCATAAATCCTGGATATCATATTATTGACGATATTATGTGTGCTTTAATAGACATTCCATTTGTAATAACTTTTTTTCTGTATCTTTCATAGTTTGGAGACTAGGACATAATGATTATCAATTACTATATTGTACCTTTGTAATGTTATAAAAATAGGGAGCCAGAGCCACAGATAAAGAATTTGTGAAATGCAGAAGATTTAATTTTGTAGAATCCACATGTGTGATTCTGAAACTTAGAGATAAAATTATATGTAAGAGAGAGTCTTTGAGGCACAGTTTATGATGTAGCTCAGCCTGTGGGCACATCTCTGATCATTCTGCCTCTGACTGCTCAATACTGAAGTAGCAAGGATGAGCCAATACCCAACATTCTAATATAGAGATAGCAATCATAAGCCACTATGCTCAGAAATTCAGAAATTTGAATCCTGTATTACACACATCTACATTTTTATCTCCCTTGAAATCTTCTCATTGTTCCTCATAAGTTTAAGACTGTCCATTCCCATTAAGTTCATACCACTGATCTTTCTGATTTGATTTCCTTGGGACTTTATAACTTCCTTCAAAAAGAAAAAAAATCTTTAAAAGTGAAAGAACAGCTTTATACCATAGTTGTTTTTTTTTTTTTTATTTTCAGCTGCAGTACTTCTTATTAAATTTCAACACTGACCTAAATGGATGAAAACATTTGCCTAGGATAGCTCAAGGTCCGTCAAATGTATAGAATATTATTGCTATATTAAACTTAAATCACATTTTTATATTCACAGAAATAATTTCTTCTCACAGACAACCTGACCAAGAGCATTATCACTAAACAATGTAGCTATCAGACTTATGCACACTTATAGCTACTCAGAAATAGAGAGATGTTAAAGAATTTTAGTATGAATTGGATTTAGGGCTACAGGGATGGCTCTGTCAGTAAAGTGCTTTACTTGTAAATGTGAGGACCTGAGTTTAATCTGTCAAACTCTTATAAAAATTTTAGCCTTGTATTTGTGATCCTTAAACCTTGGTATATGAGTTCTGAAACTACATGCATGTACCGATAGGTCTACTTATATAAAAATTATAAATGGAGGAAAATTGACTTAATACATACATATTTTAGGAAATGTACCAAAAATATGAAACAATTCTTTGATTTAGATTAACTATATGGAAGAACGGTATTATTTTCATGACATGAGGGATATTGACACAAGCTATGAATTTTCCTTTAGATCACAACAAATATATTGGAAGGCTTTCAAAAGAAAAATTTGGGATAAATGTAACATTCATTAATGTTTGATAACAGGCTTTATAACATGCATAAGCTATTCTTCAAAAATTAATGTAACTCTAGTTCAGATTTCACATTAAGTAATACCCATGTTATGATTCATAGATTGCAAATTACTATGGACTTCCAAGAAGGTGTCTGTGGTACATTTTCAGATGTATATCAATGGAAAAATTTTAACCCAAGTGTATGGCCTTCTAGAGAAAGTTTGCCTCACTGGTAGTGAATAATTATACATCAAAAAATATTAAGCTTATGTCATTAAGCCCTGGTATAGACAGAACACATATCTGTGGGACACTAACTGAATATGACTCTGAGACTGACCTGATTTCATCCAAAATGTGTCTGCAATTCAACAGTTCTTTTTCATGAATGGTAAAAGATAAACATAATGCATGAGTAGCCAAGCACATGCATGACAAAAGACACGACTAAGTTTCATGGGGAAGCATTTCAAAATAGAGTACACATGGAGGTACCCATGGCCCCAGCCATATATTTAGCAGAGGATGGCTTTGTCGGACATCAATGGGAGGAGAAGCCCTTGGTCCTGGGAGGCATGACTCCCGAGCGTAGAGGAATGAGAGGGCAGGTAAGCATAAGAGGATGAGTGGGGGGAGCACACTCATAGAAGCAGGGGTAGGGAGAATGGGACAAGTGGGATTCTGGAGTAGAAACCAGGAAAGGGGATAATATTTGAAAATTAGATAAAGAGAATATCCAATAAAATTTATTAAAAATCACATCATTGCTACATGTTGCGCCAGAGACATTAATTATCTCTAGACAACGTAACACACACACAAACACACACACGCGCACACACACAGAGATAGACACATAGAATCTTGCTAGGAAATGACAGAGGAGAAAACCTTTGACTTAATCTGTAGATAATGAATTGATCTGTTAGCCCAATAAAGCAGTTACTAGAGTTTCATCCAAGAGTTGCACAAGGATGGCCCCAAATAGTGTTATTCTAGCTTCATTCCTGTTGCTATGACATAATCCTCTTGACAAAAGTTACATGGAGGAGAAAGAATTAATTCAGCTAGAATTTTAAGTTATAGTCCATCACATCAGCAAAGTCAAGACATGGACATGAAACAACTGAAAACATTTTCAATCAATAGCAGGGAGTGAGAGAATGGATTCATACACACTTAGTGCTCTGCACACTGTTCATATAACCCAGTACAAATCATCTGCCTTCAGGCTATGCCTTCCCATAACAATTATGATAGTCAAGATAATATCCCACTGATATGCCCACTGGCAAAACTGATCTAGATAATCAACTCTTCATTGAGATTTTCTTCTCAAGTGATTAGAAGTTGTGTCAACTTTAAAATCAAAGAAACCATCATCTAGTACGTGTGAAATGAGAGTGCTCAAGATTAGTATGATATGCATACATTTTTAAGCATTAACAAATGATGTATCATTTGCCCTAAGCAAGCATGAAGGGAGAGCATAATAATACTGGTTCATGAAGGGCTTTCATGAAAAACTCTTATGAGAATGAGCACCAAAAATGAAGATTTTAGTAGCAAATGTCTAACTGATCAGTACTACAGACAAGGTACTAAAGATAATCGTAGAAAATGGATATCAGAGTTGGGCATGGTGGCGCAAGCCTTTAATCCCAGCACTAGGGAGGTAGAAGCAGGTGGATTTCTGAGTTCGAGGCCTGCCAGATCTACAAAGTGAGTTCCAGGACAGCCAGGGCTATAGAGAAACCCTGTCTTGAAAAACCAAAAAAAAAAAAAAAAAAAAAAAAAGCAAAAGAAAACGGATTATCAGTGCTGTGTAGCAATTTCCTAACAACTGACTGTTCTTAAGCTAAGGGCATTAATACTCTAGAAGTTATGAAGGTAGGAACCTTGAGATTCAAAACATAAACAACTGACAAATCCCAGGAAGTCTGTGAAGCTAACTATATGTATAGGTCAGTCTAGTAGATTATACAATCAATAAAGAATGCTAAGCATAGACTTTTCCCCCAATTTCTTGAGCTACCTGCCAATCACACAAAGAGCTCCAATGTTTCTTTTTTTGTCACTCATCGTGCCTGCTTAGATGAGCTTTGGTAATAAAGGGTTTTTTTTTTGTTTGTTTGTTTTGTTTTTCTTTGTGTGTGTGTGTGTTTTTGTGTTTTTTTTTTTTTGAGTTACCCCTGAACATGCAAGTCAACTCTTACCCATATTTCTCTAAGTAAGCCCGAGCAAGGCTGCAACACAGTACCATTTGGTGCCAATGATTAATCTGCTGCTTTTAATTTCATAAGACTAGTTCCTGGGGCAACTCATGTTAATGGCATTCAGTTTAACATTTTAAAGAAAATAACAGCTCTTCCTGCAAGGAGAACACTGAAGTTTGTCTGACACTAATTCTCAGTTAAGAAATTTGAGCCCATTCAACATCTATGCACAGAGAAACAAGTGGAAAAATGCAGCTATTAAAGATTTGTTATACTGAGAGGAATTTTTGCAGATGCCCAAGCATCATGGTAGACTTGGACTTACATTCTAATGGCTCAGCACAGATTTCTTAGTGGAAGCTGATCACATGTGTATGACTTACCACATTAGTAAGCAGAAGAGTCTTCACTGGTTTACTTTAACATTTGTCACTTTGTCTGCTACTTGTTAAATTTAAGCTCATCAGATATAGGTAGATAAAAGCTTGGTATACTGAAGTGCTATATTAAATGTAATGTCAAAACAAAGCTCTTTTTTAAAATTTTATTTTATTTTTTGCATATTCTCTTTACACACCACTCATTTTCCCCCTCTTCATCACTCCTTCCCCCAATTCTTCTCTATCCTCCCTCCCCATCTCCTGTGAAGAGGTAGGCCCACCCTTGGTGGCCCCACACCCTGGCACTTCAAGTATATGCAAAGCTAGGTGTTTCCTCTCCCACTGAGGCTGAACAAGGCAGCCCAGCTAGAAGAACATATCCCATTTACAAGTAACAGCATTTGGAATAGTCCCTGATCCAGTTGTTCTAGACCCTCATAAAGACCACACTGTATGCCTTTTACATATGGGCTGGGAGACATAGATCCATGTAGTGTGTGTTCTTTGGTTGGTAGTTCAGACTCTGAGAGCCCAAAAGGTCCAGGTTAGTTGACTCAGTTAGTCTTCCGGTAGATGGTAGATAGGAACACTTTCTTAACTACTATGAAGTGTGTGTGTGAGAGAGAGAGGGGGGGAGGAAGAAGGAGGGGGAGGGGGGATGGGGAGGGGATGGGGAGGGGATGGGGAGGGGGAGAGGGAGAGGGAGAGGGAGAGGGAGGGGGAGGGGGAGGGGGAGGGGGAGGGGGAGAGGGAGAGGGAGGGGGAGGGGGAGAGGGAGAGGGAGAGGGAGAGGGAGAGGGAGAGGGAGAGGGAGAGGGAGAGGGAGACCTGCATGAGTCATAGAAAAATCAAGGAACAAGGAAGTTCAGAGTTTCCTTCTTTCTTAACAAACCCTCACTCTCTTTACTGTTTCTATCTTTCTCTTAATTTTTCTCAGTAATGCCTGGTTTCACTTCACTTTCTCCCACCTGTGTCTATAATTTTTATAAAAATTGGTGTGAGATAATGAATTCAAAATTCCCTGTCAGGTGCTTACTTTTCATGACAACTGTGTTTCTGACACCATAAGACCCTGGCCCAAGAAATGCTCTATTAGTCTCAAAACACTGCATCTACACCAAAGGTTCTAAAATAGCTGGACCATCACACTTCAGACAAAAATATTATTTTTATAAACATTATTTGAGATTATGAATGACTTTTGATTTTAGTCCATGCATCACTCTTTCTCTAGTTCATGAGAGTATTTAATAAGAATTACTTAAGGGGAGGAAAGATTTATTTTTGCTTTTGGTTTTGTGGGTATAGTCCATTGTTGTTTTACTCCATGGATACAAACAGAACATTGTGATGTGAGTGATGAGGAAGGAGATTTACAACTTCATGAGAGTTGAGAGGAGAGACCTAGATAGAATGATGAGGGATATTTCCTAGAATGAATGCCCAATGACCTACTTTTTCCAGTGAGGTTTAACCCTTTGAAGTTTCTACAAGTTCCCAAAGATTCCCACTAGCTGAGGAATACATCTGCAAATGTGAACTACTGAGGGACAGTTTACATTTATACCATTAGAGTAGATGAGACACATCTCTGTAGCTGTGACTAAATTCCTTAATGGCAGAAATTTAGTTGAAGTCACTATTTCTGAGCTTTTGGTCAAAGGCTGCTAGGCCTTTTTGCTTCAGAATTTTAATAGATTAATATGGAATGATGGGAAAGTAAAACAGATTAATAGTGTTCAAATACAATACCTCAGAAGTTAGAGAGTCAAAGGCCAAAGTCTAAATATCCCCCTAAGGGAACATGCCCATTGGCCCATTTTCCGCTAGCTATGCTCCACCATTTAAAATAATACTAGACCAGTCTTTGATATACTAGAGACTATGATAGGCTAGAGACTATGATTTAGCATATAGTAGTCCATAAGCTTTGAAGATTAAAAATATATTAGATTTTTGAAACACTGTGAACAAATTAAAATATAATATGCCTGGGAATTAAATGAAAATTTCCATAGGAGTTAGATTCTACTTTTTGTGATTTTTTTAAAAGAATATATTAAGGTCTTCAAGCTTCATTTTCTTCATTGAATAAAGTTTCTGTGAGTCATAAGAATTGATAAGAGCTTCAGGCCTTTAATATCAGCACTCAAGAAGCAGAGTACAGGTAGATCTCTGAGTTCAAGCAAGCCTGGTATACAGAGTGAGTTCCAGAACAACCAAAGTTACACAATGAAACCCTATCTTGAAAAATGAAACACAGAAACAAAAAACCCTGGGCATATATCCAGAAGATGTTTCAACTGGTAAGAAGGACACATGTTTTACTATGTTCATAGCAGCCTTGTTTATAATAGCCAGAAGCTGGAAAGAACCCAGATGTCCCTCAACAGAGGAATGGATACAGACAATGTGGTACATTTACACAATGGAGTAATACTCAGTTATTAAAAAGAATGAATTTATGAAATTCCTAGACAAATGGATGGAACTGGAGGGCATCATCCTGAGTGAGATAACCCAATCACAAAAGAATTCACATGATATGTACTCACTGATAAGTGGATATTATCCCAGAAACTTAGCATACCCAACATACAAGATACAATTTGCAAAGCACCCGAAATTCAAGAAGAACGAAGACCAAAGTGTGGACTGTTGGAGACCATACCATGAGAAAGTAAACCTTTCACAGTTCCCCACCCTAATAAGCCAATGTCCTTGTGTTAAGGAGCTGGTCACCTCCTCCTCCCTATCCCTTCCTGGCACCTAAGACCCTAAAAAGCCCAATTATAGTCCCCTCTTCCTTATCTCTTCCTTACTCCCAAGACTTCTAAGGACTTGAGTTATGTGCTGAGCCCAGCTTGACACCCCGGACGGTTAAGGAGGAATCTACATTCCTGAGATAAGACTCAGGGTGCCTCCAGCTACCATTCTCACCAGCAAGAACACACTCAGACAACCAGAATCTTCTCCAGCAAAAGCTTTATTGCTTCTTCAGGAGGGAAGACACTGACCCCGGAAAATGGGGTCTCTTATATAGCCCTCAGCCATGGCGTTTCAGCACCTGATGTGGCATGTCAGCTCCTGATTCGTTGCTCGCCCATCACCCCACTACTACGTCCTGAGATGGGCAGTGACTAAGCGTGAGTTCACTCTCATACTTGTGCACAAGGCTTGTTTACTAGTTAGGCACACCGGAGGCCAGTGCCATCTTATAATGGCAAGATTAGGAAAAAATGTCACGGATCCCACATCTGATACAGGGCTAATATCCAAAATATATAAAGAACTTAAAAAGAAAAGTACCAAAAACCAAAACAACTCAATCAAAAAATGGTGTATAGTTCTAAACTGAGAATTCACAACAGTGGAATCTCAAATGGCTGAGAAGCACCTTAAGAAATGTTCAAAATCCTTAGTGATTAGAGAAATGAAAATCACAATGACCCTGAGATTCCACCTTACACCAATCAGAATGGCTAAGAATTGGATATTGGGTTGGGGGAAAGAACTGAAATCCCTGAGGGCCAGCAGAAATAATGTAAAAATCCAACTTCAGCATGTAGAAGATTGGTGAACCCTCTGGAATGTATCATAGGTCATTATTATTGGCATATTTACTCATTTACTTGTGCCACTGGACCTGGCAAATTTATATGAGATCAAATATGAGCAATATGTTATATTTTTGTTCTTATTATATCATGTTGCAATTGTAAAAATAACAAAGATCATTTTGAGTTATCAGGAACAAATTTACACCCTCTATGTGCAAAACAACACATTTTATCAGTGTCTTTAGGCAAGAGAAAAGACAGAATTTTCAAGAAATGGTGCTGGCATTTCTGGCTGGTTAGCATGTAGAAGAATGCAAAGTAATCCATTCTTTTCTTCCTGTACAAAGCTCAATTCTTTAAGTGGATCCAGGAACTCCACATAAATCAAAGGTACTGAAACATATATAGGATAAAGTGGGGAAAAATCTCGAGGTTATGGGCACAGAGGGAAATTTTCTGAACAGAACACCAATGGTGTGTGCTGTAAGATCAAGAATCTACAAATGGAACTTCATAAAATTGCAAAGCTTCTGTAAGGCAAAAGACACCCATCAACAAGACAAAAAGGCAACCTACAGATTAGGCAAAGATCTTTACCAACCCTAAATCCAATAGGGGGCTAATATACAATAGGTACACAGAACTCAAGAAAACTAAATATCCATATTTTAAAATGGGACACAAAGCTAAACAAAGAATTCACAACTGAGGAAGACCGAATGGCTGAGAAGCACCTAAAAAAAGAAAATGTTCAATATCCTTAATTATCAGGGAAATGAAAATCAAAACAACCCCAAGATTCCACCTCACACCAGTCAGAGTGGTTAAGATAAAAAAAAAAAAAAAAAAAAAAAAAAAAAAAAAAACTCAGATGGCAACAGATGCTGGCGAGGATGTGGAGAAAGAGGAACACTCCTCCACTGCTGGTGGATTGCAAGCTTGTACAACCACTCTGGAAATCAGTTTGGCCTTTCGTCAGAAAAATTGGACATAGTGCTACCAGAAGATCCAGCAATACCACTCCTGGACATATACCCAGAAGATGTTCCAACTTGTAATAAGGACTCTTGCTCCACTATGTTCATAGCAGTCTTATTTTTAACAGCCAGAAGCTGGAAAGAACCTCGATGTCCCTCAACAGAGGAATGGATACAGCAGATGTGGTGCATTTACACAATGGAGTTCTACTCAGCTATTAGAAGCAATGAATTTATGAAATTCTTAGACAAATGGATGGATATGGAGGATATCATCTTAAGTTAGGTAACCCAATCACAAAAGAACACACATGATATGCACTCACATGAAACTCAAGAAGAAGGAAGACCAAAGTGTGTATACTTCATTCCCTCTTAGAAGTGGGAACAAAATACCCATGGAAAGAGTTACAGAGACAAAGTTTGAAACAGAGACTGAAGGAATGACCATCCAGAGGCTGACCCACCTGGGGATCCATCCCATAAACAACCACCAAACCCATGTTCTATTGTAGATGCCCATAAGAGCTAGCTAGTAGGAGCCTGATAAAGCTGTCTCCTGAGAGGTTCTGCCAGTGCCTGACAAATACAGAAATAGATGCTCACAGCCATCCATTGAACAAAGCACATGAAACTCAAGAAGAAAGGAAACCAATGAAGGAAGTAGAGAAAGTACCCAACGAGCTGAAGGAGTTTGAATCCCCATAGGAGGACCAACAATATGAACTAATCAGTACCCCTAGAGCTCTCTGGGACTAAACCACCAATCAAAGAAAACACATGGTGGGACTCATGGCTTGAGCTGCATATGTAGCAGAGAATGGCCTAGTCAGTCATCAGTGGGAGGAGAGGTCCATGTTCCTGTGAAGGTTCTATGCCCCAGTATAGGGGAATGCCAGTGCGAGGAAGCAGGAGTGGCTGGGTTGGGGAGCAGGGGAAGAAGGGAAGGTGAGAGGGGATTTTCAGAGGGAATACAAGGAAAGGAGATACCATTTGAAATGTAAATAAAGAAAATATCTATTTAAAAAAGAACATGGCCTTTATGAGTGGAGAATAAAAACCATGCAATAGAACTGACTTTTTAAAATAGTGTAGATCTAACATATCTATGGAATTCTATGTCAAATCATTATAAGCATGACCACCATCATTAGTAGGCATATCCTACACAAATACAGGGAAGGCTAAAGGTGCCATTGTAGCCAATGGAAAATCTTACAGCAGTGCACTTGGCTGGACATTAACTCTCTGTCACTGTATACTGCCTTCTGTTCTTCCTGGACGTTTGTCTCACAAAGGTTCTCTGGGCAACTGGAAGTGAATATTCTTGGAGCAGGGTTGGGTAGCAGTTTGCTGTCCAGCCTAGTTTGCTCCCCTTTTTTCATTATGTGGTGAATTCCCAGTTTGAGACACTAAGCCTGAAACCTGTTATGCTTCTCCCATTGCCTCTATTTACTTTCCAAGTGCTTAAATTTCTATCTGAAAATTATCTAAGTGGAAAGACAACTGTGCATCATTTTCAAATACAAGAGATTTGTATAAATATTCTGAGTTATTACTTTCCCTATAATATTTTTGAAAATGGCATGCATGAAGAACATGAGCAAAAAAAGAAAACACCTTCCTGGGGCAAGGCAGGAGAATACTCAAGGGTAGTATCTGCTATTATGCCAACCTCCCTAAACAACATTGGCAACCCATTAAATCCTGACTTTTCATCTACTATCCCAGAAGCAAAGTGACCTGTTATGCCTAATCCATGTTGAGCACCACCTATAAGCTTAGATGTTTCTTTAAACCACTTTATACAGGGTTCTTGATTTCTTCAACTCCCCTACTAACCCACCAACTAGAGGTAGGAGAAATGTAGGTTTATAGGAAAAGGGGATGTGGACCAGTTTATAAGTAGTACTTTGGGACCACTGCTTTTTTTCCTCCTCAGGATTCCAGCAGTCTAGTACAATATCAAAAAAAAACAAACAAACAAAAAAAAAAACAAAAAAAAACCAAAAACAAGAATAGGTAGCAGTGGCTTGATAACCCAGATATTGTAAGGCACTGTTGAATCTGCACAAGTCAGTAGAAGTGGCATGGATCAGTGAGACTATTATTACAAGGTACTTGCTGCATTTCTTTCTGTGAAGTAAGACAAGCAAAGATCAGCAAAGATCAGGCAAGACCAGTGAAGACTAGCAAAGCATTGCATGGAATCACAATGTAAGAGCATCCTTTTACTGCCTGTGAGGTTCTACTTATATTCTTTCCAAACACTGCACACCCTTTCAAGCATCTGTTTCAGCAAAACATCCTCTCACAAGACAGCTTCCAGGAAAATATCACATACTCTCTCACAAGACAGCTTCCAGAAAAACATCACATGATACAACCGAGTTTCCAAAAAACTCTCAAAAGTTTCCACTTTAAGCATTCACATACATGTTCATACACACACACACACACACATACACACACACAAACACAAACACATACACAGAACATGCATATACAATGCATGAACACCACATGCACATGAAAAATAAAATAGAATTGTTTCATGACTTCAAAACTCTTGGGATGAGAATTAAGGATTTCTATAGCTTCTGTCAGATAAGAGTAGAATCATCAATATCATATTCTGTCCAAGACTTTTAAAAAGATACAGATGTCAAGCCACTTGGAAAATTTGTTCTCCTTGCCCTCCAAATAGAATAGCAAAAATTCAACTTTTGCAAGGGGTGTGCAGCTCCAACACCCGTTATCTAAAGATCTTATTTCCATTGAACAGCATAGAGGAAGATATATGTAGTGCTGTTTATAGAGAAGTTCTTGCTTCTAAACCCACTTGGTTACCTTTGGATTTAACCTATCATTCTCATCTACTTATTAGTATGCTTTGAATGTGAACAGTCCCTTGAAGAATCTTGTTTGAATACCTCCAGCTGCTATAACTCTTTGAGAAAATTTGAAATCTTTGGGACATAGGTCTTCACTGGAATAAGTAGGTCACTGGGGTAGAATCTGGAGATATGACATAGCCACAATTCCTGTTTACTGTCTGTTATTTGGATGATGATGCCATATGGTTACGTAGCCTCCCACATCTTCCAACAGGCCCTCTCTATTATTAAGAGAAGAAAATTGCCAAACGCTCAGCAGATAAACTTTTCTTGTATTAATTAGTTTCTTGTCCGGTGTTTTGGCACAGCAAGGAAGAAGGTAACTAGAGATTTAGAACTTTCTCTGGTAAAATTTGGAAATAGCCGGGCTATTCTTGCAGATGATCAGAACAACCCAAGAGTAGAAGTGTAGGATGAGGTGTCTGACAATTCCTCTGTGGGTGGTTTGACCAATTACTGCAATGGTACTTCACCAAATTTCTCCCTTTTCTGAGTTTCAGAGTTTCCTGTATGACATCAGAATAGTGAGGTGCTTTTCATTTGGTCAATGTGACAAGAACATCAATAATAATTACTTGCTACTGTGTCTGCACTCAGTCAACCTCAGCATCATTCTTCCTTGCTTGAACTGTAGCATAAAATTATTTCACATGGTTTTCCTTACATGTGCCATGAAAATCTAGTCAGAGAAATGGCATCACAGTCAACTTTAGACCAAGTGTTCCCAATGGAAGTGAGCAATTTGGAAAAAATATGCCTGTTAGACACTAATAATTCTACATTAGTTTCCACTTGACTAAAGTTTTTGATCTCCATTTGTGAGACCTATTTTTGAAACAATGCTTGATTCAAAAGTTTCTTTCCTTGCAACACTAGCGATACCTTTCTAATCACTTAAAAGTGCATGTGTGCTGACTCTTCTGAGGATGCATTATGAGATCACACTGTGCTGTGTGAATGTAAAACATCTGGTAATTTGTAATTCAGCCCCTGTGCTCCTGTAGCCTTAGGGGAGGTTTGGAAATGGACTCTATAATCACATCATGAAGAAGCACAGGTCAAAAGGAACTGAATGACATCTGAGCCTTTACTCTGAAGTATACTTTGTTCCATGTTTCAAAAGCCCAAATGATCATGGTATCAAGATTTATAAAAATTTTGCACATTCATATGTTTCTTTCCCTTTCTCATACTATTTCAACAATGTGGTTAGGTAATAGCATCCCACATCTTCCAGCATGCCATCTCTGTTATTAAAGACAATATATATTAAAATATTCAAGGCTGGGAAAAGGTTCACTTGGTAAAGTACTTGCCTTGTAAGTATGCCCTGCGTTCAATACTTCCAAATCTGTATGTGTTGGCACAGCCTTATAATTCTAACCCTTGAGAAGCATTGCAGGTGGATTTCTGGGTTTTGATGTCTAGCCAACCCAACTGATTTAGCAAGCTTCAAGATGATACAAGTTTCTGACTCAAAAATAAAAAAAAAAAGGTAAATATCACCTAAGTCACAACAGTTGAGACAAACTTCTCATCTCTATGAACCTTTTCATAAATGTACACGTTCATATGCATACATGTGCAGATTCACATGAATGATCATACACACATTCAAGGACACAAATAAATAAAGTAAGGAAAAACTCAGAGTATCTAGTGACTATACTTTCAAATACAGCACATTATAAATATATTAAGCACTTAATTTGTCCATGAGGTAACTCCTATGTACTACTATTTAACATTGATAATATAATCCCCTGATTAAAACTGAGGATGCACTTCTGGTTTCTTCCATCATGGCCCAGGGAGTCAACTAAGCAGGGCTCACAGAGACAGAAATGACAAGCATGGGGTCTATACCAGTTCTTCTGTGTGTGCTATGGTTGTTACTTGGTGTTTTTGTGGTACACCTAACTGGGAGTGTGTGTATCTCTGATATTTTTAACGGCTCTTGGGTTTCCTTGTCCAGTCTCAATAGGAGGACTTTTTCCTTGTCTTATTATATCTTTTTGCAACCTGCTTGGCTGTTGTTTCTAGGAGACCTGCTTTTTTTCTGAATAGGAAATGCAGCAAGAGTGTATATGAAGAAAGGGGAGATGCAGGCACCTAGGAAGAATGAAGGGAAAAGAAAATATGGAAATCTAAGTGAAAACATAATACCTTGTTCCTGTGAAAACTTTTTACATCCCTACCTGATATTTTACAGTTTTATTTTATTAATTTTGTTAGTAAACTCTTAACGTTGAACATCTAAAAGACTGTGATGCATCTATAAATATAAGATATGGTCTACCTAAGAAAAGAAACTTGACAACTCTTTGAAATTTATAGGCTATTGAAAAGAAATCAAATAGTCTTCATATTATAGCTTTCTAGTGCTCTCAGCAAGGGACCACTAGAAAGATTTAAGTGTTCACTTAAATCATGCCTAAATATTTTCCTTAGGGAACAGCAATCTAAGCAAGATTTGAGCATTACTCTTAGGTACAGATGATAAAAAATTAACTAATCACTCATTCCCTAAAACCCATCACTGTGGGACCTTCTACTGATGGACAAAACTGGATTCTTGCACACAATTTGAGTATGTTTCCTTTTTTTTCCTACTACAACATAAAATCTAACTACAATAAAGAGATATACACATCAGGCACAAATATATGTAACCTTGGACTAATTTAAGATTTATCATGCCAAGATTGGGATATTGTTCCATTGGTAAAATTCTTTGCTAGCATCTAGCATGCATGGAGTCCTGGATTTTATCTCCAGCACATAAATGAGACATGGTAGTATATTCCTATAGTAGTGATACTAGGGAAGTGAATACAGAATCACCATAAAGACCTCTTCTAAAAAAAAAGAAAATAGAAATACGTTATAAATTTCCTAAGGCCTTATTTTTAGCAACATCACCACAAACAATTTTCAGGATTAAGAGACTTCACATTGACTGGCAAGTTATTAGAAAAGAAGTGTGGCAGACTGGTTTACACCTATGAAGTAAAAATCTTGGCTAGAGTTTACTGGCATGTCTTAAAACATTAAGAGTGACTGAACATTCTAAAATGTGAAACAAAATTTTTTCTCACCAATTAGATTGGCACAAGCCTTTTCTTCCTGCTTATTAGACTGCTTGCACATGTCACAGTCAGTAGTTTGTGGCTATGGAACATTTTGAATATGCTTATGCAAGTAGCAGTTTGCTGGAAATATAAAAACACATTGAGTATTAGAAAGTTTTTTATAGGAAAATATAAAATATTTCAATAATAGTTCCTAAAAAATTATATATTAAAATTATGATGTGTCTTACTAAATAAAAATATTTAAGTTAATTTTGTATTTCTTAAAATTATATGTGTCATCTGTGTGCACATGCATGTGTTTTTGGTATGAATGTGGGAACAGGTAAATGTGTGTATGCACATGGAGGACAGAAGACACTCTAGGATAAGGTCTTTCTCTGTCATCTCCACCTTAATATTTGAAACAGGGTTTCTAAGGAAACTTTATGTTCACCAATTCAGCAAGTACGCACCAGGACTCTGCCTCCTTTTATGTCTTCAGCATTGGACTAAAGGTATACTCTTTTGTATCTTGCTTATTAAATGATCACTGCAGATCCAAACTCAAAGCCTTCACACATATTCAGAAAGCACTTTACCCAATGAGCCATTTCCGGAGTCCTTTAATGAATTCTTGTTAGTGTGGCTACTAGAATATTTAAAACTACATACCTAGATCTCATTTAAGATCATATTAGATTTTTTTCTTTCTTTCAGTGTCTTTTTAGGGCATTTTCTTTTTTCAAAACATGTTTAGCTTAGTGATGTATAATTGACATATGTATATTTTATGTGTTCCATTGATAACTATATGTACTGATAAGTGATTAAACTGTTTTAAAAGGTACCTACAAGCTCCACAATTAACTATTTTATTAATTTATTTTCAATTTTAAAATTTTCATTGGAAAATTGGCTTCAAACGGTTTAATACTTGGGATTATTTGTCTCATTTATTTTCTTGTTTCTCTGATAAAAAATACCCTTACAAAAGTAACCTGAATGGGAAAATTATTATTCTAACTCAGTACTCACACTCCCCATGGGGAAGTGAAAATAGCAGAAGCTTCAGGTTGCTGATCACATTGAATCCTCAGTTGTTATGTAGATAGCAATGGATGCTAGGATCCAGCTCATAGTCTCCCTTTAGTATAGTCCTTAAGTTCACCTGAGAAAATGATACTACAAAGAGTGGACAGGTCTTCCATCCATTTAATTAATCAAAGTACACCCTTCTACACAAAGATGGCTAAGAGTGCATCTTCAAACTGAATTTACAGTTCATCAAATTCATTTGAGGTTTACTATAATCTTTGTTCACCCACCCAAGTTCTCAATCTCTAGAATTACTTCACCTGCAAACTTTCTGTCTTCTGAACCATATTCCCTAATCTCTACTCCCTAGTATACCTCTATTAGCCACCTTTCTACCCTGAGCTTCTATAAGCTTGGTTTTAATTTTCATTTATATGTGATATCATGCCAAATTTATCTGTAAAATTCTAAGTTTACTTTTAAATATTCTCTATCAATATTACTGGGAATGATGGGCTAAATGATACTCATATGTACAGGATTTTATAATATTACTTCATTCTGGTGTAGATAGGCATGTTGAATAATATCAAAATAAATATGAAGTGGAAGACTTCCATTCAAGATCCAGATTTGATTTCTTTTGGCACATGTCTAACAGTATCATTTCTGATCAGCTGCTGCTTCTGCTTTTGCAGTTTCTGAGGATCCTCTGTGCTGTTTTCCATGAAGCAGATGGAGTGACAGTCATGCTCATGGATTAGAATGATAAACATTATTTAAATGTCTGTATTACCTCAAATGACCCAGAGACTCAGCACACTCCTAACCAAACTCTCAAGGGTGTTGTAAAACATGCAGAACTTTTACAGTTCCACTGAATCTATACATTTCCCAAGTAGACAATGTAATTTTAAGAATAAAAAAAGCTGAAGGCATCACACATAATGATTTCAAAAATATTTTACACAGTAAGTGTAATCAAATTGTATGCTATCATAAGAAACACACAGTGATCCATGGTATATAAAAAGCCCAGAAACACAGCTCCACATTTATCTGATCCTTCCCAACTGTGTCAACAACACACATTAGTGTTTACCCAATCAGTCGAGTTAAGAAGTAAAATTTCAAATGGTTAAGCCTTATCCTTATCATCAGATTCACAGTGGTAAACTCAAAATGTATTAAAGACATAAACCTAAGCTGCCAGATCATTTTCAGTACTGGGGAAAAAAAAAACAGAAGAAAGAGGCAAAGTGCTGCTTTTATCAACAACTTTTAGTTAAGATATAAAAAGCAGGGGCTAGAAAGATAGCTTAGCGAGTAAGCTGTTTGCCTTATAAACATGAGTTGCTATGAGGAGCCGAGTTCACTTTTTAGCAACCACTTAAAAAGCAGCAGTGGCTGTGGTGATGCACATCTGTAATCCAGCACTAAGGAAGCAAAGGTAAAGAGAGAGAGAGAGAGAGAGAGAGAGAGAGAGAGAGAGAGAGAGAGAGAGAGAGAGAGAGAGAGAGAGAGAGAGATACACTGTAAGAAAGCATCAAGATAAACCATCAGGACAGTTACAGGCAACAGATAAAATCAGGTAAACATTTCCAAACCTTGTATGGAAAGATTCCAAATATATTAGATGTCAATAACACTCAAAAGCAAAAAGTAAAGAGAACAACAAATAACAAAATCTAAAATTGAATAAGAGGTCTGAAAAGACATTTTTCAGAAGACCTAATAACAACCCAACTTCTACATGAAAATGAGCTTAGAATCTCAAGTAATTAAGAAAATAAAAATAAAAATAACCACAGCAAAACATCACTTCAGACCAGAGAGAATGGCTGTTATTTTTTAACTTTAAAATCATAGCTATCAATCTGCACATGTGTGTATGTGCATCTGCCATCACATAAGTGTGACAGTCACAGGACAAGCTTCAAAAGACAATTCTATCCACCTACCACCTAGAATTCAAGTATGCAATTCAGGACATTAGACTTAGTGGTAAGTAGTTTTACATGATCAGCCCTCTTGTTACACCCAAATAGCTGTTACTAAAAAGATTATGCCAAAGAAGTGCAGGTAAGAGTGTGGAGAAACTTAGAATACCCAAGATATAAGATACAATTTGCAAAACATATGAAACTTA
This sequence comes from Mus caroli, assembly GCF_978045245.1. Classification (NCBI taxonomy): domain Eukaryota; kingdom Metazoa; phylum Chordata; class Mammalia; order Rodentia; family Muridae; genus Mus; species Mus caroli. Next base: position 111,315,788 of record NW_028227256.1, on the reverse strand, counting down.
AGAAGAACGAAGACCAAAGTGTGGACACTTTGCCCCGTCTTAGAATTGGGAACAAAACACCCATGGAAGGAGTTACAGAGACAAAGTTTGGAACTGAGACGAAAGGATGGACCATCTAGAGACTGCCATACCCGGGGATCCATTCCATAATCAACCTCCAAACGCTGACACCATTGCATACACAAGCAAGATTTTGCTGAAAGGACCCTGATATAACTGTCTCTTGTGAGGCTATGTTGGGGCCTAGCAAACACTAAGTGAATGCTCACAGTCAGTTATTGGATGGATCACAGGGCCCCCAATGGAGGAGCTAGAGAAAGTACCCAAGGAGCTAAGGAATCTGCAACCCTATAGGTGGAACAACAATATGAGCTAACCAGTACCCGCCCGGAGCTCGTGTCTCTAGCTGCATATAAATCAGAAGATGACCTAGTCGGCCATCAGTGGAAAGAGAGGCCCATTGGTCTTGCAAACTTTATATGTCTCAGCATAGGGGAATGCCAGGGCCTAGAAGTAGGAGTGGGTGGGTAGGGGAGTCGGGTGTGGGGAGGGTATGGGGGACTTTTGGGATAGCATTGGAAATGTAAATGAAGAAAATACCTAATTGAAATTTTAAAAAAAATATTTAATCGTACTTTTACAGTCCAGATTTTATCCCCATTCTGGTCTACCTTCTGATTGTTACACATCCCATACCTCCTCTCCCCTGCCCATAATCCTGTCTCTAGGAGCATGTCCTTGCCCTCCGCAACCTTCCACCTATGGAGCCAAGAACAACCATCCGTTCAACCATCTAGGATACTGATGATAGATCAAAGAAATGTTTACATCTGAGTCTACATTAGTAAACCAGTGAGTTTACTGTGGTTATAGGAGCAGGAGTGAGGGGTTGTTTACAGCAAGGTGGGGTATATAGCAACATAGGTGATTCAGAGGTAGCGTCATCCCTGAAAATCCAAGCATGAGTAACAAGGAGGAATGTATCATCTGAGCTCCCTTTATAACTTGAATATAGATCCTGCCAAATAGTCTGCTCCTTAAAATTACTTTGTGGTTTGATACCTTTGGAGAGCGACCTGATGAACCTGACATTTTTCTGATGGTTTTCAGTTTGATTACTGGGTCTTGAAAACTCTCTATATCCTCTCTTTCATTCTGAACAGAGTGCTTCAATTTGGGGGAAATAGACACCCTAATCCCACTTCTAGACACAAAATACAGGAGTAACAGAGGGCTTTCTTGAGCTAGTTGGATTTGACTAAAAACTTCAGATCACTTTGCTACAAAACAACTTTACCTCTATTCTCTCACCTCCCCATGTTTCACCTTCCAATCTAGTTTACCTCATGAGTTTAAAGCAAAATGAGGCTATGACAAGATAGGGTCACTTTCAGTACCCTGCAGATGGAAGGGGAAAGTTGTTTGACCCAAAAGTTGGCAAAACTAATGGAAGCTTTATTCATGTACACATCAAAGTTTAAGTGTCAGCTGTCTCTCCTTAAAACAGGCTTCATCAGTGTGGCACTGAGCCAATTTCTTGGGATAGTTTTATAGGGTAAAACTATAAAATGGGAGTTTTGGCAACAAGCAGTACCACTCCTGGGCATATACCCAGAAAATGCTCCAACATATAATAAGGACACATGTTCCACTATGTACATTGCTGCCTTAGAAGCTAGAAAGAACTCAGATGTCCCTCAACAGAGGAGTGGATACAGAAAATGTGGTACATTTATACAATGAATTATTACTAAGCTATTAAAAACAATGAATTTATGAATTCTTAGGCAAATTGATGGATCTAGAAGATATCATCCTGAGTGAGGTAATCAATCACAAAAGAACACACTTGATATGCACTCACTGATAAGTGGATATTAGCCCAGAAGCTCAGAAAACCCAAGATACAATTCACAAACCATATCAAACTCAAGAAGAAGGAAGACCAAAGTTTGCGTACTTCTATCCTTCTTAGAAGGGGAAACAAAACAGCCATGGAAGGAGTTACAGAAAGAAGTGTGGAGTAGAGACTGAAGAAATGACCATTCAGAGAATGTACCACCTGGGGATCCATTGTATATACAATCACCAAACCCAGACACTGTTGCAGATGTCAGCAAGTGCTTGTTGACAGGAACCAGAAATAGCACTCTCCTGAGAGGCTCTGAGAGTGCCTGACAAATACAAAAGTGGATGCTCATAGTCAGCCATTGGACTGAGCATAGGGTCCCCAATGAAGGAGCTAGAGAAAGGAACTAAGGAGCTGAAGGGGTTTGAAGCTCCACAGGAGGAACAAAAATATGAACTAACCAATAACCCCCAGAGCTCCCAGGAACTAAAACACCAACCAAAAAGTACATATGGTGGTATTCAGGGTTCCAGCTGCATATGTAGCAGAGGATGATCTAGTCGGTCATCAATGTGAGGAGAGACCCTTGGTCCTGTGAAAGCTCTATGCCCCAGTGTGGGGAAATGCCAGGACCAGGAAGCTGGAGTGGGTGGGTTTATGTGCAGGGGAGGAGGGAGGTGATAGTGGGTGGGTAGTTTTTAGAGGGGAAACGAAGAAAGAGGATAACATTTGAAATGTAAATAAAGAAAATATCCAATTTAAAAAAAAAGAGTGTTTACAGAAGGAAGACAAAGCAGTAAAGGAAAAACTCCTGTAAAATTTGTTAATGAACATTCTATGGTTACTGGGGTGGAGTGCAGGCCATCGTTGAGAAAAATAATGCTAAGATTGAGTGTTCAAAAAACTGATTTCTTAATTTAGTTACAGACTCAAAGTGGCTCTCAGAAATAAAGTGAAGTCTGGATGGTTATGTCCCATCATTTCAGACTCCCAGAAAATAAGTGTGATCCTTCAACATCATTAGTCAAATTATGTAGTTCATAATATGAGTTATCCAGTGTATTATTTACCTTTGGTTATTATGTCTCATGCTATAACAAGTAGCTCAGAAAAGTCAACAAAAGGAAGAGTTGAATTGAATGACTGAAGAGAAAGCATGGATGCAGAAGCAGGTCTATTCTTTAGTAATAAAAGGGTGGATTGAAAGGAGAACTAGACTGTATATGCTCAGGTCCCATTTCCAATGACCTTACATCTCCCAGTAACAATAAACATCCTACAGATTCTCCAAACTTACCAAACAACACCACTAGTTAGAGTCCAAGTATTCAAACACAAGGGCCTATATGGGGTATTTTACATTCAAACCATAGTAGTCTGTCTCAGGAATCTTGTTCTAGCCAGAAGAGAATGAACTAAAATGGTACACATACAGGTACATCCCTATAGCCTTTCTTTTCAACATGGTTATGTGGAGAAGTAGTACATACTATACTAAGGATACAAGCTGGATAAGTGCATATAGCCTGGCACAGACTTAAATAAATAACTCAGTGGTCTAATCACTTCTCAGCTTGCTTTTGCCTTGTTGCCTAGTCCTATAACTATTTGGTTTTAAATATAGGATGGGTATATGTGGTGAGACAGAAGAAGAGAAAGAACAAAATGTGAACAGACTGTGAAAGAGTGGGTGAGAGCATGTATTAGCAAGTAGCCTCATGATAGAGCAAAGCAACAGAGTATTTCTTTAGTTAAAACATGAGTTTTGGAGATGACTCCATCTCAGTTATTGGGAAGTGGAATCAGACTTTATATCTCTGAGCATCACTGGCAAGCATAGAGTAGTTAGTGAGTTCCAGATTAGTGAAAGAAACTGTATTGAAAATTTGAAACTGAGGTTAGATGTTACCTGGGGAATAGCAATCAAATTTGTTCTCTACCCTACACACACACACACAGAGAGAGGGGGGGGGAGGGTGGGAGGGAGGGAAGAAGAGAGGGAGGGAGACAGATAGAAAGAAAATATTCATCAAGCTCATAATAAAGTATGATTCTTGAAGACTAGCTTTTCCAAAGTTTATTTCCAAAATACAGTTGATTTTTTTCTCCAGTTAAACTAAAATAGCTTCATTAAGTGCCAATTGACCCACTTTTCATTTATATTTAGAGACTAAATAAAGTTCTTCCAATAGAAAGCTTTTCTGACTTATTCTTAGGTCATCTCCTGCTAGTTGCAAGTGTGACAGAAAAGCTGGCTCATTAGTACTGCTGAGCTGCTATGCTTGTATGTGAAGACTTAGCATCTCATTTTACTTTGCTGCTTGGCATTTTTCTTTCTAATGTGTAATCTACTGAGAGAAGCTAATCCTCAACTCATGCCACTCAGTGGGAAGTGAAGTAATTGCTAATTATCTCATCACGAATCCATGAGCACTGCAAAATTTTCTGTGGGCACTGAGTATATGGCATTAGTGAAATAATATTCTTTCTTTGAAGTGGGAATGTAAGGTAAGAAACCTGTCTAATGCCTCTACAAATGATAAGGCTTTGAACACAGAGGGGGAGTTCCATCAACTGCATATTAGCAGCTGAGATATAGCAAATTCACATTTACATAAGGGCAAAGAGGAAAGGAAGTTTGTGGAAAAAATTGTCTAAGGAGGTAGGTGAAAGTGTAGCATACTGGCCTAAGAGAATGGCTCAGGACATCTTTGCATGTGTCACACATTGGTGAAAAACTGAATAACAGAACTCACCTAAAGCAGGATTTGGTGGTGACTATCTGTAATTGCAGAACTCCTACAGTGAGTTGAGAAAGACATGGAAAAAAGAGAATCCACAGACATTCTTAGACTAGCTAGCTTGTTGTAAACTATACAAGAAACTGGAGATACTGTCTCAAATAAGTTATACAAGGAGGAGAAGAGCCCTGATCAACAAATAGCCTCAATGGCACATGTATCTCACAATAACACACATATATGCACATATGTATGTCATATACACCAAAAGATAGAATGGTGAGGTATAAATGTGCTATACTAATATAAAGGATTCTTCTGAGAGGAAAAACACAAACTGTCAATCTCCTTGGCTGAATCCAAATCATAGACAGGTTTTCTTGAAGACTATTCAGTGCTTTTTATAAACATGAATTTGTTTCCAAGAAATAAAATTTTGAAAGTATTACAAAAAGATTCAGTCCATCTTTTACTTTGGAAAGGGAGCCTGATACAACCAAGGTCCATATGGTTTCTGTTGAATGGAGCCCACCCAACATGAACTTCCTCTTATTCCACTGTTCCTACTTGACCTCCTCCTCAGCTCACCACTTGCAGCCATGTGTGTTTGTATTCCTAGCTATTGTTCTATGTTCTAACTCCACCTGACTTAGCACTGAGGAGTCTACCACTGAGAAATGTTCTGGGACATGGGTTCTTCAAATAAGCCACAACCTGTAATCACCCCTTGACACTATGTTTCCTGTTGTGATAGCATACTTTGACAAAGCAATGAAAGAAAAGGGATTGCTTAGGATATCAGTTCTATGTTACAGCCCAGTTTGAAAGGTAAGCCATATTAACAGGAGGCAGAGGGTTTGATCTCCTGGCAGCCTCAGTCAAACAGAGATCTGAAGAGTGATTTTGCTCAAGTTTCTCTTTCTTTTTCCTTCTGCCTGGGACTCAAAGCTCAGGAATGGAGCCTTCCACATTTAAGGTTTGTCTTCCCACCTTAATTATCTTAATCAAGAAAATCCTTCACATACATTCTCAGAAGTTAATCCAATCTAGAGAGACCCTCACAGGTGAGGTTGGAAGTTGGTCTCTTAGATGATTCTAAATTTTGTCATGTGAACAAGTCACACTCACTCTTACAGGCATTAAATATTTTTATCTCATTCAAATGTGAGTTCTTTTTGAGGTTTTCCAGTGCATGCCACTGGGCATCTAATTTAGGAAACAGCAGTACCTAGGTATTCTCATACTCCTCACATGAACCTGTCTTCCAGTAGAAGCAGGAACACTAAAGGTAGCAGAATGGGAGATGGGAAGGTACACAGGGGAATGGGAACATAATACAGTTACTATAGAAGTTACCAGTGTTATTGTCTGTGAGATTGCAGTTGTAATTGTTTCTTCTTCGAGACTCCAAGCCATGTGCCTGTAGCTTCTCTCCCAGAGCAGAGTGAATAAGCTCTCAGATTTCTCCTCTCCCTTGCAGCTCTGAGATGACCTTGAGGTATAACTATACTCTGTGCCATGTGACTTCTAACAGGTAGGCTAGGCCATGAGTGCAGACATTTATCATGTCTCGCCTGTCATTCTAAAGGAGTAAGAAACTTGCTTGGTTCTTGCAATCATAAGGAAACTGGAATACCAAGATGATCCATCGTATTTTAGGGACCACATCTTCCTTAAGGGCTCCTCATATATGGCTCTTGGTCAGGATGCTCTGTCTTTCCTAATATTTTAGAAATTGAAGGAGACGTTCCTTCAGGGCTCCTAGCACTATCCTTAATGACTGTTCCTCCTAAAAGTAAATAAACCAAAAATTCACCTCAGACTGTCAGGCATGCTTAGTCTCCTAGGCTGTGATGGAACTCTTCTAATAACTTGCATCAAGGCCAATTCTTCTCAGCTTCAGTTCTATGAAGCCTGTGATATTTCCTTTTTAGTTAAAAAGATTTAATTACTTTTGTTTAATCTGTCTAAGTGTTTTGTTTGCATATATGTATGAGTCATATGTATGCAGTGCTCTCAGAGAGGCTAGAAGAGGGCATCGTATCACCTGGAACTGGAGTTTATGAGACAATTATGAGCCTCTGTGCAGGTGTTAGGATCTGAACCTGGGTCTTCCCACAAGAGCAACAAATGCTCTGAACCATATTTCAGTCCCCTTACCATGTTCTTTATAGTAGTTACATGATAGAAATAGCCTAGAAAAGCTAGGTATCAGTTGCCATCTTGGCCTTGACACCAGCTATTGTGATTTGACTCATCTAGTTTCTTGACAGTCTCTTGGGATTTATATCATGTTTGCCTATACTAGTTTGACTGAGAAAACCCAGAATTGAACATCAGGGATTTAGAGCATTTACAATAGCCAAAAATGTTCACATGAGCTGTGGACATTTAATCATCTGGGAAATGAGCTAACAGACACCCTAGATAGGGCTGAAGAAGAAATTTAACTAGTTTTCACTTTTGCACTTCACCACGATGTGACTTTCATCTTTCTTTAGCTTTTCTGCTCTCATAAAAAGTTGTCACATCTCCAAAATTGGAGGACATGTTTATAATTGGCAAACTCTCCAGAATCATTTAATTTTCAACCTATATTTTAAATACTAACCAGCTGCTTATTTTCATCTTGCTCCTGCTCTGTCTCGGGAACATAGTGAAGAACTCAGCACCTGGCATATTATCAAATGTACTGAATTTAGAGGATAGCCAAAAAACTTTTATAAAATGTGTCCTTATCTCTAAGTTTTCTGTGACTGCATTTGCAATCTTACACAGACATGTACTGTGGAATGTGTTTTTTTTTTTCATTTCTGTGCTTGTTTATTTATTTATTTATTTAAGTTGAAGATGCAGTCTCTCCATGTAACATGATAACAAGGCTATCAAAGGCCTAGTTATCATCCAGTCCTCCAGTCTCAGCTTTCAGAATACTGGGATGACCATCCCCAATTTTAAATTCTTTCCACACTCTATTTTCTTCAAGTTCTAATGCATGACCATGTCTCAAATCATTGCTTCTAAACCTTCCTAAGAATTTTATTTAAATTATTAAATAATTAAATGTCTATTCCATCTATATATATAATTCCATTTCCTTTTCTGCACTTCCAGACCTTCACTCTCTTGGAAGGAGTGTTCAAGCATCATTCCACTCCCTCATCATGCTTTCCCATCACCAGAAAGCTGGCATCACTGAAAAAGGAAGAATAAACTCCAGGGTCAAAGAAGAAAAGCTACAATTGGTTATGGGTCAGACTGTTGGTAGGGTTTGCCTGGCATGCAAGAGGTCTGGGTTTGTACTGGCTAGTTTTGTGTCAACTTGACACAGCTGGAGTTATCACAGAGAAAGGAGCTTCAGTTGAGGAAATGCCTCCATGAGATCCAACTGTAAGGCGTTTTCTCAATTAGTGATCCAGGGGGAAAGGCCCCTTGTGCGTGATGCCATTTCTGGGCTGGTAGTCTTGGATTCTATTAGAGAGCAGGCTGAGCAAGCCAGGGGAGGCAAGCCAATAAAGAACATCCCTCCATGGCCTCTGCATCAGCTCCTGCTTTCTGACCTGCTTGAGTTCCAGTCCTGACTTCTTTGGTGATGAACAGCAGCATGGAAGTGTAAGCCAAATAAACCCTTTCCTCCCCAAGTTGCTTCTTGGTCATGATGTTTGTGCAGGAATAGAAACCCTGACTAAGACAGGGTTTTCAGGTCTAGCACCAAAATATATCAGGGTGATGTTTCATAGCACCAGTATTAACTTTCTTGATAATCTATATTAGCAGCACCCTTTTCTATCTCCCCACTTCTGTTCTCCACTTTCTCTTTACCTTGATGTGAAGGTTCCCCTCCTGACCACACATGTTATGCTGTACTTGTTTTCCCAATACAGGAGAAGTAGTGTGTTGAAAGAATCCCTCAAAGAAAGTTACAAATCACCATGATTTCTTAAGTCAATTAAGAGAATAGTGTGACTCTGACCAAGAGCTCCGTGCTTGGAAAAACCTTTGGTAGTGAATCAAAGGAGGGCACAATTTTTAAAGAAAAAAAATCATAATCACCTATTTCACAGACCACAAAGGGTGTTTGTTTGTTTGTTTGTTTCTGTTTTTTGTTTTTACCATGTGATCTTCCAACTTGTAAAGTATCATTGGAGGCCATTCCTCCAGAGAAACCAAACTTTACATATCAGGAAGGAAAGCATTTTTGTATCATTAAAACCCTTTATGGAAGAATAAAAAATATATCTGTTTGTAAACCAATATGGCCCCCAAGTCAAGGGAGAGAGGGAGGATGAGGGCACTCATCCCTTTTCTAATCATTTCAGTCTATCCATGGCAAATACCCTGTCTTGTGGGGAAAGATAACAACATATACCCCTTCATACTGACTGCCTCAATCCAGATGACATATTTAGTCCCACACAGCCTGCGTTTTCCTTTTGCTCTATATTGTATGAGACCCTTCCAGGAATAGACATACATGTCTATTCAATTGAATAAACAGTTCATGACAGACTAAAATAGAGATTATATCACACCCCAACTTGGTTTTACGTACCAGAAATTTAGTGAGAAGCTATTTAGAGGAACATGGGTGACCCAAATGCAGCTACATCACTGAAAGCCCATTTCATCCTGGTTGATGACACATAAAAGCTGTACCATGGAGCACTCTGCATGACTGACAGCTGATAAATTGGTAGAAGCAACTCGTGGCAGCTCCACTGGTCAAAGCCTAACCAACTTGTTTGTTGCTTCTAAATTTGTCAGGAGAATTAGCCTTGTGAATCTTGCCTGTTTCACCTTCTCAAGGTCTGTGCATTTTCTTTACATTATGAGTCTCATGAGCCTCCAGCCCCTTTCCTGGAGGGAAAGTTATAGTTGCCACAACTTTTGAATAGAACCTAGATCAGCCCATGTAACTTCACTATGGTTCCCAAATCCCCAGTTTACATACAGGACATTGTAGAGATTCCCCTATGTATTTAGAACCCAGATAATGGGAACTGAAGTCTGTGAACTATTTGTTACAATCCAGGCTTATGTCTTTTTTTTTTTTTTTTTTTTTTTTAACATCGATTAAGGCATGGACCTGATGTATTAAATACAATAGTAAGAACCTGATTAATTATCCCAAGGTAAGAGTCCTTAGGGATCTGTGTCTCTTTGGTCATCCTTAATTTATTTTTTCCTCCATCTTTTTTATTAAATATTTAGCTCATTTACATTTCCAATGCTATACCAAAAGTCCCCCATACCCCTCCACTCCCCTACCCACCAACTCCCCATTTTTGGTCCTGGTGTTCCCCTGTACTGGGGCATATAAAGTTTGCAAGTCCAATGGGCCTCTCTTTCAAGAGATGGCATATTAGGCCATCTTTTGATACATATGCAGCTGGAGACAAGAGCTCCTGGGTACTGGTTAGTTCATATTGTTGTTCCACCTATAGAGTTGCAGTTCCCTTTAGTTCCTTGGGTGCTTTCTCTAGCTCCTCCATTGGGGGCCCTGTGATCCATTCAATAGCTGACTGTGAGCATCCACTTCTGTGTTTGCTAGGCCCTGGCACAGTCTCACAAGAGACAGCTATATCTGGGTACTTTCAGCAAAATCTTGCTAGTGTATGCAATGGTGTCAGCGTTTGAAAACTGATCATGGGATGGATATCTGGATATGGCAATCACTAGATGGTCCATCCTTTCGTCACACTTCCAAATTTTGTCTCTGTAACTCCTTCCATGGGTGTTTTTTTTTTTTTTTCCTATTCTAAGAAGGGGCAAAGTGTCCACACTTTGGTCTTCCTTTTCTTGAGTTTAATGCGTTTAGCAAATTGTATCTTATATCTTGGGTATCCTAAGTTTCTGGGCTAATATCCATTTATCAGTGAGTGCATATTGTGTGAGTTCCTTTGTGATTGGGTTACCTCACTCAGATGATGCCCTCCAGGTCCATCCATTTGCCTAGGAACTTCATAAATTCATTCTTTTTAATAGCTGAGTAGTACTCCATTGTGTAAATGTACCACATTTTCTGTATCAATTCCTCTGTTGAGGGGCATCTGGGTACTTTCCAGCGTCTGATTATTATAAATAAGACTGCTATGAACATAGTGGAACATTTGTCCTTCTTACCAATTGAGACATCTTCTGGATATATGCCCAGGAGAGGTATTGCTGGATCCTCCAGTAGTACTATGTCCAATTTTCTGAGGAACCGCCAGACTGATCTCCAGAGTGGTTGTACAAGCTTGCAATCCAAACAACACTGGAGGAGCGTTCCTGTTCCTCTTTCTCCACATCCTCAAAAGCATCTGCTGTCCCCTGAATTTTTCATCTTCGCCATTCTGACTGGTGTGAGGTGGAATCTCAGGGTTATTTTGATTTGCATTTCCCTGATGATTAAGGATGTTGAACATTTTTTCAGGTGCTTCTCTGCCATTCGGTATTCATCAGGTGAGAATTCTTTATTCAGTTCTGAACCCCATTTTATTGGGGTTATTTGATTTTATGGAGTCCACCTTCCTGAGTTCTTTATATATATTGGATATTAGTCCCCTATCCAATTTGGGATAGGTAAAGATCATTTCCCAATCTGTTGGTGGTCTTTTTGTCTTATTGACAGAGTCTTTTGCCTTGCAGAAGCTTTGCAATTTTATAAGGTCCCATTTATTGATTCTCGATCTTGCATCACAAGCCATTGCTGTTCTATTCAGGAGTTTTTCCCCTGTACCCTTATCTTCAAGGCTTTTCTGGACTTTCTCCTATATACGTTTCAGTGTATCTGGTTTTATGTGGAGTTCCTTAATCCTCTTAGATTTGACCTTAGTACAAGGAGATAGTAATGGATCAATTCGCAATCTTCTACATGATAACATCCAGTTGTGCCAGCACCGTTTGTTGAAAATGCTGTCTTTTTTCCACTGGATGGTTTTCGCTCCCTTGTCAAAGATCAAGTGACCATAGGTGTGTGGGTTCATCTCTGGGTCTTCAATTCTGTTCCAGTTGTCTACTTGTCTGTCACTATACCAGTACCATGCATTTTTTATCACAATTGCTCTGTAGTACAGCTTTAGGTCAGGCATGGTGATTCCACCAGAGGTTCTTTTATCCCTGAGAGGAGTTTTTTCTATCCTAGTTATTTTGTTATTCCAGATGAATTTGCGGATTGCCTTTTCTAATTCGTTGAAGAATTGAGTTTGAATTTTGATAGGGTTTGCATTGAATCTGTAGATTGCTTTTGGCAAGATAGCCATTTTTACTATATTGATCCTGCCAATTCATGAGCATGGGAGATATTTTCATTTTCTGAGATCTTCTTTAATTTCTTTCTTAAGAGAAATGAAGTGCTTGTCATACAGATCTTTCACTTCCTTAGTTAGAGTCATGCCTAGGTATTTTATATTATTTGTGGCTATTGAGAAGGATGTTGTTTCCCTAATTACTTTCTCAGCCTGTTTGTCCTTAGTGTAGAGAAAGGCCCTTGACTTGTTTGAGTTAATTTTATATCCAGCTACTTCACTGAAGCTGTTTATCAGGCTTAAGAGTTCTCTGGTGGAATTTTTAGGGTCACGTATATATACTATCATATCATCTGCAAAAAGTGATATTTTGATTTCTTCCTTTCCAATTTGTATTCCTCTGATCAGCTTTTGTTGTCTAATTGCTCTGGCTAGGACTTCAAGTACAATGTTGAATAGGTAGGGAGAGAGTGGACAGCCTTATCTAGTCCCTGATTTTATTGGGATTGCCTCAAGCTTCTCACTATTTACTTTGATGCAGGCTACCGGTTTGCTGTAGATTGCTTTTATCATGTTTAGGTATGGACCTTGAATTCCTGATCTTTCTAAGACTTTTATCATGAATGGGTGTTGGATATTTTCAATGCTTTCTTTTTATGTAACAAGATGATCATGTGGTTTTTGTCTTAGAGTTTGTTTATATACTGGATTATATTGATGGATTTCCATATATTGAATCATCCCTGCATTCCTGGGATGAAACCTACTTGGTCAGGATGGAAGATTGGTTTGATGTGTTCTTGGATTCGGTTAGCAAGAACATTATTGAGGATTTTTACATCGATATTCATAAGGGAAATTGGTCTGAAGTTCTCTATCTTCGTGGGGTCTTTTTGTAGTTTAGGTATCAGAGTAATTGTGGCTTCATGAAATGAGTTGGGTAGAGTACCTTCTGTTTCTATTTTGTGAAATATTTTGTGAAAAACTGGGATTAGATCTTATTTGAAGTTCTGATAGAACTCTGCACTAAACCCATCTGGTCCTGGGCTTTTTTTGGTTGGGAAACTATTAATGACTGCTTCTATTTCTTTGGGTGATATAGGGCTGTTTAGATCATTAACCTGATCTTGATTCAACTTTGGTACCTGGTATCTGTCTAGAAACTTCACCATTTCATCCAGGTTCTCCAGTTTTGTTGAGTATAGCATTTTTGTAGAAGGATCTGATGGTGTTTTGGATTTCTTCAGGATCTGTTGTTATGTCTCCCTTTTCATTTCTTATTTTGTTAATTAGAATGCTTTCCCTGTGCCCTCTAGTGAGTCTGGCTAAGGGTTTGTCTATCTTGTTGATTTTCTCAAAGAACCAGCTCCTCGATTGGTTGATTCTTTGAATTGTTCTTCTTGTTTCCACCTGGTTGATTTCGCCCCTGAGTTTGATTATTTCCTGCTTTCTACTCCTCTAGTGTTAATTTGCTTCCTTTTGTTCTAGTGCTTTTAGGTGTGTTGTCAAGCAGCTAATGTGTGCTCTCTCTAGTTTCCTTTTGGAGGCACTCAGAGCTATGAGTTTTCCTCTTAGAAATGCTTTCATTGTGTCCCATAAGTTTGGGTATGTTGTGGCTTCATTTTCATTGAATTCTAAAAAGTCCTTAATTTCTTTCTTTATTCCTTCCTTGACCAAGGTATCATTGAGAAGAGTGTTGTTCAGTTTCCACGTGAAGGTTGGCTTTCTATTATTTATTTTGTTATTGAAGATCAGCCTTAGTCCATGGTGATCTGATAGGATGCATGTGACAATTTCAATATTTTTGTATCTGTTGAGGCCTGTTTTGTGACCTATTATTTGGTCAATTTTGGAGAAGGTACCATGAGGTGCTGAGAAGAAGGTATATCCTTTTGTTTTAGGATAAAATGTTCTGTAGATATCTGTCAGATCCATTTGTTTCATAACTTCTGTTAGTTTCACTGTGTCCCTGTTTAGTTTCTGTTTCCATGATCTGTCCATTGTTGAAAGTGGTGTGTTGAAGTCTCCCACTGTTATTGTGTGAGGTGCAATGTGTGCTTTGAGCTTTACTAAAGTTTCTTTAATGAATGTGGCTGCACCTGTATTTGGAGCATATATATTCAGAATTGAGAGTTCCTCTTCGAGGATTTTACCTTTGATGAGAATGAAATGTCCGTCCTTGTCTTTTTTGATGACTTTGGGTTGGAAGTCAATTTTATCAGATCTTAGAATGGCTACTCCAGCTTGTTTCTTCATACCATTTGCTTGGAAAATTGTTTTCCAGCCTTTCATTCTGAGGTAGTGTCTATCTTTTTCTCAGAGATGAGTTTCCTGTAAGCATCAAAATTTTGGGTCTTGTTTGTGTAGCCAGTTTGTTAGTCTATGTCTTTTTATTGGGGAGTTGAGACCATTGATACTAAGAGATATTAAGGAAAAGTAATTGTTGGTTCCTGTTATTTTTGTTGTTAAAGTTGGCATTCTGTTCTTGTGGCTTTCTTCTTTTAGGTTTGTTGAGGGATTACCTTCATGTTTTTTCTAGGGCATGGTTCCCGTCCTTGTATTGGTTTTTTTCTATTATCCTTTGAAGGGCTGGATTCGTGGAAAGGTAATGTGTGAATTTGGTTTTGTCGTGGAATACTTTGGTTTCTCCATCTATGGTAATTGAGAGTTTGGCTGGGTATAGTAGCCTTGGCTGCAATTTGTGTTCTCTTAGTGTCTGTATAACATCTGTCCAGGCTCTTCAGGCTTTCATATTCTCTTGTGAAAAATCTGGTGTAATTCTGATAGGTTGCCTTTATATGTTACTTGACTATTTTCCCTTACTGCTTTTAGTATTCTATCTTTATTTAGTGCATTTGTTGTCCTAATTATTATGTGTTGGGAGGAATTTCTTTTCTGGTCCAGTCTATTTGGAGTTCTGTAGGCTTCTTGTATGTTCATGGGCATCTCTTTCTTTAGATTTGGGAGTTTTTTTCTATAATTTTGTTGAAGATATTTGCTGGTCCTTTGAGTTGAAAATCTTCATTCTCATCCACTCCTATTATCCGTAGGTTTGGTCTTCTCATTGTGTCCTGGATTTCCTGGATATTTTGAGTTAGGATCTTTTTGCATTTTCCATTTTCTTTGATTTTTGTGTCAATGTTCTCTATGGAATCTTCTGCACCTGAGATTCTCTCTTCCATCTCTTGTATTCTGTTGCTGATGCTTGCATCTATGGTTCCAGATTTCTTTCCTTGGGTTTCTATCTCCAGCGTTGCCTCACTTTGGGTTTTCTTTATTGTGTCTACTTCCCTTTTTAGGTCTAGTATGGTTTTGTTCATTTCCATCACCTGTTTGGATGTGTTTTCCTGTTTTTCTTTAAGGACTTCTACCTGTTTGGTTGTGTTTTCCTGTTTTTCTTTAAGGATCTGTAACTATTTAGCAGTGCTCTCCTGTATTTCTTTACGTGAGTTATTAAAGTCCTTCTTGATGTCCTCAACCATCGTCATGAGATATGCTTTTAAATCTGGGTCTAGATTTTTTGGTGTGTTGGGGTGCCCTGGACTGGGCGAAGTGGGAGTGCTGCATTCTGGTGATGGTGAGTGGTCTTGGTTCCTGTTAGTAAGATTCTTACATTTACCTTTCACCATCTGGTAATCTCTGGAATTAGTTGTTATAGTTGTCTCTGTTTAGAGATTGTTCTTCTTGTGATTCTGTTACAGTCTATCAGCAGACCTGGGAGACAGGCTCTCTCCTCTGAGTTTCAGTGGTCAGAGCACTCTCTGCTGGCAAGCTCTCCACTTACAGGGAAGGTGCACAGATATCTTGCATTTGGACCTCCTCCTGGCCGAAGAAGAAGTCCCAAAACAGGACCTTTCCCAGAAGCTGTGTTGCTTTGGCAGGTCACAGAAGCTGTCAGCTTCTGTGGTGCACACTCGCACCTGTGCAGACTAAGTTCCTAAGTTCAGTGGAGTCCTGGAACCAAGATGGCGCTCACTGCTCCTGAGGCAGAGGGCTTCCTAGCCAGGTGGTCACCTGTACTCTGGCCAGGAGGGTGGCCGGATGTCTCTGGCCTGAAAATGGTGCTGCCTCAGCGGCTCTGTGGCTCCTGCCTATCCCAGAAGCTGTCAGCTTCTGTGGTGCACACTCTCACCTGTGCAGACTAAGTTCCTAAGTTCGACTGAGTCCAGGATCCAAAATGGCGCTCATGACCCATCCTTAATTTATAACAAGAGAAATATTTGGGACTGATTTCTGTGGACATCACTTAAAAAATAGCACCCAATTTCTCTATACTAGACCTCTAAGTTGCATCATATTGTGAAAGTAGTAGCAAAGGCATATACAAAATATGTAAGTTTACTTATTGGCCCTAATTCTTGTTCTGAGAGGTTGCACCACAATCCTAAAGTATTTAGCTTTAGTTTGACGTGCTAGCATACATAAATGCACTGTCTCATAATAGATGATTGGAAGGTTAAATAATCTAAAATACATTTTACAGGAGTCCTTCATTGTTCAATAAAGGTTCAGAAAACAGGACTACATTCTCCAGGAAGGAAAATATTAAAGCCAAGCTGGAGATTCCAATAGCTTGTGATGTTCACTATGAATTATTTATATGTTTATGACAAAGAAGAAAGGTTTTCCATCAAAATCTGATGAATTTTGTTTTCTAGGACTAACTTTCAAATCCAATCCCATATCTTGGACCAAAACTAGAAGCTTTCAGAAAAATAATCTGTTGTAAAAAGGATAACAAATTAACTTGTCAGACCTCCATCCTCTTAATTCCCATATAGACAGTTTCCTGTCCTTTACAGTCTGGCTTGACACAGACAGTGATGTATAAGGTCTGTTTGTCCCTCTCCAGTACCTGCCTACTGAATGCTACTTTGTAATTGACATCCACATCAACATGTTTTCATACTCCTGTTTCTTAAAAGCACAATGGCACTAGGGAATCTCTACTGATTCTCCTTAAGAAAGTGAGGTGTTATTGGGCTCTTAGTTGTATCAATGTGTTCTGGTAGCTTGTCACACAGGAAGCATGACACTGGGCACTGAACTTCTTGTGGTAAGTGTTGAACAGTAGTGAGATTTTTCAGAATGTGCTCCAATACTAAGAACATTTTAATCATTTCCCCATTCACTCTCCCATTTTTCTCTTTGTGGATCGCTGACTACCATAGTGCCTGCCATCTATTGAGTACATGCTATGGGCCAATCCTGTGATAAGCATTTCATGCAGAGCAGGCACCTACAGTCAACATGTAATAGAGCAACATAGGCTTAGCATCTCATACAGGAGAGATGCCTGTTCTTAGTATTTCTTACACATGAGTCATCTGTGCTCAACATTCACTGAGGTAAATGCTCAGCACACTGTCTACATGAAAGGTGTATGCATTTGGGTGCCTCTAGATAGGATGTCTCTGTGTTCAGCCCTCATTAAAAATGATGGCTCTATGCTTAGCAATCCATTCACAAGGAGTAGTGCATTCAGCATTTCTTATAAATGACATACCTATCTTTAAATTGTGTTTGTGGTGTGTGTGTGTGTGTGTGTGTGTGTCTGCACTAGTGTGTGTGCCCATCCCTGAATCTGGAGCTAAAAACTTGAGAGTTGCCTAACATTAGTGGTTCCTGGGAACTAAATAGTAGTCCTCTGCACGGGCAACAAAGTGCAAGATCAAAAAGTGCTTTTAATGGCTGATCCATCTTTCCAGCCTGAACCTATTTTCATTATTGCCACTTTGCAAAAGAAACAAGTTCACATAGTTTTCCCATGTTCCTTTTGTCTTTATTCCCACCGTCAGTCTTTCACAAGAACATTAATTCCTGGCTAAGGGAGATGGCTCAGTAAGTAAGGTCAGTTTTTATGCAAGCATCAAGACTGAAGTCTAAATGTCTAGTATGTATAAAGCTGAGTATGACCAAAGGAAAGAATATAAAGCCAGGAATATGAAGGATGGAGACAGGAGAATCTATGGGGCTTGACAATAGCAAGAATTTCTTCATGGAGACACCCTGTATTAAAGAAAAAAATTAAGGCATAGAATGGCAGAAGAAGACACTGGACATCATATTTTGGCTTCCTTTCATGATCTTGTGCTTTCTCATTCACATGTGCATATGTAACAAATACACTATATATATATATATATATATATATATATATATATATATATATGCACACATATAAAAGTATATTTAATGCAACATTATTTGGAATAAGCAATTTCTAAATATCTCTGGAAATAAAGTTACACAAGTAGAATATAAAATATATCACATTTGATTACATTTGAATTTCAGATATAATTTCATTTAGTATAAGTATTCATCATACAATATTTGGGATATATTTATATAGAAGTTGTTCAGTGTTAATTTCTATTGCAACAGTAAATAGACATCTTATATTTTATCTATCAACCTTATTTATAAATCCAGTGTAGGTCTCTAGAACTTGATTCAATTAGTGTTTTTTTCTATGCAAATTGTACAAGTTCCAGTGGGTTCAAAATTGTTTGTACCTTAATATTAGTTTTAATCTCAGACAATCCATGTAATTATCACATCCCCATTGGATATGACCCACAATGCCTCATTGATCTCCAGATTAACAGCTTTCCTGTGTATAATAGGAGAGACCTTTGCTTATAGGTATCTCTACTGTGTTACATGTCTGCTGCATTATTTGTAGATCTTGATTCTAACCTAGATGGATCTTATTGCTGACCTCTGAGACTCTGAGATCTCTCCACTTTGACAGGTGGTGAGCACTGCTTGCAACAAACCTTTTCAAATTTCTACATTCTATCATTAGACTGTGTGAGAGACCATTTTCACAATTAACATATCACAGGAAGACTGTATTTTTTATGACATACACATGTTATAGGCACTGAAGTACAAAAAAAAAAAAAAACCCTAAGGAAGTAAGAAGTAACTTTACTAATTTATTACTAGAAAATAATAGGACAGAGGAGAATGAGCACAAGAAAGAAAAGGCTTGAGCCAATGAATAAACAAGAGATTCAGGTGAGCATCAATGAATGTCAGATGAAAGCACACATAACTTGATGTCTCATGTTGGACTTTCTCAGGACAAAATGTCTTTCAGAACTTTGGGATTAATTCTTGGTGTTGGTAAGTCTGGAATAAATGGTATTGGGGAGCAATGTTTAAGAGCTTCTAGATCTCTGAAAGTTATGGAATGGAGGACGTTACTGGCAACCATAGCCTTCTTGATGGTTGTGTCTTAGGCATTGTAACTTCCTCTCTCCAACACTAGCTCTGTGGGTGACTTTCTTCTCACTACACCTATATGTTGGCTCACTCAGATTCTTTATGATTCCATAGCTTGTAAAATGAGCTAACATTAAAACTCATTTAATATGATTTCTGGAAAGAGCTTCAGGTTTTTCAGAATACACTACCATATTTACCAAACATAGTAACACAATTTTGTGGACTTGAAGCTCCTAAATGTGAGCAGAATTTACCTTTTATGTCTGGCTGAAAATACGCCATCAATTATAACATCCTGGAACCACAGTTGACAGTAACACAGTCTAGAAAGAATACTGAAACCAGGATGTCTCATGGCTCTTCCACCAGCCCTTTTACATCCATGCTTAGATTCATTCTTTTCAGATAAAGACTTTCATATATGAAAGAAAAATCCTTAGCAAGGAACTGTGATGAAGTTTAAATAAACCAGCTATCTATGACTGGATAGTGGCAGTTAGATGTTGGTTCTTTAACCTCATCTCTTGACAATAATTCTTTATTACATTTCAAGTTAATTAAAAGGTATTTCATATATATGAATAAAATACTACCTGTAGCATTTTTGCAAAAGGCATCAGCATCTGTGTGGCACATGAGTGCTAGTGTTGTAGTCAACAACCACTTGTTGTGATCTGAAATTAATCATATTCTATCATAGGGTATTGTGTAATAGCTGTGAGTTATGACCTCTAAAATTTGTGTGTGAGAAGCCTTTTATCACAAACATTTCATCACTCACTTTGTAGTCAAAGCTTCAAGTAAGAAATTTAGGCCTCACATTGTAATGTTAATAAGTGGAATTAATGTCACAGCTGTGACAGGAATGTTGATTTTTGAAGCAGATTGTTCATAACTGGAAACAAGGCATTACTTTCAAGGTGACTATCAATGAATTAAATGTTTCTAAGGGTTTCCATTCTAAATTGATTATATTTTTAATCGTGTGTGTGTGTGTGTGTGTGTGTGTGTGTGTGTGTGCACATGCGTGCATGAGTACAAATGTCCACCGAGGGTACCAGTTCCAATAGAGCTGGAAGTACAAATGGTAGAAAGCCCTCCAATGCTGGTGCTAAGACCTGAACCAAATCAAGTGCATGCTCTTAACTACAGAATCATCTCTCCTGTCCCTAAACGAGTTGATTGTTTAATTTTAGCACTGTATTCTATCAGATTCATTTACATTATTGTAGACTGGTTTCTTAGAAATATAGTAGGAGTGGAGAAATGTGAAGACAATACATGAATTCATCCTTTAAACAAGAGTAAGAATGCAATTTATTGAGTATGCTGGGATAGGGCAGAGGGATGGGTAGTACTTGCATACCCATGAAGGAAAGGGAAATGAACTGGGACAGTGAGAATAAACTTGTCTGTAGAGTTTCTTGTATGTAAGCCCAATAGTCATTTTATAGGTCTGGTGGTTACACTGATCTTCTGGTACATCATTTCCAATTGTGTAACTCTGCCATTCAGATAAGGACAAAATAATCTGGGAATATGCAAATAAATTCAGTTATTTCAGTCATGGTGTGCAGGGCTGCAGCTCTGTGTTGGCAGATCATAGCATTCATTGCAACTATAGAATTCTAGACCATGCTTAAGATAATTTCCATGAGTTTCCATTCACATAATCCCATTCAGTAAAGCATTCTTCTTCCTAGTTCCCTCCATTGCTCTTGCTGGTGATGTCCTTCTGTGCAGAGGCTTTGCCTGGAAAGAATGCTGTATCGTTCTTCTTTCTAGAATAATCTCTGTGAAATTTGCAACTTTATTTATTCTTTATTTTATTAATTCACAACATTATTAAATTTTGCACACTTAAATGTATGCATTTGTGTCCTCATATAGAAATGTATGTATGACCACATGTGCCCATGAATTCCAGAACAGGGTGTTGCAGTTCCTGAGCCTGGCCTTAAATGTATTTATGAGATGTGTAATGTACATGCTAGGAATAGAACCTAGCATTTCTGCAAGGGCAGTACATACTCTTACCTATAGAGCCACCCATCCAGATCAATTATTCTGTTAAGTAAAAACAAATCATTTAAAACAAAATGTATTCACTAGAGAAAGTAAAAAAGGACAGTCCCATGAAGAATGTTTGTATTTTTATAACATCTAAGTGAACAATCCATTTTAAATGATTAATTCTACTAGAATGCAATTTATGTCTAGTACTAACTAATGAAATAAATTACTTTCAGCTTCAATTCATCTCTCTTCCCTTTTCTCACTTGCTTTCATTAGCTGTATCTGGAATGCTTTTCTACAACAGCTTCTCTGCCATGCCAGCTGCTCTGTTAATGGACTGTTCTTATTGATTACTAGGAAGTCACACTTAAGAAAGCAGAATATGCTGAGAACCTATAACCAGGATGAACTTGCAAGTTTAAGACTTAATAAATACCCACAAGATGTTCATTCATTTTCTAGAGAAATTATTGTACATATGACCCTATACTGTTGAAAAGAACTTATACATATGCAGGCTTACAAAGTGTTTTGGAAATGGATACAAAGAATTTGAAGATTTACATAAAGCAATAATGTTGCTGATGTTACTGTACTTTTCTTAATGGACTTTTCTCACATGTTATCTCAAGGGATTTTCAGAGGAAACAGACTAACAAAAACACAGGTATTGCATTTTCTAATAATGGGATGGTTGCCTGTAATTTTAGTTCTCAGAAAGATGAGGTAAGAGGATTAGTAATTCAAAGCCAATACAGGCTACATAGAGAGACTATCTCAAAAACACAACAAATTCCTCTCTCTCTCTCTCTCTCTCACTCTCTAATTAGATAATCAATAATTAAGCTCCCAGCTCTGCCTGTCACCTTGCTTTTTATCTGCCTCAATGGTCTCTAATTCATAATTTCCCAATTAAATGATGTTTTTTTAAAAGTTACATTGGTCATGATGTATTATTATCCAAGCAGTAGAAAAGAAGTTGGTACTAGAAGATGGCATTGCTGTGAGAGACATGATGGTTTTGGAGGAAGATAGATGGCTTTTTGACTTGGAGCTAGGAGAGCAGTATAATGCTAAAATCAGTATTGCTGATAGCCATATGAACTACTGAGCACCAACTCAAGGTGTTACAGAGGTGAAGGATATTAGCAAATGAACAAAAGACCATTCATATTGTATTATGGTAAAGATGTGGTTGATTTCTGTCATTGGTCTAAACACCTGCCTGAGGCTAAATTAAAAATTGATTGGATTAATATTTTTGTTGTGGAGGATTTCAAGGCAGCCTAAGATTGGCCAAGTTGTCAATGTTGTACACAGGATTCTGGCTTTAGAGTAATGAAGGATACACAAAGAAATGGGTTATACAATCCTCCTTTGTGCTTAAAAAGAGATAGTAAAGCTAGGCATGTGACAGGGGAGACCTTGAATGGAGGACCTGAGAGGCTATTGATTAAAGTTTTGAAAGTGAATCCTGAACTGTATTGAGTATTCCCATATCTTGGAAATACCAGAACTATCAGACATCTTCCAAGGAGAGGTACAGACAGGGAATGGAATCAGTATAAGAGAGAGCAATGGAAAGATTTCTCTCTATGTTTTCATTCTGATTTTATTAAAAACTATGTAGAAAATGTTAGCCAGATTCTGTTACTACACAGACTATAAAATGTCTCATTTTCTTATGGGAAACTGGAGAACAGTTTTCCTTGTCCATTTTTTTTTGTCCTGAAAAGAAAGAACAAGAAAGCAAAAATGTTATAGAGAACCAGTCTTGTGTTGAAGTTCTGAAGCTAGGAAGCATCTTTTCATGTAGCAAGTGGGTGTTGTGGATTTTCCTCTACTTTGCCCAAATGATAGCTGATATCCTTCTGCTGTTATGAAGGACCTCGTCTTCTCTTAAATGTCTTAGGTTAGCTGTTTTGTCACAGCAATGAGTGAATGAACTAACACAACAACTGTCTTCAGAGAACTGGAGTTCTTCTTATGTTAGATTTGACCAAGGGATTCTCAGGTTTTTAGAAATAGTTTTGCAATGAATGTGGAGCAGACATGACTTGGAGATATAATTGATTGTTATAACCAG